>NC_041733.1:49414933-50105766 GCF_004115215.2 Ornithorhynchus anatinus
ACTGTGTGCGGAGCACTGCACTGAATGCCGAGGTAGGTACAAGATAATCAGGTTGACAAAGTCCCTGTCTCATTCATTCATTCAATCATATTTATTGAGCACTGACTGTGTGCAGAGCACTGAACTAAGCGCTCGGAAAGTACAATTCAGCCATACAGAGAGACCATTCATTCATTCAGTAGTATTTATTGAGTGCTTACTATGCGCAGACCACTGTACTAAGCGCTTGGAATGGACAGATCGGTAACAGATAGAGACAGACCCTGCTCTTTGACGGGCTTACAGTCTAATCGACAATCCATGCCCACAGAGAGTCTCACGTGGGGCTCACAGCCCAAGTGGAAGGGAGACTAAGTATTGAATCCCTATTTTGTAGATGAGGTGATAGGAGCCCAGAAAAGTGAAGCGACTTGCCCAAGGTCGCCCAGCAAACAAGTGTCAGAGCTGGAATTAGAACCCAGGTCCTCCGTCTCCCAGGCCTGGGCTCTTTCCACTGGGCCACGCTGGACAAGAGTACATTGCCGTGCTCGCAGCAACTTCTGTTTCGTGGAATCCAAATTTGAGTCACATCTTAATTGCTGACCTGTCTCATTTGATAGAGTTTCAGATGTTTTGACTAATCATTGCTATTTATAGGGCACTGAAAACATGTAATGCTTATGTAAAAGGTCTTACTTCCAGGACCTTTCCTTACCATTTGGACTCTGATGCGACGTGACACGCGTTGCCAAGTAGAGAAACGGAATGGTAAATTGGAAGAAAAGGGGAATTTGATTCCATAAACCTGAGTATGTCATCTAGCAACAGGTAGCCAACGGCTGCCCCCTCAAGAGGAAAAAAGAACACAAACTAATCCGAGTTGTATTTCTTCTGGGCTTATTTTTTGCGTAAATAATTGTCGTGCGTTAGTTATAGGGCTAGGAGTAGCCCCCAGCTTTCTGAACAGTCCATCAGGATTGGCATTAGTATTTGATTGGCATTATTTTATTGGCTTTAGTATTTGATGAGCATCCACTGGTATCCTGTAACAAATGCTTAGGAAAGTACACTGTCCTTATTAGTAATAATAAATGTGGTATTTAGCACTGGCAAGGGAGAAATCTAAGATGTTGAGGTGGTGAGAACTCAAGGGCCTGAACAACGTGGAAGGGAGATTGGAGAGATGAGTTGAGTCCGGAAGGGCTTCTTGGAGGAGGTAAGGGTTTCGAGGATCAGGAGAGCGGTGATCTGTCCGATGTGAAGTAGGGGGGAGTTCTGGGAAGGAGGGTGGATGTGAGTAAAAGGTTGGCAGCAGGAGAAGCAAAAGCAAAGTAGAGTGAGTAATTTGGTGTCAGAGGAGTAAAGTGTGTGGGTGGGGTTGTACTAATCACGGTGATATCAGTGATATTTGTTAATAATAATGATGGTATTTGTTAAGTGCTTAAGTGCTGTTCTAAGGGCTGAGTACTGTTCTAAGCACTTACTATGTTCCAGATTTTGTGCTAAGCACAGGGTTAGGCATAAATAATCAGGTTGGACACAATCCCTGTCCCACAGAGTCTAGGGAGAACATTTTACAGAGGAAGAAACTGAAGCACGGAAAAGTGAAGTGACACTGCCCAAGGTCACACAGGAGGGCAGAGGCAGAGATGGGATTGGAAGCCAGGCCCTCTGACGCCCAGTTCCGGGCTCTTTTCCCTGGGCCACGCTGCTTCGCCTGAAGTGGAAGACAAGTCAGGACAGGGAGTAAGGAGTGAGCGGCCGGTTTTCACCTTTATTGTGTTCTGGAGTCTGGCTCTGTCAGATAGGTGGCACGGGCCAGATCCAGTCCACGGCCCTCGTTGACTCCTTCGGTGCCGAGGAGAGGATGCTGGGGGTTCCAGACGGCAGTGTGTCCTAGTGGATAGAGCATAGGCCTGGGAGTCATAAGGTCTTGGATCCTAATCCTGGCTCCACCACTTGTCTGCACAGTGACTTTGGGTGAGTCACTTCACTTTTCGGTGCCTCCGTTACCTCATCTGAAAAATGGGGATTAATAATAATAATAATAATAATAGTGTTGCTATTTGTTAAGCGCTTACTATGTGCAGAGCACTGTTCTAAGCGCCGGGATAGATACAGGGTAAGCAGGTTGTCCCACGTGGGGCTCACTGTCTTCACCTCCATTTTACAGATGAGGTAACTGAGGCCCAGAGAAGTAAAGTGACTTGCCCACAGTTTCGAACTCATGACCTCTGACTCCCAAGCCCGTGCTCTTTCCACTGAGCCACGCTGCTCTGTGAGCTTCATGTGGGACATGAACTGTATCCAATCTTATATCTACCCCAGAGCTTAGCACAGTGCCTGGCACATAGTAAGCACGTAAATACGATTAAAAAAAAGTAACGGAAAGATAGCTGCGAGTGGATGTAGAGAGAAGTTCCAGGAATTCCCCTCCCTTCAGCCCCACAGCCCTTATGTCCGTAGCGATAATTTATTCATTTATATTTACGTCTGTCTGCCCCTCTGGATTGTAAGCTAATTGTGAGCAGGGAACGTGTCTCCTATATCGCTGTCGTACTCCTCCCAAGTGTTGAGTACAGTGTCCTGCACAGAGTAAGTGCTCAATAAATACACTTGATTGATTGAATTTCCAGCAAACAAGAAGCCCCACAATCAGGTGGCTGTGAATCTTTGAACAAGCGAGGAAAACTCTGAATTTTAAAGTTCAACAGGGAGACGGCTAGCCTTCCGGAAGGGTCCCGGGCCAGTCGAAGAGTTCATCTCGCAGAAGTCGAGACCCTCCATCGGAATAGAAAGTAGTTTTTCCCAGATACCGACAGGTACAGTCCTCGCATGAGTGCGGGAGTGCGTTCTCAGGGAAATTGGCATTGGCCTAATCTTATTTTGGTCGGAAATAGCCAGAAACTTCCCTCCCTGCTCCTCCAGACTTCAAATCCCCGAAGGCTTCCCTGCAGGCTGATTTTCATGGAAATTTATGGAGATGAAATTCACTGTTTGGAAGACAATGATTCATGTTAACAAGATAAAGCGCTGAGAAAATGAATGGAATGGAGTTCCATTTTTGATAGTGTAGAGCTCCTTCTTTGGTGTAGTATTCCTTCTTTGAGGGTGTAGGGCTCCCTCCTGGAGAGTTTAGCGTTGATTGATTCATTCATTCAGTTGTATTGATTGAGTGCTTACTTTGTGCAGGGCACTGTACTGAGCGCTTGGAAGAGTACAATGCGAAATAGATACATCTACTCTCCACCCCCTCTCCCTATTTCTTGTGGCCAAAGAATAGCATAGCCTCAATCCAAGTGTCTGCTAAACATCCGCCGAGAGTGGAGCAAACTAATGTGGGAATTTATTAGGTGCTTACTATGTGCCAACCACTGGAGCAGATAGACAATAATCAGGGTAGACACAATCCATGTCCCAGTCCAGGCTCACAGTCGAAAAGGGAGGAAGAGCCCGATCTTACAGAGGGAGAAACCGAAGCTCCGAGACCATAAATGAATCGCCGAAGTCACACAGCAGGCAAGAGGCGGAGCTCGGATTAGAACCCAGGCCTCCCGACTCCCAGCCCCTTGCTCTTTCCGCTCGGCCGTGTCGCCCCGCCGACAGAGTTAGTTGACAAGTTGTCGACCCTCAAGGAAATTCTGATCCAGCTGGCTCCTATGCAGTCCTTTGATTCATCTCTTCCCCGACGGATTCGCATGCAAATCTTGGTGAGGCATCCAAAAGGAGGCTCGTAACCATGGAAACCCTCCCTTCCCCACCCTCCAACTTCCCTTTGGGAGAGGGAGGGCTTTGCCCTTGGAAACTGTCCTGCTCCCGTTTTTGCTCAGAGCACTGCTGGGATGTGGTTCGCCCGCTGATCAGGAAGAGACAGGCGACCCCGTTGTTCTCCTGTTGTTCAAGTCCACCTCAACAGCCCTACGGGGCCCAGATGTTATCTTGAGTGAATCCCTGGCCACCATTTAGCAGGTTCCCGGGGAGTGGACGGAGAGGTTTCTGGGAATTTTGCGAATAGCGTCATTTCGGGCATCCGCGAGCCGACGAGGCCCGATAGTTTCACTTAGTTGACCGGAAACTGTCCATGAAAGCCTGGGAGGTGTGTGGGTCTATATGTAGGCAACTATCTGGTACTTTAACATAGTCCAGTAGAATTATTTATTGTTTTTATTTCAACTTGGGAGAGACAGTGCAGGAAGACGTAGCATGGAGAGGGAACTGATTGTCAGAAGGACCAATTTTCAATCCCAGTCCTGTCCCTGGCCTGCTGTATGAATAAGAATAATGATAATAATGTTGGTATTTGTTAAGCGCTTACTCTATGCAGAGCGCTGTTCTAAGCGCTGGGGTAGATACAGGGTATTCAGGTTGTCCCTCGTGAGGCTCACAGTCTTAATCCCCATTTTACAGATGAGGTAACTGAGGCACCGAGAAGTGAAGCGACTGCCCAAAGTCACACGGCTGACAGATGGTGGAGCCGGGGTCCGAACCCATGACCTCTGACTCCTAAGCCCGGGCTCTTTCCACTGAGCCACGCTGCTTCTCACAATAATAATGATAATCAATGGTATCGAGAGTTTACTCTGTGCAGAGCACAGAGTACTAAGTACTAAGCACTTGAGAGAGTACGGTACCATAGTATTGGCATATTTCCGTGTTTACTAAGTGATAAACGCTATATGATCAGGACTTTCCGGTCAGACACAGTCCCTGTCCCCCCTGGGGCTCACAGGCTAGGATGGAGGGAGGACAGGTGTTGAATCCCTCTTTTTCCAAATGAGCAAACTGAGGTCCAGAGAAGTGAAGCGATTTCCCCAAATTCACCCAGCAGCAAGCAGCAGAGCCGGATTAGAATCTCAGTCCTCTGACTCCCAGGCCTGGGCTCTTTCCACCAGACCGCACTGCTGTAAAGTTTAAACCCCTTCGCCCCATTTAATAGATTGTGAAACTGACATTCAGAGAGGTTAAGGCACTTGATAGACCTCGTTTTTACACTGGGAAGTCTTGGTCCATGTGGGATAGGAATTGGATCTGATTTGATGATCTTACATCTGCCTCAGTGTTTTGGCACAGAGAAAACCCTTAATGAATGCCATTCGATCAAAATTTTAAAAGTCTTCTGTGAAACAGTCAAAAAAACAGCCCCGGAGACACGCTCTTGATAAGTTGTTTAGATGAGGGGTCACTAATCTTGCCTTTCCCACAGGTGCCACAAACATTATTAAAGCAGCCAGAACCACGCGCCTTGACTTTAAACCCAGGTCTGTTTTCACTTCCTCTTTTATCACATCGCAAAAATCAACAGCACCGTCGCCCAGCTGCCTGAAATATTAAATGAAAGCCGCGAACATCTGCTCGGTGCTCTTCAAACATTCAGAGTTTGGATAGAGATCCTGTTCTCTCAGATCTTTAAGAACACCTGAGCACCCTTCCAACTTCCACACCTGTGGAAGTGGCTTCTCTCAAAATGCCCATTCTCACTTCAAAGCTTATTGCTCCTTTCCTTGCCAAACACATGCCACCGAATGGCACCGAAAAATTATTAATGACAGTTACGATGTTAAGGACCTCCTTGGGGGAATATTTCAGAGAGCGAGAGAAATGCAGAGCTGTTAGGACCATGGCAGATTCTAATCTGGGATAGCCAGTGGTCGCTAGGTTGAGGAGGGAGGGTAACAGCCAGGTCAGGATGGATGTTGTTCAAATCCATCCGATAGTGGGGCGTTTTTTTAAAAAGAGTAACTTTTTAAAATGATGGCTTAAGCTGTTCCCCCTTCTGCGTGTTCACATTTCCTGTGGTCTTTTATAAGAAAATCATTATGATTTGGAGGAAATACATCTTCCAAGGCTTTTTAAGGGTTCGGCAGATGGGTTCTCTGAAGGAAAGGAAGAGAAATCTGCTCTGTTCAAAGTTAATTTTGAAAGGGGGGGGGCATTGGTGGAAAATATAATGTAGAATAATTAATGTCAGGTATCTCATTTGGAAATACTTTGTCTCAATAGAGCTGTCTGCTTTTTTTAAGAAGAAAAAAAGATATTTAGGTGCTTGCCGTGTGTCCGGCACTGTAGGTACATAGAAGCCAGTCGGGTTGGACACAGTGCCTTGGGGCTAATTGACGTTTTATAGGTGAGGTAACCAAGGCCCGGAGAAGTGAAGCGATTTTCCCAAAGTCACACAGCAGACCAGTGGCAGAGTTGGAATTAGAACCCAGGTCCTCTGATTCTCAAGCCCAGTCTCTTTCCACTAGGCCAAGCTACTTCTTCCGGTTTCAGTCATCCATGTCTTCATACTCTCTTCCTTCTACATGTGATTTGGTGTTTGTTTCCTCTTCTAGACAGTAAGCTCCATGAGGGATGGGCCTCCATGAGGGCTGAGCTAATGTCTGTGGAACAGTTAGAAACAATACATCCAGTGCTCTGCAAATAATAGATGCTCAGTTAATAGTGCTGATTTCTTCGATAATCATAATAACTGTGGTATTTAAGTGCTTATTATGTGCCAAACACTGTTCTAAGCTCTGGGTTAGATATAAGGTAATCAGGTTGTCCCAAGTGGGGCTCACAGTCTTAATCCCCATTTTACAGATGAGGGAACTGAGGCACAGAGAAGTGAAGTGACTTGCCCAAAGTCACGCAGCTGTCAAGTGGCAGAGCCGGGATTAGAACCCACGACCTTTGACTCTGCAGCCCGGGCTCTTGCCGCTAATCCACGCTGTCAGTACCATCTGTTGGATGCCCAGCCAAACCTTTACCGTGGCCCACGAGTAGCTTTTTGTCTCCTTGGGAGAATGGAAAATGCAACAGTTGACTGACTGAGTTCAGTGGCAAAATACACAGAGAGTTGGAGTCGGGAGACCTGGGTTCTAATCTCGGATCCACCGCTTACCTGCTCGGGACTTTGGGTGGGTCACTTAACTTAGCCTCAGTTTCCTGCCCCGTAAAATGCGAAGAAGATACTCGTCTCTTGTACGGTGAGCCAAATTCCCCTTAACTGTGGGGGTCCCTCACGGCTCAGTTCTGGGTCCCCTTCTATTCTCCATCTACACCCACTCCCTTCGGAGAACTCGTTCGCTCACACGGCTTCAACTACCGTCTCCGTGTGGATTATTGCCAAATCCTCCTCTCCAGCCCAGATCGCTCTTCTTCTCCGCAATCTCGCATGTCCTCCTGCCTTCCAGACATCTCTCCTTGAATGTCCTACTGTGTCACCTCAAACCTACCATGTCCAAAACAAAACTCCTCATCTTTCCCCCCAAACCCTGTCCTCCCGCTGACGTGCCCATCACTGTAGACAGCACCACCGTCCTTCCTGTCTCACAAGCCCATAACCTTGGCCTAGTAGAGTGCTCTACAAACAGGAAGCGCTCAGTAAATACGATTACTTGATTGAACCCAGGAAAGGGAAAGGGGCTGTGTCTGATTGGATTCCCTTGTTTCTTCCCCAGCGCTTACCACAGTGCTTGGCATCTGGCAAGTACTTAATAAGTGCCATCATTAGTATTATTAAGAGAGGGACATAGTTTGGCAAAGCAGAAGGAAAATTATTCCAGTTATTCCAGTCGGGGGGAAAAAGATCTGAGCAGTGGGTTGGAAGTAAGTGGATTTCAGATGAAGAGCAATTTTGAGGTTTGTTGCCAAGGGGAAATATGAGGCGGAATGATGAAGAATTTGGTGAATGAGGATCTGTACATGGTAAAAACGAGAACTGTGGTATTGGTTAAGGTTTTACTATGGGCCAAGCACTCTGCTGAACACTGGAGAAGAGACAAGATACGTCAGACACATTTGAACCTTATTCTTCACACCCATAAAAGGTAATAATCAGTCATTGGTATTTTTTGAGCACTTACTACTATTAATAATTTCAAATTATAATCATAGTATTTAAGCACTTGCTATCAATCAGTGGTATTTATTGAACAGTTGACATTAAATGCTTGGCAAAGCACAATACAGTAGAGTTGATAGGCACAATCTTTGCTCACCAGAAGCTTATAATTTACAAGGGGGAGACAGACTTTAAAATAGGTTAGGAATTGGGGATATAGTAGAGCGTAAGAGTATTTACGTATGCATTTTGGTGGTAAAATAAGCAGACAAGTACCTAGTTGACACAGAATCCAGGGCAGCAGGGGAATTGGAAAGCTTAGTGAGGGAAGGCATCTTGGGGGAGATGGCTGAGTAGGAATTTGAAGGTGGGAGAGTGATGGTTTGTCAGAAGTGAAGCAGTGAGGGAGTCATGGGCCTGAAGGAGGACGGGGGCAAGAGGTGTATGGTGAGATGGAAGTTCAGTGAGGAGGCTGGCGGTAGAGGAACAGCGTGTGCACCTTGGGTTGTATTAGAAGCTCAGTGAGGTAAAGTAGGAGGGGACAAAGTGATAGAGCGCTTTAAAGCTGACAGTAATGAGTTTCTGTTTGATATGGAAGTGGATGGACAGCCATTGGAGGCTTTTGAGGAGTGTGGGAGATGGGAACTTGATGGTTTTTCATAAAAATAATACGGACAGCAGAGTGTATGTACTGGAGTGGGGAGGCAGGAGGCAAGGAGGTCAGCAAGGAGGCTTATGTGGCCATCAAGGCAGGACAGGAGAAATGTTTAGATCAGCACAGTAGATGTTTAAAGAGGAAAGGAAAGATTCTAGAGATGCTGCGAAGGTAGAACTGAGAGGATTTTGTGACAGATTTAATGGGAGAGATGAATCGAGGACGATGGTAATGTTGGTATTTGTTAAGCACTTACTATGTGCAGAGCACTGTTCTAAGCACCGGGGTAGATACAGGGTAATCAGATTGTCCCACGTGAGGCTCACAATCCTAATCCCAATTTTACAGATGAGGTAACTGAGGCACAGAGCAGTTAAGTGACTTGCCCACAGTCACAGAGCTAAGTGGCAGAGCCGGGATTCGAACCCATGACCTCTGACTCCCAAGCCCGGGCTCTTTCCACTGAGCCATGCTGCTTCCCGAGGTGATGGCATACTGTGTGCCAAGCACCGTTCTAAATCCTTAAGTAGGTATTAGATAATCAGCCTGGACCCAATCCTTGTCCCACATGAGGCTTACAATCAAAGTGGGAGGGAGAACGGGGTTTGAGTCCCCATTTTCCGGGCGAGGAAGTTGTTGATGAGAGAATTGCAGTGACTTGCCCCGGGTCACACACTAAGTAAGGGGCAGACCTGGCATGAGAATTTCCAAGACTATGCTCTTTCCACTAGGCCGCATTGCAACATGAGAAGTGTGGCTTAGTGGTTAGACTATGGACCGAGGGCCTGAGAGTGCGAGGGACCTGTGTTCTAGTCCTGGCTCTGTCGCTTGTCTCCTGTGGGACCTTGGGCAAGTCACTTCATGCTTCTGGGCCTCAATTACCTCACCTGTAAAATGGGGATTAGGACTGTGAGCCCCATGTGGGACAGGGACTTTGTCCCACCTGATTACCCTGTATTTACTCCAGTGCTTAGAACAGTGCCTGACACATAGTAAGTGCTTAATCAATACCATTCAAAAAAGGTCCCTTAAAATGACAGTGGCTTCACTGACATGGATACACGCATATACACACACACATACACACATGCTCAGCACCTCACTCATCACGGCCACACACCGTTTTCCCGATTTGCTTGGGCCCTGGCTTTGGGCGGAAAAGATTTTGGAAGCAGAATGGAGCCTGATTTGTGTGCGGGTTGACAGTATCGCTCCCTGGGTATTTGTGCCTCGTTGAACTTACTCTGTCTGAAGTGTAGAGGATTGAGGTCCTATTTAAAAGCTGTTCGATGACCCTTGAGGTAGAGGCAATTCATTATGAAGCGATTCACAACCAAGGAAGAAAACAGGCTATCTGTCCAGAAGCACCAGGTGGTGATGTCAGTCCTGAATCTCAGCCCCTTCTTATCTTTGAGAAGCGCCTGGGTCTTCCAGCTACTGTTTAAAGAAATGTCTCTTCTCTCGTGGAACAGAAAGGTAATGTGCTGAGCCCCACGTCACTTACATACGTATGTCTAATTTATTTATTGATATTAATGTCTTCCCTCTAGACCATAAGCTTGTCATGGGCAGGGAATGCGTCTGTTTGATTGTTTATATTATACTTTCCCAAGCGCTTAGTACGGTGCCCTGCACACAGTAAATGCTCAATAAATATGATTGCAGTGAATGAAGGTGTGCATTTGCAATGGGGACCGAGCGAGCTGAGAGCCATGTGTCTCTTCTGGCCTAGAAAGGACCCTTTAATGCGGAAAATAACTGACTGTGAGTTGGACAGTATTGCTCTCAGGCTGATAGTTTGTATTCAAAAAGCTTAGGAGCCTGAATGAGATCTCCCAACCTCCTGTCTCTCCCCACTTCAGTCTATACTTTACTCTGCTGCCCGGATTATCTTTCTACAGAAACGCTCTGGGCACGTCACCACCATCCTCAAAAATCTCCAGTGGTTGCCGATCAACCTTTAAATCAAGCAGAAACCCCTCAGTGTTGGCTTCAGAGCTCTCCATCGCCTTGCCCCCTCCTACCTCACCTTGCTTCTCTGCTCCTACAGCCCAGCCCGCACGCTCCGCTCCCCTGCCGCCTCTCACCTCCTCACTGGGCCTCCTTCTCGCCTGTCCCGCCGTCGACCCCGGCCCACATCCTACCTCTGGCCTGGAATGCCCTCCCCACTCATATCTTCCAAACTAGCACACTCCCCCGATTCAAAGCCCTCCTGAGAGCTCACCTCCTCCAGAAGGCCTTCCCCGACTGCGACACCCTTTTCCTCTGTCCTCCTCCTCCTCTCCCTGTCGCCCCGACTCCCTCCCTCAGCTCTACCCCCTTCCCCGTCCCACAGCACTTGTGTATATATGTACATATTTATTATTCTATTTATTTTATTAATGGTGTGTATATTCATTCAATCGTATTAATTGAACACTTACTGTGTGCGGAGCACGGTACTAAGCGCATGAAATATACAGTTCGGCAACAGATAGAGACAATCCCTGCCCAACTATGGGCTCGCGGTCTAAAAGATCTATAATTTTATTTATATTGATGCTAGTGAGGCTTAATTCCTTCTTTTTTTGATTTGTTGTCTGTCTCCCCCTTCTAGACTGTGAGCCCGTTGTTGGGTAGGGATTGTCTCTATTTGTTGTCAAATTCTACTGTCCAAGTACCTAGCACAGTGCTCTGCACACAGTAAGTGCTCAAATACAATTCATTGAGTGAAGGAATGGAGAAGAGTTAGGTAATGCAGACAGAGACAGTGAGTGAGAAGACATCTGAATTGGGAATACGAACAGAGAGAGAGAGGAAAAAAACAGGTAGATGAGGTTCCCTGAGAAGCAGTGTGGTGTAGCGGATAGAGCCCGGCCCCGGGAGTCTGAAGGGCCTGGGTTCTAATCCCAGCTCTGCCAGATGACTGCTGGTTCACCTTGGGCAAGTCTGTGCTTACCTTATCTGCAAAATGGAGACTAAAATGGTGAGCTTCATATAGGCCATGGATTGGATCCAGTAAGAATAATTTGTATCTTTCCCAATGCTTACTGTTGTGTCTGTCACTTAGTATGTGCTTAACAAATAACCGTAAGAAAATAAATAAGCACCTAGACTAGTTATCCAGAAACTGGGTAGAGAAACAGTGTGGCTTAGTGGAAAGAGCGCGGGCTTGGGAGTCAGAGCACGTGAGTTCTAATCCCTCCTCTGCCGCTAGTCATCTGTGTGACCATGGGCCTCAGTTACCTCATCTGTAACTTGGGATGAAGACTGTGAGTCCTACTTGGGACAACCTGATTATCTTATATCTACCCCAGCGCTTAGAACAGTGCTTGACACATAGTAAGCGCTTAACAAATACCAACATTATTATTATTATTACAGAGACACTTCACTAATCTCCTACTCCAGCCTTGCCCACAGACTCTGCTCCTCTGGTGCCAGGTTACTCACCTTGCCCCGATCTTGTCTCTCTCCCGCTGACCCCTTTCCCGCAACGTTCCCCTAGCCTAGAACTTCCTCCTCCTCCATGTGTGCCAGCCTACCACTCTCTCCACCTTCAAAGCACAATTAAGGTCTCATCTTCTCCATGAGGCCTTCCCTGATGAAGTCCTCTTTTCCCCCGCTCACTCTCCCTTCTCCATCATCTATGCAGTTGGATCCGTGACTTCTGGATGAAGGATATTCGCCCCAACTTCACACAGCTTATGTACACATCTTTAAATTATTTATTATACATTACTTATCTTAATTTATGTCTCCCCCTCTAGACTGTAGGATCAGTCTGGGCAGGGAACTCGTCTGCTCATTCTGAGGTACTGTATTCTCTGCAGATAGTAAGCACATAGAACAGTGCACTGCACATAGTAAGCATTCAATAAATGCCATATATATATCTTGATAGCAAACACTTGGACCGTGTGCATATAGCAGATGAGAGCAAGCATCTACTCCAGGAAGCCAGTGACAGTGAGATAAAATACTTAGGCCGGTGTCACCGCGACAGCGGGAGAGAAGCCACGTGGCCTAATGGATAGACCGTGAGCCTGGAAATCAGAAGGATTTCTAATTCCGGCTCTGCCACTTGTCTGCTGTGGGACCTTTGGCAAATCTCTTCACTTCTCTGTTCCTCAGTTACCTCATCTGTAAAAAGACTGTGAGGTCTGTATGGGACATGGACTATATCCAACCTGAGTAACTTGTATCTCTCCCAGTGCTTATTACAGATCCTGGAACGTAGTAAGGGCTTAACAAATACCATTAAAGGAAAACAGAAGCAGAAGAAAAAGAAAGCAGTAAATAACCCCAGAAAACCCAAAACACCCAGAACACTTACTTACAGACAAAGAGAGAGACATCAGTCAGCTAGACCCGGAAACACTTAACGAATACGAAAATAATGATATTAACACCCGGACCACATACTCAGAAACTAAGAGATGTCAGTTAAACCAGACAACACTTAACTGAAACCAGACTGTAAGCTCTTTGTGGTCAGGGAATATGTCTGTTGCCTAGTGGATAGAATGTGGATCTGAGTTTCAGAGGACCTGGGTTCTAATCCCGGCTAGCAATGATATTTGTTAAGCTCTTCGATTGTGTGACCTTGGACAAGTCACTTCACTTCTCTGAGCCTCAGTGACCTCATCTGTAAAATGGGGATTAAGACTGTGAGCCCCATGTGGGACAGGGAATGTTTCCATCCAGATTAGCTTGTATCTACCCCAGCACCTAGTGTTTGATTCATAGTAAGTGCTAATCAAGTACCATCCAGTGCTTAGCACATAGTATACTGCTTACCAAAACATCACCATTTTGGAGATTGCCACCAAGACAGCTCCTTAGACCAGACGTCCCTAATGGAAAAAAAAAAAAAGGACTTCTTTCGGTTAGGGGCACAGAGTCTTGCACAGCGTTATGCCCAAGCTAGGGTTCTTCATTGCCTCCTAGGCACCGAGCCTGCTGTTGAAATCTCTACTTGAAGACCCTATTTCGCATTTAAAATTTGCGATGGAAGTCTTTTCGGAAATTCATTCCCTCCCCTCCGCCTCGAGTCATATTTCTCCTCCTGTCACAAGCTATTTATTTTTATCATCCGCTTGTCATTCAACTGCATTGAATAAATGGAAAAATGGACAGTGTGAGAGCCTTTAAGTCACCCGGGAATGTAATGACCCATAATTTAACGCTAGGATTTGGTTATTAAAACATTCGGAAAAAAATCAAATATTAATTCAGCGACTCCAGGCATTAAAATTAGAGGGGAGAAAGTACACTTGGTGTGATATTGCATTTTGAACTTACTGGCTCACAAAAGAAGTCATCCTGATAATAATTGGCTCTCACCCCAGCTGACACAACATGTTTTTAAATTGTCTCTCCACTTGCCTCCGAACTGGCAGCTTTGCCGACAGCCGAAGGATTTTCCAAGTCACGGTTTGAATCTTTCGGGCTCTGAGCTGAGAATTCTAGAACCGAGCCGGTGTCCTAGCGTGGACAGTCTTCTGCCTCCAATACCGGGTGTCTGGGTGAGGCAGAGGGAGACCCAGACTTGTGGAAGGCTGAATTTGGGAGATTGAAATAAAGGAAGGCAGAGGAAAAAATGGAAGGAGGAGGTCAAATAAAGCTAAAAATGTGGATGCCGTCGTTGAGGCTCGATCAGCATGGTGGTGTAGCTTGAGTGCTTAGGTGGAGTGCCCTTTTTATACTTCGGGCGTGATAGCGATGGTATTTATTATCAGTGGTATTTACCGAGCATCTCTTTTGTGCAGAGCACTGAACTAAGTGCTTGGGAAAGTACAGTGCAACAGAAATGGTAGACCTGATCGCTACCCACAAGGAGCTTACGGTCTTCAGGGGGAGGCAGACATTAAAATACATTTCAGATAGAAGAATTAAGGTCTTACCGAGTGCTAACCCCCAGAATGTTGGCTTTTCGTGGGCCATAAACGTGACTACTGACTCTCCTAAGCGCCTAGTACAGTGCTCTTTGGACACAGTGAGTACTTAATATTATCACTTCTAGGACTGCTACTCCCACCACCTAACGCCCCGAGAGACTTTGCTGCAGTAGCCTGAAGGGAGATTTTGTGGCAAATGAAATTCTTTGAAATTCCCTCTTTTTGAAGCTCTGAGCAGCCTGGGAACGCTGGTCTTGAGTGTGAGGAATCCAAGGACACCTTCCCCTTTCTTCAAAAAAACAAAAACCTGGAACTGGTGCTTTCTGACCAGTGGATGGGTGTGTCTCGGCCGCCTCCCCCCCACTCTGGCAACGATCCCTGTGGTATTTTCAAGGGCTGCCTGTACTCAGAGCCCTTTCCGCTTGCCCATTTCGGATTATTATTCAGCGCACGTCGGCGCACACCCCCTGGAATTTTTGTCATCCGTAATTATACTCGGTTCAGAGTGGGTGACTCACAAGATGAGTTTTTTTTGCTGCACTGGGGTTCCAATGGATAAAGGCTCTTTTTCTCCCGAGGACCCAGTATCGACACTAACGCTTAATGCACGGCTTTAGTTTTAATGACATGCCATAGGGCGAGAGGCCGTATCAAAGATGGAAGACGGCCCGAATCCGTACAGTGCAGGAGATCCAGTCACCAACTAGACTGTCAGCTCCTTAAGAGCAGGGATGGTGTCTCCCAACTCTTACATGACATCAGTTGTAATGTCCTCTCCCAAGCACTTACTACAGTGCTCGGCACATGTGCCCAGTGTAGAGAAGAGGTGAGTTCTAGTCCTGCACCCAAATCTGGCCTGCTCTGTGACCTTGAATCTCACCTCTGGCCAAACCCCGTTGCAAGTCTGCCCCACTGTCTCCTCGTTCTGGGCAGGTAACAGAACTGCTAATTCTATACTCTCCCGAACGCTTAGTACAGTGCTCTCCACATAGTAAGTGCTCTATAAATGCCACTGATTGATCTTAGAATTAGATGGGTCTTGAAAATCCTACATCATGGAGGAAGTGAACTCTCTTCTGCACATTTTCCTTGGGGAAAACACCTTTTTTGGGCATGGGCTCCATGATTATGTCTTGCCTTTGGTTGCGACCAGGAGAGTCAGTTTCCTTCTAGACTGTAAGCTTCTTGTGGTTAGAGAATATGTCTGTCACCTTAGTTGTATTCTCCCAAACGCTCAGAACAGTGCTCTGCACACAGTAAGTGCTGAAGAAGTACCACTGATTGATCATATAGGGTGAGCTCCTTGAGAGCAAGGAGCTTGTCTACCAACTTTGTTTTTTGGATTCTCCCAAAGACGTTCATTCATTCAATAGTATTTATTGAGCGCTTACTATGTGCAGAGCACTGTACTAAGCGCTCGGAATGAATAAGTCGGCAACAGATAGAGACGGTCCCTGCCGTTTGCTGTGCACACTGTCGGTGCTCAATAATATAATTGAATGATTGCCTAATGACCGCATTGAAATGGTTCTCCAAGGGGCTCTAAAATTTCATTTTTTCCTTTTCCCTTGCCGGTTTTATTCCAGATTAGAATTGTTTTAACGTGAACTTTGTGAAGATGTGAGTGAATGTTCATGACAGCTGATTTCAACTTAATATAAGGACGACAATTAAGTGTAATTTATGACTGCCTTATTTAGAGTTCATTTGAGCAAATTGACCCACCATGCCTGGTTCATTAATATCACTGTTTTCTAGCCCCATCATGATTAGTTTAGGAATTTCACTGTTCTCCCTTCTCCACGCGTTTCTTTATTTAATGAAGAGAGGAAAAAAAATCTATAAAATGCATTTCAAATGGGGATTATGCGTATCAATCTAAAATAGCAATTGGATTTATAACTCATCATTCTGATCATTAAAATATGTGTGAGAAAAGTCAATGCGTATTGATAAAAACTCAAACCTCTTTCGGTTTCGACCCACACGGGGTCGTAAGATGAAACGGGTCACGTTGGCCACGAACCTGATCTGAACCCCAGATGGCTTATCAAAAATTGAGAGGACGGATGTGTCAGGCTGAGCCTGAAAAATAATTGGCATGTTTACAGTCATGGCGACTGAGGTCTCTGGTCTTCCAAACTCAGGGTGAGGCCAGAAGACTTGGGAGAATGCCACCCAATCAGGTCTGTCAATCATGATGTGGGATGTCGCAAATTGTGTTTGCTTATTGTTGTATTGTACTTTCCCAAGCGCTTAGTACAGTGCTCTGCACACAGTAAGCTGTCAATGAATATGATTGAATGAATGATGTCATGGCTTCTGGAATTCGACTAAGGTCAACTGGCAAGGCGGTTGCCAAAGTGGATCGTTGGTATTCGTTTATTCAGTAGCATTTATTGAGCGCTTACTATGTGCAGAGCACTGTACTAAGCGCTTGGAATGTACAAATCGATAACAGATAGAGACGGTCCCTGCCCTTTGACGGGCTCACAGTCTAATGGGGGGAGACGGACAGACAAGAACAATGGCAATAAATAGAATCAAGGGGAAGAACATCTCATTAAAACACTAGAACAATAGCAAATAAATAGAATCAAGATAGCAAATAGAATCAAGAAATAAACAGAATCAAGAAATAAGTAGAATCACTTTATTGATATTTATTGCGTGCTCCCTGGGTGCAGGGGGAGGGTGTATTAGACTAACGGGAGAGTACAGTAAAATCGGTACCAGTCTTGGACACAGAGTGGCCGGGTCCATTGGCTAGACAGGGACCTTGGGACTGGAAGAACCTGGGTTCTGCTCCCAGCTCCACCACCCGTCCGTTGTGTGACCTTGGGCAAGTCGCTTCACGCCTCTGGGCCTCCGCGTCACTTAGTGGATAAAGCACGGGCCTGGGAGTAAGAAGGTTCTAAGTTCTAATCCTGCCTCCGCCTCGTGTCTGCTGTGGGCCGTGCTTCACGTCTCTGGGCCTTTAACTGTTGAAAAGGGACCGTGTCCAACCTGATTAGCTCACGTTGACCCCAGTGCTTAGAAGAGTGCTTGGCAAATAGTGATTTGCACATACCAAAGTTATTATTATTACGATCCTCACTCTACCACTTGTCTTTTGTGTGACCGTGGGCAAGTCACTTCGCTTCACTTCTCTGCCTCGCAGTTCCCTCATCAGTAAAAATGGAGATTTAAGGCTGTGAGCCCCGTGGGGGATATGGACTGTGTCCAACCTGATTAGCTTGAATCGATCGCAGCGCTTAGTACGGTGCTTGGAATGCAGTAAGGGCATGAGGAGCTGTATTGTACTCCTGTCACTTGTTTTGAGGTGGAGAGCATCCTAACATGCCGATCGGAGACGGGGCATGGGAAGAAATTGGGTGATAGGATAACCGATCGGCAACTCTGGAGAAGACGCATTTGAGTGTTGGTGATGGGCAGCTTCGAGTACTGCAGAGTGTGCTTCTGCCTCTTCCTCCTCGCCTAAACTGCTATCGTGTTCATCCAAGCACTTATTCTAACCCACTTTGATTACTATATCTGACCTCCCTGCCTCCGGTTCTCTCCCCACTCCAGATAATACTTCACTCTGCTGCTCAGATCATTTTGGGGCAGAAATGTTCAGTGTCTGTTTCCCCAGTCCCCGAGAGCTTCTAGGGGTTGCCCATCTACCTCTGCGTCAAACAGAAGCTCCTTTAAAGCATTCAGTCACCTTGCCTCCTCCAACTTCTCCTCGCTGCTCTCCTAACACAGCCTAGTCCGCACACTTCTCTTATGCCATCCCACTCGACTCGACCTCAGTCTCGTCTGTCTCCCCACCGACTTCTCGCCCACGTCCTGTCTTTCCCTCTTCATATCTGACAGTTACTCTTCCTGACCTTCAAAATTTTACTGAAGGCACATCTCCCCCAAAAGGCCTTCCCTGACTACGCCCTCACTTCTTCTCCCCCTTCCTCCTGTGTCCCTCTAATTCGCTCCCTTTATTCATCCCCTCTCCGGACCCAACAGCACTCATGTCCTTCTCTGTAATTTATTTATATTGATGTCTGTCTCCCTCTCTAGGCTATAAATTTACTGTGGGCTGGGAATGTGTTTACGTGTCTACCGACTCTATTGGATTCTTATATTGCACTCTTCCAAGTGCTTAGCACAGTGCTCTGCACACAGTAAGCGTTGGATAGATACGACTGATTGTGGTTGGGTCATTCTAGCTGTCAGGCCATCCCGGCATGCGGCAGACAGCAGCAACTTGTACGAGTGGGTGACTTGGTGATGAGGCAGCTGTGTGATTGGCCGACAGGACGGTCGTTTACTAATTAATAATAGTAATAATGACCATATTTAGGAAGCACTCACTATGTGCCAAGCACTGTACTAATCCCTGGGGTAGGTAAAAGAGAATTAGGTCTAGATTGTAAGGTAGACTGTAAGCTCATTGTGGACAGGGACTGTCTGTATTAGTGTGTTATGCTCTATTCTCCCAAGCGCTCAGTACACTGTTCTGCACAGAGTAAGTGCTCAGTAAATAAGATTGAGGTTGAACGCGATTCCTGTCCCACCTGGGGGTCACAGTCTAAATCAGAAGGAGGAATATTGAATCCCCATTTTATAGTTGAGGAAACTGATACACGGAGTAGTTGAGTGACGTGCCCAAGGTCACAAAGGAAGTAAGTGGCTGAACGGGAATTAGAACTCAAGCCCGCCGACCCCCAGACCCCTGCTCTTTCCACTAGACCATGCAGCTTCTCTAGACCGGAATCCCCATCTAGGACAGGTACCGTGCCAGACCTGATGATCTTGTCTATACCCCAACGCTTAGTATAGTGCTTGGTGCCTAGTAAGCGCTTAGGAGACACCAGAATTATGATTGGAAGGCTATGTGTTGGTGAGGATATTTCCGCAATCTCTGCAACTGCTCGTCTTTCCTCCCAAGTCTCTTCTTCGGTCTTAGCTGAAGTGCAGAAAATCAGACTCCCTGCTTTGGACGGGGGAGACAGTTCTGCTTGTGTTTTGAATATTTGTATTTCTCCTGGTTTCTCTGGTGGACTGCCAGTTCTTCACAGGGGAGGGACCAGGTCCTGTTTTCTGCTGTAAAATCTCACTTCTCCCCATCTGGTGTTTTGCTTTCCAAAGGGATACTCTGGGGGGTGAACTGGGGAAGGCAAGAGGGATGGAATTTGGTTACCTAAGATTCACTCAGAATTTGCCTCGGAGCCATGAACTAGTCGTAAAATAATCCATTCAAGGTATTTACTGAGTGCAGATTTGGGGCCCTGTACTGAACACTTCAGGAAGGAAGACAGCAATAAAATAAATAGGCATAATTTCTGCCCATGAGGGGTTACCACCTAGCAAGGAGCTTACTATCTAGCCCTTAATAGTAAGCTCCTTGCTAGGTGGTAACTCCTCATGGGCAGAAATTATGCCTATTTATTTTATAGTGCAACTATCTAGCACTTAATAGTTAGTTGCATATAGAAACAGCCTTTTCCTGAATCAAGGACTTTCAGAGAAGCAGCGTGACTTTTAGAGAAGCACCAGTGGAAAGGGCATGGGCCTTAAAGTCCAAGGACCTGGGTACCTGCTGCGTGACGCTGGACAAGTCACTTCACTTCTCTGTTCCTCAATTCCCTCATCTCCAAAATGGGAATTCGATCCCCGTTCTAACTCCTACTTGACTCTCAGTCCCTTGTGGGACTTGATTATCATGTAACTACCCCAGAGCTTAGAACAGTGCTTGGCACAGAGTAATTGCTTAACAAATACCACAATTATCATTAATATTTCTATCCTGTATGACAAAACGATGGAAGTCTCAAATATGAGCATGCTCCACACAATAATGCTTCATTCAGTTTCACAGCAAGATGGTTCTCTTTCCTCCTTCTCCCATTCCACTCTTTCCCCTCCTCCCTCCCCTTTAGTGTTTTGAGTCCAGGGCTGCAGGAGGTGCTTTGAAATCTGATGGAAGTCTCCCAACGGTCAACTGTGGTTTTCCCTGAAACAACTAATGAACTTTAAGCACAGCGGTTTAGTGAGAAAAATGTTAAATTTGCACTTTTAATTACCGAACGGGACTCGGTGGAAAATTGAATATAGATTTGTGGGTTTTGAGTGTTTAGTGGTCAATGTGCTAGAAAACCATTCATCAATTATTGAGGTAGGTAGGCCAGTGTAAATGACTTTAAATGTCCAAGAGGGACATTACGCTCTTCAAAGCAGAAAGCACCTCAGGGGTAAACTGTGTGCTGGTGACAATTCAGAGATAATTCTTTTATGGCAGAACCCAGCAGCAAAGGAAAAACAAAACAAAATCCTCTGGGTTCTTTTCCGAAAGATTGCTTCTACGGAAGCCCTTTCCAGAAGTCATGTTTTATATGACACTTAATGGGGTTTTTGCTTAGCAGAGGGCTTAACCCTGACCTAATTTGAATCGAAAAAGAATGGAGTTAGTTGCCAGCCAAACAATGCATAATTCCCCTCAACTGAATCTTCTTGTTAAACATCTCCAGATTGACATCCTGTGGGTTATAATGACTGACAAGTAAACAGAATATTACTCACTATTAGAACATATTTCCAAAGCTGGAGGAATTTGAGAATGTATGATACGGCAATTAAGGGCAGGGATCATGTCTACTGACTCAGTTGTGCCTTGCCAGGCACTCGGGGCAATGCTCTGCACACCGTAGATTTCAAGAACCTGATTCAGTCAATCATATTTATTGAGCACGTTCTGTTTGCAGAGCACTGTACTAAGCACTTCGGAGAGTGCGCTATAACAAACACTTTCCCTGTCCACAGCGAGCTTATGGAGAGGAGGAAACAGACGTGAGGGGGCAAGGTGATTGAGGGCTTTAAAGCCAATGGTAAGGAGTTTCTTTTTGATGCAGAGATAGATGGACAACCACCGGAGGGTCTTGAGGAGTGGGCAGACGTGGACTGAATGTGTTTGCAGGCAAACGACCTGGGCAGCGGAGTGAAGTTTGGACTGGAGTGGGGAGAGACAGGAAGCAGGGAGGTTAGCAAGAAGGTTGATGCAATGATGAAGGAGGGATAGGATAAGTAAGTGCTTGATTTAATGAGGAAGCAGTCTGGATGGAGACCAGAGGGTGGATTTTAGCGATATTGTGGAGGAGGAGATGAGGTTTGCGAGGAGCTCTGAGGCGGCGTGGTGCGACGGAAGAGCCGCGGGCCTGAAAGCTGGAGGTCCCGCCCTTGAGTCCCGGCTCCGGCACCAGTTCCCTGCGTGGCCTTGAGCGAGTCACTTAACCTCCCCGTGCCTCGGTTTCCACAGCTGTTAATTGGGGGGTAATACCTGAACCCCTACCTCGTAGGGGTGTTGGGAGGAGTAAATAATAAATCCTGGAAGGTGCTTTGGTAATAAAATCACCACCTAGAAACACAGGTATTATTATCAGCACTTAGAACAGTGCTTGACAACATGGTACGTGCTTAACAAATACCATTATCATTATTACTATTAATCAATGTAGAGTTGTCGCTTGGCAGTTGGAGTGGAAGCAAAATTTGGTTTGGAGGTAAGGAGGGTAGAGCTTATTTAAATATTGACTTACATGGTGGATTATATAAACCCCAACTCTTGTACTGTAAGACCTTCCTTCTTTCTCCTTCCTCTTATCTGCGTTTTATTGTGGTTTCTGTAAGCTCCTTCAAGGCAGGGAGCATATCCATTAGTTCTCTTGTATCAGTCGATCCATCGGTGGTATTTATTGAGTGCAGACGTTATGCTGGGCCCTAACCTAAGCATGTGTTTAGGTTTGAGAGAGGACAATACTACAATATAGAGTTGACAGACGTTCCCTGTCTTCTAGTGGCTTACAGTCTAAAGGTGTGTGGCGGGGGGAAGGGCTCTCCAAGTGCTTAATACGGTGCTCTGCACAGAATAGGTGCTCAGTATATACCATTGATGGATTGTGTGTGTTTCACCCATCAGACTGTAAATCTCTTCAGGGTAGGGATGAAGTATGCTAACTCTATTGTACTTTCCCTCACATTTGGTACAGTGTCTTGCACACACAGAACAGTGGAAGCAGCGTGGCCAAGTGGATAGAGCACGGACCTGGGATTCAGAAGGACGTGGGTTCCAAACCCGGCAAATCACTGCTCTGGGCTTCAGTTTCCTCATCTGTAAAATGGGGATTCAGCCCCCATTCTCCCACCTCCTAAATTTGTAAGCCCCATTTGGGACAGGGACCGTATCTGATCTACTTATTCCACAGCATTTCTGTACAAATCTATAATGAATTTATCTTAATTCGTAATAATGAATTATGAATTGGGGAAGCAGCGTGGCTCAGTGGAAAGAGCCTGGGCTTCGGAGTCAGAGGTTGGACTCCCGGCTCTGCCGCTTGTCAGCTGGGTGACTGTGGGCAAGTCACTTCACTTCTCTGTGCCTCAGTTCCCTCATCTGTAAAATGGGGATTAACTGTGAGCCTCACGTGGGACAGCCTGGTCACCCGGTATCTACCCCAGCGCTTAGAACAGTGCTCTGCACATAGTAAGCGCTTAACAAATACCAACATTATTATTAATGTCTCTCTCCCTCTCAAGACTATCAGCTTGTTGTGGGCAGGGAACGTGTCTACCAACTTGTATTCTCCCAGATGCCTGCTACAGTGCTCTGCACACAATAAGCACTTAATAAATACCTTTGATGAGGATGATGAGTCCCGAGCAAGGAACGGTGAGAAGGTTATTATGGGAGGAGGCAAGAGCGGGGTGTACTGCGAGAAGGGAGTGTAAGGGAGGATGGGGGTTTGGAAACTAGCCGTCGATGAGAACAGAGAATAACCTCTCTGTCCTGCACCGATGCTGCTGGATTAGCCCAGGTATATCATCCCTGCTCTTATTGAATTTCGTTCTGTTGCTTTCGGAATTCTTCTTCAATTTACGAAGGTCACTGAATTGTGATCTTCTCTTCCAAGAGCCCGTCTTTCCTAGCTGGCCGGCTTCTGCGCACTTAATGAGCTCATCCTGTCTCTTGCCTACCCTGTTGACATTTGACACTAAGGGCCTTCTGTTGAGAGCGGAAGGTCCCTCAGCTGTGATCAACAACCGGACTTTGAAACTTCGGAACCATCGGTAGTTTCCGCTTTGCATTATTACTGGGATTAATAGAAAGAGTTGGGGTAACGAGTGACCAGGAAGAAGGATGGCGTTGCGCACAAATAAGCTGGGTGAAAGAATAGAGACCTGCTTTTGGTCCCTGCCTGAATATGCAAAGCGCTGCCACTCTGGAGTTAAATCAAAAATGCTCTTAGTACTAACAAAGTTGTCTACGATTCACCTAATGAGGCTTTAGCTGTTTGAATACCAAGTGCAGATTCTCGGCTGCCGCCTGTTCGTCGAAGGCAACATCGATTATTCGGTAGAACCAGACTCCATGCAGAAAAACAGCAAATGTGTTCCTGTTGGAATAAAGAGGCAGCGTTCTCGAAGGAACTGTTGTAAGCCGATCGAACGCACGCCTCGATTTATAAATCCAAACACGCCCAGCCTGCGAGGTCGGACGTCGGTGGGATTGAAGGAAAAGGTTTTTAAGAGTAAACATGCGTTCCGCCGTCCCGTCGGGAACTGATCTTGTCGGAAGCTATAGATTAACGGCAAAGACATGGCCCCCAAGTGAGAGCGCTACAGGGGTGCCGAGGATGATACAGACGGACAAGCCGAGTGGGAAAGCCAGGGGATAATCTGAGAGAAAGCTGCCTTTCAACTCCAGAAAAGGTGGATGATTCTTATTTAGTAGATAAAATTTCAATAGCATCTTTGTACTTGGGGGAGCAGATATTCCGTTGCTTAATAATAATAATGATGATGATGATATTTGCTAAGCGCTTAATATTTGTCAAGCCCCGTGGTAAGAGCTGGTGTAGATAGAAACTAATCAGGTTGGACACAGTCTCTGTGCCACCTGGGGCTCACAGTCTTCATCCCCACTTTACAGATGAGATAACTGAGGCGCAGAGAAGTAATGTGACTCGCTCAAGGTCACACAGCCGACAGGTGGTGGAGGGGGGATGAGAACCCCGGTCCTTCTGATTCCCAAGGCTGGGCTCTGTCCATTAGACCACAGTGTTTGATTTGTATAAATCCATTACCCGTTTCTAGTAGTTAGATAAATATCATCAACCTTAGAATACTCCCACTTACTATTATTGTTATTAGTGCTGTTATTTTTTGTTCAGCATTTACTATGTGGCGGACCCTATTCTAAGCCCCGAGACAGATGGGAGTTACTCAGGTGAGATAGAGTCCCTGTTCAAATTGGGGCCCACAGTCCATGTAGGAGGGAGAACAGGTATTGAGTAGTGTCATTTGGCAGATGAGGGAACTGAGGCACAGAGAAGTGAAGTGCCTTGCCCGTGGTCACGCAGCTGGCAAGGGGAGGAGCTGGGATTACAACCCAGGTCCTCTGATTCCCAGCCCCTGACTCTTTCCTCTAGGCCATGCTGCTTCACTACTATCGTTGGTATTTGTTAAGCGCTTACTATGTGCCGAGCACTGTTCTAAGCGCTGGGGTAGACACAGGGGAATCAGGTCGTCCCACGTGGGGCTCACAGTCTTCATCCCCATTTTCCAGATGAGGGAACTGAGGCACAGAGAAGTGAAGTGACTTGCCCAAAGTCACACAGCAGACAAGTGGCCGAGCCGGGATGCGAACCCATGAACTCTGACTCCAGAGCCCGTGCTCTTTCCACTGAGCCACCAATCAACAGCGCTTATTGAGCACCTACTGTTTGCAGAGCACTGTACTAATCACCTGCAGGAGTTCGACTGAGTTAATGGACACAGTCCCTGCCCCCAAGGCGCATTCAGTATTATATCAATCATTCGTCTTTACTGAGTGCTTTCTGGGTGCAGAGCACTGGATTAAATGCTTGGCAGAGTGCAGTCCCCTTAGTAGCTATAACCCCCCCCCCCCCCCGCCCAGGAACCTTCATTTATTTGTTTTAATCACTCCATTTGTACAGAAGACCAGACATGGTGTCTTTTAACCCTATTGGATACTCTAAAGTACTTTTCACCATCTTTTGGATCACAAAGTATAGGACTCGAGATGCTTTCACCATGTTCTGCACATAGTAGGTAGGTGCTCGGTAAATGTTGACTGAGTGATTACAATAGCCTACGTTTCCAATAGTCAGGGGGTTAGAGGGTGGAAGAATCATCCTAATCACTGCTACAATTTTTACCTTGTGCCTCACTGTGGTGGGCAAGTCGACAATTATATTTTATGTATTTTTTTATGGTATTCGTTAAGCGCTTACACTGTGGCAGGCTCTGTACTAAGCAGTGCGGTAGATAAAAGCTCATGAGGTTGGACACAGTCCCTGTCTCATGTGGGGTTCACAGTCTTAATCCCCATTTTGAAGATGAGGAACCTGAGGCTCAAAGAAGTGAAATCACTTGCCCAAGGTCACAGGGCAGAAAAGAGGCGGTCGGGATTAGTACCCGGGCCTGCGCTCCACCCCCTAGGCCTCGCTGCTTCTCAAGGTCCAAGCGTTTAAGGGCTTTTGTGATGGAAGAGTCATCAAAATTGTAGTTTAAGGACCTCCCTTGCCTTCATTTCTGGAATGGAGCCCTCAAACCAATTTAGCTCTCCTTCCCTCTAGACTACAACCTGTCCTCTAGACTGTAAGCTCAAATTGGCCAGGGAACATGTCTACCAACTCTTTACTCTCTCAGGCACTTCATTCACTGCTCTGCACACAGTAAAGCGCTCAGTAAATATGATTGAATCATCAAATTCTGCAGGTTTTTCCCCAACAGACCCCAGCTCTAACCAACCCCCAGGCCCATTCTCGATCCACTAGGCAACGCTGCTTCTCATTAATTGCCGAATTGTATTTTCCAAGCATGTAGTACAGTGCTCTGCATACACTAAGAGCTCAGTAAATATGATTGAATGAATGAATTAATTCTGTTACATTGTACTCTCCCAGGTTCTTAGTACAGTGCTCTGTAAGCACTCAATGAATACCGTCCATTGATTGACTGCACTGAATTTCAAATGGTGGAGATTTGGCCTTGAACTGAAGAAGGCTCAGTACAATCTTCTGTACATCATAAGTGCTCAGTAAATACCATGGACTGAAGGCTTTTATTGGGAGAATTCCTCACCTCTTCTGAGAGTGTGGAAGACACGTATTGCAGTTTGGGTGACGGAGGCAGGCAGTGGGAAGAAATGGTGTCATTTCACTTTATTTAGTTGAGATGTGAAGCGTGTCAGAACCGTATGTACCAAGGTTCAAGAGGACAGGGCTGATTTTAGTCAGAACCCAAAGAATAAGATTTGACCTAAGTTTCTGTCTCTCCACAGATAACAATCAATTGATCACTGGTACTGACTCTATGCATATCACTGTACTAAGCAGTTGGAAAAGCACATTTCAAAGGAGTTGCCCAAGCAATCACTTGTATTTATTGATTGCTTAGTGTGTGAAGGGCAGTGGGCTAAGCGTTTGGGAAAGTACAGCAGAATTAGCAGGCACGTTCCCCGCCCATAATGAGCTTACAGACTAGGGAGGGAATAGTGAAATAAATTATGAATATATAAGCTCTGTGGGGCTGAGGGTGGAGTGAATTTGAAGTGCTTAAAGGCTACAATCCATTTTCAAGGCGGTGTAGAAGGAAGAGGGAGTCGGAGAAATGAGGACTGAGTTGGGGAAGGCCTCCTGGAGGAGGTGTGATTTTAATCAGGTTCCGAAGTTGGGGAGAGCAGTGGTCTGTTGGATACGAATGGGGAGAGAGTTCCAAGGCAGCGACAGGACGTGGGCGAGCGGTCGGCGGGACATAGACGAGATAGTGGTTTGGTTGGCATTAGGGGAGTGAAGAGTGCGGGCTGCATTGTAGTAAGAAACTAAGCACGGGCTTTGGAGTCAGGGATCATGGATTCGAATCCCGGCTCTGCTACTTGTCAGCTGTGTGACTGTGGGCAAGTCACTTCACTTCTCTGTGCCTCAGCGACCTCATCTGTAAAATGGGGATTAAGACTGTGAGCCCCACGTGGGACAACCTGATTCCCCTGTGTCTCCCCCAGCGCTTAGAACAGTGCTCGGCACATAGTAAGCGCTTAACAAATACCCACATTATTAAGTAAGGAGGAAAGATAGGACAGGGTGAGCTGATTGACTGCTTTTAAGCCAGTGATAAGGAAGTGGATGGGCGACCACTGGAGATTCTTGAGTAGTAGAGACTCTTGGACTGGATCATTTTTTAGAGTGAAGAAGGGACTGTGGTGTGGAGCGATAGGAGGCAGGGAGGTTGGCATAAAGGCGTTGGATCAGCTTGGTAGCAGTTTGGATGGAGAGGAAAGTGCAGATTTTAGCGATGCTCTGAAGGTTGAACTGACAGAGACTTGGATCACAAAGTATAGAACTTGAGATGCGTTAACAATTTCCACATGACATTCTACGAACTCTTGGAGAACGGCACTAGAGAGAAATTTAATTTATAAAAGTAGCCTTCTCTTCAGAGAAATACTGGAGGCCGATGATATAACGTTGTCGTTGGACACCGGTTCATGTTTTGAAAGTAAAGCAAAGCCTTTGTTGAATGTAATCTGGAGTGGGCAGCGCAAAATACGTAGTACAGGGGAGTTCGTCAAGTCTGTCCTTGAAATGACTGATGGGGAGATGGATCAGACAAATGCACGTGTGTCCTGGTGGAAAGAGCACAGGTCTAAGAGCCGAAGGACCTGGGTTCTAATCTCGACAATGACATATGGCAGCTGTGGATCCCAGTCAAATCACTTAACTGGGCCTCAGTTTCCTCATCTATGAAATGGGGATTTAATACCTACTCACCCACCTGTTCTCACTCTGAGCCCTTTGTGGGACAAGAATTATGTCTGGTCTGATAATATTGTACCTATGCCTGGGCATAGTACGGAGCTTGGCACATAACGAACCACATAAATGTTATTATAATTATAATTATGGTACTTGTTAAGCACTTACTCAGTGCCAAGCACTGTTCTAAGCCCTGGGGCAAATTCAAGTTAATCAGGTTGGACCTAGTCCCTGTCCCACATGGGGCTCACATTCGTAATCCCCATTTGACAGCTGAGGTAATTGGGGCCCAGAGAAGTTGAGCGACTTGCCCAAGGTCCCACAGCAGACTTGAAGCAGAGCTGGGATTATAACTAAGGTCCTTCTGACTCCCAGGCCGGTGCTTTATCCACAGAGTCATGCTGCTTCTTAGCCTGTAAGCTCACTGTGGGCAGGGAATGTCTTCCCACTCAGTTGTATTGTACTCTCCCGACATTATTATTGTTATAAACGTGAGAGTGGGTAGTTCCTTGCTGTTACTCTTATTTAAAATTACATCTCCTTCCCCAACTAAGCCCTGTTTTCCCCACCGCCCGATTACTTCTCCCTTGTGCATTTCCTTTACACTTGAATTTGCAACCTAATAAGCACTTGATATTTACCCCACCCTCAGACCCATAGAACTTTTAAAGTCTCCTTCTCCTCTCTGGATTATAAACTACTTGTGGGCAGGGAACATGCCTACCAACTCTGTTGTATTGTACTCTCCCAAGCGCTCAGTACAGTGCCGTGCACACAGTAAGTGCACAAAAGATACGGTTGTCCTGAAACGTGTCTTTTCCTACACCATTTTCATTCCTTTGTGAGTCAGCATCTGCCCCACTTAAACTTAGTTACTTCATCAGCTCCTTGAGGAAAGGGATTCTATCTACTTATTCTATCGTACTTTCCCGAGTGCTTAGCGTGGTGCTCTGTGCACAGTAAGCGCTCAATAAATACCAATAATTGATAAAGTCTTTTCTAGTCAGCTCACAAGTGGCATTTAGTTGGACATGATGAAAAATTCATTTTGATTGCCATGCCACTGGTAGAGTTGTCACGTGGCTTAGTGGAAAGAGCATGGGCTTGGGAGCCAGAGGTCATGCGTTCGTATCCCAGCTCTGTCACTCGTCAGCTGTGTGACTGTGGGCGAGTCACTTCACTTCTCTGGGCCTCAGTTCCCTCATCTGTCAAATGGGGATGAAGACTGTGAGCCTCACGTGGGACAACCTGATGACCCTGTATCTACCCCAGCGCTTAGAACAGTGCTCGGCACGTAGTAAGTGCTTAACAAATGCCACTGTAAGCCTGTCAGTGGGCAGAGACTGTCTCTATCTGTTGCCGATCTGTACGTTCCAAGCGCTTAGTACAGTGCTCTGCACATAGTAAGCGCTCAATAAATACTATTGAATGAATGAATGAGTGCATAGTAGTAGCCCATATTGAGCACCTCCTCTGGTACAGTGCACCGTACTAGGCACTGGGAAATACAGACTGAAACCTATAGACATGTTCCCAGCCCATGAGGAGTTTACATTCTGACGGGAAGGGTGGGGAGAAATACGGTATTTGTCACGCACATTCTGCGTACTCTACTAACAGCTGGGGTAGTTAGAAGCTAATCGGGTGAGGTACAGTTCCTGTCTCACATGGGGCTCAGGATCTAACTGACAATAATTCATAATAACTTGGTATTTTTTAAGTGCTTACTGTGTTCCAGGTGCTGTTCAAAGTGCTGGGGTTAGATACAAGATAATGGAGTTGAACATAGTCCCTGTCCCACACAGGGCCGGCAGTCTTAATCCCCGTTTTGCAGATGAGGTAACTGAGGCGCAAAGGAATTCTTTTTAACTAAGTATGAAGGACAGCAAGTATTTAATCCTCATTTTCCAGATGAGGAAACTGAAGCACAGAGCAGTGAAGCGGCATGCCCAAGGCCACGCAGCAGAAAAGCTGCATAGGCAGGATTAGAATCCAGGTCTTCTGACTCCTGGGCCAGTGCTTTTTCCACTAGATCATGCTGCTCCTCCAACGTGAAGACCGACGGAGAGATATTTGTAACTACAAAAATGCTTTCTGCATGTGAGGTCCTTGGGAGATAAAACTAAAACGCGAGGCTGCCCACAAGGAGCTTCCAGCATAAGCTTCACTGTTCATGAATCCAACAGTCACCCCACTGTGCGGTCGGATTCCTTATCGCTTAAATTCGGGGTCCTGAGATCCATTCTCTGCAATAGGGAACAAAATGAAATTTTCCCAGATCAGAAGAAAACCAGAAAGCCTACCAAATGTACTATTTTGGGGACTGAGGGTATGTTTAACTTGTTCTTCCAAATCCCTTCTCTCTCGCCGAGATTAACCGACGCTTCCAACTCACTACGAAGAAATGCAAGATTGCTTATTTTAAACCCTAAACAAATAGATTGACTTTCAGCGTCTCAAATCCAGTCTTCTCTGGCCCAGTGATGCAATCCCCGCAACTTATTCTATTAAGCTATATTCATTTCTCTAGTTGGACGAGACCCAGTAGGATTTATTTTGGAACCAGCGTGTAGTAGCAAAAAAAAGGTATTAATTAAGTGCTGACTGTGGGCAGATCACTGTCCGTAGCACTGGGAGAGAATACACAGGTGGGAAATAGCCACGGTCTTTGGTCTTAATAGTCCGTGCGGCCCGACAGTGTTCTGATAGGGGTTTTTTAATATAAGCAGCCTTCTGAACCCTAGTACAACCGCAGGAACTTGGTTGGAAATTCTGTTTGAGACAGGGAGCGTGGAAGGGCTGATGTTTAGTAGCTAGAGCCGTGGAGTTGGTCAATATGACAGGGTCATCGTGGATTATCTGGTTGACTCTCTGTAGCCCGGGTGATCGATTTCCAGAAGGGAACAAGCACATTGGTGTGTGTTCCAAGTACTCGTCACATCCTGCCTCGACCACTGCATCAGCCTCCTTGTCGACGTCCCCTCCTCCAGCCTCTCTCCAGTCCTCACTTCACTCGACTGCTTGGATGATTTTTCTAAAGCGTCATCCTGCGCACATCTCCTCCCTCTTTAAAAATCTCACCCATCTCCACATTCACAGAGATTCCTGATGATTGGATCTAGGACTCTACTTTCATTCATCTGTTCATTCAATACTATATATTGAGTGCTTACCGTGTGCAGACCTCTGTACTCGGTGCTTGGGAGAGCACAACACAGCAACAGGCAGACACACTGCCCGCCCACAACGAGTTTACAGTTGAGATGCGGGGAGACAGACACGAATACAAATGAATGAAATGAGAGATATGTACATAAAGTGATGTGTGGCTGTGAGCGGGGAAGAGTGAGGGGAACAAGTCAGGGTGACGCAGAAGGGAGTAGGGAATGAGGAAAGGTGGGGTTTAATCTGGGAAGTCCTCTTGAAGGAGATGGGCCTTCATTAAGGCTTTGAAGGAGGGCAAAGTCGTTGTCAGATTTGAGGTGGAACAGTGTTCCAGGCCAGAGGCAGGATGTGAATGAGAGGTCGGTGATGAGATAGAGGAGATTGAAGTACGGTGAGAAGATTGACGTTAGAGGAGGAAAGTGTGCGGGCTGGGCTGTGGAAGAGGTGAGGTAGGAGGAGGCAAGGTGGTGGAGTGTTTTAAAGCCAGTGGTGAGGAGTTTTTGTTTGATGCAGAGGTGGATGGACAACCCCTGGAGGTTTTTGAGGAGCGGGGTGACTTGTCCGGAACGTTTTTGTAGAAAAATGATTCGGGCAGTCGAGTGAAGTGTGGACGGGAGCAGGGAGAGACAGGAGGCAGGGAGGTGAGAAAGGAGGCTGATGCAGTAATAGTTGGTATTTGTTAAGCGCTTACTATGTGCAGATCACTGTTCTAAGCCCTGGGGTAGACACAGGGGAATCAGGTCGTCCCATGTGGGGCTCACATTCTAAACCCCCATTTTACAGATGAGGGAACTGAGGCACAGAGAAGTGAAGTGACTTGCCCACAGTCACACAGGTGACAAGTGGCAGAGCCGGGATTCAAACCCATGACCTCTGACTCCCAAGCCCGGGCTCTTTCCACCGAGCCGCGCGGTAACGCGGGAGGGATAGGATGAGTGACTGTATTCATGTGGTAGCGGTTAGGATGGAGAGAAAAGAGTGGTTTTCAGGGATTTTGTGATGGTGGAACGGTCAGGATTTATTGATAGATTGGATATGTGGGTTGAATGTCAGAGAGGAGTGTACATCTGCCTTCTCCCCGATATCTATCCTCGCACCTTCCCCACCACACCCCAGCTTTTTTCCTCTACTGCCAGCCTACGGCCTAGTAGAGGGAGCCCGGGCCTAGGAGTCAGAAGGACCTAGGTTCTAATCCTGGCTCCGCCACCTGTTTGCTGGGAGACCTTGGGCAAGTCACTTGACTTCTCTGTGCCTCATTTACCTCATCTGTAAAATGGGGAGTAAGACTGTGAGCCGCTTATGGGACAGGGGCTGTCTCCAACCCAGTTGGTTTGTATCCACCCCCTGGCATAGAGTGAGTGCTTAAGAAATAGTACTATTATAATTATTAGTGCTCTCATCTCTCTTGCCCTCAGACCTTGGCTCACATCCTCTCTCCCACCTGGAACTCCCTCCCCCATCATATCAGCTACATCACCGCGCTATTCACCGCTCTATCCATCTTCAGAGTCATGCTAAAATCGGGTCTCCTCCAGGAAGCCTTCCCTGACTCATCCCTCATCCATTCCACCGTACGTCTCCCCCAAATCCCACTTCAGGCATTCCGTATCACCAGAGCTCTTGAGTCCTCGCTTCACCTCCTCCCCCACGGCACAATGTCCAATGTCCTGTACAAACAATAATTGTCGTATTTACTAAGCGTGAAGAGTGTGGCTCAGTGGAAAGAGCGGGGGCTTGGGAGTCAGGGGTCAGGGGTTCGAATCCCGGCTCTGCCACTTGTCAGCTGTGGGACTGTGGGCAAGTCACTTCACTTCTCCGTCCCTCAGTGACCTCAGCTGTAAAATGGGGATTAAGACTGTGAGCCTCACGTGGGACAACCTGACTACCCTGTATGTCCCCAGCACTTAGAACAGTGCTCCGCACATAGTAAGCGCTTAACAAATATCAACATTATTACATTATTAGGTGCCAAGTACAGTACTAAACGCCGGGGTAGATACAAGATAATGAGGTCACAGTTCATGCCGTCTATGTAGGAAGGAGACCGGGTTTTGATTCTCCATCTTGCTGATGAAGAAACTGAGGCACTGATAAGTGAAGTGACTTGCCCAAGGTTGCATGTCAGGCAGTGAAGAAGCCAGGATTAGAATCCAGGCCTCTGAATCCCACTCCTAGGCTGATGTTCTTTCCAATAAGTTCCACTGCTCCTCTAAGTACTGTACTGAGCCCCTGGAAAAATACTGAAGGCAAAAATTACACTTTCTTGCCCCCAACAAGATTCCAGCAGAGATTCAAGAATGTGTGTGGAAATGTCAATAAAAAAGCATTCCAAGAACATTAGCTGCTGTTCAGGGTGCAAGTATAGAAGGAATGTATTGTTCTTGTCTGTCCATCTCCCCCGATTAGACCGTAAGCCCGTCAAACGGCAAGGGACCGTCTCTACCTGTTGCCAACTTGTTCATCCCAAGCGCTTAGTACAGTGCTCTGCACATAGTAAGCGCTCAATAAATACTATTGAATGAATGAATGAATGAATGAGGATGGAGCCCAGGCCTGGGAGTTGGAGAACCTGGGCTCTAATTCTGGCTCCCTGACTTGTCTGCAGTGTGACCTTTGGTAAGTCACTTGGTTTCTCTCGGTGCCTCAGTTTCCTCACCTGTAAAATGGGAAGTCAATCCCTGTTCATGCTCCTCCTTAGGCTGTGAGTCCCATGAAGGACACGGACTATGCCCGATGTGATATGTTTTTATCATCCCTGGCACTTAGTACGGTGTCTGGCACCTGGTAAATGCTGAACATATAGGAAAAAAATGGCAATCTGGAGTTTGCAGGTCACAGTTTCCTCCGTGCTGTGTACACTACACTGGAGTCACATGATGCCAGATGTCATTCGGTTATCAGTCATTCATTAGCGTTACTTCTGGAAGTTAATTGGGACCGTTTAAGGTTTAGCGCTACCATAAGCTTCCTGGGAAAACGAGTGTCTTGCGCCAAAGCTAATGAACTGCAGATTCAGTCATGGTGACCCGCTAATTTGTGTTAACACAACCCTCTCTCGGTCTTCAATCTGGAAGGTATTAATTGCCTCTGCATTTTAAACTTGCAGATATTTTGCCTTTCTGCCGCATTCCTCGAAATCACTCTCTGGTCTAATGAATGATTAGCATTTTTATTTTCTCTGCTCAGAAATTCCTGCAGATGCATTTTTCACCCTCCCTCCTGAAACAAAAGCCAAAACCCCCGAAAGATCTTAAGGGCCGAAGCTTTCAGGGCCCGCAATGGGAGAAAAGCCCAAATAATAGAGAAACCTTCACCACCTGCGAGTTCACATTAGTCTCTTACTGTTACTTTCAATAAATGAAAGTCACGGTTAGGGCACCATAAAAATAAGATTTATGCTAGCTTAACAAGTCTCATTGAAAGTTATTTCTCAAATTTCCATGCTCGGCTTGACTTGGGAAGTATGTAAAAAAGTCGTTTTCCAGCGACAGACCTGCAAAATAGTAAATTCTTTTTCTGCATGGGCAATGACTTGTGACGTTTAAGTGTGGGGCTGAAAGATTATCTCGCGAAAAGGTATTTTGTTAGGAGAAGAGGCCAAGATGGTCAGAGGTGAGAAGTCACATTGAGTGGTGATAGTACGGAGGGAAATTCAGGGCTGATCTTACCATCCTCTGCGTCCGTTGGAGACGATTAATTCTGGAATCTCGACTCTGGATTCGAGAAATGGAAGGACGAACCGTCGACCCGCAGATCGTTCTGGATGAATGATTCCCACGCTGTCTGAAGGTTGAAGCACGGAGTTGGGAATTGGGAGATGGATAGTTACTGGGTGACCTTGGGTAAGTAAATCACTTCTCTGGACCTCAGTTTCATTATCTGTAAAATGGGGCTCACGTAGGTCTTCTCCCTAGCTCTTAGACTGTGAACCCCGTGTGGGGCGGGGACTGCTTCTGATGTGCGTATTTTATACCTAATCTGATGCTTAGCACAGTGATTGTTTTGTATTGAGGGCTTAAGGAGTCTCCAGGAACGTAGATAAGGATGGCATTTCTCCAGGGCTCTGTGAATCTTGACTGATTATATTAATGTTTCTCTCACCCCTAGATCGGGAGCTCATTGTGGGCAGGGAACTGGTCTGCCCTCTGTGTTCTGTTGTACTCTCCAGGAGTGTAGTTTAGTGCTTAGCACACAGTAAGATCTCCATAAGTACCGTAGACTGATGGATTGGAAACCCTTTGAATGTCCTGATTGAATCTGTACCTCCATCCCGTCTCGATGTACCTCCATCTCATCTCACTGTGCCTCGATCTCATCTTTCTCGCTACCGACAACTCGCAAAACATCCTGCCTCTGGCGTGGAATGCCCTTCCACCTCACGTTGGAGACTGAACTGCTCTCCTCCACTTCAAAACCTTATTAAAGGCTCATCTTCTCCAAGAAGCCTTCCGACTAAGCCCTCCTCTCCTCTTCTCTCAATCCCTTCTGCGCTGCTCCTACTCGGTCCTTCATTCATCGCCCCTCCCACTCCCACAGCGTATATGTATGTATCTGTATATATCTGTAATTTATTTATTTTTATTAATGTCTGCCTCCCCCTCTAGACTGTGAGCTTGTTGTCGGCAGGAATATGTCTGTTGTTGCAGTGTACTCTCCCAAGTATAGTGCTTTGCACACAAAATGCTCACTAAATACGATTGAATGAATGAATGATTGAATCTGTCAGGATTTGTACCTGCCAGAGACGCATTGATGTTGTGAAATATTTGGACAGTCTGAAAATTAGACCCCATTTGCCTAACGGCTGCTGTTACAGTAGAAGAGGTGATATTTATTGAGTACCCTTTTTTTTTCGGTTATGCTATTTAAGTGCTTATCACGTGCCGGGCACGGACCTAAGTGCTGCGTAGGTACAAGGTCATCGTGTCGGACACGGTCCCTGTCCCGTATGGGGCTCACAGACTGGATCCCCATTTAAAGTTGAGGTAACTGAGGCACAGAGAAATGAAGTGAGATGCCCAAGGTCACACGGCAGACAGATGGCAGAGCCGGGATTAGCACTCAGGTCCTTCTGAATCCCAAGCCCTGAGTTTAACCACTAGGCCGTGCTACATGCTCTATCTGGAGGACTTTGGAGCAATGCCCTGTATAAAGCATGTGGAAAATACATAGAAATCGATCAGTTGTATTCACTGATCAATCAGTTGTATTTATTAAACATTTACTGTGTGTACAGCAGTATACTACACACTTGGTAAGTACAATAAAACAATATAGCGGATATATTCCCTCCCCACAACTTGCTTACAGTCTAGAGAGTGAGACGAGCATTAATAGAACTAAGCGGATAATGGATATGTACATAAGTGCAGTGGGGAGGGTTGAATAAAGGGAGAAGTTGGGGTGACACAGAAGGGAGTGGGAGAAGAGGAAAGCTGGGCTTAGTCAGGAAGACCTCTTGGAGGAGATGTATCTTCAGTAAGGCCTTGTAGGTGGGGAGAGTAGTTGTCTGTCGGATGTGAGGAGGGAGGACATTCCAGAGCAGAGGCAGGCTGTGAGCTAGAGTTCAGTGGTGAGATAGATGAGATGGAGGTACAGTGAGTAAGTTGCCATTAGAGGAGCAAAACGTGCTGTCTGGATAGTCATAGGAGAGTAGCGAGGGGAGGTAGGAGGGGGCAAGGTGACTGGGAGGCTTCAAAGCCGTTGGTAGAGTTTCTCTTCAACGCGGAGGCAGATGGGTAACCACAACAGTGGTTCTCGATGAGTGGAGAAACCTGGACTGAACGATTTTCTAGAAAAATGATCCAGGCGGCAGAGTGAAACGTGGACTAGAATGGGGGGAAACAGGAGTCAGGGAGGTCAGCAAAGAGGCGGATGCAGTAATTAAGGCGGGATAAGATAAGTGCTCAGATGAACAAGGTCGCAGTTTGGCTGGTGAGGAAAGGGCGGGTATTAGCCGGGTTATGAAGGTTGAGACGACAGGATTGAGTGTCAGGTTGAATATACTGATTTGAGAATCTTGTGAATAGAGAGGGTATTTGCAGCCATGGGATCCAATAAGTTCTCCAAGGAGTTGGGTGTAGACTTAGAATAGAAGGGGACTCAAAACTGAACCTTGAGGAACTCCCACAGTTAGGGGGTGGGAAGCAGAGGAGGAGCCCCTGAGGGAGACTGAGAATTGAGTGACCAGAGAGATAGGAGGAGAACCAGCAGAGGACAGTGACAGTAAAGCCAAGGTTGGATAACGTTTCTAGGAGAAGGGGGTGGTCTGCAGTGTCCAAGGCAACTGAGGGGTCAAAGAGGATTAGGATGGAGTACAGGCCATGGTATATGGCAAGAAGGGGATCACTGATGACCTTCGAGAGGGCGGTTTCTATGGACTGAAGGGGCAGAAGCCAGATTGGAAGGGGTCAAGGAGAGAATTGGAGGGGAAGAACTTCAGACAGAGTGGGTGTAGACAACTCATTCTAAGAGTTTGGAGAGGAATGGTAGGAGGGAGATTGGGTGATAATTGGAGGAAGCCGGGAGGGCAAGGAAGGGTTTTTTTGAGGTAGGGCAGACACGATCGTGGTTGAAAGCAGTGGGGAAGAAGCCACTGAAGAAAGAACAGTTGAAGACGGTGGGCGGGGAGGGAAGAAGGAAGGGGGCGAGTGTTTTGATAAGGTGTGAAGAGATGGGGTAGGAGGAGGGGGTGGCTTTTGAGAGACCTCAGGACATCTCATGAGATACTGCGGGGAAAGATGGGAGAGTTGAAGAAGTGGCCGGAAGAGAGAGGGACTCGAGAGGAGAAGAGGAGATTTTAGGGAGATGTTGCGTAGTGGAATGATAATAACCTGTGAGCCCGACATGAGGCAGGAATTGTGTCCAACCTGATTTGCCAGCGCTTAGTACAGTGCTTGGCACATAGTAAACATTTAACCAGGTTCTTTAACCATTACAGTTATTATTATTATTATTATTAGTATTGTTATGGAAGTCAATTTGGCCAATTTGGAGTCAATTTGGCCACTTTGGAGTCAATTTGGATAGTTTTCATTTGGAGACTAAATGAGGCATGAGTGAGTATTTGTCATTTAAAACACTGGATAGAGCCTCCCTCCTCCTGCTGGATTATAAATTCCTTAAGGGTGGGGATCATTGCTTCTCACTCTAACGTTCTCTCCCGAGTTCTTAACGCGGTGCTCGGCTCACAGAGACTGGAAGGTCCTTAAGGGCAGGGATCCTGTCTATTAAGTCAATTGTACTCTCCCAAGTGCTTAGCACAGTGCTCGGGGCACAGTCAACTATAAGGTCCTTTAAGGGCAGAGAGCTTCTGAAGCAACGTGGCTCAGTGGAAAGAGCTTGGGTTTTGGAGTCAGAGGGCATGGGTTCGAATCCCGGCTCTGCCACTTGTCAGCTGTGTGACTGTGGGCACGTCACTTCGCTTCTCTGGGCCTCAGTTCCCTCATCTGTAAAATGGGGATTAACTGTGAGCCTCACGAGGGACAGCATGATTACCCTGTATAATAATAATAATAATAATGTTGGTATTTGTTAAGCGCTTACTATGTGCAGTGCACTGTTCTAAGCGCTGGGGTAGACAGAGGGGAATCAGGTTGTCCCACGTGGGGCTCACGGTCTTAATCCCCATTTTACAGAACAGGTAACTGAGGCCCAGAGTAGTGAAGTGACTTGCCCACAGTCACACAGCTGACAAGTGGCAGAGCGGGGATTCGAACTTATGACCCCTGACTCCAAAGCCCGTGCTCTTTCCACTGAGCCACGCTGCTTCTCCTGTATCTACCCCAGCGCTCAAAACAGTGCTCTGCACATAGTAAGCGCTTAACAAATACGAACGTTATTTATTGTTTATTTATTACTCTCCCAAATGCTTCATACAGTGCTCCACTCACAGCAGACTGGAAGCTCCTTAGCACGGATCATGTCTACTGACTTAGCGTTATTAATATTATCATCATGATCATTTTCATTATTTTTGTTAATGTTTTTGTTCAGTGCTTACTATGTGTCAAGCACTGTTCTGAGCTCTGTGATAGATACGGGTTAATCAGGTGGTACGCAGTCCTTGCCCCCTGTGGGCCTCCCAGTCTAAGTGGGAGGGAGGACGGGTATTTAATCCCCATTTTACAGAGGAGGAAACTGAGGCCCGGAGAAGCAAAGTGACTTGCCCAAGATTTCACAGGCGACATTTAGCAGAGCTGGAATTAGAACCACCGGTCTTCGACTCTGAGGCCCGGACTCTTCACTCTGCCATGATTCCGAGCGCTTAGTACAGTGCTCTGCACACGGTAGGCACTCAGGAAATACCGTTGATTACAGACTTCCGAACTGTCCCAGGGGATACAATTGCAAAGCTTCTGTTTCGTAGTTTTGCTGCTTCTACAGAAGCTTGCGGAAAAAAAAGTTAACGTTTGCCAAACTCGTCACACAGATGCGCAAAGTACATCTAGGCCATTCCGGTTTTCTCCCCCCGTAAAAAATGTCTCAGTCGTTTTATCGAGAGTGTTGCACATTGCCGCGTAGTTATGCCGTTAAACTATATGAGGAAAGCAGAACATCTCTTTATTGAACTCATCAATTGGTCAAATAAAATCTTCTTATAAGCCAACCCACACGTTAATAGGACAGCAAGTATGTGAACTGTTTGTCGTGTACCTTTCGGGGAAAGACTTCAGGAGCCCGGCGATAATGAACTCCGCAGGCTTTTGCCTGTCAATCAAATCATCGACGGCATATATTGAGCACCTGGGGAGCACTGTAGTAAGCACTCGTGAGGAGAGCCACAGCAAGTAGACATAATCCTTGCCCTCAGAGAGATTAGAACCCCGCTGGACTGTAAACTTGTCGGGGGCGGGGAATGTGTCCGTTACATCGTTATCTCCTACTCCCCTTAGCCCTTAGTCCAGTGTTCTGCCCACAGTAAGCGCTCAATAAATGTGATCGATCAACTGACTTAAAAGTCTTTTATGGCCACTGCCTGCACTGAGTACTTGGGGGAGTACAATAGAATCAGTCTACGTGATCCCTGATCTCCAGGAGTTTAAAATCGATCCATCAATCGCATTTACTGAGCACTTACTTAGTGCAGAGCGTTGTTCTGAGCATTTGGGAGAGTACAGTAGAACGGAATTGATAGACCCCTTCTCTGCACGCAACACGCTTACAGCCTGCTGTGGGGGGGGGGCACTGTACTAAACACTTGGGGAAATAGAGTTAGCAGACAGGAGCCCTGCCCTCAAGGAGCTTACTCCTTGTACTGCACTGAACGCTTGGGAGAGAACGATAAAATTGGGGAAGCAGCATGGCTCAGTGGAAAGAGCCCGGGTTATGGGAGTCAGAGGTCGTGGGTTCTAATCCCGGCCCTCCCGCTTATCAGCTGTGTGACTTTGGGCAAGTCACTTTACTTCTCTGTGCGTCAGTTCCCTCATCTGTAAAATGGGGATTAAGACTGTGAGCCCCACGTGGGACAATCTGATCACCCTGTATCCCCCCAGCGCTTAGAACGGTGCTTCGCACATAGTAAGCGCTTAACAAATACCAACGTTATTATTATTAAAGTTAGCCTACATGAGCCCTGCCTTCAAGGAGCTTCCAGTCTGTTCTGTGCAGTGCACTGTACTGAACGCTTAGGAGAGTACCACAAAGGTAGCGCACATGAGCCCTGCCTACGAGAAGCTGACACTCTACAGTGAGCAGAGCACAGATGAAATATTATTAGCAGACGTAAGCCCTGACCTCAAGGAGCATCCGGTCCAAACCCAGAGGTTGGCTCTGAACTTGGTAGTCAACATGGTGTCCATTCATCTCACAGCGTGGCTCCGTGGAAAGAGCCCGGGCTTCGGAGTCAGAGGTCGTGGGTTTGAATCCCGGCTCTGCCACTTGTCAACTGTGTGACTGTGGGCAAGTCACTTCACTTCTCTGGGCCTCAGTTCCCTCATCTGTAAAATGGGGATTAACTGTGAGCCTCACGTGGGACAATGCGATTACCCTGTATCTACCCCAGTGCTTAGAACAGTGCTCTACACATACTACGCGCTTAACGAATACCACCATCGTTATTATTATTATATCAAGGGGATTCAGTAAAGGTCGTGAAGGCGCGTCACGATAGGACAGAATTTGGCAATGTAGATGTGTGGACAGTGGGATCTATGGACCGTTATATCATCTCAGACCATGGTAGCGACTTATCGATAGCAAAATCATTACAACGATATGGTCGTGGCTCTTGTTGAGCATTTACTAGGTGCCAGGTGGATCGCTAAGAGCTGGAGGATATAGAATTCAGTCTGATCAGACATAATCCCTGCCCCACGTGGGAATTGGAGTCTGTCAGCCGGTCAGTCGTATTTATTGAACGCTTACTGTTGTAGAGCACCGTACTAAGCGCTTGGGTGAGTAGATTGTGAGGCACATTCCCTGCCCATAACGAGCTTCTGGCTTAAGGGCGAGGGCGAATGAATATTGAATCCCCATTTCACAGATGAACAAACTGTGGCACAGAAGTGACTAACCCGGTGTCACACAGCAGGCCTGTGGCAGAGTAGGAATTGGAACCCAGGCCCTCTGACCCCCAGGCCTATGGTCTTTCCATCAGGGCGCGCGGCTTTTCACGTCTCCCTGGATTCTCGAGTCGGTTCCCAGCCAGTGCCGCCATCTTGCTTGCTATGTAATTTGCAAATATTCCCTTTGTCTTAAAAGGATAGTTTCCACTTTTGCGTTCTTTCGTGGTCATTTAATGACTTTTAGGCTTTTATTGTGCCCGCCTTGATTTCCAAAGCTAATTTTATTTCACAGTACATTAATTTCTATTACACGCTTTTGTACTTTATCATTAACGTACTTTCATGATTTCAATCAATGAAAGTAAACGGAGGGTTAGCCGCCTACTTCGAAGATCTCACCCGACACCCGTAATAAACGGTGACGGCCTAGTATTGTTTTAATTATACTTATTGATTTTTAGAGCATTTAAACCCTTGTTTATTCTGAACAATAACGTATTTATGTCTATAAATTGATTAATGGATTGCTCTTTCCCCACGCACTAGCAGAATCTACAGCTGGCCGCGTATGGTGCGTCTCGGAGAAATTAGGCCGATTACGCATGCCAACCACATCGCCTTCTCCGTTTAGCAGAAGAATGAACTTGCCAAGAAATCCTTTTTATCATTAGCTCCTCTCGAGAGTGAATACAGCTGTTCGGAACCGAACACATCACTTCAGACAAGTATCATCCCCACGTGCGACCCAGACGAAACGCACAGGCGGCGTCTCCTCCCTCGCAGATTCTGGGAACCCTGAAGCGCTTCGAGCGTTTCCACGTCGGTCCTTGGCCACCGCAGTTGACTTAGGTTTTAACGGCCGGCTTTTCCGCTTCGATTTTAACTGATCGAGATCCGAATTAAATCGTAATTAAAAAGACATTATAGACACTAGAACTTTAATTGGAGGACTTAGGGAAATCGTGACATGCCGAAGTAAGGCCATTTGCCGAATCTTGAGTAATGGGCTCCCAAATGTACGAACGTCTGTTGGCGTCCATTTTGTTCCTCAAGAACACACTGCGAGAAGATGAGCTCGTTCTTGGGGACAGGAGGTATAGCACTAAGTATCCATCTCTGAGTTGATTTTTCACATCAAGCGTTGGAAGGCTTCTCTATTTAGCACCGGTTTCTCACCGCTTCCGGGTGACCCGTGACGTTTCCCTCCGTCTCTTTTTTGATTTATTTTTTCCCGTGGTACATGTTAATAACAATAATGTTGGTATTTGTTAAGCGCTTACTATGTGCAGAGCACTGTTCTAAGCGCTGGAGTAGGTACGGGGTCATCAGGTTGTCCCCCGTGAGGCTCACAGTTAATCCCCATTTTACAAATGCGGGTACTGAGGCACAGAGAAGTGAAGTGACTTGCCCACGGTCACACAGCTAAGTGGCAGAGCCGGGAGTCGAACTCATGACCTCTGACTCCGAAGCCCGGGCTCTTTCCACGGAGCCACGCTGCTTCTCAATTATTCATTCATTGATTTGATTGCATTTATTGAGCACTTACTGCGTGCAGAGCACTGTACTAAAGGCTTGGAAAGCACAGTTCGGCAACAAATTGTTAGGTGCTTACACTGTGCCAGGAACGATACCACGCGCGGGGGTGGATACACGCTTGGCCTGGTGGTTAGAACATCGGCCTGGGAGTCGGAAGGACCTGGGTTCTAATCCTAGCTCCGCCACTTGTCTGCTATGTGACCTTTGGCAAGTCACTTGTGTGTGCCTCAGTTACCTCAAGGGAGACTGTGAACCCGCTGTGGGCAGGGATTGTCTCTGTTTCGTTGCCGAATTGTACTTTCCAAGCGCTTAGTACAGTGCTCTGCGTGCAGTAAATGCTCAATAAATACGAGCGAATCAATGAATGAGTAATTGAGAAGCAGCATGGCTCAGTGGAAAGAGCATGGGCTTGGGAGTCAGGGATGATGGGTTCGAATCCCGGCTCTGCCATATGCCGGCTGTGTGACTGTGGGCAAGTCACTTCACTTCCCGGTGCCTCAGTGACCTCATCTGTCAAATGGGGATTAAGACCGTGAGCCTCACGTGGGACAACCTGATTACCCTGTGTCTACCCCAGCGCTTAGAGCAGTGCTCTGCACATAGTAAGCGCTTAACACATACCAACATTATCATTATAAGACCTTGAGCGCCATGTGGGACAGGGACCGAGTTCAAGCCGATTTGCTTGTATCTACCCCGGCACTCAGTACAGTGTTTGGCACCTAGCACTTAATAGATACCGCAGTTATCATCATTATTCTTATCCCGGCTAATCAAATACATCCCAGTCCCGTCCCACATGGGGCTCGCAGTCTTAATCCCCATTTTGCAGATGAGGACACTGAGGCAAAGAAAAGTTAAGTGACTCACCTAAGGTCACACAACAGACAAGTCTCTTGGAAGATATCGCTGATGATAGAGAGGTCGCGTCCATAAACGTCATTGACAGAGACCTTCCAATAGACGACAGGCTCTTGGAGAGTGGGGATTGTGTCTACCAACTCAACCGTACCGTTCTCTGCTAAGCGCTTTACGCACAAACGACTGCAGAGAAGCAGCGGAAAGAGCCCGGGCTTCGGAGTCAGAGGTGAGGGGTTCGAATCCCGGCTCTGCCACTTGTCAGCTGGGTGACTGTGGGCAAGTCGCTTCACTTCTCTGTGCCTCAGTTACCTCATCTGTAAAACGGGGATGAAGACAGCCTCACGTGGGACAACCTGATTACCCCGTATCTCCCCCAGCGCTTAGAACAGTGCTCTGCACATAGTAAACGCTTAACAAATACCAACATTATTATTGTTTATGGGCAGGGCACGTGTCTGCCCACTATATTGGTCTGTGTTCTCCTCAGCACTTCGTACAGTGCCCTGCATTCAGTAAGTGCTCAGTAAAGACAGTCGGTGTGCCACCAGAGTTTTGTTTGTTGCAGTGGGGCTGGCTCACGCTGAACCATCCACACTCTATCTCCTGGGCCCCACGGATCCCGACTGCCCAGAGTGTAGGCTTCTGGAACAGTTATCATCATCTGTTCCGCCCCCTGCCCCTTTGGTTGAACCCTTTAGTGGGTTTTACATCTTTTTTTAACAGAGAAGGGGTTCACTGCTTATGACTGTCTAGTTTATGCGCCATCTAATATGAGATTTCTCCACTTATTTTCAGCACGGCCTTGGGTAAAGAGACTCCCACAGGGTCCTAGGGTCCTAGGGTCTAATCCCAGCTCCGCCACCTGTCCTCCGGCTGATCTTGGGTAAGTCGCTTCACTCCTCCGCGCCCGAGTAACCTCTTGGGTAAAGTGGAGACTCATTCATTCATTCATTCAATAGTATTTATTGAGCGCTTACTATGTGCAGAGCACTGTACTAAGCGCTTGGGATGAACAAGTCGGCAACAGATAGAGACGGTCCCTGCCGTTTGACGGGCTTACGGTCTGATCGGGGGAGACGGACGGACGAGAACGATGGCACTAAACAGCGTCGAGGGGAAGAACATCTCGTAAAAACCGATGGCGACTAAATAGAATCGAGGCGATGTACAATTCATTAACAAAATAAATAGGGTAACGAAAATATATACAGTCGAGCGGACGAGTACGGTGCTGTGGGGATGGGAAGGGAGAGGTGGAGGAGCAGAGGGAAAAGGGGAAAATGAGGCTCAAAACCTGCCTTCCCTCTTACTTAGACTGTGAGCCCCTTGTGGAACAGGGAGGTTGAATCCAGAGAGCTTGTGTTGATTTAATACCACAATTATCGTTATTATTCTGGCCTCCGGTTCTCTCCATTTCATCTCTCAGAAGGGTATTAAATGTCTTTCTTCTGTATGAACCTTAAGGTGATGTGTTAATGCTTTCTCTTCCCTATATCTCAAGCCATGCTACTCTTCTCTTCCTTACTACAGTGCGCATAAAACACAACTTACATCACAGAAAGAAAAAAGAACTTCATTTAGATTTTCTTTTAAATAAGATCTCGATCAGTTTCTCCTAGTTTAGTCTTCACCATCAATCATCGATCAGGCATTTTTATTGAGGGCTTATAGTGTCCCGAGCACTGTACTAAGCACTTGGGAGAGTAATAAAAATAATAATGTTGGTATTTGTTAAGCGCTCACTGTGTGCCGAGCACTGTTCTAAGCGCTGGGGTAGACACAGGGGAATCAGGTTGTCCCACGTGGGGCTCACGGTCTTCATCCCCCTTTTACAGATGAGGTAAGTGAGGCACCGAGAAGTTAAGTGACTTGCCCAAAGTCACACAGCTGGCAAGCAGCGGAGCTGGGATTCGAACCCATGACCTCCGACCCCAAAGCCCATGCTCTTCCCACTGAGCCACGCTGCTTCATAACAGAGTTGGTAAACATGTTCCCTAGTCACAATGAGCTTAGAGTCTAGTGATAATAAGAATAATAATATTGGTATTTGTTAAGCGCTGACTGTGCCCAGCACTGTTCTAAGCGCTTCTGCTTAACAAACACCATCAGAATAATAACTTTAATGATTTGGTATTTGTTAAGCGCTTACTTTGTGCCAAGCACTGATCTATGCGCTGGAATAGGTACAGCATCAAGTTGTCCCATGTGGGACTCACAGTCTTAATCCCCATTTTACAGATGACGGAACTGAGGCACAGAGAAGTGAAGTGACTTGCCCACAGTCACACAGCTGACAGGTGGAAGAGCAGGGTTTCGAACCCGTGATCTCCGACTCCCAAGCCCGGGGTCTTCCCGCTAAGCCACGCTGCTAGTAGTAATCATTATTATCAATCTGAATGTTATGAATCTGGACGTAGGTGCTGTGTGGATAAAGGGTGCGAATCGAAGTGCAAGGGTGATGCAGAAGGGAGAGGAAGGAGAGGAAATGAGGGCTTAGTCAGGGAAGGCCTCTTGAAGGAGATACGCCAGACTGTAAGCCCGTCAAACGGCAGGGACCGTCTCTATCTCTTGCCGACTTGTTCATTCCAAGTGCTTAGTACAGTGCTCTGCGCATAGTAAGCGCTCAATAAATACTATTGAATGAATGAATGAACGGTAAAGGTTTGAACTTGGCGGGAGTCGTCGTTTCGTAGGCTAGAAGGAGGGAGAGCGTGATCGTTTTTGGAGCATAATGCTTCAGGTATTGCAGGGGCTCTAAACCATCTTACGCTATTTGTCATCCGTGCGTGTTGTTGAAGAGATACTTTGTTAGTAGAGAAAGAGGTAGCGGGATGGTAACTTTTCTTGAAAATAGTTTTCAAATGTTATTTGGTATTTATTGGATTAAATAACCTGAGGGATCTTTTGGTTAAGGTGAATCTGAATTGAATGGGAAATGGAGCACAAATATAAGACTTCTCTCTGTTCCGCCGGAATTTTGTGAGTTAGAGGAGAGGGAAAATTGTACAGTAATAATAATAATGTTGGTATATGTTGAGCGCTTACTATGTGCACAGCACTGTTCTAAGCGCTAGGGTAGATACAGGGTGATCAGGGTGTCCCACGTGAGGCTCACAGTCTTAATCCCCATTGGACAGGTGACAGGTGAGGCACCGAGAAGTGAAGTGACTTGCCCACAGTCACGCAGCTAAGGGGCAGAAGCAGCGTGGCCCAATGGTTAGAGCCCATGCCCGGGAGTCAGAAGGACTTGGCTTCTACTTTCAGCCCTGCCACTTGTTTGGTGTGTGACTTTGGGCAAGTGACAGCACCTCTCCGGGTGTCATCTGTAAAATGGGGATTTAGACTGTGAACTCCATATTCATTCATTCATTGAATAGTATTCAATAATGTTGGTATCTGTTAAGCGCTTACTATGTGCCGAGCACTGTTCTAAGCGCTGGGGTAGACATAGGGGAATCAGGTTGTCCCACGTGGGGCTCACAGTCTTCATCCCCATTTATTTATTGAGCCATATGGGACATGGACTATGTCCAACCTGTTTAGCTTATACCAACCCCATTGTTTTATACAACACCTTGCACAGATTAAACACTTAACAAGTACTGCTGTAGAGAGAAAAGAAAACTGGCAAATCTACTGTTCCAAAGTCATGCCTCCCATTTGGTGTTGGGGGATGGGGATGGGGACGGTTGTGTTTCTGGGGCCCGGGAGCGTCAGAGCTGTGGTGTAGACAGTTGGAAGGCAGAGAGGTTGAATCCAGAGAGCTTTCAACTGCCAAGGTGGGTTGTCTGACCCCATCATCTCTCAGAACACTGGCCATAGTCGAGGAGGAGGTGAGCTAATTGGTGGAAAAGTGGAGGGCAGAGCGTTTTCTAAATAGAATAATAATAATAATAATAATGTTGGTATTCGTTAAGCGCTTACTATGTGCCGAGCACTCTTCTAAATATGTGTTTGCGTGGGGTGTGTATGCACTTAAGATAATAATAATAATGTTGGTATTTGTTAAGCGCTTACTATGTGCCGAGCACTGTTCTGAGCGCTGGGGTAGACACAGGGGAATCAGGTTGTCCCACGTGGAGCTCACAGTCTTAATCCCCATTTTACAGATGAGGTAACCGAGGCACCGAGACGTTAAGTGACTTGCCCAGAGTCACACGGCTGGCAAGTGGCAGAGCCGGGGTTCGAACCCCTGACCTCTGACTCCAAAGATAACTATTCTCTCTCCACCCACATCTTGTAAAAACACCTTAAAGGCGGTGATAATGGTGTCGGTCAAACGCTCGGTAGAGGTGCGTCCTCCCTCACGTTTCCGATGCACCCTGCATTTTTTCTTGGTGATAATTGGGCTCAATCTGTGGTGCCCGAGCAGGTAGATCCCACAGGGACAAAGAAACTCTGGCTGGATATGGGCTCTGGAGTTATAGCAGTCAGTCGGTCAGGCACTTGCATTCATTGAGTGCTTAGTTTGTGCAGAGCACTGTACTGTGCACTCGGGAGAGGAAAGCATAATCTAACAGACAGATTCCCTGACCACATTGAGCTTACGGTCTAGAGGGAGAGACAGACATTATTATAGGTAAATCAAATTATAGATACGGACAATGTGCTGCGGGGCTGAGGGCGGCGTGAATAAACGGAGCAAATCAGGGTGACGCAGGAAGTCGTGGGAGAAGAGGAAAGGAGGATTTATTTTCAGGGCAGGCCTCTAGAAAGGAGGTTTGCCTTCAATAAGGCTTTGAACCGGGGGGAGAGCATAGCATCTTGTCTTTCGTGGAGGGAAGGTGACTGACAATTGATTGACCGGCCATTAATAAGGCTTTGAACCGGGGGGAGAGTATAGCATCGCTTCTTTCGCAAGAGGAGAGGATTTTACCGGGGTTCCCATTTCAAGGAGGGGTGGCTGGCCAGGTTTAGTTGAGTTTTTCATCTCAGGGTTATCTCTCCGTCTCGGTTTCATTGACTGCTGGATCTTTTGAATCCGGGCTTGCGAAGAAAAGCAGAACGGTTCCTTTTGAAACGCAATCAACCTTGCTAATCCCTTTGATCGCAGAAAATTATTATTCATATGACAATATAAGATCCCAGACAGTAAAAATTAGAGGCCCATTAAAAGCACAGCCCCGACGCCCCACCTCACCTAATGTTTCTTCTCAATGCGAGGTGATCTCGCTATCTTTAGTTACTTAAAACTGCGACTTGTGTGTGGTCATGCATCATTTATGGAGACGTGATTTTACGAGTGAATAACTTCCACAATAGGCTCCCTGGCTTTCAAGAGAGACTATAAAACTGTAAAAGATTCTGGGAAAGAGTTGGGACAAAATACGCAGTCCTTGGCGTAATAAACCAAATGATTTGAAGTTCTGTATGCTGAACGATGGAGAATCTTTAACTCCTCATGGGGCTGTGTGAAATCCAAGTTATCGTGCTTCATCTAGGGGGATTGTAGGTAGACTCTGTCCAGAAGGCCGCTGACGTTTGGGAGTGAATTTGTGTCTTTTGGACACAGCATGCCTACTCTTCTGCTAACAGGTGAATAATAGCCCAGATTTCATTAAGCGACATCCGGAACTAAGGATTCTACATCATTCAGCCAACAAAACTTGAGATCATTTGGTCTACTTTGCCATGGACTGCGTGTTCTGTTCCAACTCGTAACACGGCTTAGTGGATAGAGCAGGGGCCTGGAAGTCAGAAAGTCCTGGGTTCCCATCCTGGCTCTGCCACTTGTCTGCTCTGTGACCTTGGGCAAGTCACTGCACGTCTCTGTGCCTAGATACCTCATCTGTAAAATGGAAATTAAGACTGGGACGCCAATATAGGGCAGGGACTATGTCCCACCCAATTACCTTGTATCTACCCCAGCGCTTAATACAATGGCTGGCACAAAGTAAGTGCTCAAATGAATGCTACAGTTATTATTTTATAGCTTTCTAATTGTCCTTCATATTGGAAGAAGATGCCACCGATCACTGTCCTCACGGTCAGGAAGTCAGGATGCATTTTACGTCGGCTCTGTAAATCCCCCCATCTGCTCCCCTCTCCTCAGAAATACCCAGTATGGTGTCCCGAGCCGATCATGGTTGACGGGCATCCTCTTCTCCTCAGGGCATCCCGTATCCACCGCCCAATCTGGATTCTGGGTTGGTCCGAGTAAAGTATCGTTCGTGTTGCTACTCACATGATAAAAATCCAGCCAACGTAATGATAACTCTGCTGATTTGTTAAGTGTTTACTGTGTGCCAACGACTGTACTAAGCTCTAGGGCAGGTAGAAGATAATCAGGTCAGATACGGATCCCTCCCACGCTGGACTCACAGTCTAAAGGGAACGGAGAAAATGTATAGAATCTCCTCGTGTCCTCTCTGACCTCCTTGCTTCCTCTCTCCCCCCGCTCAAGTCCATACTTCGCTCTGCTACCCGGATCACTTTTCAACCAAACCATTCAGTCCATGTTTCCCCCCTTCTCAAGACCCGCCGATGGTTGCCCATCCACCTCCACATCAAGCAGAGACTCCCTACTTGAAAGCACTCAAGTAGGGCAGCTCTCCGCGTCCTACGTCACCTCAGCTCAGCCCCCACGCTCCGCTCCTCTAGTGACAGCTTGCTCACCGTGCCCCGATCTCATCTATCTCGCTGCCGACCCCTCGCTCACATCTTCCCCCTGCCCTGGAACTCCCTCCCCCTCCATTTATGCCGGACCACCATTCTCTCCGCCTTCAAAGCTTTATTACCGCCACGTAATAATAATAATGACGTTGGTATTTGTTAAGCGCTTACTTTGTGCCGAGCCGCATCTTCAGGAGGCCTTCGCTCATTAAGCCCTCTTTTTTCCCGTCTCCCTCTCCCTTCTGCTTCATCTACGCACTTGAATCTGTGACCTTTGGATAGTTGATATTTGCCCCAGACCTAACCCCACGGCCGTTACGTACATCTCTTTAAATTCTACAAGTTAGTTAATCGTATTAATTTCTGTCCCCGTAGACTGTAAACTTGCTATGGGCAGGGAACGTGTCTCTTCCCAATTCTCGTATACCCTACTCTTCCAAGTGTTTAGTACAGTGCTCTGCATATTAGTAAGTGCTCAATATATACCATGGATCGATCTTCTCCATTTTGCAGATGAGGAAACGGAGGCCCGGAGAAGTGTAGTGGCTGGCCCGAGATCAAACAGCAGCAGGCACGTGATGGAGCTGGGTTTAGAACCCAGGTCCCCTGGCTCCCAAGCTCAGGTCCTGTCCACGAAGCCACATGGCTTCCCAACATCTGAGAGCTGTCGGCCTCTTTTGAGCGGATGAATAATATTAGTAATAATATAAAAATGATTTTTAGAGCTGTGAAATCTTTTAAAAGCCCAACAGATCAACACAATCAATGGTCCTTCCTGAACAACTACTGTGTTTGAACAACTGGACTAAACGCTTCAGAAAGTATCATATAATAGACTGTAAGTTCCTTGTGGAAAGGGAATCTCTGTCTAATGCCTCTGTTATAGTGTCCCCTCCCAAGCATTTAGTATAGTGTTCTGCACACAGTATTGGGCTCCGTCAATAGGATTGATTGATGTATAGTTTGAATTGGAAGCCACGATCCTTGCCCACAAGGATCTCAGAGGGAAACAACCTGGTTTGGATTGAAAACCACTTTGTATTAACTCTCGTCAAATGCCGTCGAGTCATTTCCGGTCCAGTGGCAACTCCATGGACAACCCCCTCTTAAGTCACTTAACTTCTCTTTACCTCAGTTACCTCATCTGTAAAATGGGGATTAAGACTGTGAGCCTCACAGGGGACAGCTTGATTACCCTGTATCTGCCCCAGGCTTAGAACAGTGCTCTGCACATAGTAAGCGCTTAACAAATACCAACATTATTATTTAGAACATCTCATCTTGCATCAAGAAGTCATTCTGGTATGTGTATATGCAGAATTTTTGCGGTAAAGATAAGTGGTTGACCGTCGCTTTCTTCCGCGCAGTCAAAACTCTGGTCTCTGTTGTCTTTGATCAACGTTTTGATCACTAGATCATCTGCCTTTGACTCTTTCCCGTGCTGCTGCTGCCCAGCGCAGGTGAAGTGACTTGTCTGGTGCTTGGGCTTACACCTTTCCGTAATGGGTAGCCCTTTATAACATAGCTCTAAGGTTCATCGGCGAATAGAAACTCTCTTGCCACGAGAAGCTGTTAAGTCACAGGAGAGTTTTATCAACTAAAGACCTATAAATACGATTGCAGGCCTTTGACCCGTATGAAACAGAGTCAAACAATCATTCACTGGTACTCATTGAGTGCTTACTACGTTCAGAGCACTGTACTAAGTGCTTGGGAGAGGACAAAATAACAGAGTTGCTAGACACATTCCCTTCCCACAACAAATAAATATTATATACATGGAGACGTTGGTGATGAATTAGGGCTTGAGTTTTTCCAGTGATGAGGAAAGAAAAATGATGCCTTTTTTCACTGTTGAATCTCGTAAGGCGGAAAGTCTAATCGTTATTGCTCTTGTCACGGCTCTGTTAATTTAAATCTAATTCTTCAAAAGAAGTGTTTCTCAGGAATGAAGGGTAAATTCCGGGAGAGGTGTTGGGACTCTCAACTCGTGAAGGTCAACCACGTTGCTGAAGAGACGCAGTGTACCCTAATAGACACCCCGTGGGGCTGGGATTCGGAAGGCTCTGGATTCTAATTCCAGCTCTGTCACTTGGCTGTGTGATCTTGGACCAGTCGCTTAACTTCTCTGTGCCTGTTACCTCATTTGACTGTGATCCCAATGTGGGACAGGGACTGCGTTCAACCCAGTTACCTTCTCTCTACCCCAGAGCTTGGTAGAGTGCCTGGCACGTACTGAACACATAACAAATACCATTATTATTATTATTGAATTGGAAGAAAAATTATTGAAGAGCCTCTAGAGTGTCAGTTTCCCATGGGCAGAGAACCTATCTACCGACTGTGTTGTACTCTTCCGGGACGTTAGTACAGTGCTCTGCACAGAGTAAGCACTCAACAAATGCCACTGATTGATTTAGCACTTTGTCACAGTTGAGTACAGGTCACGTAAAGTGAATTTTAATGTTATTTTCAACTCCTACCTATTCAAACCTAGTACTTTCTTTTAATTAGAACAATTGGAATAAAGAATAGACAATTTCTGTCGGTAATCTCGTAAGCATCTTGTAAGGTTAGAATTCATAATCTTGGCTTTATGAAGGCGGGGTAGTGAAATGTGAAGACCAGGAATGGAAAGCAAGTTTTTAGTATAATGCTCTGCTCAAAGAGTTCAGTAATTGTTCAGTAAGTGAGAAGCAGAGAGGCTTAGCGGAAAGAGCACGGGCTTGGGAGTCAGAGGTCGTGGGTTCGAATCCTGACTGTGCCACTTGTCAGCTGTGTGACTGTGGGCAAGTCACTTAACTTCTCTGTGCCTCAGTGACCTCATCTGTAAAATGGTCCTTAAGACTGTGAGCCTCACGTGGGACAACCTGATTCCCCTGTATCTGCCCCAGCACTTAGAACAGTGCATTGCACATAGTAAGCGCTTTACAAATCGATTAGACTGTAAGCCCGTCATTGAGCGGGTATTTTCTCTAGCTGTTGCCGAATTGTCCATTCCAAGCGCTTAGTACAGTGCTCTGCCCATAGTAAGCACTCACTAAATACTATTGAATGAGTAACTGTGTTGAGCACTACCAGGTTCTAGCCACCGCATTAGCCCTTGGGAGAAAACAGAAGCAGAAGACGGATGAATGGACCAATGAATAAAAGACAAGTTCTTTGTCCCCAAAGAGTTCGCCTGCTAATGGGGACGTTATACCTTAATAAAAAGTTTAGCCATAAAAGAATCTGAATAAATATTTGATTGGGCAGCTGAATCACTCAATCACTTGGATTTCTGGAGTGTTTACTCTGTGCAGAGAACTGTACCAAGCACTTGAGAGAGGATAATATACGAGTTGGTAGCCATGTTCCCTGGCTGTGAGTGAGTTGTTTTAGTGTGTGCTGTGCGTTTGTGTGTGTGTTGTTCTGCGTCTGTGTGTGTTAGACTAAAAAAGGGAAAGTACAAGGCGAATTAATGAAGTCTGAGTTAGAGGTGTTTAAGAAATTCTGGTGTACGATGCTAGCATGGGTGTGTGTCTCCTCGTGAATATGTCATTGTGTGTGCTCTTGTGTCTGTGGGCTTGTGTCGCTGTGTTTGTATGTGAGCTTCCGGAGAGCAGCTGGACTTTCAGTAATGTTCTGTGCTTTTCCGTGCTAGTCTTTGTGTTTCTCTGTCTCCCTGTCTGTTTTTCTCAAACTCCCTTTTTCTCTGTCTCTGTCTCTTTTACTCTCTCTCTCCCTTTTGCCCTCCAAATCTTCAAAGGGTAATTTGGCCACCACTTAGACCCCACTATTCTTTCTACGTATCCAACCTTCTGTGAGAAACATCGTGGCCTAGTGGATAGGGCACACGCCTGGAAGTCAGAAAGACCTGGATTTCAATTCCGACTCTGCCGCTTGTATGCTGCGTGACCTTGGGCAAGTCACTTCACATCGTTAGGCCTCAGTCCCCTCATCTGTAAACTTGGGGAATAAGACTGTGAGCCCCATACGAGATATGGATTGTGTCCAACATGACTATCTTGTATCTACCCCAGCATCTGGAAAAGTTCCTGGCACATATTAAGCACTTCACAAATACCCCATTAAAAAAAATGACCTTTTACCGTCAGCAGGAGAGGGCGGCAGGAGTTTGAGGTGTCTTCTTCACCCTTCTCTCCTCAGTTGGTGGGACGTTGCAGCCTGAACTTTGCATTCTGTGACAGAAATATCTGGGCGTCCAAACTTCCATCGTTCATAGAATCAGTGATTGTCAAGCCCCAGAAGCTCAGTCAAGAGCATTCATTGAGTGCTCATAGAGCACTCTGCCAAGCTCTTGGAAGAGACCCATACAATATCAATCACTCGGTGCCCTTATCCAGTGCTTAATTTATGCAGAGCACTGTCCTGAGCACTTGTGAGAGGAGAGTACAATAGAGCGGGTTGACACAATCCCCGCCTGTGCGAAGCTACCAGTCTCATCAGGGTACAGAGATTTAATACCTAGTTTGCCGGCAGGGAACCTCTACCAACTCTGATTTATCGTACTCTCTCAAGCGCTTCGTACAGTGCTCCGCACACAGTTAACACTTCATAAAGACGATCGGTCGATTGATAGTATTTGTTGAGCACCGCAGAGCGGCGTGAAATTGTTTATGGCGGCAGGCGATTGAAGGATTGCCTGGAATCGTTTCCGAGTCCCCGCCTTTCAGCCACACACACCCCTGGAGAATTAAATGAGTGATCGGGGCTGTACGGTACTACCTCAGGAGATCCAGTCAGAGGTAATTAATTCCCTGCTGAAAGAAGACCCATTTTAATAATCGATAGCATGCATTTATGCTAATACGCGCTCGCTATTAAAGCGAGTCATGTTTAATTAACAGATTGGCCTATTAAGAAACAGACACTGGGATGCTTTCTTGGAAGATTCTCCATCTGTTAAGAAGTGAGTAGCCAGGCTAATTCCTAACTTCTTGATTCCACATCCTCTTGCACCTGAGACTTCTCATCCACCCAGGGGCCAGTGTCAATGGCAGGCAAAGCATAAAGTTGGATTGCTCTAGGTGAACCCGAGCGCAATTTGCTGAAATATTAAGCAGGAGAACAGATTGCAAAACCCTAGGCTCTCATCCTGTGGAGTGTCAGAAATCTCTTTGGGGCTTTTTGGATTCTACTTCACTTCCTAAGTAGGGTAAGGTAAGCGTTTACTCTTTGTGAACAAATAGCTCTGCCTCTGAGTCCATAGGCGGTGTGAATCTGTTTTGAAAAGAAACTTTAGCATAGATGGGAATTTGGCTTATTATTGAATTATTATTGTGGCTGGAATTATCATTATTATTATTACTGTTGGATTAAGGGCTTCCTGTGTGTCAAGCGGTGTTCCTAAGGGCTGCAGGAGATAGGAGGGAATCAAGTTGGGCATAGTCACAACCGCCCCTCTAGCTCAAAGATCGCTGAGGGCAAGAAATGTGTCCGTATATTGTTGAATTCTCAAAGAGCTTAGTACAGTGCTCCGCAGACGGTAAGTGCTCGATAAATACGAGTGAATAAATGACTGAATCGCAGTCTAAGTACGTGGGAGAACAGGTACTGAATCCCCATTTTGCGAAATAGGGAACGGAGGCCCCGGAAAGTGAAGCGACTTGCCCGAGGTCACGCAGCAGACAAGCGGTGAAACCAGAATTTTTTTTTTTTTGGTTGGTATTTGTTCAGCGCTTACTATGTGCAGAGCACTGTTCTAAGCGCTGGGGTAGATACAGGGTCATCGGGTTGTCCCCCGTGAGGCTCACAGTCTTCATCCCCATTTTACAGATGAGGGAACTGAGGCCCAGAGAAGTTAAGTGACTTGCCCACAGTCGCACAGCTGACAAGAGGCAGAGCCGGAAGCAGCGTGGCTCAGTGGAAAAGAGCCTGGGCTTCGGAGTCAGAGGTCATGAGTTCGACTCCCTGCTCTGCCCCTGTCAGCTGTGTGACTGTGGGCAAGTCACTTCATTTCTCTGTGCCTCCGTTACCTCATCTGTAAAATGGGGATTAACTGTGAGCCTCACGTGGGACAACCTGATTACCCTGTATTCATTCACTAGTATTTATTGAGCGCTTACTATGTGCAGAGCACTGTACTAAGCGCTTGGAATGAACCAGTCGGCAACAGATAGAGACGGTCCCTGCCTTTTGACGGGCTTACGGTCTAGTCGGGGGAGACGGACGGACGAGAACGATGGCGATGAATAGAGTCAAGGGGAAGAAGGCGCTTAGAACAGTGCTCTGCACATAGTAAGCGCTTAACAGAAACCAACATTATTATTCGAACCCATGACCTCTGGCTCCCAAGCCCATGCTCTTTCCACTGAGCCACTCTGCTTCTCCATTCTGCAGAATTTGAATGCAGGTCCTCTAACTCCGAAGCTGGTGCTCTGTCCACTAGGCCATGCTTCTGTTGTACTTTCTTCAGGGTTTAGAAGCATTCTTTGCATTCGGTAGGTGCACAGTAGTTATCCTTGAGGGAAGATCATGAAGATGATGAAATTATTGGGCAAGACACTTAGCATCTCTGTGTCCCCTTTTGCTCACCTGTCAAGTGGGGATTCAATACCTGTTCTCCCCCACACAAGCCCCACCCCTCCCCGCCTTGTAGGACAGGGACTGCCTAAGGCAAGAAATGTCTTTTTTGTTATATGGGACTCTCCCAAGCACTGAGTACAGTGCTCTGCACACAGCAAGTGCTCAATAAATACCATTGAATGATTGAATGAATGGACACTAATACAGTGGTCGGCGTGTAATAATACTAATAATAACGTTGGTATTTGTTAAGCGCTTACTACGTGCAGAGCACTGTTCTCAGCGCTGGGGTAGCTACAGGGGAATGAGGTTGTCCCACGTGAGGCTCACAGTCTTCATCCCCATTTTACAGAAGAGGGAACTGAGGCACAGAGAAATGAAGTGACTTGCCCACAGTCACACAGCTGCTAAGGGGCATGTAGTAAGCACTTAACAGATGCCATATTACCATGTCATTCCAGAACAGAAATACAAACTCCTTGCTCATAAAGAGCTTCTTCTCTCACGGGGATGGATAGACAAAATTCCTAGCAAATACTGGGAACCGAATAGAGAGGAAAATATACCAAATATACCGGAAATACATTCTGAATGCCAGCGTCAGTACTTTATAGGGTTTTGTTTCGTGGTTTTATTTTTAAAAGCTTTTAGAATGACTGGATTGAGGTCAGAACCTGACATGGTTTTCTTGAACTAATCTTAAATATTATCAAGGTGATAATAAAGTTCTTAGGCCGGAGATGCATAAAATGTTCCTAGTAGATTAAATTCTTGAACTTCTAGATTGCTTTCCTTTGGGTCAGGCCTCTAACAAACACTTAGACAACTTGACCAATTGATTTGGAAAAGAGGGAGTGGGATGTGGATAAATACCACGGTCCTTTGTGCACGAGAAGCATTGTGGCCTAGTGGAGAAAATACGGGGCTCTGACTTCTGGGACATCTGGTTTCCACTTCTGGCTCCTCCACTTGCCTCCCGTTTGACCTTGGATAAGTCACTTCACATTTCCTCTGTGCCTCACTTGCCTCGTCAAGAAAACTTGGGATCAGATTTCTGTTCTCCTCCCCCTTGGCGACCGAGTCCCGTGTGGGACCTGGACTGTATCGGATCTGAATTTCCTCTATCTACTCCAGCGCTTAGTACAGTGCTTGGCACATAGCAAAGTATTTGAGAAGCAGCGTGGAGTAGCAGAAAGAGCCCAGGCCTAGTCAGAGGACCAGGGTTCTAACTCCTGCCTTGTCACCTGTCTACTGTGTGATCATTCATTCAGTAGTACTTATTGAGCGCTTACTCTGTGCAGAGCACTGTACTAAGCGCTTGGAATGGACACATCGGCAACAGATAGAGACGGCCCCTGCCCTTTGACGGGCTTACGGTCTCATCGGGGGAGGCGGGCAGACGAGAACAGTGGCAATAAATAGAATCGAGGGGAAGAACATCTCATAAAAACAGTGGCAAATAAATAGAATCAGGGTGATGTACATCTCATTAAACAAAATAAATAGGGTGATGAAGATATATACAGTTGAGCGGACGAGTACAGAGGGGGTGGGACGGGAGAGGTGAGGAGACGGAGGGGGGGGAGAAGAGTGGGCGAGAAACATGTCTACTAACTCTCCTGTATCGCACTCTTCCAAACTCTTGGTATGATGCTCTGCGCGCAGTAAATGCTCAAAAGATACCTTTGACGACGACGATGACCTTGGGTAAGTCACAACTTTACTGTGCCTCAGTTTCCTCAAGTGTACAATGGACTTCAAGTCCTGCTTCATAGACTGTGAGCCCCATATGGGACAGTGATTGGGTCCAAACTAATAATCTTGTATCTAACCCTGCTCTTGGAACAGGGCTTGGCACATAGTAAGCACTTGACTAATGCTGTAATTGTTATAGTAAGCATTTCACAAATACTTAATGGATACTTCCACTGTTGTTCTTGCTAATGTTATTAGTAATGAAAAAGTCAACTGACAATTATTATGCCATTCCAATCAATATCAGGTACCTGACAAAAGGAGAAAATGTCTAAATAGTCCTCTAAGACCTTTTTTTTAAACAATACTAAGAATTGTGGTTTTTGTTCATCCCGAACTTTCTTCCAAACAGTATAATAATAATAATGTTGGTATTTGTTAAGCGCTTACTATGTGCAGAGCACTGTTCTAAGTGCTGGGATGGACACAGGGTCATCAGGTTGTCCCACGTGAGGCTCACAGTTAATCCCCATTTTACAGATGAGGCAACTGAGGCACAGAGAAGTGAAGTGACTTGCCCCAGTATACTGAATGGTAAATTAGATCTGAATCAAATGTAGCGGGAAAGCAGCATGGCCTAATGGTCAGAGCCCAGACCCGGAGTCAGAAGGTACTGGGTTCCGATGCTGTTTCCTGTTCCACACTTGTTTCCTGTGTGGCCTTGGGTAAATGGCTTCATTTCTCTGTGCCTCGGTTCCGTCATCTGTAAAATGGGGATTTGAGACCGTGAGCCTCTAGTGGGTTATGGACTGCATCCAACCTGATTAACTTGTATCTACTCCGGCTCTAAGTACAGGGTCTGGCACATAGTGAGCGCTTAGTAAGCTCCGCCACTTGCCAGCTGTGTGACTTTGGGCAAGTCACTTAACTTCTCTGTGCCTCAGTTCCCTCATCTGTAAAACGGGGAGTAAAACTGTGAGCCCCACGTGGGACAACCTGATCACCTTGTATCCCCCAGCGCTTAGAACAGTGCTTTGCACATAGTAAGCGCTTAACAAATACCACCATTTATTTTATTTTTTATTTAGGAAATGCCATTTTAAATGATTATATATATACATAATCATTATATATATACATGTATATACATCATCCTCTCAGGGTCATACCTGGAGAGTTTCCAGTACCCCACTTGTCTCGAGTGCGGGAGGGGACAGCCAAGCAGAGGCCTAACCAGTCCACTGCTGGCTTGGCCGTTGGCTAGTGAGTGGGAGACAATCTGCTATAAGTCAAAATTCACCCGTGCTGGGCAACAGCGGCATGACAGAGTTGAGGGAGGAGACTCAGGTTTACTGCTCTGAACGAGGCAGTGGCAAACCACTTCCGTATTTTTACCAAGAAAACTCTATGGATACAGTACAAGAACAATCGCAGATGGAGGTGGGGCGTTTTGGAAGAGATGTGTCCATGGCGTCTCTATGGATCAGAGATGACTCAACAGCATAAGACAAGAAATATAAATATATATATATATATATATTTATTGGGCACAGTCTTTGACCCTCCTGGAGTGTACCGTCTTAAGTGGGAGGGAGACAGGCACTTAATCCTCATTATACAGATGAGGAAACTGTGGTGTAGAGAAGTCAAGTGACTTGCCTTATCTCATAAAGGAGGTATGTAGCAGAGCCAGAATTAGAACCCATGTCCCCCAATGATGACAGCGGTGGGCCTTGATAAGTGCGTCCCGTGAACTAAGCACTAGGGTAGATAGAAGAAAACTGGATCGGATACCGTCCCCATCCCACGTGAGGATCTGTTGACTCCCGTCCCCGGGCACTTGCTGCCTCCCAGAACTTTCAAGGAAGGCATTTCTGAAGATTCCCAGATTTTCACGTGAATATAATACTTCTGAAGAAGTCTGAGTCCCCCAAATGAGAGAGGCTATCAAGCCCTTTCCCCGCTGGTATTACTCGGGGTATGTTTCGGCAAGTTATCTTTGCAAATTCAATCATGCTAATAATAATCAAAATTCACAGCTCCAGAATGCGGTCTCTTCGAGGCCTTCCTGGGGCCATTATTTTCTGGGGTTTGGTCGGAGTGTAAGACTTTGAATCTGGCGTTTTCCTGCGGGCTGAAGAGGGAGCTGGGTAAGATGAATGGGGTTTAGGGGACGCGACAAATGAACCGTGATATGCACGGAGGGTGATGCTGGAAAAATCCAGAGGACTGATTTCTGCAAGTTATGTCTTCCCTCCTATCCAAAATGGAAGGGTGGAATCCTTCTTGACCTTTGCTCGTTTTAGGCTTGTTTTGTCCACTAATTCCGTTCATATTGTACTTTCCCTAGCACTTAGCAATGTGCTGTGCACATAGTAAGTGCGCAGTAAATACCACTGGTTGTTGGGAAGGTGACGTGTAAATCATTCCATCGGTGGTATTTATCGAGCGCCCCTGTGTGCAAAGCCTGTGCTCTTGCCACTAGGCCATGCTGCTCCTCGTCTTTTAGACTGGGAGCCTCTAATAATGAAAATAACGATAACACTAATGATAATGAGTGGTTGACTTTAGATCCCACTAGGTGATTTGGGGCTGGGATTTTGTAGGTGGTGCTTAATAAAGGAAGAGCCAGAGAGAGAGAAAGGGAAAGGAAGAGAGGAGAGGGGAAAAGAGGTAAATGGAGAAGGGAAGAGAGAGAAAATGCTTGGGAGAGGACAATCCAGCAGAGTTTGCAGAATTGTTCCCAAGAATCGCTTCCTACAGCAAGGGGTATCCTGAGCTCAACCCTCTTTAAACACCTTTTACATGATTATTTTGGATTCCCAAGTCTTAATTGTTCTTCTCGTTTGGAATCTTGGAACCAAGAGAGATCAAGAGGACTTGAGATCAAGTCCTGTTTTTTTTAACGGCATTTGTGAAGTGCTCACTACGTGCCAGGTACTGGATTAAGTGTTGGGGTAGATCCAGAAGAAGAGAAGCAGCGCGGCTCAGTGGAAAGAGCCTGGGCTTGGGAGTCAGAGGTCATGGGTTCGAATCCCCGCTCGGCCACTTGTCAGCTGGGTGACTGTGGGCAAGTCGCTTCACTTCTCTGGGCCTCAGTTCCCTCATCTGTAAAATGGGGATGAAGACTGGGAGCCTCACGTGGGACAACCTGATGACCCTGTATCTACCCCAGCGCTTAGAACAGTGCTCTGCACATAGTAAGCGCTTAACAAATATCCACATTATTATCCAGGGTAATCGGGTGGAACACAGTCCCTGTCCCACATGGGACTCACAGTTTTCATCCCCATTTTACAGATGAGGTAACTGAAGCCCATAGAAGCGAGGTGATATGCTTAAGGTCGCACAGCCCGCCAGTGGTGGAGCTGCTGGGATTCCGACGCCCGGGCCAGGACACTAGCCACTGGACCACACTGCTTCTCAAGGATTAGGGACCCAGAACATCCGACTGTTAGTGCAGGTACAATATCAACATACAAAATCTAACCACCTCAAAATGCTTATTTAGTCACCTGGCAGAATATGTTCCACCTATTCATCAGCATTTATTAAGGATTAACTCAGAAAAGCAGCTAAACATCTCTCAGCCTTTTCATCTTCCAACCAGAACTCCTTCTTTCTCATCTAACTTGAACGATGGAGTCTGAAATAGCCTCGATCCACGGAGGTCTGAGTTGGTAATGGGTCACCATTAGAGGGACTATTTTTACGATCCCCTGTATTGACATTGTGTCCGTGTAATAAATCATCGGAGCAGTGGCCTTGACGATACATTAGACCTCTCAAAACCCTTTTAGAAGTTTGTTTTGTTGGGGGGTTTTTTTGTACCTCTAAAAGGCATAAGCACACCAAATGCCATTTCAAGAAGGCATTTTAAATAATTTCCCTTAGCTTATCAACCAGGCTCAGTTCCTGGGCCTGCATCTAGCCCTGAAGCAATTTGATTTATAATAGAAAAAGCCACAGCCAACTCTGTGATAGTTTTTATCGGGGCAGGGGAGAAAGACAAGAGATGACACGTCAAAGCGCTGGAACGGTACCTTTGCGGCTATTGATGTGGAAAACAGAATCATTAAGGGGAAGTTCTGGCGGGAGAATGATTTTTCCATTGGCCTTAGAGAAATCCTTCCCGTGAGCTTCACTTTGTCTTGAGAGTGATTCTTCTTTCCGCGTGCACTCCGACCTTTCCTCCCAACTGGCATAGACATGTAGAGAGTCAAAATGGAGATTCCTCAACAACACAATGATAATAAAGAGGGAGAGACATAAAAATGGGGTCGGGAACTGAGGTTGATAAATTCTCGAAGTTGGGAAGGGCCAGATTCTTCTTTTCTTGCACATAATGAGTAAGGGGTTGTGTGTGTCTGTGTGTGTGTGTTGTGTTTCTCCGGATGAGTCTCTCGGAATCTCTGTTTCTCTGCATGTCTCTCCTTTACATGTCTCTCTATCTGCATGTCTCTGTGCGTGCCCTGTATCTGCAAGCCTCCGTGTTTTGTTTGCCTTTGTGTCTTTGATCAATATGTGTGTCTTTGTGGGCCTGTGTATACACCTTTCTCTCTCTCTCTTTCTCTCTCGCTCTGTCACTCGCCTTACAACTTGGAATTTCCACCCAAACAGAATGAAAGGTGTGGATTTAAAATGCTTCACCACCCTGAATTTTTTTTTAAATGGTATTTGTTAAGTGTTCACTATGTGCCAGGGATTGTACTAAGCACTGAGACACATAAAAGATAATCAGATTGGACACGGTCCATGTCCATGGACCTGGGGCTCCCGGTCCAAACCCCCCTTTACAGATAAGTTAACTGAGGCACAGAGAAGTTCCCTGACCTGCCCAAAGTCACCCAGCAGGCAGCTGGCAGAGCCAGGATTAGGGAAGCAGCGTGGCCTAGTGGATAGAGCTCCGACCTGGAAACTAGAAGGACCTCGATGCTGATCCCAGCTCCGCCACGTGTCTGCTTCGTGACCTGGGGCAAGTGACCTCACTTTCCTGTGCCTCAGTTCCCTCATCTATGAAGACTGTGAGCCCCATGGGGGACGGGGACTGTGGCCAACTACACTCGTATTTACTGCAGTGCTTAGTACGGTACCGCACCTAGAAAGCGCTTAACGTAGACCATAAAACAGAACCAAAAAACCCCACCAGATCCTCTGACCCATTTTCTCCCAGGCCCATTTTCTGTCCAGTAAAATAAATGTATAGTGGTATTTGTTAAGCGCTTACTATGTGCAAAGCACTGCTCTAAGCGCTGGGGGATACAAGGTGATCGGTTTGTCCCACGTGGGGCTCACAGTTTTAATCCCCATTTGACAGATGAGGTAACTGAGGCACAGAGAAGTTAAGTGACTTGCCCAAGGTCACACAGACCATGCTGCTGTTCGATCTTCTCTGTGAGCCTTTTGGCCATAAGAAAGTGAAATCCCAGAGCGGGTTTGCCACACAAGCGTCACTGCTGTCTGGATCTTGGCTGTTTTCTCATTCGATAGTATTAATAGTATTTATTGAGCGCTTACTATGTGCAGAGCGCTGTACCCCGCTCGCCATCTAAACTGGGGCTTCCGTCTGGCTTGTTCACTGTCCTTTGGATGCCGGAATTTATCCCAGGGCTCCTGGGACCCAGAACATTGCTGCTGGTGGTTTTAGTAGTACCTGTATTTCAGTACTTACCGTGTGCCAAGCACTGTGTTAAACTCCAAGAAAGTATTCAGAGCGGTGATTCGACGGGGTCTCTGACCAAAAGGGGCTGACCGTCTAAAAATATAAGTGGAGGAGAGGGGATTTATTGAGCACCCGCTATGTGCAGAGTACGGTACAACAGAGCTGATGAGCATGTCCCCTGTCGACAAATGCTTGCAGTCTAGAGGAAGAGGCAGTCATTAAAATAACTTGTGTCTGGGGGGGCTGAGGGTGGGGTGAGTAAAAGACCAAAATAACATAAAAGACCAGTAAAAATGCACACATAATAATGATGGTATTTGTTCAGCGCTTACTATGTGCAGAGCACCGTTCTAAGCGCTGGAGAGGATACAAGATGATCAGGTTGTCCCACGTGGGGCTCACAGGCTTCACCCCCATTTTACAGATGAGGTAACTGAGGTACAGAGAAGTGAAGTGACTTGCCCAGAGCAGCAGACAGGCGGCAGAGCCGGAATTTGAACCCATGACCTCTGACTCCCAAGCCCGGGCTCTTTCCACTGAGCCACGCTGCTTAGTGCAGTTTCTTAAGGAGAAGAACTTCAGGCCCTTCGTGTTTCAGAGTCCAAGCACAGCTGTGGTTATGACTATTTCAGTCTCCTCAAGGTTTTCATAATTACAATTGCGGCCTTTGTTAGGACGTGAAGCCCTGGCCTAGGCGCTGGAGTACATAAAAGTGAATCCAGTTGCACGTCGTCGGTGTCCCACGTGGACTACAGCGTTTTAATCCCCATTTCACGGACGAGGGACCTGAGGCCCAGGGGAGGAAAGCGACTTCCCCAGGGTCACACAGCAGACGGGGGGCAGAGCCGGGATCGAACCCCGGATCCTCCCACTCCCAGTCCGTGCCCTTTCCGCTAGGCCACGCCGAAGGTCTCGGTCTGTGAGTGTTGATCTCTTTCCCGATAGGGCTGGGAAAGGCAGGAGGGGTGGGATCTCCTTGCAGGCACAGGGTTGGGAAGCTGTGCCGGGTCGGGGGGAGGTGGAGGGGCCAGTAGTCATTGCGAGGGGATGCTGGGGGTATGGGGCAGTAGCTAGTCGTACCGACCCCGCGCGCCCAGAGCATCCTGAGGGCGGGGACCTCGGGTGACGGGGCCGCGATACACCAACCCTCCCTGTCACCTAACCTGCCTGTGGGACGGGGGCTAAGAAAGCCCGTGGAGGGAAGGTCTCAGCCACTGGTTGCTTGGCTCACCAAGGTGGAGAATCATTCCAACAACCCATCGCATTTATTGAGTGATTGCTGTGTGCAGAGCGCTGTACTAAGCGCTCGGAGAGTACATTATGGCAGTGGAACAGACCCAGCGAGCGTTTCACTCTAGAGGGGGAGACCGGCATTAGTAGAAATAAGCGGATGATGGATATGGACGTACGTGGTGTGGGACTGAAGGAGGGGTGAACAAAGGGAGTAAATTAGGGGGGCATAGAAGGGAGTGAGGAAAGGAGGGCTTAGGCAGGGAAGGCTTCTTGGAGGAGATGGGCCTTCCATAAGGCTTTGAAGGTGGGGAAAGTAATTTTCCAATATGAAGAGGATATTTATTAAGTAATAATAATAATGTTGGTATTTGTTAAGCGCTTACTCCGTGCAGAGCACCGTTCGGAGCGCTGGGGTAGACACAGGGGAATCAGGTTGTCCCACGTGGGGCTCACAGTCTTCACCCCCGTTTTACAGATGAGGGAACTGAGGCCCAGAGAAGCGAAGTGACTTGCCCACAGTCACACAGCTGCCGAGCGGCCGAGCCGGGATTCGAACCCATGCCCTCCGACTCCAAAGCCCGTGTTCTTTCCGCTGAGCCAAGTGCTTACTACATGCACAGTACTCCACTAAATGCTTGGGAGAGCGCAGTGAGAAGCGGCATGGTGTAGCGGTTACAGCACAGGCCTGGTGGTCAGAAGGTCTTGGATTCTAATTCCGGCTCTGCTGCTTGTCTGCTGTGTGACTTTGGGCAGGTTCCTTAGCTTCTCAGTGCCTCAGTTACCTCATCTGTAAAATGGGGATTGAGACTGTGAGCCCCATGTAGCACACGGACTGTATCCAACCCGCTTTGCTTGTCTCCACCCCAGTGCGTAATACAGTGCCTGGCACATACTAAGTGCTTAACAAATACCATAATTATGATTCCATTCAATCAGTCACTGATATTTATTGAGCCCTCACTATGGGCAGAGCATTGTAATAATAATAATGTTAGTATTTGTTAAGCGCTTACTAAGTGCAGAGCACCGTTCTAAGCGCTGGGGGAGACACAAGGGAATCAGATTGTCCCACGTGGGGCTCACGGTCTTAAACCCCATTTGACAGATGAGGTAACTGAGGCCCAGAGAAGTGAAGCGACTCGCCCACGGTCACACAGCTGACAAGTGGCAGAGCCGGGATTCGAACCCATGACCTCTGACTCCAAAACCCGTGCCCTTTCCACTGAGCCACGCTGCTTGTGGGAGAGTACAAGACAACAAAATTAGCAGACGCATTCCTGACCCATAATGAGCTGAGTTCTCAACTCCATACTCAGCTCCTCTGGGAATCATTTGGTTCCAGGAGGGAGTTTTTGGTCATTTTTTTTTTTTCAAATGAAACCGTTAGGAAGGGAGATGAATTGCCAGGCTCTACCCTTTCAACACCCATTAATGTTTGGAATCCTGTCAAGAAAGTTATAAAATGAATTCAGAGGTTGGTTACGGTCATTAAGATCAAGTGCAGATTGATTATCCCTTTTCCATATAGAAAATTATTCTATGGATTTTTTTTTTTCCACAAAGAAAACTAGTCAAATAAGTGAAATGCTTTTCCTTTTCCAGCTGTGATTGCATTCAACTGGTAGAAACAATCCAGTGGAAGTTTAATCGTCCAGTCGTTAGACTTGGCTTTTAAAACTCCTGTGGAATGGATTGACTGAGGTTTAGTGGATAGAGCCACGGGCCTGGAAGTCAGAAGGGACTGGGTTCTAATCCCGGCTCCGCCACGTGTCTGCTGCATGACCTTGGGCAAGTCACTTCACTTCTCTGGGCTTCAGATACCTCATCCGTAAAATGGGGATTAAGAAGGTGAGTCCCATGTGGGAAAGGGACTGCGTCCAACCTGATTATCTCGTGTCTACCCCGGTGCTTGAAACAGTATTTGGCACGTATAAATGCGTAACAAATACCATAAGAATTATTATTTTTATCGATGATCAAAGAGCATGACCTAGCGGAAATAGCACGGCACCGGAACTCAGATCCTCTGAGTTCTCCTTCCACATCTGCTACTGACCTGCTGTGTGACTTTGGGCAAGTCATTTTACTTGTCTGTTCCCCAGTTTCTGCCTCTGTAAATTGGGATTCGATACCAGTTCTTCCTCATCCTCAGAGTGTGAGCTCTTCATGGGACGAGGACTGTGTCCGATGTGATGATCTTACATCGACCGAGCCTTTAGCGCAGCCCTTGACATAAAGTAAACGTGGCTCAGCGGAAAGAGCCTGGGCTTCGGAGTCAGAGGTCATGAGTTCGACTCCCGGCTCTGCCACTTGTCAGCTGTGTGACTGTGGTCAAGTCACTTCACTGCTCTGTGCCTCAGTTCCCTCATCTGTAAAATGGGGATTAAAAGTGTGTGAGCCCCACGTGGGACAACCCGATGACCCTGTATCTCCCCCAGCGCTTAGAACAGTGCTCGGCACCTAGTAAGCGCTTAACAAATACCAACATTATTAGTATTATTAACAAATACCACAGTTATCACCGTTTAATATTAACGATAACATTTTTGGTATTTTTAGGTGCTTACTATGCGCTCATCACGGTACAAAGTGCTGGGGTAGATACAAGATAATCGTGTCCCTCATGGGGCTCACAGTGCAAGTTGGAGGGAGAACAGGTATTGAATCCCCATTTTGCAAATGAGGGAACCCAGACCCAAAGAAGTTAAGTGACTTGCCCAGGGTCACGCAGCGGGTAAATAGCAGAGCTGGGACTAGAACCTAGGTCCTCTGACAGTTGGCCCATTGATTGGTTTATATATATGGTATTTGTTAACCGCTTACTCTGTGTCAGACACAGTAGTGAGCGCTGCGATAGATCCAAAATAATCAAGTTGGACACGGTCCCTGTCCCACGTGGGGCTCTCGGTCTTCACCCCATTTTATAGATGAAGTAACTGAGGCACAGCGAAATGAAGTGACTTGCCCAAGGTACGCAGAAGGCAAATGGTAGAGGTGAGATTAGAACCCAGGTCCGGCTCTCTCAACTAGGAAACGCTGCTTCTCTAAATGCCACCGATGGATTGATATACCAGTAGCTTGTATGTACCCCAGCTCTCAGTACAGTGCCTGACACGTAGTAAACGCTTAATGCCATTAAAAAATGCAGAGCTCATAAGAGACTGTTTTTTACTCCTTGAAATTTTATATTGGGGGGGGAATGCAATAATAAAAATAATGTTGGTATTTGTTAAGCGCTTACTATGTGCAGAGCACTGTTCTAAGCACTGGGGGAGATACAGGGTCATCAGGTCGTCCCCCGTGAGGCTCACGGTTAATCCCCATTTGACAGAGGAGGGAACTGAGGCCCAGAGAAGTGAAGTGACTTGCCCACAGTCGCACAGCTGACAAGTGGCAGAGCTGGCATTCGAACTCACGACCCCCGACTCCCAAGCCCGTGCTCTTTCCACAGAGCCACGCTGCTTCTCGTAAATAAAACCACTCCTCAGGGAACCTGCTTCACGTAGACCTTTCCTCACATCAAGTGCCGTGTCTTTCGTACGTGAGGCCCGATTTAATTTCAGAGTCCTTCTAGTCCGCTCTCAGATATTTCCCGGTGACACGGAAATTCCATTCCCGGCGATGAGGTATGTTGTTCTCTACCTCTCTCGGTGACATTTCCCAATCACAGTCAACATCACCCAGACGCTTTAACGTGAGCATGTTTCATTTATTAGAGCCAGGGCAAGCAAACCTTCAGCGCCGACGGAAAAGCCTGTTCGCACATAATATCGTCTGGCCTTAGCAGAAGCAGATCACCATCTGGGGCGTTGGTTGTCTCGTGAAAGCAAAAAGGTGAAGATGAAAATATCCTTTGCCTAAAACTTCAGTTCCAATGAGCACCGGCCCTAAATGCTCCTTGGAGAAGAGTATTACGGGAGACTCGGCCTTGGGTCTGTAAGACGTCGTGGCGGTTCACTGTGAGAAAGAAGATGGAAGGAGCAAATGTCTGTCCCTTTTAATAAGGTAGCAGGGGGCCTCATCCTGGCAGATGCTCTCTCACTCTTCTCATACTATCTCTTCATTCCACAAGCAGCGGGGCTCAGTGGAAAGAGCCCGGGCTTGGGAGTCAGAGGTCATGGGTTCGAATCCCAGCTCTGCCGTTTGTCAGCTGTGTGACTGTGGGCAAGTCACTTCACTTCTCTTTGCCTCAGGTACCTCATCTGTAAAATGGGGGGTTAAAACTGTGGGCCTCACGTGGGACAACCTGATTACCCTCTATCTACCCCAGGGCTTAGAACAGTGCTGTGCACGTAGTAAGCGCTTAACAAATACCAACGTTATTATTATTATTTGAAGGGTCACCAAAGAAAATGTGCAGAAATGCGGACAGAGGGGAGAAAGCTCCATGAATCGCACCTGGCACTTCTGCTTTGGGCTACGGGAATGGTCAGTGAGTGAATGAATGAATGAATGAATGAATGGTGTGCTTACTGTGCGCAGAGCACTGAGAGCCAGGGAGAGTACAGTAGAACAATCTAACAGACACATACCCTCCCCACTGCGAGCTTTTTACCGCTTAGTACAGTGCTCCGCATACAGTAAGCCTTTAATAATTAATACCATTAATCATTAATAGTCGATAACTGCTCGGTGCCTCAGTGACCTCATCTGTAAAATGGGGATTCACTGTGAGCCTCACGTGGGACAACCCGATTACCCTGTATCTACCCCAGCGCTTAGAACGCTGCTCTGCACTTAGTAGGCGCTTAACAGATACCGACATTATTATCCTTACTACTGTCTGTGTCCCCCGTAGGACTTCAAGATCATTTCTTTCAAATGGTATTTGATAAAGCACTTAATATGTGCCAGGCACCCCATGTGGGACCACCTGATTCCCCTGTGTCTACCCCAGCGCTTAGAACAGTGCTCGGCACATAGTAAGCGCTTAACAAATACCAAAAAAAAAAAAATTAAGACTGTGAGCCCTAGGTGGGACAGGGACTGTGTCCGACCCAATTATTTTGTTTTTACCCCAGCACTAATAATAATAACAATGTTGGTATTTGTTAAGCGCTTACCATGTGCCGGGCACTGTTCCCTGTTCATTCATTCATTCAAAAGTATTTATTGAGCGCTTACTATGTGCGGAGCACTGTACTAAGCGCTTGGAATGTACAGATTGGCAACAGATAGAGACAGTCTCTGCCCACTGACAGGCTTACAGTGGCATTTGTTAAGCACTTACTACGTGCAGAGCACTGTTCTAAGCGCTGGGGTAGATGCAGGGTCATCAGGTTGTCCCACGGGAGGCTCGCAGATAATCCCCATTTTGACAGATGAGGTCACTGAGGCACCGAGAAGTTGAGTGACTTGCCCCAAGTCACACAGCTGACGAGTGGCTCAGCCGGGATTCGAACCCATGATCTCTGACTCCAAAGCCCCCGCTCTTTCCACGGAGCCACGCTGCTTCTCGGGCTGCACCGCACAGTGAGTAGAACACGGGCCTGGGAGTCAGAAGGATGCGGCTTCTAATCCTGGCTCTGCCACCTGTCTGCTGTATGACCTTGGACAAGTCATTTCACTTCCGCTGTGCCTCAGTTAACCCATCTGTAAAATGGGGATTAAGACCGTGAGCCCCATGTGGGACAGGAACTCTGTCCGACCCGTTTTGCCTGTATCCACCCTAGTGCTTGGTACAGTGCCTGGCATATAGTAAGCGCCCAGCAAGTACCCTAACAATAACTCTGTTGTATCGTACCCTTCCAAGCAGTTAGTCCAGTGCTCTGCACACGGTAAGTGCTCAGTTGATTGCTGGCACACGAGCAGTCGGCCAACACTTTTGACTGCCTGAAGGAAAAGGGCTGAGTAAATGAAGCCGGTCGAGTATACCAGAGGCTGTTGTGCGCATCAGCACTGTACTGAACGTTTTGGACAGTTTGCACTGATGAACCATAAAAAAGAGCAACGATTCCACTTATTACTTTCCGACCATCAAATGAGAAAAACTCTTCTGTCAATAACGGGAAGTTCAGCAGAAATCAAGTTCAACGTGCCAAGCGCTCCATTTACGAGAGGTTGAGAGTAATAAAAATCATAATAATGTTGGTATTAAGCGCTTACTATGTGCCGAGCACTGTTGTAAGCGCTGGGGGAGACACAGGGTAAGCAGGCTGTCCCACGTGAGGCTCGCCGTTAATCCCCATTTTACGGATGAAGGAACCGAGGCACGGAGAAGTGAAGTGGCTCGCCCACAGTCACAGAGCTGACAGGCGGCAGAGGTGGGAGTCGAACCCATGACCTCCGACTCCGAAGCCCAGGCTCTTTTCCACCGAGCCGCGCTGCTTCCCCGCCCGTGAGTCGGGTTGTGCGAGAGAGTTGAGTTGCGTGAGAGTGAGTTGTGAAAGAAAGGTTCGACTCGAATCCTTCATTGTTCAGTGCAGAACTTGGCACCCTTTCCCCGTGACGGGCCTGCAAGCCTCGACTCCCATTTAATAAGCATTAAAGGAAATATAGCAAACTATATTCCGGCACGGAGTGTATTTGCGCTGAGATTATGGTCTGATCAACTTGGTATTTTTAAATGCAAATGAGCTTGCACCAACATTTACTCATCCCGGCCTTAAACAAAACAGAAACACTCAAGAGGATGGAACCAAAACTTTGCAAATGTTAAAGGGAGAGTGCATCTGGAGAAGGGTTTGAGTAAGCGCTGCTCTATTACATCCCGTTAGGCATCTTGGAACCTGGAAAGAGGTTCGACGGTTCAAGGCGCAGCAGAAACCCAGCCGACTTCTGCTTCTGATAATGCAGCCTGAATTTTGTTTTCCGGTATCTGTAAAGCACTTATTGCACGTCAAGCACTGTACTGAGCTCTGGGGCAGATACAAGCTAACGGTACCTGTTCATCGCTTCCCAAGTGCCAGGTATTGAACTGAGCGCTGGGGTAGATCCAAGCTAATCAGGCTGGACACAGTCCATGTCCCAGGTGGGGCCCGCAGCCTTAATCCCCATTTTACAGCTGAGGGAACCGAGGCACAGGGAAGTGAAATGACTCGCCCAGGGTCTCAGAGCAGGCAAGAGGCCGAGCCGAGATTAGAATATGAATCTCACCTTTGCTAATAAGTGGAAGAGCCAAGGGGCTACCTTCTCCCTTACTATCATGTTTCCTTTCCACAGAATGGCGAAGTTCATTGACCCGTCAAAGGTTACCCAGGGCATGGATAATAAAGCAGAGAATTCAGCTGCCTGGAATTTGAGATCGTTTAATCCCTTCAAATTCTTTACTCTTCTCTTTTTTTTTTTACATATATGATTTTTGTTGAATGCTTACCAGGTGCCAGGCAGTGTACTAACTGCTGGGTTAGATACAAGCTAATCAGGTTGGACACAGTCCCTATCTCACACGGGGCTCGCAGTCTTAATCCCCATTTGACAGATGAGGTAACTGAGGCCCAGAGAAGTGAAGCGACTTGCCCGAGGTCACACGGCAGACAAGGGGTGGAGCCGGGATTATAACCTGGAAGCTCCTTGAGGGCAGGGATCATCTCTGCTTACTCTATTGGCCTCTCCCGAGCACTCAGTACAGTGTTCTGCACACTTAATCATCTCTCTGCTCCTCCCTTTTCTCTCAAACAGATTTAATAGCGTCGTCATCCTATTTTCACAGATATTGTACGAACAGATGTGTTCTCTAAAGGTGGTATTCCGTGGAAAAATAAGAGCAGTGTATGTTATCAACTTTTTTATGCCTATCCTCAGCCCTTTCATGTAGCTCATTGAATTGAAACTTCAATTATTTACTGTGGCCCTCAAGGCTATGCCATCGATAAATCTCAGTAAGGATAATTGTGGTATTTAAGTGCTTACTATGTGTTAAACATTGTACTAGGCACTGGGGTGATAATAATGATGATGTTGATATTTGTTAAGCGCTTACTATGGGCAGAGCACTGTTCCGAGCGCCGGGGTAGATACGGGGGAATCAGGTTGTCCCACGGGAGGCTCACAGTTAACCCCCATTTTACAGATGAGGTAACTGGGGCACAGAGAAGTGAAGTGATTTGCCCACGGTCACACAGCTGACAAGTGGCAGAGCTGGGAATCGAACCCATGACCTCTGACTCCCAAGCCCGCGCTCTTTCCACTGAGCTACGCTGCGATAGATGTCAAGTCTCTGTTCGACATGGAGCTCACAGTCAAAGAAGGAGGGAGAAAAGGTATTGAATCCCCAATTCAAAGATGATGAAACTGAGGCCCAGATAATTCATCAGTGTTATTGCTCAAGAGCTTCCTCTGTTCAGAGCACTCTACCAAGCGCTTGGGACAGTGCAATTCAATAGACGTGGTAGACACATTCCTTGCCCGCAAGGAGCTTACGGTCTCGAGGAAGGAGCTTCAGAGAAGTTAAGGAACTTATCCAAGTTCACATAGGCAAGTGGCAGTGGCAGAATTAGAACCCAGTTCCTCTGCCTCGATGCCAGGTCCGTGCTCCTTCCAGTAGTTTGTGCTTTTTCTCTTTTATGTGTGTTTCCTACGTGAGAGTGTGAACTCCCTGTCCCTTTGTTTTTGTCCTTCACAGATGCTTCCATCAGTACGTTGCGCCGTGCGGGCTCTCAATAAATATTCAACTACTCCTTCCATTACCACCATATGACTTCGAGGCATTACTTTGTTTCTGAACACAAATTTCGAAGGAACTGAGCTCCTTCAGCATTATACCGAGGGTTGTAATGCACTCTGCTTTGTATTAATATAATGATGATTTAAATCCTGCAAAAATAGAAAGTTTGTTTTTTTTTTAAAGTCAATGCAATAGACGCTTTAGGCTGCCTGGTTATTTAATGCCTGGATTTACATTAAAAAGTTTACTTTGCCATCCCACCACCAAAGATACCTTACTCCTTGGTGAAGGAACCTTAATTAATAGACAAACATCTCGGCAACTACAGACTTCTTCTCCAAACCAGGCCTGAAAATAGATTTTCACCTCAAGGGAAATGTTACATTGCACCGCAAAGAAAAGTAGCATTCAGACAAAATTTTCAAGCAAAGGTTATTTCCCCAATTTATAACACACGCAAGCTACGGCTAATGTTTCTTCTCCCGTCAGGAGATGAAGGATCAAAAGGCCTCGTAAAAGGCCGCCCTTCTGAGGAAATCTCACTCTCCCTAGAAAGGAGAAAGCGTTTTCGATCACAGTAAGCGGATCCCCGTATCCGAAGTGCGTCTCATATAGGATGGGGGGGTTGTCGGGATCCCGGCAAAGCTGTTTGGTGTCTTCATTTCCGAGGCTGGGCCTCTCTTTTCAATAGTATTTTTCAATAGTATTTATTGAGCGCTTACTATGTGCAGAGCACTGTACTAAGCGCTTGGGATGAACAAGTCGGCAACAGATAGAGACGGTCCCTGCCCTCTGACGGGCTCACGGTCTAATCGGGGGAGACGGACAGACGAGAACGATGGCGATGAACAGCGTCGAGGGGAAGAACATCTCGTAAAAACCGATGGCGACTAAATAGAATCGAGGCGATGTACGATTCATTAACAAAATAAATAGGGTGACGAAAATATATACAGTCGAGCGGACGAGTACGGTGCCGTGGGGATGGGAAGGGAGAGGTGGAGGAGCGGAGGGAAAAGGGGAAAATGAGGCTTTAGCTGCGGAGAGGTAAAGGGGAGATGGCAGAGGGAGTAGAGGGGGAAGAGGAGCTCAGTCTGGGAACGCCTCTCGGAGGAGGTGATTTTTAAGTAGGGTTTCGAAGAGGGAAAGAGAATCGGTCTGGCGGAGGTGAGGAGGGAGGGCGTTCCGGGACCGCGGGAGGACGCGACCCGGGGGTCGACGGCGGGACGGGCGAGACCGAGGGACGGCGAGGAGGCGGGCGGCGGAGGAGCGGAGCGTGCGGGGTGGGCGGTAGAAAGAGAGAAGGGAGGAGAGGTAGGAAGGGGCACGGTGACGGAGAGCCTCGAAGCCTAGAGTGAGGAGTTTCTGTTTGGAGCGGAGGTCGATAGGCAACCACCGGAGTTGTTTAAGAAGGTGAGTGACAGGCCCAGATCGTCTCTGCGGGAAGATGAGCCGGGCGGCGGAGTGAAGAATAGACCGGAGCGGGGCGAGAGAGGAGGAAGGGAGGTCGGAGAGAAGGCCGACCCGGTAGTCTAGCCGGGATATAACGAGAGCCCGTAACGGTAAGGTAGCCGTCTGGGTGGAGAGGAAAGGGCGGATCTCTCTCCAGGTGCGGAGACTCGAAGACGGTGCCTTTGTGTACGGGACTCTATGCGGCAAATCACTCAGACTATCATATTTGTTGAGCGCTTACTATTTGCAGAGCACTGTCCTAAGAGCCTGGGAGAGCACAGCAGAATCAGTCGAAATGTCCCCTGCCCTTAACGAGCTTATAATCTAGCGGGGGAGACCAACATTAATATGAATGAATAATATATTTGTGATATATAATTTAAAGATATGGATAAAAGTGCTGTGGCTTAGGGGGTGAGGAGCATAGGTATGTCCGCGAAAAGACGGATGTGGCATTATAATAATAGTAATAATAATAATGGGCTGGGGAGTCAGAGGTCATGGGTTCTAATCCCGGCTCTGCCACTTATCAGCTGTGTGACTGTGGGCAAGTCACTTCGCTTCTCTGTGCCTCAGTTACCTCATCTGTAAAATGGGGATTAAGACTGTGAGCCCCACGAGGGACAACCTAATTACCTTGTATCTACCCAGCGCTTAGAACTGTGCTTGGCACGTAGTAAGCGCTTAACAAATACCGACATTATTATTAAGCGCTTACTTTGTGCCAAGCACTATTCAAAGCACTGGGGCCGATACAAGGCAATCAGGTGGGGCTCGCACTCTTAATCCCCTTTTTTAACTGAGGCCCAAAGGAATGAAGAGACCTGCCCCAGGTCACCCAGTTTGCGGGTGGAAGAGGTGGGATTAGAACCCAGGTCTTTATGATTTCCAGGCCCGTGCTTTATCCTTTAGGTGATGCTGTGCCCTCAGGAAGATGGATTATGCGTTGAAATTCTGAGGGTGGTGGATGGGGTGGCTTGGTCTGTGAGAAGGGGCATAGTGAAGTAAGGCCTCCTGGAGGAGGTGACTTTTAGAAGGGAAACGGCGTGGCCCAGTAGGTACGCTTAGACCGTAAGCCCGTCCAAGGGCAGGGACCGTCTCTATCTGTTACCGATTTGTACATTCCAAGCGCTTAGTACAGTGCTCGGCACATAGTAAGTGCTCAATAAGTACTATTGAATGAATATGATTGATTGTGGTAGAGTTGGTTGGAGAAGAGAGGCTTGTAAAGGGAGAGTCCAGCGAGTCATGAAAATGCATCCCTCTGAAATACATTAGAGTGGTAATCACGGCTTCGTTCAGCGTTCTGCACACGGTAATCACTCAATAAATACTGTTGATTGATCAGAGACGCTCCCCTACGCTCTCAGCTCCTTGTGGGCAGAGAACGTGTCTACCAACTCCATTGGATTGTCCTCCCCCAAGCGCTTAGAACACTGCTCTGCCCGTGGTGAGCGCTCAATAAATAGTATTGATTGATAGTTTCCCAGTGGTCTCCTTTAGGTCCTAAAGTTTGGGAGCTGGCTTCTCCTGAACCGAGAAGAGCAAAGTTGCTTTTAAAACGATAGTATCTCAATCAATCACTCATAGTTATTGAGCACTTACTTTGTGCAGAGCACCGCACTGAACGCTTGGAACAGTAGGGTTGGTGGACACTCTGGTGCCGACTTGTACATTCCAAGCGCTTAGTACAGTGCTCTGCACATAGTAAGCGCTCAATAAATACTACTGAATGAAGGAATAAATAGACATTTTCCCTGCCCACAGGGAGCTTAGAGCCTAGAGAGTATCTGTTAAGCACATATTAAGCACATTAAGCATATTAAGCACATCTGTTAAGCACTTATTATGTGCCAAGCCTGGAGTGGGTTCAAGATAACCAGTAAACACGGGGCTCACAGTCTAATAATTAGGAGGGAGAACGGGTTTATCGCTTCATCTCGTTTTCCTGCCCCCTTGTCCACAACCTCATCTTTTTCGTGAAATTGGATTGCTCCAAACAAAGCGAAAGCCAGGAATTGGATCAAATGTTTACTGTGGAACTAATGAGTGAATGCTTATTGCAGCAAGGAATTATATCTGTAATATTATTTTCCATCAGATTTATTTTTCAAAGATTCCCTGCCGTGATGACCCGGTGTTTATCACATCCGAGAGAACCGTAAAGATCGCCATATGCGGCCGTGAGGAGATCAGATATGCAGAGCCGGTTTTAAGGCCTCGGACCAACGGCGCGAGGTAGATACGGTACGATGGGATGGTTAAAAACTGTTTTCGACCTTTCTGTGGGTTGGAGCCGGTTAAGCCTCTACGTGGGCCGCCATCTCACTCGATCAATGGTATTTACGGAGCGCTTACTATATGCGGAGTGCTCTTCCAAGGGGTTGAGAGAATACACTCTCAATCCACCAATCAGTTGTATTTGCAGAGCGCTTATTCTGTGCAGAGCACCGTACCAAGCACTTGGGAGAGTCCAGTACAACAGAATTAGCCGACACGCTCTCTCCCAATAGCAAGCCTTCGGTCTAGAGGTGGAGGCGGATATAATGCGGCAGAATTAGCCACCCTGCTCCCTGCCCATAATCAGCTCTGTCACCCGTCATCAATGATAGACCAGTCTTGATCCAATAATAATGAGAGGAAGAATTGTGATATTTATTGAGTGCTTACTGTGTGCGGAGCACTTTACTAAGTGCTTGGGAGAGTACAATAAATATAGCGATAAACAGACGCATTCCCTGTCCACAAGGAGCTCATAGGCATTAAGGGGGAGACAGATGTTAATAGAAATGAATAAATTAAGATATGGACATAAATGCCGGGGGGCTGGGTGAGAGGATGAATTAGGGGAGCAAGTCAGCACGAGGCAGAATGGAGTGGGAGAAGAGGAAATGAGGGCTTAGGCATCTTGGAGGAGACGTGTCTTGCGTAAGGATTTGAAATGGGGGATATTGTCCGTAGGATATGAGGCGGGAGGGCGTTCCAGGCTAGAGGCGGGACGTGGGTGAGACTTCGTCGGTGAGATAGGCGAGCTCGAGGTAGGCCCTTACTATGTGCTAAGCACTGTCTAAGTGCTGGGGTAGATAGAGTTTAATCAGGGCAGACTCTGTCCCTATCCTACACGAGGCTCAGAGTCTAAGGGGAAGGGAGAACGGGTGTTCAATCCCCTTTGTAAAGTTGAGGTCACGGAGACACAGGGCGGTCAAGTGACTTACTCAAGGTCACCCAAGAGGCAAATGGCCAAGCCGGGATTAGAACCCAGGTCTTCCGACTCCTCAGACCTCTGTTCTTTCCATTCGGTCCTGCTGCTTTCCCGAGCCCTCAAGACCTAGCACCTCCTCAGAGGAATTGAATCAAGAGCCAGTGGTTTGAGAAACATCACTAGCACGCTCTCTTCCCTGGTGTCGGTTGCTCGTTGGGGCCGAGTGCCACGTGGCACCAAGTGGGCAGGGTTGTGGCTCGGTGCTAATAATGCCCGTCAGGGCCTTCAGAACCCCCGGACAGACAAAATAATAATAATAATACTAGTGATAATGACGGTATTTGTTAAGCGCTCACTATGTGCCAGGCACCGTACTAAGCGCTGGGGTGTTTACAAGCGGGTCGGACTGGACACAGTCCGTGTCCCACGTGGGGCTCACAGTCCCAGTCCCCATTTTACAGATGAGGTAACTGAGGCCCAGAGAAGTGAAGCGACTTGCCCGAAGCCCCGCAGCAGACAGGTGGAGGAGCCAAAGATGAGAACCCACGACCTCCCGGCTCCCGGGCCCGTGTTCTATCCACGACGCCGTGCCGCTTCTCTGAGCGTCCACAGCACAGTGGTGACACCATGACGCACAGTGTCACAACAGCAGATTTGTGCTGCAGAAGCCGCCGCAGTCTTCACTGACCCGTTATCCGGTTATTCTCCAAGATCCGGCCGTCGTCCGCCCGTCTCTTCAAGCGCCAGGTAGAAATACTAAATAGCACTGCAAGTTTGATTTATAGCCGAGCGAGTGATCCATATATATTTAACGACCCTTTGAATGGATAATTTACTTTAAAATATATTTGTATTAAAGCGTCGGGATTTGCTTTTATTAAGGCAGCGATTCCTTTCACATAAGCCGCGAGGTTGTTTAAAATTCTATAGAATGATCATCATCACAATATTCGATACCAAATTTCTGCAGACATATTTCCCCCAGAGTCTGTCTACTGGTGAAATTAGGATTTATGGAAGACAGCAAAACCCACGACCTTGAAATTCATTTTCTAACAGAAGATTACATCCATGAAAACGAATGATAGGTTTAGTTAAAACCATTTACAGAAGATCTGCGTTCCAAAACAATCAGTGCTCATTATTTATAGACCAAATTCCTTTCCAGATTAAACAAAAAAAATAGTTCATGAAGTTTTGTTTCAGATCTGCCTCTCTATGTTAGGATTATGCGATGATCTTTTTTTATGGTATTTGTTAAGTGCTGACTACGTCCCTGGCCCGGTACTAAGCACTGGGAGAGATACAAGCTAATCAAGTTGGACACAGTCCCCGTCCCACCCGGGGCTCACGATCTTAATCCGTATTTTTCAAAAGAGGTAACCGAGGTCCAGAGAATTGAAGCGACTCGCCCACAGTCACACAGCAGACAGGTGGCGGAGTCCGGATTAAATCCCAGGCCCTTCGGACTCCAGGGCCTATTTTCTAACCTGCTTCTCTACGTTCCAAGAACTATAGTGAGATCTGGGGGGTAGACACAAAATAACGAGGGAGAAAACACGCCCTGTCTCGCGTGGGACTCACTGTCTAAGTAGGAGGGGAAACAGGGAGTGAATCCCCATTTTACAGATGAGGAAACTGAGGCACAGGAGAGTTGTGACTTGCCCAGGGTAAATTTGTGCTGACAACAAGTACAAGTACATGAATGTGAGGAGCAGCTGTTTCACTGACAGGAGACGGGTTGTGGGGAATCCATTAGGAATGACTTTCTGGAGTAAGTAGAAAACCGAAGGCTATGAAGAGGGCTGAGGTCTGGGAGCGGGGTCAAGGGGAAGGAGATCCAGGCTGCGGTAATAACGGGAGCAAGGAATGTCTATTGAACGTGAAGATGTCGTCTGAGTCCTCAAGAAAGCACGCCATTAACCAGTCTGTCCTCCCCCCTTCAGGTAACTTTCATTCTCCATCCCCTAGATACCTATAGGGTCTTTTCTGTCCTGGTCTATCTATATCTTGCTGTGCTAATGAATCCATTTCTTCTCATCACTGATTACTACTATAAAGGAATAATAATAATTGAGGGTGCGAAGATCGCTTGTGAAACAAAGGAGACTGTCACCCCGAAAATATGAGCTGCTGTTTTCCCAGCCAACCGATCGTATTTATTGAGCACTTATTTTTCGCAGACTACTGTACTAAGCACTTGGGAGAGTACAGTGAAACAGTGCAACAGAGTCGAGAAGCAGCGTGGCTCAGTGGAAAGAGCACGGGCTTGGGAGTCAGAGATTATGGGTTCGAATCTCAGCTCTGTCACTTATCTGCTGTGTGACTGTGGGCAAGTCACTTAACTTCTCTTTGCCTCAGTTATCTCATATGTAAAATGGGCCTCACGTGGGACAACCCGATTACCCTGTATCTACCACAGTGCTTAGAATAGTGCTCTGCGCATAGTAAGCGCTTAACAAATACCAGCATGATTCTAAGGGGAGGGACAGGTAGCATAGGCAGAAATCATTGACATTAATTGGTAAAATGGAGAAGGTCAGTGGAGAGGCTTGAAGCCAGTGACGAATGTGTTTGGGCTGATGCAGAGAAGAAGTGGGTTGTCGTTGGAGGGTTCTGATCGGGGAATTGCTTGCCGTCGAACCGGGATTTGGAATTCTTATGTCCGTCTCCCCTGTAGACTGAAATCTCCTTGTCCCCAGCGATCACGTTTATCAATTCATCGTATTTTACTCTCCCGAGTGCTTAGTATAGTGCTCTTTGTATACTAGGCGCTTGATGAACTCCACTGATGCTTCGATCGACAGCGTCATGGAGCCGGAGTGGGGAGAGGCTGGAGTTGGGAAGAATGATGAGGAAGACAAAACGGTGATTGTACAGTTCTAGAAGGAAGTTGGCATAGAGGAGGGATGAATGCCACTATTTGGAGGGCAGGGATGGTGTTTTGTATGCTGCAATGCTCTGAGCACGGTGCTTTGCACACAGTCCATTCACTCAGTAGTACTTATTGAGCACTTACTATGGGTAAAGCACTGTATTAAGCGCCTGGGAGAGTACAATAGAACAATAAACAGACACATGTCCTGCCCACAACTAGCTTACAGTTTAGTGCTCAGTAATATTGCTTGTATTGTATATCATTTCCTATAAATTGTATTGTGTTGTATTACAATTATTATGGCATTATGGTAGGCTGTAAGCTCGTTATGAGCGGGGACTTTGTTATATTGTACTCTCCCCAGAGCTCGGTACAGTGCCCTCTACATAGTAAGCACTCAATAAATATGATTGCCTGACTGACAGACTGGTATTTGTTGGGCGCTTACTATGTGTCAAGCATTGTTCCAAGTGCTGGGGTAGATACAGTTTGATCGGGTTGGGGACAGTCCCTGACACACGGTGAACTCACAGTCCAAGGAGGAAGTAATAGGTTTTAATCCCCATTTTACAGTTGAGGAACCTGAGGCACAGAGAAGTTGAGTGACTTGCCCAAGTTCACACAGCAAGCAATTGACTGAGCTGGGATTAGAATCCAGGTCCTCTGACTCCCAGGCCCAGCCCTTTTCACTAGGTCACTTTGCCCTTAATGGTTTGATGGTTGAAATAACATTCACTTCTCTCCCTCCTTCCTCTTTCCTCTCTTCTCCCACTACACCCCAGATCACACTCTCTTTTTCTCCCCACGCGCCTTGCTGGCCTCTGTCTCACTTTTGAGCCCGGGCTGACGTCCTATCTCCTGCCTGGAAGTCCCCCCCCCCCCCACACACACACACGTTTCACATCCGACACAACCCCACTCCGTCAAACTCCTTCTGAAATCCTCTTTCCTCCAGGAAGTGTTCCCTGGTTGACCTTTAATCTCCCCAATTTACTTCCCTCACAAATGTCACTTCATCACCTCGGTGCCTACTGATCCCTGATGTTCTCACAGCTGCCTATGGCTTTTAGGTTCATATCTTCATTCTCTCTGACTAAGGCCAGTATGTATTCCCTTTTCCATCTTTCTCCTATTTGGGAGTAAATAATAATAATAATAATGATGATGGTATTTCTTAAGTGCTTACTCTGTGCCAAGCACTGTTCCAAGCGCTGGGGTGGATTCAAACCAATCAGGTCGTCCCGCACGGGGCTCAGTCTTAATCCCTACAGGTGAGGTAACTGAGGCACAGAGAAGTGAAGTGACTTGCCTTTAGTGGACTTGCTCTTAGTGGAAAGAGCCTGGGCTTGGGAGTCAGAGGTCATGGGTTTGAATCCCGACTCTGCCACTTGGCAGCTGTGTGACTGTGGGCGAGTCACTTCACTTCTCTGTGCCTCAGTTCCCTCGTCTGTAAAATGGGGATTAAGATTGTGAGGCTCATGTGGGACAATCTGATCGCCCTGTATCTACCCCAGCGCTTAGAACAGTGCTCGGCACATAGTAAGTGCTTAACAAATACCAACGTTATTATTGCCCAAAGTCAAACACCTGATAAGTGGAGAAGCCGAGATTAGAACCCACGACCTCGGACTCCCAAGCCCGTTCCCTTTCCACCAAGCCACGCTGCTTCTCTATAAGCAAATAAGCAAATGAATTACAGAGAGGAGGAAGTAATAAATCAACCTGCCTCCCCCACTTGATTCTAAGCTCCTCCAGGGCAGGAATCATCTCTGCTGCCTCCATTGTATTCTCCAAAGTGTCCAGGAAATATCATCCATTGATTGATTTGAGGATCTTGCATGGGAAAGAGAAGGAGTAGATGGGGAAAATGCCAAAGGTTTGCCTGGAAAGAATATTTTGGAAAATGGAATTTACAAGTGCCGACCCTACAGGGTGTTTTGTGGGTGAAAGTGTGAAATGTGAAAATATGTGAAATTAAAAAGAGAAGGGAAATGACTTCTGTTGAAGCTGCTTTGACCTGGTTCTGACGAGCAAAGACTTGCAGTGGATCGCATAGAGAAATCCTATCAAGGATTTTCAAATGGAAAATGCATTTCTCTAAAGTAGCTAAGAGCTCAGACGGAATGGATACGGGCTTTGTCTAGGACTACTTCTGAATTCTAATTGAACCTGATTCGGAGGGTTATAGGCACGAGGTGATAGAATGAAAATACATGAGACCCGAAATGCCAACTGCTGGGAAATTTACTGACTATCAGTTGAAAAGAGCCCTAAAAGCTTGACTGACATTAAAAGCCTAAAGAAATGTATTCCGCGTTAAAACTGGCAGGATAATCATAATTATGATAATTGTGGTATTTCTTAAGAGCTCAGAATGTGCCAAGCACTGGGGTAGATGTAGGATGATCAAATAAGATACAGCCCCTGTCCTATACGAAGCTCGCAGTAAAAGTCGATCCGTACTATTTATCGAGTGCCTACTGGGCGCAGAGCGCTGTACTAAGCACTTGGGAGAATACCATACTAGTGGGTAGACACGTTCCCTGTTGAATCAGTCGGGCAATCGTATTTATTGAGCACTTACTGTGTGCGGAGCACTGTACTGAATGCTTGGGAGAGTACAGTCTTCATTCGTTCATTCGGTAGTATTTATTGAGCGCTTACTATGTGCAGAGCACTGTACTAAGCGCTTGGAATGGACAAATCGGCAACAGATAGAGACAGTCCCCTGCCCACTGACGGGCTTACAGTCTAATCGGGGGAGACGGACAGACAAAAACAAAAATATAAGAATAAATAGAAACATTCCCTACCCACAGAGAGCTTACAGTCTAGAAGGGGAGGACGGGAGGCAGACGTTAATATAAATAAATGACAGATGTGGATATAAATGCTCCGGGGCTAGAAGAAGGGATGGAGCAAGGGAGCAAGTCAGGGCGATGCAGAAGGAAATGGGAGAGGAAGAAAGGAGGGTTTAGTCAGAGAAGATATTTTGGAGGAGATGTCCCTTCGATAAGGCGCTGAAGGCAGGGAGAGTCTGTCGGATATGAGGAGGGAGGGTGTCCCAGGCCAGAGGCTGAATGTGGGTGAGAGTTTGGTGGTGAGATGGACGAGATGAAGGTGCAGTGATGAGAAGGTTGGCATTGGAGGAGCCAAGCGTGCAGGCTGGGGTGTAGTAGGAGAGTAGTGAGGTGAGGTAGGAGGGGCCAAGGTGACTAGAGACAAGCTTACGATCTACAGGGAGAGACAGACATTAAAATCAACCGTGGCCTCGTCTTAAGTGCTGTGAGGCTCAGAGGGGAGTGAATATCAAGGGCTTAAAAGGGACAGATCAAAATTTATAGCTCATGGAGAAGGGAAAGTGAGGCAGATGAGGGTTAGGGTCAGGGAAGACCTGTTGGAGAAGATGTGATTTTGATAAGGCTTTGAAGGTGGGGAACGTGGGGGTCTGTTAGAAATGTAGGAGAAAGGGAGTTCCTGACCAGATGGAGGACGTGGCCAAGGGCTTGGCAGCAAGATGGATTGATGCACAGCAAGTAGGTTGGCGTCAGAGGAGCGAAGCGTGGGGGCCGGGTTGTAGTAGAAAATCAGGGAAGTGAAGGTGGGAGCCAGCAAGCCGATTGAGTGTTTTAAAAGCCAATGATAAAGAGTTTCCGTTTGATGAGGAGCTGGACGGACTACCGCTGGAAGTCCCTGAGGCGTGGGGAGACTTGAACTGAATGAAGGGAGAATAAGTATCGAAGTCCCGTTTTACAGATGAGGAAACGGAGGCCCGGAGAGGCCGAGTGACTCGGCCGATTGGTGGAGCCGGAATTAGAACTCAGGTCCTCTGACTCCCTGGCCCAGATCTTTCCACTAGGCCATGCTCCAAGACTGTACTTGGTATGTTTGCACCCATTTCTGTTTTATGTCAGTCTTTAAAATACGGAATCCGGATTGGAGGTCGTTGGGATTACGGCACTTGGAAACAATTTGAAATGTTTAGGTCATCGTTGGTATTCGTGGAGCACTGAATATATGGAAGCTTGGTATTAAGCACTTAGAAGGGTACGGAAGAAGCAGAAAACCGTTCCCTGCCCTGGAGGATCTTACAATTTAATGGCAAAACCAGACAGAGATTATTAACAAATACCTGTGTTATCCTTCTACACACGCTATGTCAGGATGAAATAGAATAAGCAATCGTATCCCCAGTTGAGAATCTAAATAAAAATATATGTACATACACAAGTTATGGGTTTTACTGGAAAGAATGGAAATACAGAACCGTTTAGAAAACATTTAATTTTGAAACCATGCACTGTGTAATCTAGATTTATGGGCGATGCAATTTGGGTTTGTTAGAATTTTTGGAGCAGAGGGATTCAGAGGTTAAGGAGAAAGTATAGGAGTCTAATGCAGCACTTTATTTTTCTTCTTGGGTTGGCAGTTTAATTTAGTCCCCAAATGGACCATCTATTTTGAAAGAAATGTTTACCGATAATCTTAATTCCCTATACGCCCCAACTCCTAAAACGATGGCCATTTCTCAGACATAATCTATGAATCATTCTAAAGTGAGTTCCCAAGTTCAGCATTATTGCAAATATCGGTGAACGGCTCGGCAACAGGAAGACCATATAAACAGCCGCCGGAGGTCATTCCTTTCTATTGCCTTTCACAATGCAGAACGGAGGATTGTGGGCCAGAGAGGATAAAAGCCGACTCTTATTGACTCTACCCCTGACTGGTTACACTTTCTACAACACCTGCCCTCGTTTGCGAGATATTTCGAAGAAACGGGGAGGTTTTCTTCCCGCCCTCGGAAAGAGAGGCACCCCTACGGAATCCAGGTCTAGAAATGAAAAGGACCTTGGAGCCCGGCTGTGAGAATCGACTATGAATTATAAATGCCGCTTTATTGCTCCCCTGTTCATAAAAGCCAGGTAAATATGCCTTCCCCGAAAAGAATCACAACCCCTCTCCGCTGGACAGGTGGAAACTCTAGGCTAAAGGAGTTATGTCATTTGGGGTGAATATTTTATGAACTGATAATAGGTCCTCAACCTTCATATGGATTTGGCCAGAGCTGGGCTCATCAAGCCCCTCACTGGAAATCAGCTAGACTGGAGAGAAAACATCCGACTCTTGAAAATGCGACTGCAAGCTCATTCCCACAATGACCATGATTCTTGGACAGTTTCATTATCCGGAGAAATAATAATAATGATGATAACGACATTTTAAAGCTTACTACAAATGAAGGACTGTGGTTAATTAAAGATAATCCGGGCAGACAGAGCCCTCTCCCACACTGGGGCTTACTGTCAGGGGAAACGGAGAACAGATGCCGAACAGATATTGCACCCTCCCAAGCCCCTTGTGCCCTGCACACGGTAAGTGCTCAATAAATACAATTGATGGATTGAATCCCCATTTTACAGATGAGGAAATTGAGGCCCAGAGAAGTCAATTGACATCCCCAATCTCACACAGCGGACAAGTGGCGGAGTCGCTATTAGTCCCCCGATTCCCAGGCTTGTGCTGTTGTATCTTCCTTAACACTTAGAGCAGTGTTGGACACATAGTAAGTGCTTGACAGATACGAGCAAAATAAACACTTACTGTTATTTGCAATCATTATTAAGGGATTATGGCATCATTATGGAATTTATTATTTTTCATTAGTTATAATTCTTGTCATTGTTATTATTCGTGCTAGGCCGGGCTGCTTCGAAAAGTAGGAAAGAACCGTCCCTGACTCGTCTTGCCAGCATCCAGCTGAGGGCCGCAGGTTTGACAGAGGAACGGCCCGGTGCTGTGCTCCGGGAACTGTTTGAGAGCGAGGAATTGCTAATTACTTGCAACCTGTTTTTCTCACTTAGCAAATGTCAAACTTGAGGACAAACAAAATGGAGAAGACAGGCGGATCTCCACACACAAACACATTTAATTTCAGGAACCAGTTCCTCTTAAGGCCTCGGAGCTTCACAGCGGGAACGGTAATAGGGAAATGATGAGATTATGTGATTGCCAGATTCATTCATTCATCGTTATATTGAACTTTCCCAAGCGCATGGGACAGTGCTCTGCACACAGTAAGCGCTCAATAAATGCAATTGAATGAAGGAACGCTGTACTAAATGCTTAGGAGAGTACAGTGTAACAATAAGCAGACACGTTCACTGCCCCCCAGTGAGCTGACAGTCTAGAGGGCGAGACCAACATTAATACAAATCGGTAAATTACACCTATGTATATAAGTGATGTGGGGCTGGGAGGGGAGATGAATAAAGGGAGCTGATTAGGGTGACACAGAAGGGAGTGGGAAAAGAGGAAAGGAGGCCTGAGCCAGGGAAGGCCTCTTGGAGGAGGTGTGTCTTCAGTAAGACCTTGAAATGGGGGAGAGTCATTGTCAGATTTGAGGAGGGAGGATGGTCCAGGCCAGAGACAGGACATGGGCGAGGGGTCGGTGGCGAGATAGGTGAGATCAAGACAAACCGAGTTGCATCTGCTGTGTGACCTTGAGAAAATCCCTCACTTGTCTGTGCCTCAGTTCCCTCATCTGTAAAATGGGGATTAAAAGTGTGATCCCCAAGTGGGACAGGAACTGTGTCCAACCTGATTAACTTGTATCTACCCCACTGCTCAGAGCGGTATTTGGCACATAGTAAGCGCTTAACAAGTGCTATCATTACTAGGTCTCACAAATTATCATTATTGCTGTCGTTACGATTCTCACTCAAAGTCACAGAGAAGTTAAGTGATTTGCCCAAGGACAGACGGCAGACAAGTGGTGGAGCCGGGAATCGAACCCAGATCCTCCTGACTCCCAGGCCCGGGTTCCACTCGCTACATCTCCCTGCTTCAAAAGAAGGCTTGGCACTTGAATTTTGTGGAAAGGAGGGTTTATCGGGCTGCGTGGCCAGAGACAGATCAGAGTTATTCAAACAAATGGTCAGTTGGTTGAAACAGTTAAACGCAGGCTATTCTTTGAGGGTAATACTCTGTTCTTCCCGACTTGCCACACTACCGTGTTTGGAAAGTGTGTCCTTGGACTCGGAGTGATTTTAGAATTTAATATCTCTGAAGAAAGCATCTGGCTGCATTTTTAAATGGAAGGGTAGGCTTATAGGAAGTACGTAAATGACGAAAAAACCTTTGGAAAAGTCCCCGTTAGACCGGCTTGGAATGATAGAGGCGCATATCTACACTGTCGATTCATTGTGAGTAGCGAATGGGGCGGCTAATTCCATTGTATTAGACCCTGAAGCATTCAGTTCAATGCTTTGCACGTAGGCCTCAATAAGATACTTATTTTATTCATTATTTTTATTTCTGGTGTCTGTTACGTCTTTGCTATGGATCAGGCATTGTACTAGATGCCAGGATAGGTACGAGATAACCATGTTATACCCAGTCGGTATCCCACATAATGATAATAATGATGTTGGTATTTGTTAAGCGCTTACTTTGTGCAGAGCACTGTTCTGAGCGCTGGGGGAGATACAGGGTAATCAGGTTGTCCCCCATGAGGCTCACAGTTAATCCTCATTTTGCAGATGAGGTAGCTGAGGCACAGAGAAGTGAAGCGACTCGCCCACAGTCACACAGCTGACAAGTGGCAGAGCCGGGAGTCGAACCCATGACCCCCGACTCCGAAGCCCAGGCTCTTTCCACTCAGCCACGTCTTCATCCCCATTGTACGGATGAGGTAACTGCTACGCACCGAAATGACGGGGCTTGCCCAGGGTCACACAGCAGTGAGGTGACGGAGCAGGGATTAGAACCCGGATGTTTTAGACTCCCAGGCCCGTGCTCTCTCCACTGGGCAACACTGCTTATCTAAATCAACCACTGACTCACTGATATACCAACCACTTGACTCCGAGTCCGAAGTAGGTAACCACCGGTTAGCAAAATTTTCATTACTTTTGGAAACGGAGGCTTTTTTTAAAAGCTTAAATGATCCAAGATGGTAGACGCCATGAATCAGTGAATTTATTGCATCCACCGAGAGCTTCCCGTGTGCAGAGTTCTGTACTAAACACTTGGGAGAATACAATTAAACGGAGACGTGCACACCTTCCTTGCTCAGAAGGAGCTTGCAGTCTAGAGGGGGAGACAGACATTGAGATGAATAAGCTACGCGTAAGTACCCAAAGGCTGAGGGTGGGGTGATTAATGATGCAGAGCCAAGTGAAATGGTGGCACGAAGGGAGAGGGCATAGAGGCCTCTGGGAGGAGATGTGATTTTATTAAGGTTCTAGAAGGTAGGGAAAGTGATTGTCTGTCGGATATGATCTGAGGCAGAACGTGGGCTGGAGGTCACCGGGGAGCTAGACGAGAGACCGAGTAGTTTGGGGTTAGAGGAGTGAATTATGCGGGCTGGGTTGTACTCGGAGAGCAGCGAGGTGAGGTAAGAGGGGACATGGTGATGGAGGGCTTGAAAGCTGACGGTGAGGAATTTCTGTTCGATGCAGAGGTGGATGGGCCATCACTGAAGCGTCTTGAAGGGTGGTGTACTAAGGAGTGTGATAAGTACCAAGCACTTGGAACAGTGTTTTGCACACAGTGAGGGCTTAATACATACCACTAGTTGACTGACACGTCTGTTTCAGAAAAGCTTTCCTAGGTGCTGTGGTTTCTAAGGCAGCAGTGGGAGCAGCTTTTATTAAACACCCGGTTGGTACCATGCACCGTACCAGAAGCTTGGGAAGGACGGAATAAAGTGGCATGTTCCCTGCCCACCGTAGCCTAATGTTCTAATGGAGGGTGTAAAAGGTAAATTAAACCTTGTGTCCAGGTCTCTGTCACCCTGTATCTACCCCGGTGCTGTGAAAAATGCTTGGCACACAGGAAGCATTTATCAGATATCACAATTATTATTATTCTCCCCCAGATGTGGGGTTGTCGCCACCTGATCTCATTAAAATTGGGAGGTTGTATGATTAAGAAACAGTGTGGCCTTGTGGGAAGAGCATGGGCCTTGGAGTCAGAAGATCTGGGTTCTCATTCAGGCTCTGCCACTTCAGTCAATCAAATTATTGTATTTGTTGAGCATTTGTTATGCGCAGAGTACTGTACTAAGCATTTGAGAGAGGACAGTACAACAGAATTAGCAGAGAAAGAACAATCTGTGTATTCTATGACTTCGGGCAAATCACGTCACATCTCTGGGCCTCAGTTACGTCATTTGCGAAAAAATAATAAAAAGGGGATGCAAGTTTGAGGAGTGTGGTCTACTGGTTAGAGCATGGGCCTGGGAGTCAGATGGACCTGGGTTCAAATCCCAGCTCCGCCATTTGTCTGCTGTGTAACCTTGGGTAGGTCATGTCACTTCTCTGTGCCTCAGTTACCTCATCTATAAACTGGAGATTAAGACTATGAGCCCCAAGTGGGACACGGTCTGTGTCCAACCTGATTAGCTCGTATGTACCCCAGTGCTTAATACAGTTCCTGGCACATAGTAAACTGCTTAATTATTAGCATTAGAAAAAAAAAGACTGTGAGTACTATTTGGGGAAAAAGACTAGGTTTAATCTGATTATTTTGTATCTATCCCTGGCATACAGTAAACACTTTCCAAATCCCATTTTAAAAAATCCATTTAAAAAAACCTCACGTTACAGTATAAAAGGTTAATAGGAAGGAAAGGACTTTCAGAGCTGGGGGGAAAATGTATCTGTACATCCCCTGGCTAGGGCTTTGGCTATCTTTTATCCACCAGGGACTCTTCCCCTTGCTTAGAACCCATCGTAGATGTGTCAGAACGCGGGCTGATTATCTTGTGTCTATCCCAGCTCTTAGTACAGTGCCTGACGCAAGGTAAGTGCTAAACAGATACCTTTTGAAAAATAATGCACCCGTTCTGATTGAGAGGAGCATTGGATGGTGGACATTCTTCCCTTTGGTGAAACGTCTCTGTCCCCTCCACCCATGGGCGTGTTGAGAATGCAGTCACTTAACCTATTTCCAGTCGACTGGAAAAATGAAATCATGTAAATTGAAAATCTGAACTGAAGGGAGGTATTTCCATAAAGGTGTACCGGGGATTATTTTCCATTAGAGGAAAATTAGCCGGAATAATTTTATGGCTTCTCGAATTTTAACATCTTCTCCTGCACACGATAGGTTTTTTGTTTTTTTTTTTTTTTACGAGTGTCAAGTTGCATGCGAATGAGGCTTGGTAACTCGATGCCACTTGCTACCGTGCTTAGTATGGCGCTTAACGTGGCATGGCCTAGTGGATGAAGCCAGGGCCTGGGACTCAGAGGACCGAGGTTCTGCCCCCGGCTCTTCCACTTGCCTGCTCGCTGACCTTGGGTAAATCACTTTGCCCTCTTTGCCTCAGTTTCCTCATCTAAGAAATGGGGATTTAGTATCTTTCATCCCTCCGCCTTTAACTGTGAGCCTCACGGGGGGCTGGGACTGTTTCTGACCTGATTCACTGGTGTCTACCTTAAGTAGACTTGCACTGACAGTTGTCCCATCATCCAAAATGGAAGACACCATCCCTTCCCACAGAAGGGGCACTGAGGGGTGACGTCTTTTCTCCGCCGGCCTTTACTTCAGAAGAGAACACCTATCAATCAGTCACTTGATGGTCTTCCCTAATTGAGGGTAGAGGCAGCGTAATCTAGTGGAAAGAGACTGGAATGGAAAGTCAGGAGATCTAGACTTTCATTGCGGTTCGACCATTTACCTGCTTCGTGACCTTGGGTAAGTGATTTAAATGCTCTGTGCCTCAGTTTCCTCCTTGGATTCCTTCACGGATAGTGAACTCCACGTCAGTCGGGGACTGTGTCGGACCTAATCATCTTGTTTCTACCCGGGGCTTATCATGGTGCTTGGCACATAGGAGCCACTTAATGAGTGCCACCATTATTATTATTAGCAGAATATTGTGGATATAGGAGACATTTCTCTGCCCACAAGGAGCTGACAAATGAATGGTGGAGAGGGCCACATATTAACGTATAATTAGAAGGAAGAATCCACGGAGTATGTGTTATTGATACGCACAAAGTGCAGTGGCCTTGTGAGTTCGGGAGTTGGGAGGGAGTGGAAATGTAGTATTACGGTCGATTTTGAGTACCCATTTGATGCAGAGCATTTTGCTGAACTCTTGGGAGGGTCCACCAGACACCCAAGAAGTAGCAAAAGACATTTCTCTCTTTTCAATCATATTTCTTAAATGCTAACAATTTGACAGGCACAGGACTAAAAACGAGGGTAGATACAAATGAGTCGGGTTGGACACTGTCCCAGTCCCACGTAGGGCTTACGGTCTTCATCCCCATTTTACGGATGAGGTAACTAAGGCCCCCAAAATGAAGTGACTAACTCAGCTTCCCGCAGCAGACGGGAGGTGGGGTCGGGCTGAGGACCCAGGTCCTTCTGATTCCGAGGCCCGGTCTCTATCAACTAGGCTTAACTGCTTTTCATCTCGTGCCTATCGAGGACAGAGAAGGTTCTCCTCTCGTGGCCCGTTCTCAGGAGCAGCACGGTGTCGGTGGCTGAACCGGCAAGGAACCGGCGTCTGACCCGTCCGGACGACCGGATTAGACCGGTCTGGGGTCCGGTGCCCTGAAGCATCCCACCCCGCTCCCGGCAGCGGACATGCCATAGACGCTTTCCAATCAGGCGTCTCGTCCGGGCGCGTCACAGGAGAGGGCCCGGTCTGTTCCGTCCCTTCTGGGCGATGAGACGGATGCTCATTTGAACCTCTAAGTCCAGCTTCATGTCGGACTTGATCGCATGTCAGAAAAATGCGGTGAGTCATCTGAGCGGGTCGCTCGTCCTCGGCCCCGAGGAAGCGGAGCCCTGTTCGGTGCCCGGTTCGGGGGCAGCTGATCGAAGAGGTGCCAGAGAGAATCAAATCGCGTGAAAAGTGTCGCTCGAAAAAGGACTCACAGATTTTACCTGGTCTGGCTTTGGTTCGTTATAGTATTTGTAAAACACTTAATATGTGGCAACAGATTTGGTGTCTTTGGCATGACCTATAAATTAATTGAGTGTTATCTGTGAGAGCGGAGCAGGCAGTGTCTCACACACACGCAAACACGCACGTACCCGGTTATACAGTTATAAAAACATAGTTAGATTTCCAATCTAGAGATTCCAATTCTTTGGGATAGCAATCGAATGTGTCAATCACTGATATTTACTGAGTGCCTAGTGTTTCCAGATCACTGTACTAAGCTCTTGGGAGAGGACACTGGCACAGAGTAGGTAGACACGGTCTCTATCCACTAGGAGCTTACAGTCCTTACACAAAGTTGGAGGGAGCAAGAGGTTGTTGGGGAGCATGGAGATAGGAGGTGAATTCTGTTTGCTGATGACCGTACTAAGTGTACGGTGGAATACAAGTGAACTGGTGATACCCCCGTAAAGAGCTTAAGGACAGAAAGGGGAGACAGACATTTAAATTAATTACGGGTGGATATGTGCCTAAGTGTATGGGGCTTTGGGTGGGATGAAAATCATAGCTCGGAGTGTAGAGCACTGTACTGAGAATCCCACATCACGATGGAAAGGACGCATTCCCCGCTCACAATGAGCTGAGCGTCTAGAGGGTGAGATAGACATTGATATAAATAAATTACCGATGTGTACCTAAGTGCTGTGGGGCTGGGGGGTTGACCAAAGGGAGCGAATCGGGGTGACGCACAAGCGGCAGCGTGGCTCAGTGGGAAGAGCCCGGGCTTGGGAGTCAGAGGCCATGGGTTCGAATCCCAGCTCTGCCACTTGTCAGCTGTGTGACTCTGGGCAAGTCACTTCACTTCTCTGGGCCTCAGTTCCCTCCTCTGTAAAATGGGGATGAAGACTGTCAGCCTCACGTGGGACAACCTGATGACCCTGTATCTACCCCAGCGCTTAGATCAGTGCTCGGCACATAGTATGCGCTTAACAAATGCCAACGTTATTATTTTCAAGCGCTTAGTACAGTGCTCTGCACATAGTAAGCGCTCAGTAAATACTATTGAATGGAAAAAGAGGATATGAGGGCTGAGTCAAAGAAGGCCTCTTGGAGGAGATGTGCCTTCAATGAGGCTTTAGAGGGGGGAACAGTAATTGTGCGCCAGATATGAATGGGGAGGGTGTTCCAGGCCCGAGGTAGGATATAATGTCGGTAGGTGTTAAGCGCTTACTAGGTGCAGAGCGCTGTTCTAAGCGCTGAGGTAGATACAGGGTAATCAGGTCGTCCCGCGTGAGGCTCACAGTTAATCCCCATTTTACAGATGAGGGGACTGAGGCACAGAGAAGTGAAGTGACTTGCCCACAGTCACACGGGATATGGGCAAGGGGTCGGCAGTGAGCTGGATGAGCTCAAGGAACCATGAGTAGGTTGGCGTTAGAGGAGCGAAGTTTGCGGGCTGGGTTGTTGTAGGAGAGTAGAAAGGCGAGGTAGAAGAGGGCAAGGCGACGGAGTGCTTTAAAGTCGCTCTTAAGGGGTTTCTGTTTGACGCGGAGGTGGATGGGCGACCAGCGGGAGTCCTCGAAGAGCAGAAAAACGTGGACTGCATGGTTTCGTAGAAAAAAAACGATACAGGTAATAGAGTGAATTATGGACTGGAGTGGAAAGTGACAGGAGACGGGGAGATCAGCATTTGGGCTGATAAAGTAATCAAGGTGGGGTAGGATAAATGCTAGGATTAACATAGTAGCAGTTTGGACAGAGAGGAAAGAGTGGACCTTAGCGATGCTGGGACTTCCAACCGACAGGATTTAGCGATGGATTTATTATGCGGGTGGGTGAGTGAGACGAATCAAGAATAACACCAAGGTTACGATCTTGTGAGACGGGAAGGGTGGCGGTGTCGTCTGGAGTGATAGGAAGGTCGGAAGAAGGGCAGAGTGTTCATGGGAAGCTAAGGACTTCTGTTTTAGACATGTCAAGTCTGAGGTCTCGGCGAGACCTCCAAGTACAGATGTCTTGAAGGCAGGAGGAAGTGCGAGACTGCAGAGACGGGGAGAGGACGAGGCTGGAGATAGAGATCGGGGAATCGTCCACGTAGAGGTCGTGGTTGAAGCCATGGGAGCGAATGAGTTCTCCAAGGGAGTGGGTGTAGATGGAGAATCGAAGGGGACCCGGCACTGAATCTTGACAGACACCCACAGTTAGAGGGCGGGAGGCCGAGGAAGAGGCCGCGAGAGAGACCGAGGACGAGAGGCCGAACAGGAGGAAAACCAGGAGAGGAGGGAGTCAGTGAAGCTAAGGTTGGACAGTGCCTGTAGAAGAAGAGGGTGGTCGACATCGTCCAAGGCAGCTGACCAGTCCAAGGGGGATAAGATGGAGTGGGGACTGTTGGATTTGGCAAGAGGACGATCATTTGTGACCTTGGAGATGGAACTGTCTGTGGAGTAAAGGGGATGCTACTTACCGAATGCTTACTTTGTACAGAGATCCGCATTAAGCACTTGGGGGAGTACAATGCACTTGATAGACACCATCCCTGCCTTCCAGGAACTTCCAGTTTCACAGATAAATGTTGTTCTTTAAATGATTACATTTGATTCCTCCCTTAGACTTTGAGCCCCTTCTAGCAGGTGTCTTGTTGACTAATTCTGGTACACTTTCCCAAGCACCTAGTACAGTGCTCTGCAAACGGTAAGCAGTCAATAAATGCCATCAATTGTGCCATCTATTACGGACTGTTCACCCTGGAAGGTATCCCATTCTTTCTGAGACCTTTCGAGTCCCGCCTCACTCCCCAGATGTATGAATTTGAGACACCACCGGCATTCCCATTCGCCGCCAGCATCCTGTCAGTCAGTCTTTAGGCTAACGTGATGGGATTTGGCCATCGGGGAAGCGTCGTGTCCTGGTGGAAAGAGCAGGGGTCTGGTGTGAGTCCAAGGCCTTGAGTTCTAATCCCGACTCCACCACCCCTCTGCTGTTTGCCCTTGGGTAAGTCACTTGACTTCTCTGTGCCTGTTACCTCATTTGTAAAATGGGGACTAAATCTTCCACCCTCCAAATCGTTAATTCAGTCATATATATTGAGCGCTTACTGTGTGCAGAGCACAGTACTGAGCGCTCGGGAGAGGACAGTGTAACAATAAGCGGATACATTCCCTCCCCACAGTGGGCTTGCCGTGCAACTTAGGCCGTGAACCCCATGTGGGACGGGGAATGCGTCCAGCCTGGTGATCTTGTACCTTTCCCGGTGCTTTGGACGATGCTCGGCACGTAGTAAGTGCTTAGCGGATACCCCCAGAAAAAAAAAAAAACCACCCCAGGTCAGCATTTGACATCATTCATGCCCGTGCCAACTTCTGGCACCTTGAGCTTTCCGGCTTACAGAAAATTATTCAGTCAACTCTAAGAAGGAAATTTGTTCTATCACTTTCCTATCTTGTTCTGATCCAAAGATTTTGCGCCTCTATTATACTATTACTGCAGCTAATGATAATAATCGAGATATGTGTTAAATGCCTTCTGAGTGCCAATCTGTCAGTCGATAGATTGGATTTTGGATGCTCCCGGGCCCACCCGGCTCTCTGGCTCGTGCTTCTCCCGGGCTGGGCCTGCATCCCTTGCGAGTGTGCGTCCAGCTGAACAAACACAACCCTGTCATTGGAACCGGGACTGGGCTCTGACCCACCTTCCCACTTCCAAGCCCCGCCAAGCTCAACTCTTCTCCTCTCCAAGCCAAGCTGGAGGAAGGCAGGCTTTTCCAACCTCATTACTGCGCGTGCGTAGCAATTGACACCTCAAAAGCAGATGGTGGGGAGAGGCGGAGAAGGACCGCCAGCCAAGTAAACAGCCCCGAGGGCTGTATAGCTGCCTGGTGTGTGTGTGTGTGTTGGTGTGTCGAGTAGAGAAACAGCCTGGCTCAGTGGAAGGAGCACGGGTTTAGGAGTCAGAGGTCATGGGGGCTAATCCCGGCTCCGCCACTCGTCAACTGACTGTGGGCAAGTCACTTAACTTCTCGGTGCCCCGGTTCCCTCATCTGTAAAATGGGGATTAAGACTGGGAGCCTCACGTGGGACAACCTGATTACCCTCTATCTACCACAGCGCTTAGAACAGTCCTCGGCACATAGTAAGCGTTTAACAAATACTAACGTTCTTCTTATTATTATTTGTGTGCGTGTGTGTCCGCGCATGTGTTTGTGGCAGAAATTGGGCTTCCGGACAGTCTCCCAATATAGAACAGCGGTGTGTGTATGGCTCAGTGGATAGAGCCCGGGCTTGGGAGTCGGAGGTCATGGGTTCGAATCCCGGCTCTGCCACCTCTCAGCTGTGTGACTGTGGGCAAGTCACTTCACTTCTCTGGGCCTCAGTTGCCTCATCTGTAAAATGAGGATTAAGACTGTGAGCCCCATGTGGGACAACCTGATTCCCCTGTGTCTCCCCCAGCGCTTAGAACAGTGCTCTGCACATAGTAAGCGCTTAACAGATACCAACATTATTATCCTGGCTCTGTCACGTGTCAGCTGTATGACGGTGGGCAAGTCACTTCGCTTCTCAGGGCCTCAGTTACCTCATCTGTAAAATGGGGATTCATTGTGAGCCTCACGTGGGACAACCTGATTCCCCTGTATCTCCCCCAGCGCTTAGAACGGTGCTCTGCACATAGTAAGCGCTTAACAGATACCAACATCGTCATCCATCATTACTGTGGGGTGCAGGCAAGGTGGGGGAAATTGGGATTTCAAACACTCTCCCGATATAGAACAGAGGTGTGTGTGTGCGTATTTATGTTTGTGTATGTGCGTATGCACACGTGCATGTGTGGGGAGAAATTGGGAATTCAGTCTCCTGATAGGTGTGAGCAGAGAGGATTTGGAATTTCAAAAACATCTCCCGTTATAGAACAGAGGTGTGTGCCCCTGTTTGCACGCGCGTGTGTGGGGGGAGAAATTGAGATTTCAAACAGTCTCTTGATATAGGATGGAGGTGTGAGTGTACGTGCGTGTATGTGGGGAGTAACTGGGATTTCAGACAGTCTCCCTGTACGGAACAGAGGGAACCGAAGGAAGAATCAGACAATCGACCGCGGGCAACGGGCATTGTCTGACTGATTATAAATGCTCTGCTCACAGTAGACTGTATGCTCCTTGAGGGTGGGATCGTGCTTTCTCACCCTAGATCAGCATTTTTAATTGAGTGGTCACTGTGCTGAGCACTCCTTCTAAGGCTTGGGAGAGTACGAGAGAGTAGGATGACGTGATTAATCCATTTATTTGCCATCGGTTTTTACGAGATGTTCTTCCCCTCGACTCTCTTTATCGCCATCGTTCTCGTCCGCCCGTCTCCCCCGATCAGACCGTGAGCCCGTCGAACGGCAGGGACCGTCTCTATCTGTTGCCGACTTGTTCGTTCCGAGCGCTTAGTACGGTGCTCTGCACATAGCGCTCAGTAAATACTATTGAATGAATGAATGAATCCATGGTATTTATTGAACACTTAACGTGTGCAGAGCACTATACTAAACGTTTGGGAGACTGCAGTGCCCTCGAGTAAGTAGATATGATTTCTGCGTTCAAGTAGTTTACAGTCTAGAAGGTGAGAAAGATGTTTAAATTAGAGGTGGATATGTACATTAAGTGCTTTGCTTAGTAAAGTGCTCTGTGCACAGAATTTCTAGAGAGTAGGGATCGTTTCTAGTTATTCTTTTGTACTCTCCCGAACATTTAGTACAATGCCCTCCTCATAATAAATGCTCAAAAAAATGCCACGGACTGACTGACTGGCAGAAAGCTATAGCAGGGCTTACTTCAGCCAACTGATTGGTCTAGGCGCGGATTCATTCACTCAGTCGAATTTATCGAATGCTGTTTGGGGGCTTTTTTTTTCCCCCCACATATTCATTAAGGGCTTACTACGTGCCAGACACTGAAGTAAGCCCTGGGGTAGATACGGGCTAACCAGGTTGGACACGGTCCACGTCCCACATGGAGCTCGCAGTCTTACAGTTTTACAGATGAGGTACCCAAGGCACAGAAAAGTGAAGTGACCGGCCAGTGTGTCGCACAGAGAAAAGTGGCGGAGCTGGGATGAGAGCTCAGGTCCTCTGACTCCCAAGCCCGAGCTCTTTCCACTAGGCCCTGCTGCTTCTCAACGGCAGTGAACTACACAGAAGGGCGATCGAAGTCCAAGGAGGGAATACAAGCCCTAGGTGATGGTCCACAGAAACTCTGACAACACTCCTGGATCCTGTGGCCCCTTGTGATGGTCTGTGGTGACCCTGCCAACGGGCCTAATAATAATGTTGGTATTTGTTAAGCGCTCACTATGTGCAGAGTACTGTTCTAAGCGCTGGGGTAGATGCGGGGTCATCAGGTTGTCCCACTAGAGGCTCACAGTTAATCCCCATTTTACAGATGAGGGAACTGAGGCACAGGGAAGTGACTCGCCCACAGTCACACAGCTGACAAGTGGCAGAGCTGGGATTCAAACCCATGACCTCCGACTCCCAGGTCCGGGCTCTTTCCGCCGAGCCACGCAGATTCTGTGGCCCCTAGCGACGGTCCACGGAAACCCCGACAACAGACCTGGAACCTGTGGCCCCTAGCGGTGGTCCGTGGTTACCCTGGCAACAGGCTTGGGTCCTTCAATCCCTAGTGTGGATCCCTGGCAACCCTGACAACAGGCCTAGATCTTGTAGCCCCCTAGCCACGATCCTTGGTTACCCTGATAACAGGACTGGATCCTGGTAGCCCCTTGGGATGGTCCATGGTAACCCTGAACCCAGGAGGGGTGGAATCAGGGACGTACGCGGGTGGCGATCGGGAACGTGATAAGGTCTCACTCCCGATACGTGAAGAGGGATCTAAGCCAGCTGCCACACCGCCTCGCAACAGGGCCCAGGAGAGCACACGGCTCCTTCGCTGCTCCAGTCTGAGCACTCCCGACTGACTTTAAAACTCCGCTGCTCAAAACGGGCCCAGCCAAAGGTAAGACAAAGGTAAGATTCCCAAATGGGAGAACCAGCGGATTCCTGGAATCTGCAGGAATGTCCAAGCCAGGAAACACTCTCCCGGTGCAATGTTAACTTTTTCCAGAAGGAATTTTTTGGACAACTTCTGGTCCTGGCAAGCGAGTGATTTGTGAATTGGGTCCAAGTGTTAATCGGAGCTTTAATATTTCTAATTAATTAACTCTGGCTACCGCAGCTGTAAGCTGCAAAGCTGGGGATTACCGTATGACTTATCGGAGAATAAAACAAATCCATTATTTAAACAAAATATCTTTAAAATGGTTGCCTAAAGCCTAGCAAAGCTTCAGAACATGTTGATATAAAAATCATCCTCGAAAGCCATTTAATTCTCTTAAGAAAGTAAAACCTACTCTTAGCTAAAAAAAAAAACCACCCCAAATACAAAAAAAGCAACAATGAAAGCCTTCCCCAAACCTCTGAGATTAATTCCCTTGTCTGTAAACCCACATTTACTTCAGAGTCTGAAAGGAAGATGAGGCAGAATTTTCATGCAAATCAGAGAAGATGCTGCTCTGTAAATGGACCGCCATCACCATTTGGTTGAATCGTGGCTCAGTGGAAAGAGCACGGGCTTTGGAGTCAGAGTTCATGGGTTCGAATCCCGGCTCGGCCACTTGTCAGCTGTGTGACTTTGGGCGAGTCACTTAGCTTCTCTGTGCCTCAGTTACCTCATCTGTAAAATGGGGATTAAGACCGTGAGCCCCACGTGGGACAACCTGATACCCCTGTGTCTACCCCAGCGCTTAGAACGGTGCTCGGCACATAGTAAGCGCTTAACAAATACCGACATCATCACCATCATCATGTTTTCTTCCCATTTGTTCAGGAAGGCCCTGTATGTGTACGGCTGTGCTTAAAAATTCCTCATTTTTTGGCCGTTCCCATGTTGGGAGAGTTCCGAGCACTGTACCTGCCACTTGGACTTTGGGCTGCCTAGGTAACAGAATTTGGTGATGGCCTTGAGCTGTGGATCAACAAAGGGGCTCTTTTGTCGCTTGCAGGATATGTCAGCTTCGAGTTCTTTTTTATGGTATTTGTTAAGGGTTTTCTCCTTGCCTTGGACTGTTCTAAGCCCTGGGGTAGGTTCGAGCTAATGAGCCCTGGGGTAGGTTTGAGCTAATGAGAAGCAGCGTGGCTTAGTGGAAAGAGCCTGGGCTTGGGAGTCAGAGGTCATGAGTTCGAATCCCAGCTCTGCCACTTGTCAGCTGTGTGACTTTGGGCAAGTCACTTCACTTCTCTGTTGGTATTTGTTAAGCGCTTACTATGTGCCGAGCACTGTCCTAAGCGCTGGGGTAGACACAGGGGAATCAGGTTGTCCCACGTGGGGCTCACAGTCTTCATCCCCATTTTACAGATGAGAGAACTGAGGCACAGAGAGGTTAAGTGACTTGCCCACAGTCACACAGCCGACAAGTGGCAGAGCTGGGATTCGAACTCGTGAGCCCTGACTCCAAAGCCCGTGCTCCTTCCACTGAGCCACGCTGCTTCTCTGTGCCTCAGTTACCTCATCTGTCAAGTGGGGATTAACTGTGAGCCTCACGTGGGACAACCTGATGACCCTGTATCTCCCCCAGCACTTAGAACAGTGCTCTGCACATAGTAAGCGCTTAACAAACACCAACATTATTATTATTATTATTATTAATCAAGTTGGGCACAGCCCGTGTCCCACATGGGGCTCACAGTCTTAATCCCCATTTTGCAGATGAGGTGACTGAAGCCCAGAGACGATAAATGAGTCATCCAAGGCCATACAGCAGACAAAGAGCAGAGTCAGGATTAGAACCCAGATCCTTCTGACTCCCAGGCCCACGGTCTATCCGCTAGACTAAGCTACTTCTTTGCCACCTCAGGCTTTTCCAGCCCACCTCTTTGCTGACTCTGAGGAGCAGTTCGTAATTACCTGCGTGTATTTGTGTGTATTTGCTTCAGGATTCCGGCCACGCTTAAGGGCCGTGAGCAGAGGGGATTGAGGCCGGGCTCAGCGGGTGAGGCCTTACCTGTACAGGTAATTCAGTAGGAGAAGAAAAATAGGGTGGGGAGGTGAGGAATTAGGGAAGTTTTCCTCGAGGAGATATGATTTTAGTAGGGCTCTGAAGAAGGGGAGGAGGGTGGCCGGAGATATGTAGAAGCAGCACGGCCAACTGGATCGAGCCCGGGAGTCAGAAGGGCTGGGGTTCTAAATCCGAGTCGGCCCCTCGTCTGCTGTGTGACCTTGGGGAAATCACTTAACTTCTCTGGCCCTCAGTTCCCTCAACTGAAGAATGGGGATTAAGACAGCGAGCCCCGACTTTTGTCCAGCCCCATTACCTTGTATCTTCCCGAGCACTTAGAACAGCGCTTGACGCCTCGTAAGCAATTAGCAAGTACCATCAGCATCATTATTATTATTATTATTATTAAGTAAAGGGGAAGGGGGGGGGTTCCAGGTGAGAAGGAGGAAATGTACAAGGGGTCCACAGCAATAGAGACAAAAGCAAGGCCAAGTAGGATGATCTTAGAGGAGTGAAGTGGGTGAGATGGATTCTGTGATTCCAATCCATCCATCAGTCACTAGTATTTATTCGGTGCTTACAGTGTGCAGAACACTGGACTGAACACTCGGGAGAGTACGCTACAACAGAGTTTGGTGGACACATCCCATGCCCACAACAAATCATCTGAGAATTTAACATCTACTTGACGGTGCTGTGTGTGCTTTCAGGTGACCGAGATGTGCCTGACTCCTCAGAGAAGCAACTCAAGTAGGGTGGTCCTTACTGAGCCTTCACTGAACAGTGATAATAATAATAATGATGTTGGTATTTGTTAAGCGCTTACTATGTGCAGAGCACTGTTCTAAGCGCTGGGGTAGACACGGGGGAATCAGCTTGGGCTCACAGTCGTAATCCCCATTTTACAGATGAAGTAACTGAGGCCCAGAGAAGTGAAGTGACTCGCCCACAGTCACACAGCTGACAAGTGGCAGAGCCGGGATTCGAACTCATGACCTCTGACTCCAAAGCCCGTGCTCTTTCCACCGAGCCACGCCGCTTCTCATGCTGACTGGATGCTGAGCGCTGGACTGAACACCTGGGTAAGTACAAGAAGACCACGATTCTTGGGCCTCGCCCACACTGAACTGAACTGTAGAGTAGGTTTCCTGGTTCAGAATCAAGTCGACATCTCATTTATCTGGTGCCGTTTCTTGTGGAGTTAGCAAGAGAATTTATTATCCAATGATATCACCATTAATCTAGCACCTTTCCCGGACCATTTGAATGCAGTGATTTACATGATTTACTCTTTAAAGGACGGGTTTGAAGCTGCTGGTGTAATAATTCTATTTTATTATTTAGAGATTCGTGAATTTTCTGCATATTTTTTTTAGAAGCAGTGGGTTTCCACGGCAAAATCCTGCCTGTGAGTTCTGAGTGGGCTACAAAACAATAATAATTATCATTATGGTATTTGTTGAGCACTTACTCTGTGTCACACACGGTAATCGGGTCGGACACAGTCCCTGTCCCACCTGAGGCTGTGATTAGACTGTAAGCCCATCAATGGGCAGGGATTGTCTCTATCCGTTGCCGAATTATACATTCCAAGCGCTTAGTACAGTAAGCGCTCGATAAATACTACTGAATGAATGAATGAGGCTCCATAGTCTAACCAGGGGGGAGAATGGGTAGTGAATCCCCATTTAACAGTAGAGGAAATGGAGGAACAGAGAAGTCAAGTGACCTGCCCGTGGTCACACAGCAGGCAAGTGGCAGAACCCAGAGCACCTGATGCCCAGGCCCAGGCTCTTTCCGCTAGGCCACGCTCTCCTGATTCGAGCAAATCCAATGTAATCGGGACAGAGAGAGAAACTGAGCTACGTGAAGGCAACTCTTGAGCAAAAGGTGGCTTTGTTTAGAAAGACCTTTAGAATATTTGGTAGTAATGGTGGTCAGAGTAGTATTTATTGAGCAACCATATTATATTGCACTGTATTAGGTATTTGGAAAGCATGGAATGACCAAGTGACGTAGCTGCTGCTGCTGCTGATGTTGGTATCGGTTAAGCGCTTACTATAATAATAATAATGTTGGTTTTCTGTTAAGCGCTTACTACGTGCCGAGCACTGTTCTAAGTGCTGGGGTAGACACGGGGAATCAGGTTGTCCCACGTGGGGCTCACAGTCTTAATCCCCATTTTACAGATGAGGTAACTGAGGCACAGAGAAGTGAAGTGACTTGCCCACAGTCACGCAGCTGACGAGTGGCAGAGCCGGCATTCGAACCCATGATCTCTGACTCCAAAGCCCGTGCTCTTTCCACTGAGCCACGCTGCTTCTCGTGCCGAGCTATGTGCCGAGCACTGCTACTGTGCGCCGAGCACCGTTCTAAGCGCTGGGGCAGATACGGGGTAATCAAGTTGTCCCACGTGAGGCTCACAGTCTTCATCCCCATTTTACAGATGAGGGAACCGAGGCACCGAGAAGTGAAGTGACTTGCCCGCAGTCACACAGCTGACAGGCGGCGGAGCAGGGATTAGAACCCATGACTTCTGACTCCTAAGCCCGTGATCTTTCCACTGAGCCACGCTGCTTCTCTGTAACAGGGGAAGCAAACATTAAAAAATGATTACAGCTATTACGAAAATGGATGAGGATAAACTTATTCACGAGCGTAGAGTCGGGTCTAAATAAGTTAATGAGGGGAAGCGGCATGGTCTACTGGAAACGGAGCGGGATGGGAGTCAGGGGATCTGAGTTCTAATCCAGCTTCTTAACTGCCGTGAGACCTTGGGCAAGTTTTTTTTTATATGGTTTTAAAATTTTATTCAAGTGCTTACTTTGTGCCAGACCCTGTACTAAGCGCTGGGGTAGATCCAAGCTAATCAGGGTGGTCACAGCCCCTGTCCCACATGGGAATCACTGTCCTGATCCCCATTTTACAGGTCACTGAGGCTCAGATCATTTAAAAGTCAAATAACTTGGCTATGCCTCAGTTTCATTAATTCCAAAATGGGAATTTTAATACTTGTTCTCCTCCTACTTAGACTGTGAGCCCCATGTGGGACAGGGACCGTATCCAACCTGATTCCCTGGCATCTCCTCCTACGTGGAACAGGGCTCCACCGTTCAGAACAGTGCTTGACACATAGTAAATGCTTAAAAAAATACCTTCTTCATCATTACCCCGGCACTTAGGACCTTGCTTGATTCCTAAACCCCTCGTGGGCAGGGAGACCTGGCTACCAACTCTGTAATGATTTATTTCCCCAGATTAGGTGCCAGAAAATCTAGTAGGTCAAGCTCACCGGAGGAGGTGGAATTCTCCAAGCGTTTCGAATGATGGCAAGAGCTGTGGTTTCTCCGAGTTTAGTTTGAGAAAACGATTTGGGATTCTACGGGCCAAAGAGGGCTGAGGTTGGTTTGTGGTGTAGAGTGAAACAGCCCTGAAATCAGCTCAGACAGATAGCGGTTTCTCCTTTGGCTTTTGGCACCCGTGCACTGGAGGGAGACTGAAAAGGTATTCATTAAATGGCTCAAAGTCTTTGAGGGACTTATTATAAGGAGAGATCCTTCTATAAATCTCTTGTTATTTGAGAAGGAATGTCAAGTGAGGATCATTTTGAAATAAATCTGATAAAAGGCACTACAGTAATCTGACCTGCATTTTCTTTTGTCAAGAAGCTCATTGTACACGATATTAAAAGTAATTTAATTAGGTTTTTCATTACACAATGATTTTATCTTTTCTCTAGAACCAATGCACCAAAGACATCATCTTGCTTTGCGAAAACAATATACAGGGGGTGCAAATATCTACACTGCTCCCCCCACCTCGATCATATGAAGGAAATCAAATTAAGGATAAGCTTGCGGTGTTGTCATCCTGAATGTAAATCAGTGTAGATGTTTAGGATAAAGTACATCTCATATTTTTTCAAGTAGACAGTAATGGAAAGAACAGTGTTAATTGTGGTATTTGCAAAGCACTCAGCGTGTGCCAGGCACTGTACTGAGTGTGGGGGTGGATACAAGCTAATTGGACTGGGCACGGTCCCCGTCCTACAGGTGGCTCGCGGTCTTAATCCCCATTTTGCACCTGAGGGAACTGAGGCACAGAGGAGTGAAGTGACTTTCCCAAGGTCACACAGCAGACAGGTGGAAGAGCCAGGATTAGGACCCAAGTCCTTTTTTACTCAGAGGGCCGTGCTCTTCCGCTTCTTGAAGAGTAGCTGTGGTGGTGATGGTAATAGTAGTAAAAGCGTGAGAAGCAGCGTGGCTCAGTGAGAAGAGCTGAGGCTTGGGAGTCATTCATTCGATAGTATTTATTGAGCGCTTACTATGTGCAGAGCACTGTACTAAGCGCTTGGAATGGACAAATCGGCAACAGGTGGAGACAGTCCCTGCCCTCCGACGGGCTCACGGTCTAATCGGGGGAGACGGGCAGACGAGAACGATGGTAATGACTAGAGTCAAGGGGAAGAACATCTCATGAAAACGATGGCAAATAAATAGAATCAGGGTGATATACATCTCATTAAACAAAATGAATAGGGTGATGAAGATAGATACAGTTGAGTCACAGGTCGTGGGTTCAAATGCCCCTTCTGCCACTTGTCAGCTGTGTGACTTTGGGCAAGTCACTTCACTTCTCTGTGCCTCACTGGCCTCATCTGGAAAATGGGGATTAAGACTGTCAGCCCCTGTGGGACAACCTGATTACCAGTGCTTAGAACAATGCTTGGCACAAAGCGCTTAACGAACACCATCATTATTACTAGTAGTAGTACTTACTGAGCACCCACTGGGTGTAGTGCACTGGAGAAGGCACATGTAGAGTAGAGAGGGATGGAGAGACACATTCTCTTCCTTCAAGGAGCTTCCACTCTAACATCAGAATTGCAAGGGCTTAATAAATCCCGTAAAGGACAAAGAATCAAAGTGTAGTGGTGTAAAATTCACCACCCTTATGAGACACTGTCCTTGTTTTTTGTTGTACTGTCCCAAGCCCACTGTACAGTGGTCTGCACACAGTAAGCGTTCAGTAAATATGACAGCATGGAGGAATGATAAAACAATTACCCTGGTGATAAACGGTCTCAGAATTGGGCAACTCTTAAAAAAAACTGCTCTGAGAAGATTGTGCTAAGACCCCGTCCTCCTCCTGACTCTCCCATCACTGTAGATGACACCACTGTCCCTCCCGTCTCACAAGCCCCTAACCTTGGCGTTATCCCCGACTCCTTTCTCTCGTTCAATCCGCATATTCAATCCGTCGCCAAAGCCGCTCGGTCCCACCTTCACGACGTGGCTAAAGTGCGTCCTTTCCTCTCCATCCAGACTGCTACCATGTTAATACAGTTGCCCATCCTCTCCCGCTTGGATTACTGCATCAGCCTCCTTGCCCACCTCCTACCCTCCTGTTTCTCCCCATTCCTATCTGCTGCACTCTGCTGCCTGGATCATTTTTCTACAGAAACATTCAGGACGTGTCATCCTGCTCCTTAAAAAACTGCAGGCGACGCCCATCCACCTCCGCATCAAACAAAACCTCCTCGCCATTGGCTCTAAAGCCTTCCACCACCTTGCCCCTCTTACCTTCCCTCACTTCTCTTCTATAATAATAATGTTGGTATTTGTTGAGCGCTTATTAGGCGCAGAGCACTGTTCTAAGCGCTGGGGGAGATACAGGGTCATTAGGTTGTCTCACGTGAGGCTCACAGTTAATCCCCATTTGACCGACGAGGTAGCTGAGGCACAGCGAAGTGAAGCGACTCGCCCGCGGTCACACGGCTGACAAGTGGCAGAGCCGGGAGTCGAGCCCGTGACCTCTGATTCGGAAGCCCGGGCTCTTTCCACTGAGCCACGCTATAACCCAGCCCGCACACTTCTGTCCTCTAGTGCCGACCTCTCGCTGTGCCTCCACCTCGCCTCTCTAGCCACCGATCCCTTGCCCAGGTCCTGCCTCTGGCTTGGACTGCCCTCCCTCCTCAAATCTGACGGACAGTGACTCTCCCCCCACATTTAAAGCCTTATTAAAGACCCATCTCCAGCAAGAGGCCATCCCAGACTAAGCCCCACTTGACCTCATCTCCCACTCCCTTCTGCGTCACCCCGACTTTCCCCCTTTGTTCTTCCCCCCTTCCATCCCCACAGCACTTACGTACACATCCGTAATATTATTTAAATGGATTGATGTCTGCCTCCCCCCGCATAGACGGTGAACTCTTTGCGGGCAGGGAATGTGTCCGTTTATTGTCGTATCGTAATAATAATGTTGGTATTTGTGAAGCGCTTACTATGTGCAGAGCACTGTTCCAAGCGCTGGGGGAGATACAGGGTCATCAGGTTGTCCCACGTGAGGCTCACAGTCTTAATCCCCATTTTACAGATGAGGGAACTGAGGCACAGAGAGACGAAGTGACTTGCCCACAGTCACACAGCTGACAAGCGGCAGAGCCGGGACTCAAACCCATGACCTCTGACTCCCCAGCCCGTGCTCTTTCCACTGAGCCACGCTGCTTCCTCTCCCAGGTGCTTAGTACAGTGCTCTGCACACAGTAAGCGCTCAATAAATATGATCGAATGAATGAAGAATGACAGTTTAAGCCCCTTGTGGGACAGGGTTTGGGTCCAACCTGATTAACCTGTATCTACCCCAGTGCTTAGACCAGTGCTTGGCACATAGTAATCTCTTGACAGGTACAATGATTATCATTATCATTATGATTATTAGGAAAAGGAGTGGCTTGAGAGGGGGGACTTGGCATGTTACGGAACACTAGGAAAAGAGAGCGGAAAGGTGACGTGAAACCAGACGAGGGAGTGGCTGAAGGCTGACGGTGAGGAGATTCATTTTGATGTGGAGAAGCACATAAAGCCGGCGGACAGTTTGGAAGAGAGGCGAGCTCTGGACCGTGCATGGAAAAAAAAGTCACCCTCTCCAAAAAATTACATTTGAAAATGTTAGCTTTTTAAAATTTTTTTTTTTTTTTTGATTCAACAATATTCAGCTAATCATTTGAGCAAAGCTCACTCGAGGGTAATCCTTTTAACACCAAGTCAGAAAGTATCATTTATTCTCCGGGACATGAGCTCGGCGTTCTAACCGAGTCTGGGTGAATCTGCCAAGCTCTCCGATGTCTCGTTTGAGTAGCTGTCAGAAATAATCAAGGCACTGGCTTTACAGTCCTGAGAACGCAAATCCCCCTGTGCTCCTCCTGTGGCGAGAAAGATCTGTCGAGCACTTGAAATTCGGAATCCAAGCCCCAGCCAAACAGCGTGGCTTGAGTGCTGGTCTTAAAGGAGGGGAATAATGATTAGGTAATTATTCATTGCATTGATATGAATTACCAAAGAAAATTTTATGTGCATATCTTTATGCTCTATTTGCTGCCTCCCACCTGAAATTATTTTAGGGTCTGTCTCTCCTGCTAGATTGTAAGGTCCCCGATGGAAAGGATCAGGTCTGACAACTCCCTCGTTCTCTCCAAAGCGCTTAGTATGGTGCTCTGCGAACGCTAGACCGGGAGCTCCTTGAGGGCGGGGATCAGGGATCATATCTACCATCTTTCCTGTCCTCTCCCAAGTGCTTTGTACAGTGTTCTGCACGTATTAGACTGGAAACTCCCGGAGGGCAGGGGTTGTGTCTACCTGCTCTATCCTACTTTCCCAAGTGATTCATCCCGGCTCCGCCACCCGTCAGCTGTGTGACTGTGGGCAAGTCGCAACTTCTCTGGGCCTCAGTTCCCTCATCTGTAAAATGGGGATGAAGACTGGGAGCCCCACGTGGGACAACCCGATTCCCCTGTATCTACCCCAGCGCTTAGAACAGTGCTCGGCACGTAGTAAGCGCTTAACAGATACCAACATTATTATACCATACGTGGCCTGCAGGAAGTACACACTGAGTAAATACTTTGGATCGGTTGACAGATTGGTTGACTCTTGTCTGGTGACCACTGATTGATTAAACACAGGCAAGCGGCGTAGCCTAATAATAATAATAATGTTATAATGTTATAATCATGTTATAATAATGCCTAGTGGATAGAGCGTGGGCCTGAGAGTCAGAAGAGGCTGGGTTCATTCATTCATTCATTCATTGTCGTATTTATTCAGCACTTACTGCGTGCAGAGCACTGTACTAAGCGCTAGGGAAGTACAGCTCCGCAACCAAGACATTCCCTGCCCACGACGGCCTCACAGTCAAAACAAGTAAACAGGCATTAGTAGCATCATTATAATTAATTAGAATTATCTATTCCCGGCTCTGCTACTTTCATTCAATAGTATTTATTGAGCGCTTACTATGTGCAGAGCACTGTACTAAGCGCTTGGAATGTACAAATCGGTAACAGAAATTTGTTTCTGAGAATCGGTAACTTGTCTGCGGGGTGACCTTGGGCAAGTCACTTAACTTCTCCGTACCTCAGTTACCTCATATGTGAAATTGGGATTAAGATTGTAAATCCCATATCGGACAGGGACCGTGTCCAACCTGATCAGCTCCTATCTATCCCAGCGCTTAGAACGGTGGTTAACAGGTAGTAAGTGCTTAAGAAATATCATCTTCATAACGTCCTTGGGAGCTTATCGCCGAGGTCGCCGCCAGGGCTGGGTGAGGAGGCTCGGTGGAATGACCCAGAATGGCCCAGGTCCAAGCGGGTCATCCCAGCCACTGTCCTTCCTTAGCCAGTTGGTCTTAGGGTAGAGAAAGATGAGGTGAAAGCCAGACAGTCTCTCCCTCGTCCTCTTCCTTGGGGCCAAGATATTCACGCTGTGGCCCTGGGAACCATCTTCCACTCTGGTTGAAAATAGGACCCTCATAGACTAGACGTTTCGGGGGGCAAAATGGCGCAGCAACGATAATACTTGTGGTATTTCTGTGTTGCTGTTATGTGGCAAGCACTGTGCTCAGCTCTGGGCAAGATCCAGTACAATCAACTGAAGCACATTCCCTCTCCCACAAGAGCTCACAGTCTAAGGGGGTGGGAGAACAGGTATTTAATCCCCGTTTTACAGCTGAGAAAACCGAGGCATCGAGCAGTAAAGGGACTTGCCCTAGGTCACGCAAGAAGTGGGATAGATGGCCTTATGTAAATGATAATGTTGGTATTTGTGAAGCGCTTTACTCTGTGCCGAGCACTGTTCTAAGCGCTGGGGTAGACACAGGGGAATCGGGTTGTCCCACGTGGGGCTCACAGTCTTCATCCCCATTTTACAGATGAGGTAACTGAGGCACCGAGAAGTTAAGTGACTTGCCCAAAGTCACACAGCTGACAGGCGGCCGAGCCGGGATTCGAACCCACGACCCCTGACTCCAAAGCCCGTGCTCTTTCCACTGAGCCACGCTGCTTCTCGAGATACTTTTAGATGCTTTTAGATATTTATCTAAAAGTATAGTTGTCCCACCTGAAATAGGCCATTTGGTCACCATAACCTTGGCTACAGCCTCGCGCTCCTTGGATGACCTTGCCCCCGACCTTGGGCCAGGATCTGCCCTCTCTTTCCATTCTCTCCTCTCGTTCCCATGCTGTCAATTCATTTTGTGGACTGGGAATGAAAAGGTCCAGGTGTTAATCCACCACCGCAACTCCGCAACGGAACAAGGATGTTCTTTGGGGACTTGTTTTGAGATCCCTCGCCTCAGCTCGACAAGTGGGAAATGGATGTGTGAGTGTGCATAAACACCCACACCCAGAGACACACGCTCACTGTCAGCTTTAGCAGCATTATTAGGGACTTTCTCACATAGTAAGCGCTCAGTCTACACCACTGAAGGATTTATTGATCATGATGCTAGGTGAGCATCGGAAACATTCCCCTCGACTCTGAGCCTAGAATACCGTATCACCATCAGTTGGAACTTGAATTTGAGTTGATCTGTGGTTTTTTTTTTTCATTCTTTTTTTTATGGCATTCTGTTTGTCGCTATTGTCCTTGTCTGTCCGTCTCCCCCGATTAGACTGTGCGCCCGTCCAAGAACAGGGACCGTCTCCATCTGTTACCGATTTGTACACTCCAAGCGCTTAGTACAGTGCTGTGCACCTAGTAAGCGCTCAATAAATACTCTTGAATGAATGAATTCTGTTAGTGTTTACTATGTGGCCCACCCAGTTATAAAGTGTGCTGGCCTGACTCTCTTCCTGCTCATTCTCCTCCTCCTCTGCCTTCTTCTCCATCTCTTCCTTCTTCCTCCTCTCCCCTCCTGCAACCCCTTCTCATCTTGATTTCCCATCCACACAGGCCCAGGGGACTATGAGAAAAACATTGCTTCAGCGCTTCTGAAGGTGTTTAATATTCTCTGTAGAGACAAGCCAGGATGTGGTGCCATCTTCCAGGAAATCAAATTGATTTTATCATTGTTCTGTACAGGAAACAGGTCACTAATTCTGTTGTACTGTACCCGCCCAAGAGCTTATTACAGTGCTCTGCACCTAGTAAGCGCTCATTGATCACGATGCTATGTGAGCATCAGAAATACTCCCCTCAACTCAGGGCCTGGAATGCCGTATCGCCATCAGTCGGAACTTGAATTTGCGTTATGTGGTTTTTTTTTCATTTTTTTTTATGGTATTTGATAAGTGTTTACCATGTGCCAAGCTACTCTTGTTTGACCCGATCCGTTCCCCACACGGGCCAAACAGTCGTCACCCTCATTTTACGGTTCAGGTAGCTGAGTCCCAGACGAGTGAAGTGACTTGCCCAAGGTCCTCCAGCAGACGAATGGAGGAGGTGGGATTAGAACCAAGATCTTCTGACCGCTCTACCCATTAGGCCACACTGCTGTGTTTGTGATAGTTCAGAGAGGAAATGGATGGCCCGTGTGTTATGGCTCTTCCCTCGGCGTGGTGGTGGATTCTGGCCGCTCGGAACAGTCGCGTGAACGAAGAATGGCATGATGTTCAGGGCTCCGTGAGAGCCAGCTGGACAGTTTACGAGGATGAGATTTGAACAGTCGCTTAGAAAAATAAATGCACCTGCTTGGGACTGTCCGTTGTAATCTACCTGTAAAAAGATCCCGTCATAGTTTATACCCTCTCCCAGACACAAATTATGCACCACGTTCCACTTCTCTAGTACGGCAGTCACTGACATTTTTTCAAGGCATTATGTGACTCACGCTCTGCCTATCTCCGAAGGCAGGCAACATCATCTCTTTGTGGCCAGTTTGGGAATTTTTGTTTTCTTTTTTTGTGGCATATATTAAGTGTTCACTATGTGCAGGACGCTGTACTAAACTCTGGGGGTATGGGACGTGGCTCAGTGGAAAGAACCCGGGCTTGGGAGTCAGAGGTCATGGGTTCTAATCCCTGCTCAGCCGCTTGGGCAGGTGGCTTCACTTCTCTGTGCCTCAGTTACCTCATCTCTCAATTGGAGATGAAGACTGTGAGCCCCTCGTGGGACAACCTGATCACCCTGTATCCTCTCCAGCACTTAGAACAGTGCTTTGCACATGGTACACGCTTAACAAAAGCCATTATCATTATTATGATTACAAAGTAATCAGGTTGGAAATTAGAACTGTTTTTCTCCCGTGGGGAGTAAAAATTCCTGATGAGTGAGAGTATGAGAGGAAATGGAAACATGTAAGACTACGTGGAACACAGGCCTGAGGGTCAGAAGGGCCTGGGTTCTAATCCTGACTCCACCACTTGTCCGCCGGGTGACCTTGGGCAGGTCCCTTCACTTCTCAGTGCCTCAGTTCCCTCAATCTGCAAAATGGAGTCTAAGCATGAGCCCTGTGTGGGACAGGGACTGTGTCCAACCTGATTAACTTGTGGTACCGCAGCACTTAGTACAGTGCCCGGCACATACTAAGTGCTTAACAGATACCATGAAAAAAAAACAGGCTTTCAAAGTGTGCCTGATTTTACAGGAGGACTTCAGCTAATTTCCAAGTCAATTTCAGGGACACACATCTCAGGCAATTGCAGAAACCTTTTGAAGCTGATTTACCGGTTAGACAATATCCAGCAATCGGTGCCATAGGTAGGAATGTGCAATAAAATTCAATTCCTTCTCAGTGGAAACGTATTATGCTGCCTGCTTTTTTTTTTCTTTTCCAGAATGATGACATTTTAATGCTCACGTTAAGTAATCGCTCCATGAATCCGACTTTATTACAAACAAGATGTGGGCCAAATTAAAAGTCACTAAAAGCAAAAAGGACTTATCCAGAAATGTTAAAACAACATTCCTCTCCCTGAAAGTGGCTCAAAGTGGGTAAGTCTTCAGTGGAAGTTGCCCTTCGGGTTTGCCAGGGATAGAAAAACTCTACGGGCGAATGAAGAACGTATCGCCCTTAGCCCTTAATGTCAGGACAGCCCTAGAATCGACTAGGATCTACCGCCGAGCTTACTGCAGTGCTTGAACATAGTAAACCCTTAATATATTCCATAATTATCACTATTTTTACTTTTAGTAGTAGTAGTCTTAATACCAATAATTATAAATATTTGCCACAGGGGGAGGTTCCAAGAGGAGCAGTAATACTTATTAAATACCTGCCGTGGCCAAAGCATTCTACTAAGGGCTGAGGAAATAGTTGGAAAGTAAACAGCGTCTTGGACCCTCAAGCGACTTCCCAACTAAGCATAGAAGTGGGCAGAAGAAATAAGGGCAGTGGAAGTAGACCACTATAATAATTCTATGTTATTATAAAAAAATAACACGTCCGGTCATACGGAGACAGATGATCTCGCAACGAGAGAACGGAACAGGATATTCTCATCCGGGAGAAATCCTTAAAACCCTCTGAAATTTTAATGGGAGTAGGAAAAATCTTGAGGTATGCTGTTTTTCTCCTATGTAAAGACAAGATGAATCCTTTGCTACTCCCACACCTGGCAAAGGGGTAGGTGAATCATTAACCCAGAGCTAAAATAGGAAAACCGTTTTCTAATAAGATAAATATGATTTTTAACCCATTTTTTTTCTCAGTCATCTGTGTCACTGAGGATTGATTTCCAGGGTTTGTGCAGGGGAAAAAGGGCAGGCTCTGCTTCTAATGTTTTTGCATAGTACCATAATTTAAAAAGCACCACATTCTCCCGAACGTTAATGTTATTTACTCAAGGCAGACTCTAACAAACCACTAAGTTCAATCTATTTGGGAATCATTTCAAAACATGGATTCTGCTGGTTGAAAATCAGATTACTTGCATTTGTGTGACTGCTTCTTACAGAAGTCATATTTTGTTTATAGAGTAATTTGTTTTCCTAGATGGGACGTATTTTTCTTGATCAGCTGTTTAGAAATGAATCTGCTATTGCGTTTTCACTGGCTCTATTCACTCTGATTGATGTGGACCTTTAATGTGTTAATTTTTATTAAATGAAGCCATATTCAAAATGGATAGGATTATTAAGAAAAACACCAAAGGGCCAGAGAAATGCCAATGAAGACCTGAAATAAAGCAAGTCATTCTGAATTGTTAGTATGTATAATGTTGGATTCTTTTGTAGGCCATTACTTTGGCTTGGCAGTGCAAAGATTCTAGACTGAGGTAATTTTAACTGGAAGTCAAAGAGAAGTTGTGTGGAAAATGGTAAGCAGCTATAGCATGACTCAAAAATCACAGCCTGATTTAGTGGCGCTACTTTTATGAAACTTGCCTGACGTATCAAACGGTGGGATTTAATTAGTCTTTACTGTGAGCAGCGCACTATAGTAAGCACTTGGGAGAGTCTGATATAGCAGAGTTGTTAGACACATTCGCTACCCACAAGGAGCTCACCGTTTCTGGTGGATCCATAAATATCCTTCACTTTTCTGCCTTAAATTTCCAGTAGATTAGGTAAATATTACCAATATACTCGCTCCTTTTCGCCACCAAGAACGTAGGTCCACAGAGAATCAATGTGACCTAGAGCTTGGGTTTGGGGGTCAGCGGGCCTTGATTCTAATCCCGGCTCTGGCACTTGTCGGCCGTGTGACCTTGGGCGAGTCACTTCTCTGCACCTCATTTTTCTCATCTATAAAATGGGGATTAAGACCGTGAGCCCCGTGTGGGACGAGAACCGTGCCCAACACGATTATCTCGTATCTGCCCCTGTGCTTAGCACAGTGCCTGGCACATAGTAAGACCTTAACAAATACCACAATTATTATCTGTTTACACTCTGTTGCCTTCCCTACCTGAAATGTATTTTGGTATCTCTTTCCCCTGCTAGATTACAAGCCTCTTGAGGACAGAGATTACGTTTCTGATATTGTATTCTCCCAAGCGCTCAGTACAGTGCTGTACTGTACGCTCCCTGAGGGCAGGGATCATGTCCCCTCAATCTTTTTGAACTCTCCCAAGGGTTTGGTACTCTGCTATGTGCAGCCTAAGAGATTAGTGAATACCATTAATTGACTGAATGACATTTCTGCCTCAGGTAATGTTACAGAGTCCACTGGGGGCTAAGAACTGTAAATATCCCCATATTCCACAATAACAATGATTATGGCACCGATTCAGTGCTTATTATGCCCACTGTTGGGGTAAATAGAACGGCATCAACTCGGATACAGTCTCCTCTCTTACTTGGGCCTCACAGTCCATCTTATCCCTGTTCTACAGACGCGGAAACTGAGGCCCAAAGAAGATGAATGACTCGCCCGAGGTCACAAGCAAGCCCGTGACAGAGCCGGGCCTCGAACTTGCAGCTCTTCGATCGGGGCCCGGTGATGCTTCCTCTGGACCCCGCTGTCTTTCTACCTGTAAGTTTGCTTTTCTTCACCCCTACTTATTAGTTGAGAATAAGAAGACTCACCCATTGGATATTCTTATCTACCCACACGATTAGCTTTTGGAGAGCGCTAAATAAATCCCATCACCACCAGTATTATTATGAATTAAATGAATTCTCTCTGCTGTCCTGCTCCAGCCCAGCCTGCGTACTTCTTTCCCTTAACCTCCAACCTACTCACTCTTCCTCCATCTTGTCTGTCTCACCGCTGACGCCTTGACTACGTCCTTGCTTAGGAGAGTACAATGAAACAAAATTAGTAGAATCACTCCCTGTCCATGATGAGTTGACAGTCTAGGCATCAAGTTTGGTAGATCATTTTACAGTTAAGGTAACTGAGGCCCAGAAATGTGAAGTGACTTGCGCAAGGTCACGCAGCAGTCAAGTGGCAGAGCTGGGTTTGGAACCCAGACCCTTCAGACGCGCAGGCCCGTGGGCTATCCACAAGGCCACGTTGTGCATAGCAGTATGCTAAACGCTTTGGATAGTACACCATAAGTAGACGATTTTATGGTCTCCAATCTCCCTTTGAGGGACAAGCACCGTGTCTAACTTCCACCTGTATTTATTTTCCTCAAAGCTTAGTCCAGTCCCCTGCACATAATAATCGTTTCATAAATGCTATTACTGGAACTACCCTGAGGGAGGTGACTTTCTAAAATGTGGCCACTGACCTCGGGAAGCTTGCAATCTGAGGTTTTAGGAGACCAAAGGATCGCTCAATCGAAGGCATTTAGTGAGCACTTACCATGTGCAAGAGCACCTTACTGAGCACTTGGGAGAGTACGATAGCGTTGGAGGACCTGAGCCCAGCCACCCAGGAGCCTAACATCTGGTGGGAAAGAACTGAGGACCCTCTTAGATTTAGTTTCCTGGAAAAAGAGATAATGAATGATATTTAGGATTTTATTCAGATTTCTACCATGAGGTCTATACATCGTATCTTGCAGGAGTTCGCAATTAAATACAGACTTTCCTCGTATTGCTGAAGCGAGGGAGTCTGTATTTTCTTCTTCAAATATCCTGCTGCTTTCAAAGCCTTCTCACAGTAACTTACCGTGACAAGAGAGAATGCACGCTAGGGTGAGATTTCGTTTTCCTCTACGCCGAGTTCAGTGAAATAGCTGAAGAGTAGGAATCATTATTTTATTCATGAGGAATAATTGATGCAGCAAGGAGATAATTTCAGTTTTCGCAAGATCTTCCCAATCATTATACCCCTACTTCAGTGTGTGAGTGGAAATTATGGGTAGGTTTTTCCAAAAACAGTTGGTTTTGGGGGGGTTTTGGATGGGTTTTTTGTGAAGCGTTTACTCTATGCCAGATACTGTACTAAGCACCGGGATAAACGCTAATCATGTCCCACATGGTGCTCACAGTCTTAATCCCCATTATAAGCTTAAGTATCTGAAGCCCAGGGAAGTGAAGTAACTTGCGCAAGGTCACCCAGCAGTCTAGTGGTGGAGCCAGGATTAGAATCCAGGACCTTCTGACTCCCAAGCCTGAGCACTGTCTACTAAGCGATGCTGCTTCTCAAGTGTGTGTAGGTGTGTGCGCACAGAAAGTGTTTTTAACAGCACTGTACTCGTCCGCTCAACTGTCTATATCTTCATTACCCTATTTATTTTGTTAATGAGATGTACATCACCTTGATTCCATTTATTTGCTGTTGTCTTAATGAGATGCTCTTCCCCTTGATTCTATTTATTGCTATTGTTTTCGTCGGTCCGTCTCCCCCGATTAGACCGTAAGCCCGTCAGTGGGCGGGGACCGTCTCTCTCTGTTGCCGATTTGTCCATTCCAAGCGCTTAGGACAGTGCTCTGCGCATAGTAAGCGCTCAATAAATACTATTGAATGAATGAACAAAGTTAAGGTTCAAAACCGGCCTGCGTTAGGCTCTTCTTACCAATCAACCGTTACCCTGTACTGAGCACCTGTCATATGCAGAACTCTGTTCTAAGCTCTTGGGAAGGTACATTAGAATCATCTTGTATCCACCCCAGCGCTTAAAGCAGTGCCTGGCACAGAGTAAGTGCTAACTTATATATTTTCATTACCCTAGTTATTTTGTTAATGAGATGTACATCACCTTGATTCTCTTTATTTGCTATTGTTTTAATGAGATGTTCATCCCCTTGATTCTATTTATTGCCATTGTCTTTGTCTGTCCGTCTCCCCCGATTAGACTGTAATAATAATGTTGGTATTTGCTAAGCGCTCACTATGTGCAGAGCACCGTTCTAAGCTCTGGGGTAGACACAGGGGAATCAGGTTGTCCCACGTGGGGCTCACAGTCAATCCCCATTTTACAGACGAGGTAATTGAGGCACCGAGAAGTGAAGTGACTGGCCCACAGTCACACAGCTGACAAGTGGCAGAGCCGGGATTCGAACCCATGACCTCTGACTCCAAAGCCCGTGCTCTTTCCACTGAGCCACGCTGTCGAAGGGCAGGGACTGTCTCTGTTACCGATTTGTACATTCCAAGCGCTTGGTACATAGTAAGCGCTCGATAAATACTATTGAATGAATTCTTTTGATATAATCTCTACCTCAGAATTTAGTATGGGACTTGGCACATAGTTAACACTTGGCCAATTCCACCGCTATCATTGTTATTCATTCAATAGTATTTATTGAGCGCTTACTGTGTGCAGAGCACCTGTACTAAGCGCTTGGAATGAACAAGTCGGCAACAGATAGAGACGGTCCCTGCCCTTTGACGGGCTTACAGTGTTGTTAAGCTGAATGACACAGCTCCCCTTGCCACTGAAGACTGCGAAGACCATGTAGGACAACGTCTGTATCTCCCCTCAATTTGTATCTACACTAGTGCTTAGTACAGTGCCTGGCACTTGAACGCCATAATAAAAAGGAAAAAGAAAGAATTGGTCGGCCAAATCTTTACACGGAGGACGTTCCGTGCAGGAGAGAGGATGTGAGCAAGGGGTCTTTAGCAGGAGAGGTGAGAACGAGGCTCAGTGAGACATGATGAGAAATTAGAGCGTGCTTTGACATTTAATAGTTCTTTCTTATTAGAATTTCATTTTCTGGGAAGAGTGAGACTTCTAAAGAATCATTCTGAATTGTTCTAATAGACTTTTAAAGCCTAATGAAGGGCCTGAGAAAAGCGGTTAAAATCTAAGAGCAAAATAATTCTCCAAAGTCTTCACATTTCCTTCTCCACAGATTGTTGCGCTGGATTCAATCAGTGATATTTATCGAGTGCTTACTGTGTGCAGAGCACTCTACTAAACTCATGGGAAAGTATATACAATATGTTGGTTGGCAGAGAAGCAGCGTGGCTTAGTTGGAAAGAGCACGGGCTTGGGAATCAGAGGATGTGGGTTCCAATCCCAGCTCTGCCTCTTGTCTGCTTTGTGACTTGGGCAAGCCACTTAACTTCTCTGTGCCTCGGTTACCTCATCTGGAAAGTGGGGATTAAGACTGTGAGTTTAATCCCGATTACAACCCGACGACCTTCTATCTACCCCAGTGCTTAGAACAGTGCTTGGCACATAGTAAGCACCCGACAAATACCATCATTATTATTACTATCATCCCTGATCACAAAGAGCTAACACCAGTAGTAGAATTAGCAATGATGACGATGATAATGATGATTGTGGTATTTGAGTGCTTACTGTGTGCCAAGCACTGTTCTGAGCGCTGGGGTAGGTACAAGATAATCAGGTCCCACGTGGGGCTCAGAATCTAACTAAGAGGGAAAGCAGGATTTGAATCCCTATTTTACACATGAGGAGGCCCAGAGAAGTGAAGTGACTTCCCCAAGGTCACAAAGCAAATAAGTGGCAGAGCGGTGATTAGAACTCAGATCCCGTGAGTCCCAGGTCCGGGCTCTTTTCACATGCTACTTCTCCAAACATACTAAAACCACTCTGGACATATTTCTTTGCTCTGCCTGGTTTCCAGAGATTTCAGCATCTACTTTAGTTAAATGAAGTGGAGAATTCAGTAAATTGTATTTTCCCACATTCGATCAATCCGTAGTATTTACTGCCCACCCGCTTTGTGCTGAGCACGGAACTGAGCGCTCGGGAGAGGACACTAGATTCAGTAGATATGATCCCTGCCTTCGTGGATCCAAGAGTCTCTTCTGGAATACAGAAAATAGAATAATTTTCCCGCTAGGAGAATGGAGAAAAAACAGCTACGTAGATGAGTTAGTACTTGGGTAATCTCGGTCAAGAAACCGAGATTTCGTCCCAGCTAGTATGATCCCCGATTTTTACCATCAACATTTTTATCCTCATTTGAACTTTACATTAGATTCTCAGGACCTCCGTCAGTCATTGATACTGTGCCTCAGTTACCTCATCTGCAAAATGGGGATTAAGACCATGAGCTGTGCCCAACGTGATTGTCTTGTATGTAGCCCGGTGGTTAGTACAGTACCAGATACATTGTAAGTGCCTAATAAAGATCGCTTTAAAAAATGGTACTTCATGAGGACTTTCTGTGTGCAGAGTAATAATAATAATGTTGGTATTTGTTAAGCGCTTACTATGTGCCGAGCACTGTGGTAAGCGCTGGGGTAGACACAGGGGAATCAGGTTGTCCCACGTGGGGCTCACAGTCTTCATCCCCATTTGACAGATGAGGGAACTGAGGCACAGAGAAGTGAAGTGACTTGCCCACAGTCACACAGCTAAGTGGCAGAGCTGGGATTCGAACTCATGCGCCCTGACTCCAAAGCCCGTGCTCTTTCCACTGAGCCACAGAGTACTGTCCCCAGCTCTCGGGAAAGTACACTAGAGTACGTAGACACGATTCCTGCGTTCAAGGATCTTACGGACCAGCCGGGTACGAGGGAACAACACATCAACATCTTGCTGAGACCGATTAGAAAGGAAAAATTCTGTCTACGCACATTCTTCCCCCATGGATTGTTTTCAAGCATCAACGATGACGTGACTCTTCAATTTGATTGCCTTCCTAAATCAACAGACTGCCCTCTAACCGTCGTAAGAGATGGCAGTTGATTTACAGGAGGAATTCTTTTTTTTCCCCCATTATTTCCTAATCGCCAGTAGGTGATTAACCATTGTGAATTTGACAACGAGCACTGGATGTATTACCGAACATTCCAAATGTAGTCTTTTAATGGAAATTAGCCCCCCGAAGCAGGAGGAGAAGAAATTTACCTGGATCGGATAAACGTTCTCTTTGAAAGACACCATCGAATAAACACGGTGGACCAGGAGTCCTGGTTAGTCAGGGTATCAATCTGTCAGGCATCTGCAAGTTTTCTGATGATTTCTATACTCCAAAGTCCGGTCGGAAAATTCACGCCGAGCTCTGCTGCTCTTGTTTCCCTGGCGATGATTCAGGATTGAGGTTTATTAGTACAGAATCCAGCTGGCAACGCTGTCCCATCTTTCTCTATTCATTACGGAGTCAAAGGAAACCCCTGTTCTCCTCCCCCGCACCCCCTCCCGACTCCAGAGACTGGAGTTCTGTACTTATGGCTGGATCAAAGATGTTTTACTCTGAGCGAAACTTGTTTCCTCGCCTGCACTTCTTTAACTCTGGTCCTTATTAGCAGGCTGGAGAGGGAAGCGTCCCGGGATTTTATTTTCCTTCAAAACGGGGAAAACAAATATCGCACGCTTTTCGTTTGGGGATTTTCGAGATCGGCCCCGGCGCTCAGCGCACTTGGTCTCGGTAAGTTGGCATTTAGTTTCCCGTTTGCTTTCACGTGGTGAGGGGTTGGGGGTGGTCTCCCCGTTCAAGTCTGACCATGCCCAGTTATTTCCAACTCAGCTGGCTCAGAATCAATCAGTGGGATTTTTTTGAATGCTAACTCTGTGCCAAGCATTGTGCTAAGCGCTGGGAAAAGGACTATAAGATAAGAGATGGGAAATGCTAACGAGATCCTCAAGGGGCTTATAATCTATACGAGGAGAAAGACATTACATTGCAGGTAGGGGAGATGTTAGAATAGGAGGATCGATCGATCGAATCTATTGAGCGCTTAATGGGTGCAGAGCACTGTACTAAGCGCTTGGGAGAGAACGTTATAACAGTATAACAGACACAGCCCATGCCCACAACTAGCTCCCAGCCCAGACGGGCAGACGGATATTAATATGAATCAATAAATTACAGGTATGTACGAAGCAGCACGGCATAGCGGATAGAGCATGGGCCTGCGAGTCAGAAATTCATAGGTTCTGATCCCGGCTCCGCCACTTTCTGCCGTGTGACCTTGGGCGAATCACTTCAGTTCTCTGTCCCTCACTTACCTCATCTGTACAATGGGAACTGAGAATGTGAGCCTCATGTGGGACAGGGACCGTGTCTAACCCGATTTGCTTGTATCCACCCCAGTGCTTAATACAGTGCCTGGCACATAGTAAGTGCTTAAAAAGTACCATTATTATTATTATTATTATTATAAGTGCTGTGGGGCTGGAAGGAGGGGATGAATAAAGGGAGCAAGTCAGGGTGATGCAGAAAGGAGTGGAAGAAAAGGAAAAGAGAGCTTAGTCAGGGAGGGCCTCTTGGAGGAGATTAGACCGTAAGCCCGTCAAACGGCAGGGACCGTCTCTATCTGTTGCCGACTTGTTCGTTCCAAGCGCTTAGTCCAGTGCTCTGCACATAGTAAGCGCTCGATAAATACTATTGAATGAATGAAAGGAGATGTGCCTTTATTAAGGCTTTGAGGCGGGGATGATTAATTGTCTGCTGGATATGAAGCGGGAGGACTTTGCAGGCTAGAGGACGGACGTGGGCCTAAGGTTAAGGATACACACATAAATGCAGTGAGACCGGGGTGAATATCAAAATGCAGAAAGGATGCACAGCCAAGTGCGTCGTCGACTGTGAGCAGAGGGCAAGACAGTGTGCTCTTTTCCACAACCACGGAAGGTTCATTTAGCTGACGGGGGAGCACTGGAATTGCTCAGGTGAGAGCAGAGAGCACGCCGCAAAGACGGTGTCATAAACGTAGCGTCATATTAGTAGATTGTAAGTTCCATGAGAGCAAGGATCGTTTCTACCAACTCTAAACTCCTGAAGGCTTAGTAAAGGGCTCGGCGCAGGTGCTTAGAACCGCACTTGGCACGTAGTAAGCGCTTAATAAATATATTATTATTAGTAATAATTAGAGAAGCGGTGTGGCTTAATGGAAAGAGCACGGGCTTGGGAGTCAGAGGGGGTGAGGTCTAATTCCGTTCGGCCACTTGTCAGCTGCGTGACTTTGGGCAAGTCACTTAACTTCTCTGGGCCTCAGTTTCCTCATCTGTAAAACGGGGATCAAGACTGGGCGTCCCACGTGGAACACCCTGATTACCACGTATCTACCCCAGGGCTTAGAGCAGTGCTTGGCACATAGCGCTTAACGAATACCATTATAAGTAGTAATAATGTTGGTATTTAGTAATAATAATGATGTTGGTACTTGTTAAGCGCTTAGTATGTGCCGAGCACCGTTCTAAGCGCTGAGCAAGTATTCGTTAAGCGCTTAGTAGTAGTAATAGATTGTAAGCTTCCGGAGGGATGGGATCATGTCTCCCAATTCTATCGTATGCGCCCGAACACTTAGTGAACGGTTCTGCCTCCAGTAGACTTGCAGGCAGCGATTAGGTTTATGTTCCCAAGCACCTTGGCAACTCACTTCACTTCTCTCTGCCTCAGTTACCTCTTTCGTAAAAGGGCCGCTAAAGCTGTGAGCCCCATGTGGGATATGGATTGTGCCTACCCCGGTGCTTAGTACAGTGCCTGGCACATAGTAAGTGCCCAACAAATACCGTAATAATAATAATAATGATGATGGTATTTGTTAAGCGCTTACTCTGTGCAAAGCACTGTTCTAAGCGCTGGGGTAGACACGGTGTAATCAGGTCGTCCCACAAGGGGCTCACAGTCTTACTCCGCATTTTACAGATGAGGTCCCTGAGGCACAGAGAAGTGAAGTGACTTGTCCGCGGTCACACAGCCGACAGGCGGTGGAGCCAGGGTTAGAACGTACGACATCTGACTCGCAGGTCCGCGCTCTTTCCACTGAGCCACGAAAGCACTTAATAAAATGGTCAGGGGTGATGTCTTCCAACTTGGCTCTCTGTCGTCTCTCAACTGCTCGGGACAATGCTCTGCACAAAGTAAGCTTTCGATAAATTCCACCGATTGATTGGGAAGCAGCATGGCTTAGTGGATGTAGCAAGGCCCTGGGAGTCAGAAGGTCCTGGATTCCAATCCAGCTCCATCACTCTGCTCTGTGGCCTAGAGCAAGGCAAGTCACTTCTCTGTGCCTCAGATACCTCATCTATAAAATGGGGGGTTAAGATTGTAAGTCCCAAGTGGGTCAAGGACTGTGTCCAACCTAATTAGCTTGTGTCTACCCCAGCGCTTAAAACAGGGTCTGGCACAAAATAAGTGCTTAGCAAGTGCAATAATGATAACAATGAAACAGGCATTTGTAAAATGCTCAGGGATCATGCCTACCAACTTCATTGTCCTCTCCCAAGTACTTAGTACAGTGCCCTGCACACAGTAAACACTCAAATCACACTGATTGATTGATTTTAAAGTCATATATACAATATACTACATATGAGAGTGGGTTTTAAGGATTATATGGAAACAGAGTCAAGGATGGAGTAAAATTCGGCTCCAGAGAATTTTTGCACAAGTACTTGGCCAGGGTTTTGATCTGCGCTTTGGAAATCAAAGCTCTGGGGGGAAAGCAGAGAAACCAGTGCATTGATCTAAGATAAACAGCCTGTTTGCTGCTTCTCCGATGAAGCGGGTCTGCCTAGGAAGGGGAAAGAGGTAAGAGAAAAGTAAGGAAGGAGCTCTTCTTTGATCCAAATGATTCTTGAAACGCAAGAGTCCACTCTTGGCTCGTTTTTGCCAGGAAGGTTAACCGCTTGTTATGCCTCAAAGTCATTCACACTGTCTAGAGAACATTATGGTTAGATTGAAAAGGGCACATCTTTTTGAACGGGTCTTTGTCCAATGAATAAAGGAAGGCCTGGGTTTTTTTTGTCTTTAGGTGAGTTTTTTTTTTCTTTTTACGTCTCCACTCCACATGAGTCCAGGGGCTGATGAGGACTTTATTAGTATGGTAGATATTAGTCAAGAACACAGAATGGGACTTGGTGTCAATTTTTGTCGATCTTTCAGCTAGAACCTGTATTTATCGGTTAAAATGGAATCGCATCGTGAAATGCGTAAAGCCACTCTGAAGAAGATCCTTTCTCCCCGGACAGAAGCCTCAAGACGTGATTACTCTTAGGGTGAACGTCATTAGTACTCGATGGGAGCAGGGACTATCAAAATTTCAATTTTTGTGTTTGGGAGGTCTTGCGTAAAGAAAATCTATTAAAAGCGAAAGAAGCCCCAACATAAATGCAAAACTCAAGAGGATCTTGGCTAGAGAAAATCCATTCGAGGTTAACAGCAAAATGCATGCACCACCCCATCGTATCTTACTAGAACCGAGCTCTGGATACCGGTGAAGTGATTGGGGCTGGGACTGCGGATGAGGTTGGGCTGGGGCTGAAGCGGCAACTGAGGCTATGACTGGGGATTACTGTTACCGTTGGATTAAGCTGCAAAGGTCCAGAGAGAATTTATTGTAGAACTTGTTTTTTCTATTGTTTTGTATCATTAATCAATCAATCATATTTGAGTGCTTTATTGTGTGCACAGCACTGTACTGAGCTCTTGGGAGAGGACAGTATAACAGTGTTAGTAGTCATGTCTCCTACCCACAACGAATTTACCGTCTAGAGGAGGAGACAGGCATTAATAGAAATAAAATATGGCAAGCTCATCGTCTAAGCTCATTAAGGGCAGAGAACGTAATTGCCACCTTGGTTATTATGTTCTTTGCCAAGTACTTAGTACAATACACTACAGTCAGTTAGCGCTCAGTACGTAGGATTGATGGATCGATTGAATATGACCATAAATCCTGGGGGGCTGTGAGAGGGGTGAATAAAGGGAGCAAATTCAAGTGCAAGGGCGATGCAGAGGAAGTGAGAGAAGAGGAAACGAAGTCCTTGTCAGGGAAGGCCTTTTGGAGGAGATGGGCCTTCGATAAGGCTTTGAGGTTCAAGGGGAGGAGAGTTATAATCTATTATATATAAGTATCTTCCCAGCACTCAGTACAGCTCTACACAAGGTAAGTGATCAATAAATATGATTGAATGAATGAATAAATGAAGGAGGGCATTCCGGCCCAGATGGAAGGTGTTAGCAAAGTTGGGTGGTGAGACAGATGAGATCGAGATAGAGTGAGTAGGTTGGCGTTGGAGGAGCGAAGTGTGCCGGCCAAGTTGTAGTAGTAGGAAGCAGAGAGGCGATTTCGTGCTTTAAAGCCCATGGTAAGGACTTTGTTTGATGAGAAAGTGGATGGGTGACCACTTTTCGTGAGGGGCAGGGAAACATGGTCAGAACGCTTTTGTAGAAAAGTGATCCGGGCATCGGAGTGAAGTGCGGACTCGAGTTGGGAGAGACAGGAGGCGAGGAAGTCGATGCCGTAGTCCAGGCAGAATAGGAGAAGTAGTTGGATCAAAGTGGTAACAGTTTAGGAGGAGAGGAAAAGGTGTATTTTACCAGTGTTTAAAAATTTGAACCGACAGGATCTGATGAGAGATTGAATGTGTGGATTGAATGAGAGATTTTTTTTTTTCATCTTCCCTTATGTGTCTGCAGCGAATTCCCCCCTCCTTCCTTCATTCTTATCATCTGGATCCCTAGGGCACTTAAAGTTTTTGTCTATTTCTTACCTGTGTATCTTTTCCCAGCACTTAATACAGTGTTTTATACGTTATGAGCTCGATAAATTCCATCACTAACACTACTATTAGAATACTGAAGTCGTCTTTGTGGTGACATGATTTTTTTTTTTATTAACATAGGAGACTTTTTATTGTTTTGGGCATTTTATATCGACTCCTTTCTCTTATCCAAATAGCACGATGTGAAAACTCACATGATATTTCTTTTTGGGGAAAAAAATGCACAATCTTCTCAGCGAAGGCAGATTGTTCTTTATCGCATAAAAATTCTTCAAACCCCAAATTCAGCAGTTTCACCCTCCTCTCCCCTTAAGTTCATCAGTGTCGAATTCCTAATCTAACAGCTGACATTTTTCTCGGCGATGTTAGACGGAATTCTAATTTTCAGTCCGGTCCGCTGATTTTATTTCAACCTCTTGCTATCAGTCAGTGGTAGTTCTCGAGCACTTACTGTATGCAGGGCACTGTACGAAGGGCTTGGGAAAGTACAGTATGACAGAGTCGGTAGACAGGTTCCCTGCCCACGCTGACAGATCGTTTAATTCCTCAAGCGCTATCTTCTGCTCCCTAGACTCCTGCATTGGTTTCAATCCACCAATCAGTTGCATTGATGGAGTGCTTACCGTGGGCAGAGCACTGTGCTCAGTGTTCAGGACACTACAGTATAACAGAGTTGGGAGACAAGTTCCCTGCTCATGACGAGCTTACAGTGGGAGACAGACATTCATCTAAATAAATGAATTGTGTATATGAACATAAATGCTGTGGGGCTGAGGGAGGAATGAATGAATAAAGGGAGCAAATCCAAGTGCGAGGGGCACACGGAAGGGAGTGGGAGAGGAGGAAATGAGAGCTTGGAGAAGATGAGCTTTTAATAGGGCTTTGATGGTGGAGAGAGTCTGTTGATATGAAGAGGGAGGGTGTTCCAGGCCAGAGGCAGGACACGGGCTAGCGTTGATCATCGAGATAGATGAGATCAAGGCCCAGCGAGTAGGTCAGCGCTAGAAGACGGGAGTTTGCGGGTGGGTTGTACTAGAAAATGAGATGGACGAGATTGCGGTACAGTGAGTGGTTTGGCATTAGAGGACCCATATATGCTGGCTGGGCCCGAGGGGGCAAAGTGGGATTTTGGAAGACAAAATATTCCAGACCAATAGATGGTATTTGTTAAGCACTTACTATGTGGCAGGCACTGTTCTAAGCGCTGGGGTAGATAAAGGCTAATCAGGTTGGACACAGTCCCTCTCCCACATGGGCTCACAGTTTTAATCCCCATTTAACAGATGAGGTAACTGAGGAACAGAAAAGTTATGTGACTTGCCTAAATTCCCTCAGCAGGCAGGCGGTGGAGCTGGGACACACCTGATCCGATTACAGTGTTGAAACTACCTCGACAGAGTAAAACCTACCAAATCAATCAGTGCCATTTATTGAGCACTTCCTGTGAGCGGAGCACTGTACCGAGCACTTGGTAGAGTACAGTGTAACAGAGTTAATAATAATAATGATAACAATGATGGTATTCGTTAAGCGCTTACTATGTGCAGAGCACTGTTCTAAGCGCTGGGGAAGATACAGGATGATCAGGTTGTCCCACGTGAGGCTCACACTCTTCGTCCCCATTTTACAGGTGAGGTAACTGAGGCACCGAGAAGGGAAGTGACTTACCCACAGTCACGCAGCTGACAAGTGGCGGAGTCGAAATTCGAACCCATGACCCCTGACTCCCGAGCCCAGGGTCTTTCCACTGAGCCATTCTGCTTCTCTGACATGTTAGCGGACGTGTACCCTGCCGACAGCGAGCTTCCAGTTTAGAGGGCCAGAGGGTACCAAATGGGACCCTCTCCAAAAATGCTGTGATTTTGTGCTTTTGCGATTCCTTAATCTCGTTTCAAGTGCTTCCTACAGATTGTCGGATCCTGTGAGGATAGATGCTGTCATCTGCATCAGATATGCGCTTTCTCTATCCGTTGAGGGTTTCCTATGTGTTAAGCACTGTTCTGAGCTTTCAGGAGATACAAGTTTATCAGGTTGGCTACGGTCCCTGTCCTACGTGGGGCTCACAGTCTGTTGGAGAAGGGAGGATTTTACAGATGGGGTAACTGAGGCAAAGAGAAGTGGAAAGAAACAGCATGGCTTAGTGGATAGAGCACAGGCCTAGGAGTCAGAAGTTGTCGTTTGTCTGCTTTGTGACCTTGGGCAAGTCGCTTCATTTCTGTGGGCCTCAGTTACCTCATCTGTAAAATGAGGATTAAGATTGGGAGCCCCATGTGGTACAGGGACTGTGTCCCAACTGATTAACCTTGTATCTACCCAGTACTTGGAACAGTGCTTGGCACATAGGAAGCACTTAACAAGTGTAATTATTATTATTATTATTATGGGACTTGCCCAAGATCACACCGCAATATTTGTTCGGTATTTGTTAAGCGCTTCCTGTGTGCAGAGCACTGTTCTAAGCTCCGGGTTTAGATACAGGGTCATCAGGTTGTCCCACGTGGGGCTCACAGTCTTCATCCCCGTCTTACAGATGAGGGAACTGAGGCCCAGAGAAGTGAAGTGACCTGCCCACAGTCACACAGCTGACAGGTGGCCGAGCCGGGATTCGAACCCATGACCTCTGACTCCCAAGCCCGGGCTCTTTCCACCGAGCCACGCTGCTTCCCCCACAGCAGTCCACTAGTAGAGCTGGGACTAGAAGCCGGGTCATCTGACCCCCCCCGAGGCCCACGCGCTTTCCATTAGGCCACGCTGCTTCTCTTTTAACTAGATTCGGTCCCGTTGACGTAGGAGCTGAACGTAATCTCTTGCCTACGGAGTAAGCACTGTGAATCCCGTGTGGGAACGTGACTGTATCCAACCTGATTATATTATGTCTACTCCAGCACCTAGTACAATACGCAGTCCATAGTAGGCGGTTAAAAAATACCCTGATTGAGTAATTAATTCTTCCACATGAAGCCGTATTCTGTGACATCTTCCCTTTCCGTCCAAAGGTGGAAGGAATTTAGGCTCCCAGACTCCGATCGAGAAGTAAACACCAGCAGATATTCATGACGCTAAGAAGAGTACGTGCTTAACAGACACTCTGCTAAGCTCTAGGGTAGATCTCCCTTAATGGGCTTCGAGAAACCTAGTCACCTTAGACCGGGCTTAGCGTCCGGAGATGCGGGTTCGATTTCTGGCTCCACTCCTTGCCTGCTGTGAGACCTTGGATAAGTCACTTCACTTCCCTGTATTTCAGTCTCCTCGCCTGAAAAATGGAGACTACGTTCCTTGTCTCCCTTCACCTGAGATCTGTGAGCCCTATATAGGACAGGGACTTGATTGGATAGGACTGTACTGTATCCCCCTCAGTGCTTAGCACAGTGCTTGGCACATACCGCTTAACAGATATCGCAGTTATTATGAACAGATGGGGAAAGCGGGGGCCGAAGAGATGTGCAAGTATGGACATAATAACAGTGCTGATATTTATTAAGCGCTCACTGTGCGCCGAGCACTGTTCTAAGTGCTTGGGGTAGATACAAGGTAGTCAGGTTGTCCCACGTGGGGTTCACGGTCTCAATCCCCATTTTCCAGAGGAGGTAACCGAGGCCCAGAGAAGTGAAATGACTCGCCCGAGGCCACCCAGCGGACAAGTGGCCGAGCTGGGGTTAGGACCCGGGACCTTGCGACGGGGGACCGTGTCCAACCTGATTAACCTGTTCCGATCCCAACGCTTACAACAGCGATCGGCATTTAGTAAGCACTAAATGTACCATAATCATTCTCATAATTAAAAATAATAATCATGTTGGTATTTGTTAAGCGCTTACTCTGGGCCGAGCACTGTTCTAAGCGCCGGGGTAGACAGGGGAATCAGGTTGTCCCACGTGGGGCTCACAGTCTTAATCCCCGTTTTACAGATGAGGGAACTGAGGCACCGAGAAGCGAGGTGACTCGCCCAAGGTCACACAGCCGACAAGTGGCCGAGCTGGGATTTGAAGCCATGACCTCTGACTCCAAAGCCCGGGCTCTCTCCACTGGGCCACGCTGCTTCTCTAGCCACGCTGCAATTAGATGTCCCCTTCCCCCCAGGAGAATGCCAGGCTCTGCACACGGTAAGTGCTCAGTAGATCCGATTGAATGAATGAATTTCTAGCCCCAGAACCATTTCCACTAGGTCTCTCACCTCCTCCTTCCCCGCGCCAGCTCTCCCGTTGAATTATGTCGGCCATCCTTGCCAATTGAGTCTCTGCCCTCTCCCTGCACCTGACACCTGCTTTCAGCTCTTCCCGTGATGGCAACTCCAAAGAACCCCGACACCGGATCCGTCCCCCGTGAATTCAACCCTCTGATGAGTCTCCGTCTGTCTCTCCCCAAGGCCAACCCGCCCGCCTCTTTCCTCGGCTCTCCGCGGTCTCCAGGCCCAGGCGGACGAAGGCCGCAGGTGCGGCAGATAACTCCGAGCCAGCCGGCGCCGTCTCCGCGACCGGACAGGATCCGGGAGCCTGCCGGCATCTTCTTCTCCAAGAAGGAAGATCCTGCCGCTTCCCCGATAGAGCCCTTTCTCCTTCCAAATTTTAACATGAGGCGAAGGCTTCGGAGGGGATTCCGAGCCTCGGGGCCCGTAAGTGTGAACAGCGTCGTCGTCGTCATCGGCAGCGGTGTTCATCGAGCGCTTGCTGTCTGCGGAGCACCGTACTAAGCTCTTGGGGGAGGACGGCGCCACAGAGTCGGTGGGGGGATTCCCTGCCCGCAGCGGGCTTACAGTCTAGAGGGGGAGACGAAGGTTAGAATAAACGATGGATATGCACGTAAGTGTTACGGGGGGGGGGGGGGCGAAGGTGAGGTGACTGATTCGTCGGTATACGTGATAATAATAATCATTATAGTATTTGTTAAGTGCTCGCTATGTGTAAGGCACCGGGGTGGTTCCAGACAAATTGGGTTGGACACAGTTCCTGTCCCCTTGAGGTAACTGAGGCACAGAGAAGTGAAGCGACTCATCCAGGGTCACCCAGCAGACGAGTGGCAGAGCAAGGATTGGAACCCGTGACTTTCTGATTCCCAGGCCCGTACTTTATCCACTGTGCCACGTTGCTGTTGTTGACTGACGTGACTGACATGATCCCTCGCACTATACTAAGCACTTGGGAGAGTATAATGTAACGATAGGACAGACACGTTCCCTGCCCACGACGAGCTCACGGTCCGGAGGACTGTCATTTATAAAAAGGCATAACGTAATCTATAATCCGTAGTTATGGACGTAAGGGCTGTGGGGCAAATACCACACGTTCGAAGGTACCAGGTACCCGTGGAGAGGTGACGCGGAAGGGAGAGGGAGCTGGGAAAAGAGGGTTTAATCGGGGATGGCCTCCTGGAGGAGGTGTCCTCAATTATGCTTTGAAGGTGGAGAGAGTGGTGGTCTGGAGTACGTGGAGGGGGTGGATGTGGGAAATGGGCCCACGGAGAGATGGATGAGATGAAGGCACGGTGAGCGGCCGGCCGGCGCTAGAGGAGCAGAGGGTGGAGTGGGAGAATAGGGAGGTAGGCGGGAGGGGGCCAGCCGACTGAGGAACAGAGAGGGGACCGGACGTGAGGTTGAGGGGGTCCCTCCTGGGCCAGGCCTGGGCTGCCTCTTCCACCTCCCCCTCCACATGTGCCAGGCCACCGGTCTCTCCACCTTCAAACAACCATAATAATGATGTTGGTATTTGTTAAGCCCTTACTATGTGCAGAGCGCTGTTCTAAGCGCCGGGGGAGATGCAGGGTCATCGGGTCGTCCCACCTGAGGCTCACAGTCTTCATCCCCATTTTACCCATGAGGGAACTGGGGCACTGAGAAGGGAAGTGACTCGCCCACAGTCACACAGCTGACAAGGGGCAGAGCGGGGATTCGAACCCATGAGCTCTGACTCCCAGGCATCCTTGGGGTCACACCCCCTCCGGGAAGCCTTCCCCCAATAAGCTCTCTCTTCCTTGGCTCCTTCTGCATCACCTGTGCACCGGGACCTGTGACCTGTGGATATTTAATATCCGCCCCACCACCGAACGCACTCTGGAGCCCCCACAGCCGTCTACCGGACAGAAAGTAGCCAAGAGCTGCCGGACTCAACTAGGGCCAACTTGAGAAGGCGGGGCGGAGTTGGGTTTTGAACCCCCTTCTCATCTCCTGGCTCCCACCTCTCTTCTTCCCACACGGTCACGCTGAAAGAACCTATTCAAGATCAAAATGACTATTATTCATTTCTTTGATATTTTGTATTGTTGAGATTTATTGTTTTCAGTGACGTTGGCTTCCTGTCAATCTACAACTGTTGTGATGCTATGTAGTAAGTGCCTACTATGTGCCGGTACTGGAAGCGGCGCGGTGTAGCGGATAGAGCACGGCCTGAGAGGCAGAAGGTCATGGGTTCTCATCCTGACTCCTCCACTTGTCTGCTGTGCGACCTTGGACAAGTCGCTTCGCTTCTCAAGAGAAGCAGCGTGGCTCAGTGGAAAGAGCCCGGGCTTCGGAGTCAGAGGTCGTGGGTTCGACTCCCGGCTCTGCCCCTTGAGAGCTGTGGGACTGTGGGCAAGTCACTTCACTTCTCTGTGCCTCAGTTCCCTCATCTGTACAATGGGGATTAACTGTGAGCCTCACGTGGGCCGACCTGATGACCCTGTATCTCCCCCAGCGCTTAGAACGGTGCTCTGCACATAGTGAGCGCTTAACAAATACCAACATTATTATGATGGTTATTCTCTGTGCCATCGTTCTTTCATCTGTAAAATGGGGATTGAGACTTTGAGCACCACATGGGACAGGAGCCGTGTCCCACCTGTTTTGCTTGTATCCACTCCCTCGCTTAATACGATGCCTGGCACGTAGTAAGTGCTTAAGAAATACCCTAATAGTTATTATTATCATTATTGTTAACCTTGGTTATTCTGATTCCCAGGCCCACGCTCTATCCCCTAGGCCAGGCTGCTTTTCACTTGTACCCGTTCTGCTTCCGATCTGATGATCTTCCAGCGCGGCTCAGTGGAAAAGAGCCTGGGCTCCGGAGTCAGAGATCGTGAGTTCGACTTCCGGCTCCGCCACTTGTCAGCTGTGTGACTGCGGACGAGTCACTTCACTTCTCTGTGCCTCGGTGACCTCATCTGTAAAATGGGGATGAACCGCGAGCCTCACGTGGGACGACCTGATGACCCTGTATCTCCCCCAGCGCTTAGAACAGTGCTCTGCTCATAGTCAGCGCTTAACAAATACCAACATTATTATTATCACCCCAGAGTTTAGTCCGATGCCTCAGATATTGGTAGTGATGGTTGTGGTGTTTTTTCAGCACTTACCCAGTGTCGGTCCTCCGCCTTGCAGTGCTCCCTGGAATTGTGGGTTCCGGAATCCCCCGTCCCTCCACCAGACAATATAAGAGTGAGAGGTCAGTGTGACTTTGATTTTACCTCAATCCCGGAGCTTCATTTGAGCCCTGAGTTTGGGACACGGAAATATTTCTGCTCACCCCCGTCACGGGCACACGATCGTTACCTTCTCTTCCGAAGGGCCATCTGGACTCTCGTGGCCGCCGACTCTGTCGATGAAGTATAAACCGCACAGGATTGAGGGAGCGGGCTTGATGAAGTTGGCCGGAAGAAAAGAGATTAAAAACCACTTCTTTGGCCCACAGCCCTGAACGGAGCTGCCGTCTGAACTCCGGGTCGGAGATCAGCTGCGGCTTTTTGATTTCCGCCCGCTGAGCCTTCGCACGTGGAAATACATCTCTTCACCCGCCCGCCGTCACCTCCGGACTTATCTCTCGAGACCTGGCCGCAGAGTAGACCGTCGGCCGGGGACACACGATTCTTATTTTTCTTCCTCGCTGTTGTTCTTTTTCATTTCCAGTCCAGCCTGTCTGTGGGCGGAACGGTCCCCCTGAGACCGGAACGCCTCTGTCGAGTGGAGAAAATCAAACCCTTCCGAGCGGGGACTTCCCCGTGGGGAACCGGGAGATGGACCGGGGAGGAGACAGCGGAGTCGGCGAGGGGAAGCCGGCGGGGAATCCGTGCTGTCGGAGCAGGTGGGAAACGGCTGAGCCGAAGCGAAGCCATCCTCTCCGACAATCACTCTCCCTTCTTCAGATTGAAGGCACGTCTCCTCCGAGACGCGTTCCCCGACTGAGCCCTCCTTTCTTCTCCCGCTCCCTTCTTTCTGCATCTCCCAGACTTGCTCCCTTTATTGCTTGTTTATTTATTCCTTTGCCCGGATCCAGCCCAGCGCTTAGTACAGTGCCCGGCACAGAGTAAGTGCTTAACAAATACCATCGTTAGATACCATTTTAGAGCCCGCCTCCTCCAAGAGGCCTTCCCAGACGGAGCTCCCCCTTTTCCCTCTGCTCCCTCTGCTCCCCCTCACTACAAGATGCCTTGTAGTGATACATACCAACTACTACGTGCAGGGCACTGTACTAAACACTTGGGCGAGCGCAGTAGAATGAATCGACGAGATCCCTGCCCTCAGGGAGTTTTCAGTCTACTGTGTGCAGCCTATTGTACTGAGAGCTTGGGCAGCTGTAGACTAGTGGGAAAAAACCCGCTGCTTTCAGGGTTCCTGGGTTTTATTCCCATCTCTGCCCCCTACGTACTGTATGACCTCAGGCAAGTCATTTCCCCGTGTCACGGTTCCCTCATCTACGGAATGGGGATTCGATCCCCGTTCTCCCTCCCGCTTAAACCGATGATCTTGTATCTACGGCAGCTTAGCATAGGGCTCGGGACCTAGTAAAGCCTTAACGAATACCACGATAATCGTTATTAAATAGACACGATCGACGTGCTGATTGACGTTTGGTAGATACCACGAGAACAGCTTTCCAGCACGATCAAACCCCCTGCACGTTCTCTCACGCCACTCTGAGTCCCTTCCCGAGTCAGAACTGATTTTGTTTTAGGAAGGTAAAGAGAGCCGGCGGGGAAAACGGAACTTCTGCCAGCAACGAAAACTTGCTCATTCCAGTTCGAGGGAGACGTTTGGCTCGAGGAAGGGAAAGGTTTGCAGGAGCTAGTTTGAAGCCAAGAATAAGGAGGCTTCCAACTGACTCTCCGTGGGTGATCTTTGGAATCGATCCACGGGGAGGCTCAGAAGGAGAAAAGCTTGACCGATTGGTGGAGAATCGACAAAGGGATGCCTCTCAAAGAGGCATCGAAATCCCTTTTTAAGTGCTTAACGAATACCGAAATTCTTATAAAAGACACTATTGCTACCTGCAGTATTTGGCAAAAGCTGCGTTAAGCACTGGAGTCTGTCCGCTACAATCCTAGCATTCGCAGTCCCCGTTCCACATTGGGCAAATAGCCTAAAGAGGAGAGGGAAAAGGTAGGTGTTTGAGAGAGAAGGGGTATTTGATCACCATTTTACAGATGAGGAAACTGGGGCACAGACAAGTGAGGTGACTTGCCCAAGATGTCACAGCAGACCATGGCGGATCCGGGATTAGAAGTCGGGTTCTCTGACCCACAGGCCGGAACTCTTTCCTCCGGACCGCGCTGCTTCTGTTTCTTTGAGACAGGCAAGTCGCAGAGCCGGGTTTAGAACCTCAGTCTCCTGTGTCCCAAGCCCAGGACGTTTCACCCAGGCCTCGCTGCTGCCTGAGTTTTGGCTCTCAGGTTCTGTGATTTTGGGACCTGAAAACAAAGCAGACACGAATGTCATCGGCAAACCCGGGGGCAAGATTTGGGAGACTGTACAGCTCAGGGTTGCTGAGATGGGGCCTCAAAATACATCGTGACTGAAATACTTGGGGACAAATCAGTAAAAATCATACCGAATCTTGCTTCTCCTTTGACTTCCTCGAGTTCAAATGGAAAAGGAATGAAATCCCAAACAATTAGCAAACTGTTTTGGCTCAGAGGGGAATGGTCGGAGATTCAGCGATCCTGGCAAATCAAGGAAATGATACAAACTGAAAACAGCAGGAGTGTGGCCTAGTGGATAGAGCATGGGGCTGGGAGGCAGAAGGACCTGGGTTCTAATCCCACCTCTGCCACCCGTCTGAAATCAGCCCACTTCTTTGGGTCTCAGTTTGTTCATCTGTAAATGGGGGAGAGAGTGCCTGTTCTTCCTCCCTCGTAGAATGTGGACAGGGACTAGGTCTGGTCAGATTCTCCTCCATATGCTTTGGTAGCCAGAAGTGTGTAATTAAAAAAAAATGATTCTATGGTGTTTGTTTCAGAGCGTACTGTGGGCAGAGCGCTCTACTAAATTCAATAGTATTTATTGAGCGCTTACTATGTGCGGAGCACTGTACCAAGCGCTCGGGATGAACAAGCCGGCAACAGATAGAGACGGTCCCTGCCGTTTGACGGGCTCACGGTCCGATCGGGGGAGACGGACGGACGAGAACGATGGCGATAGATAGAGTCGAGGGGAAGAACGTCTCGTAAAAACCGATGGCGACTAAATAGAATCGAGGCGATGTACGTTTCATTAACAAAATAAATAGGGTAACGAAAATAAATGCTAATGAAATATTAAATGCTTGGGAGAGTACAACAGAGTAAGAGAGTACAACAGAGTTAGTAAGTACCGTGGCTCAGTGGAAAGAGCCTGGGCTTCGGAGTCAGAGGTCATGGGTTCGACTCCCGGCTCTGCCGCTTGTCAGCCGTGTGACTGCGGGCAAGTCACTTCACTTCTCTGTGCCTCTGTTCCCTCATCTGTAAAATGGGGATTAACCGTGAGCCTCGCGTGGGACGACCCGATGACCCTGTATCTCCCCCAGCGCTTAGAACAGTGCTCGGCACATAGTAAGCGCTTAACAGATACCAACATTATCATTATCATTATTACATTCCCTACCCACAAGGAGCTTACAGTCTAAAGGGAGAGGCAGACATTAATATAAATCAGGAATTTGTAGTCTGAAATTTATAGATAGGTCTGCAGGTGCTGTGGGGCCGAATGTGGGGCGAATCCCAAATGTCCAGAGAAAGACCCTTGTTGTATTGAATGGCATTTTCAAACAATAATATGTGCTTCCAAAAAGCAGATGGAACAATGACAATGAGAAGCAGCGTGGCTCAGTGGAAAGCGCCTGGGCTTCGGAGTCAGAGGTCATGAGTTCGACTCCCGGCTCTGCCACTTGTCACCCGTGTGACTGTGGGCGAGTCACTTCACTTCTCCGTGCCTCAGTTCCTTCATCTGTAAAATGAGGATTTAAAGTGTGTGAGCCCCACGTGGGACCACCCGATTCCCCTGTATCTCCCCCAGCGCTTAGAACAGCGCTCGGCACCTAGTAAGCGCTTAACAAATACCAACATTATTATATCAACTTTGCTCTGCAACCCTCTCCTTGTTCTCCTGATGCTGACTCCCCTCCAAACACTTCTGCCGGAAGCGAGGAGACAGGCATTTGCGGGAATACAGATAGGAGCTTCGGCAATCGATGGTATTTATGGAACGCTTTTTTTAATGATATTTGCTCATCACTTACTATTTGACAGACACCGAACTAAGCCTTGTAGTAGGTGCCAGCTAAGCAGGTCGGACACAGTCCCTGTTCCACGTGGGGCTCACACAGTCTTAATCTCCATTTTACGGATGAGGTAACTGAGGCATAGTGAAGTGACTTGCCCAAAGTCACACAGCAGAGAGGGGTCAGAGGTGGGCTTAGAACCCAGATCCTCCTGACTCCCAGGCCTGTGCTTTATCCACGAGGCCATGCTGCTTCTCGCGTTTCTTCTCTGCACGCTTAAAGTGTGCAGGAGGCAGCGTGGCTCAGTGGAAAGAGCCCGGGCTTGGGAGTCAGAGATCATGGGTTCGAATCCCGGCTCCGCCACCTGTCAGCTGGGTGACTGTGGGCAAGTCACTTCGCTTCTCTGTGCCTCATTTACCTCATCTGTAAAATGGGGATGAAGACTGTGAGCCCCACGTGGGACAGCCTGATTCCCCTGTGTCTACCCCAGAGCTTAGAACGGTGCTCTGCACATAGTAAGCGCTTAACAAATACCAACGTTACTATTATTATTAGAGTTAGTAGACATGATCCCCGTCCTTAAGTATTTTATGGTCTCCTCTGTGTGGTGCACTGTACTAAGCGAATGGGAAAGTACAATGCAATATAGTCATTCATTCATTAGTATTTATTGAGCGCTTACTATGTGCAGAGCACTGTACTAAGCGCTCGGAATGAACAAGTCGGCAACAGATAGAGACGGTCCCTGCCGTTCGACGGGCTCACGGCCCGATCGGGGGAGACGGACGGACGAGAACGATGGCGATAGATAGAGTCGAGGGGAAGAACGTCTCGTAAAAACAGTGGCGACTGAACAGAATCGAGGCGATGTACGTTTCATTAACGAAATAAATAGGGTAATGTACACAGTCCCTACCCTCGAGGAGTTTATGGTCTAGTTGGGGAGAGAGACATTAAAAGAAATAAGAGATAAGGGAAGCGGCAAAATGTAAGGATTTGGACACGAATTCTTTGCGGGGTAGGGTCTGTCGGGGATACAAGTAAATGGGGTTGGACACGGTCTCTGTCGCACGCGGGACTCGCAGTCTCAATTCTCACTTTACAGATGAGGTGACTGAGGCCCAGAAAAGCGAAGTGACTTCCTCAAGATCACACGGCAGGCGCGTGGCGTATCCCGTCCCGACTACCGCATCAGCCTCCTCGCGGACCCACAGCAGGTAAGTGGCTGAGCGAGAATTAGAACCCAGGTCCTCTGACTCCCAAAGCCCTAGCTCTTTCCAGGAGGCCATGCTGCTTCTCATGCACACTTACTTGGTGCAGAGCATTTGCTAAGTGCTTGGGAGACCTTGGGGAAGTCACTTCACTGCTCTCGGCCTCAGTTTACTGTTCTGCCGAATGGGGATTAGATCCCTATTCTACCCCAGAATGTGGGACCACGACTAGGTACAGAGCCCTATTATCTTTTAAGTACCCCAGCACTCAATACAGAGGCTGGCGCTCTAACAAGTGCTTAAGGAGACCCACACATTATTATTATTATTATTTCGTGGCTAGGGAAGCAGCGTGGCTCAGTGGAAAGAGCCTGGACTTCAGAGTCAGAGGTCATGGGTTCGAATCCCGGCTCTGCCACTTGTCGGCTGTGTGACTGGGGGCGAGTCACTTCACTTCTCTGTGCCTCAGTTACCTCCTCTGTAAAATGGGAATTAACTGTGAGCCTCACGTGGGACAACCTGATTACTCTGTATCTAACCCAGCGCTTAGAACAGTGCTCTGCACATAGTAAGCGCTTAACAAATACCAACATTATCATTATTATTATATTATTATCATCATCATCATTATGAGGAATGGACTGTAACTCTCCAAACTCTTCATCCTCCCTTCTCTGGCTTCCTCCCTCGTCTCTGCTGAAGGTTCGCCTCGACCTCTCAGTTCCAACTCTCCCTGCTTCTTTTTGTCTGCGTGTCATACTACTACTACTACTGCTAGTAATAATTGTTGTATCTGTTAAGCGCTTACTATGTGCCAGGCACTGTACTAAGCTCTGGGGTAGATACAAGGCAATCAGGTTAGACCCAGGCATCCCACACGGTGCTCATCATCTTCATCCTCATTTTACAGATGAGGTAACTGAGGCCCAGAGAAGTGACGTGATAGGCCCAAGGTCGCACAGCAGACAAATGGAGGAGCTGGGATTAGAACCCAGGCCCTTCTGACTCCCAGGTCGGTTCTCTGTCCACTAGATCACGCTGCTGCTTCTGCTGACCGTTCTTGCAGCGTGGCTTATTGGATAGAGCATGGGGTTAGGAGTCAGAAGATAATAATGATAATGTCGGTATTTGTTAAGCGCTTACTATGTGCAGAGCACTCTTCTAAGCGCTGGGGTAGAGACAGGGGAATCAGGTCGTCCCACGTGGGGCTCACAGTCTTAATCCCCATTTTACAGATGAGGTCACTGAGGCACAGAGAAGTTAAGTGACTTGCCCACGGTCCCACAGCTGACAAGTGGCAGAGCCGGAAGATGTGGGTTCCTCTCTCAGCTCTGCCACTTGTCTGCTGTGTGACCTTGGGCAAGTCACTTAACATCTCTGTACCTCAGTGACCTTATCTGTAAAGTGGGGATTGAGATTCTGAGTCTTACGTGGGGCAACCTGCTTACCTTGGATCTATCCCAGTGGCTAGAACAGTGCTCAGCACATAATAATAATAATAACGTTGGTATTTGTTAAGCGCGTACTATGTGCAGAGCACTGTTCTGAGCGCTGGGGGAGATACAGGGTAATCGGGTTGTCCCACCTGAGGCTCACAGTTAATCCCCATTTTACAGATGCGGGAACCGAGGCACCGAGAAGTGAAGTGACTTCGCCCACAGTCACGCAGCTGACAAGTGGCAGAGCCGGGATTGGAACCCAAGACCTCCGACTCCAAAGCCCGTGCTCTTTCCACTGAGCCGCTCTGCTTCTCTACATAGTATACGTAGTTTACATAGCATACATAGTAAGCACTTAACAAATATCATTATTAATATTATTCTCTCTTCTCAAGTTCTCCACTGTGTCAACTTTCACCTTCTCCCATGGGGAAAAAGGAAGAAATGGGACAGAGAGATCCCACTTGAGAGTGGTTTTCCCTCTCCGGTTTCAGGCTGGTCTTTCCTGAGCCCTAGAGGAAGGGTGTGCTCATGGCTTTTGCAGAGAAGAAGGATGTTTTCCTTCGATAGATGAAAAGAAGCATGAAACAGATCAGTTAGGATCTCTTGTGAACCACAGGTCTCGTGAACCTCAGAAGCAGCATTGCTTAGTGGACAAAGCACGGGCTGGGGAGTTGGAGGTTGTGGGTTCTAATCCCAACTGCTGCTCATCAGCTGTGTGACTTTGGGCAAGTCACTTAACTTCGCGGTGCCTCAGTTACCTCATCTGGAAAATGGAGATGAAGACTGTGAGCCTCACACGGGACAACCTGATTACTGTGTATCTACTCCAGCGCTTAGAACGGAGCCTGGCACATAGTAAGCACTTAAGCAGTACCATTATTGTGATTATTATTGTTATTTTCTTGAGAAATTCCTTTTATTCTTTTTATTATTGCTTTGCTATTATTGTTATTATTATGGTATTTATTAAGTACTTACTGTGTGTCAAGCACAGCTGTAGAGCTGGGGTTGACAGATGTTAATTACAGCAGACATAGTACCCATCCCACGTGGGGCTCACGGTCTAAGTAAATTACTTGTTTTGCTAAAGACGATCAATCTCCCTCTTCTTCGTGCCCCACAGATGTTCTGTTTTCATTACAGAGAAAGCTCTACAGAAAATACTGAATCTTGATAAATACCCTTTTTCCATTTTCACAATTTCATATTCCTTTTTTCTTTTCTTCACCATTCCCTCCCTTTCCCTGAAACTCTTAGAAGGAGGCAGATTCGTTTGAAAACTATTCAACAGCTGGATGGGAATTTTGTCTGGTTTTTTTTTTTTTTTAGCTTTCTGTTCCCCTTTCGTGTGCTCTTGGATTATCTTGCCTTGTGCTTAATGCACCTAATCCCTGTTGGAATTATGAAGATGCTTGTCGGCATTCGGAGGAAACATTGTATCGTCTGAGTTGCGTGAAGACAACAGGGAAGCCACTTGAAAATTAGCTTGTTTCAGTGCATCTGAGAGACTGGGACTGTCCTGACCTAATTAAGGATCATAACGGCGATGATGTTGATCAATTAGCGGTATTTATTGAGTGCTTACTGTGCGCAGAGCACTGTAAGAGTCACTTGGGAGACTAAAATTTAACAAGATAACAGAGTAGACAATCCCCTGCCCATAACTAACTTAAATCTAGAGAGATGAGCTTAAGACACTGGTTCTGACCACGTTTAATTCTCAAATATGGGAGATTAGTCGGTAACGGGGAAACGAGCCAAGCTGAAGCAGTAGGTGAATTGGTTGAAAAAGAAAAGCTACTTGCTAAGCAATCGATCCACAGTATCTAATGTGCAGAGCACTTGGGAGAGTAGAGTAAAGTTAGTAAGTTTGATTCCTGCCCTCAAGGAGACTAGAGCGTACGCCGTGCAGAGCGCTGGACTGGAGAGTAAAACAGAACTAATAAAGCACGATCGCGGTCCTCGAGGAATTAGCATCGTACTGTGTGCAGAACACCGTACTAAGTAGGATAGAGTTGGTAGACGTGATCCCTGCCTCCAAGGAGCTTACAGGCTCCTGGGGTCAGAGCACTGTACTGAACATTTGGGAGAGTGCAGTAGACCTATGAGAAGCAGCGTGGCTTAGTGGAAAGGCCCCGGGCTTGGGAGTCAGAGGACGTGGGTTCTGATAATAATAGTAATAATAATGTTGGTGCTTGTTAAGCGCTTACTATGTGCAGAGTACTGTTCTAAGAGCTGGGGTAGATACAGGGGAATCAGGTCGTCCCACGTGAGGCCCGCAGTTAATCCCCATTTTACAGAGGAGGTCACTGAGGCACAGAGAAGTGAAGTGACTCGCCCACAGTCACACCGTTGACAAGCGGCGGAGCCGGGAGTCGAACCCATGACCTCTGACTCCGCAGCCCAGGCTCTTTCCACTGAGCCATGCTGCTAATCCCAGGTCCGCCACTTGTCTGCTGTGTGACCTTGAGCAAGCCACTTCTCAGTGCCTCAGTGACCTCATCTGTAAAATGGGGATTAAGACAGTGAGCCCCAAGTGGGACAACCAGATCACCGTGCATCTACCCCACCACTTGAAACGGTGCTTGTCACATAGTATGTGCTTAATAAATACCACGGTTATTATTATTTACCTAGTAGAAACTCTCCTTGCCCTCCAGGAGCCTGCGGTCTACCGTGTGCAGAGCACTGGACTAAGCACTTGGGAGAGTATGATAGAGTTGGTAGTCGTGGCTCTCATCTCCAAGCAGTTGACCGTCCAGCAAGGAAGACAGACATTAAGTATAATAGATGAAGATATTGGTTTCATCTCCCGTGATGTCACTCGTGGTATCTGCTTCGGGTTCTTTTATGGTATTTGCTAAGTGCTCACTATGTGCCAAGCACTTTACCCAACACTAGGGTAGGCACAAGTTATCAGATTGTCCAGAGTCTCTGTCCCACATAAGCTCGTGGTCTTAATCCCCATTTTATTGTTGAAGTAACTGAGGCCCAGACAATCGAAGTGACTTGCACAAGGTCACCAGACAAGAAGCAGACAAGTTGCAGAGCTGGGATTAGAACCCAGGTCCCTGAGATTTCCAGGCTCTGGCCACTAGCCCACACTGCTTCGGGTCCAGAATCGCTACTCTGAATTTACAGAACGTATTTGACTCCCCCAGCCCAAACCTGTCCCCCGATGTTGTATAAAGTGATATCGATGGGCATTTTCTGGGAACCGGAGGACCTGAGTTCTAATCCTGAGACTGCCACTCGTCTGCTGTGTGACCTTGGGCAAGTCACTTCACCTCCCTGGGCCTCAGTTTCCTTAGTAATAACAATAATAGTTAAGTGCTTACTGTGTGCTGTATTAAGCACTGGGACAGATACCAGATCATCAAGTTAGACATGGATAGTGAAGCCTTGGGTCTGTCAGAGGCTAAATAAGATGAAGAACAGGAATTACAGATGAAGAAACTGAGGCACAGAGTATTTAAGTGACTTACTCAGAGTAACACAACCGACAAGTGCTAGATCTGGGTTTAGAACCCAGGTCCCCTGATACTCAGGCCTGGGCTCTCTCCAGTGGGCCACACTGCTCACCTGTAAAATCCTTTTTAATATTGGTATTTGCTAAGCGCTTACTATGTGCAGAGCACTGTTCTAAGTGCTGAGCACTGTTCTGAGGGATAAAGTACCTTCCTCTCGGCCCCTCGGTCTGGGTCCAGCGGCTCTGTTCAATTTTCTCGTACTCTATCAACCCCAGCATTGAGTATGTTGCTTGACACGTAGTAAGCGCTTCGCAGATATCAAGTTATTATCGTTATTGTCATGATTATCTTTCTCATCCTTAAATGGGATTTGGACGGAGGAGACTATCTCTGAGCGTGTGGAAACTTCGGCCACGTCTTTCAGGACTGGAAAAAATGGCATCCGCTTGCCGATTGCAACTTTACCGTGAAAAAGAGCAGACTTGGTTCTCGTTCCAGAGAATTTGTAGTATCGATTGTTTCCCCTCAAAGGTCAACCTCTAAATGCACTGAAACCGAGCCCCACGGATAAATCTCTGATAAGCAAAAACAAACCAAGTAAGCTTGTTTGCTCAGTTCGGGGATTAAGCCGCCCGCCGATCTTTAACGGACTGTGCATCGCTCTGTGCGCAGTACGGAACTTCACGTTTGGAGATTTGTTTCCTTTCATTTTCCAAACTAGGGAAAACAAAACAGATTTAAAATGTATTAATCCGTATGTGTGCGGCAGTAACCGATCTGCTAATTTACAATATCGAAGCAAACAATCTCTCCGCCTTTAATATACGGCGCCATCTGTCCCCTGCTCTGATATCCTCTAAAACCGGATTTGTAATTCCAATGAAGAATACGGTTCGTACTTCCATCCTGTCGACACCGGGGAGCTGTGAAATATCAGGTGTTCTTTGCCACCGTGGCGGTCGTGACGGTGTGATCGATTAAATATCGATGACATTCTGGATTTTTCGACTCCGTCGTTGAGGGTGAGATTTATTTTTTTCTCCCGGTGATGAATCTGCGAGACCTAAACAACCTGATGACATCTTTTTTTATTTTAATGATATTTAAGCACTTGCCGTGTTCCGGGCATTGGACTGAATGCTGGGGTAGATACAGACTAATCGGGTTGGACACAATCCATGTCCACAGAGGGCTCACAGTCTTAATCTCTGTTTTCCAGATGAGGTGACTGAGGAACAGAGAAGTGAAGCGACTTCCCCAAGATCACCCAGCAGACAAGTGTCAGAGGTGGGGTTAGAACCCGGGTCCTACGACCCTCAGGACCGGGTCCTCTCCGCTGGGCCGCGCAGCTTCTCATCCGAGCCGCCCTGCGGCATTTCGTTGGACTGTTGTAGGTGTGTGGTTAACGTTCCCATCTATCAAAGCCGGCATCCATGGGAGCCATTTTGAGCCTCGTCCAGGAATTTGGGGCTGGAGAAGACGGGATGAGCAGAGCTCCTGAAACTGGAGGCAGAAAACGTTTTCCCGGCCAACTCGGAGGGTCTTTTTCTGGCATGGGTGAAGTAGAAGCACGCCGCGTTTTCACTCTCGAGCGTTGAATTGCAGGTACAGGTTTTAGCTCGTCGCGGGCACAGGGAACGTGTCTACCAAGTCTGTTATTTTACCCTCTCCCAAGCGCTCGGTATAGTGCTCTGCACACAGTAAGCGCTCAGTAAATACGATTAATTGATAGAAAACCCGCTCTCCATCCACCGCCCCTCACCTGCTAGGATGTTACTTTGAGGATGGCTCGAATTCAGGGGCCTCATAGTGAGAATCAGAACAGGAGAGAGGAAAGTATGTCTAACATCTGTCAGTGGGGAGATTCTAAAATGTTTCTTTGAAAAAACCCATGTTTAGGAGGATAGTGTTTAATCGCTCTGGTCAGTGTGACAGAGCTCTTTGGTCATTGAAGTGGTTTTTTGAGGGGGGGGGGGTTTGTTTCTTTGTTTTATGGTATTCGTTAAGTGCTCATTATGTGCCCGGCACTGTACTAAGCACTGTGGCTGATAAAAGGAAGGAATGTATCGGTGGATAAGACCCAAGGCGTGGAATGTGACCGGAGAGGCTGGCAGTGAGCCATAGGAGCCATAGCGACCTTGAGCAAGCCATTTAACTTCTCTGTGCCTCAGTTACCTCATCTGTAAAATGGGGATTAAGACTGTGAGCCCCACGCGGGGCAACCTGATTATCTACCCCAGCGCTTAGAAGGGTGCTTGGCACATAATAAGTGCTTAACAAATACCATCATCATTATCATTATTATTCCCATAGTTCCCAGTCCTTCTGACCCCGGAGGAGCTGGGTGAGCATTAAGGCCCGACAGATCCGGAATGGGAAAATTGTGGCGGATCATGTCCCACCATCCTCTTTTTCCTCAAATATGGCCAACAGAAGGGAAAAGAATCGGGAAATAGCGCAGTATATCTACATATGAGTCTCCACGAACTCTTTATGTTAGGTTTGAGCAGCAGCATGGTGTAGTGGATAAGCATGGGCCTGGGAATCAGTAGGACCTGCGTTCTGATCGCGGCTCCACCACTTCCCTGCTTTGTGACCTTGGGCAAGTCGCATCACTTCCCTGTGCCTCAGTTCCCTCATCTGTAAAATGAGGATTGAAACTATGAGCCCCATGTGGGACTGGGACTGTGTTCAACCTGATGAGCTTGTATCTACCCCAGCGCTAAAAACAGTGCCTGACACGTAGCAAGCACTTAACAAATACCATCATTATTATTATTATTAGGTTTGAAACAGTCTTCTCTACCCAAAGTTGGGCACGCCCGCTCTTTCAAACTCCACGTCCCGCCAAGTGACCGATTAGACCTCCTCGCTGGAGCTATAAGTGAGTATCCTCCCCCTGAGGAACTTCACCCATGGATGAAAGCTTTGAGAGGAAGCCCTTTGGGGGTTACTTGATAGGAAGCCCATATTGGAGTGGTTTGAGAGGTAGCCTCCGGAGACAACCGATGCCTCCTCCCCCCGTTTTACCAGCTGCTAGAAGTTGGGTATCCTGTTGACCCGTGTATTTATTGCTAATTGTGTACCCAGGTAAAAAGTGGACACATCAATTTGTAATTAAACACCTTTGCAAGGCAGATGCAGCATTCATTCATTCAGTCTTATTTATTGAGCGCTTCCTGTGTGTAGAGCACTGTACTAAGCGCTTGGAAAGGACACTTCAGCAACAAAGAGAGACAATCCCTGCCCACAGTGGACTCACAGTCTAAAAGGAGGGAGTCAGACATCAAAACAAGTAAATAGGCAACAGTAGCATCAATAGAAATAATAATAATAATAATGTTGCCATTTGTTAAGCACTTAACTGTTCTAAGCGCTGGGGTAGATACAGGGTAATTTTATTGTTTTAAAGTGCCATTCGATACAACAAGGGTCTTTCTCTGGACATTTGGGATCCGCCCCACATTCGGCCCACAGCACCTGCAGACCTATCTATAAATTTTAGACTACAAATTGCTGATTTATATTAATGTCTGCCTCTCCCTTTAGACTGTAAGCTCCTTGTGGGTAGGGAATGTAATAATGATAATGATAATGTTGGTATCTGTTAAGCGCTTACTGTGTGCCGAGCACTGTTCTAAGCGCTGGGGGAGATACAGGGTCATCGGGTCGTCCCACGCGAGGCTCACGGTTAATCCCCATTTTACAGATGAGGTAACAGAGGCACAGAGAAGTGAAGTGACTTGCCCGCAGTCACACGGCTGACAAGCGGCAGAGCCGGGAGTCGAACCCATGACCTCTGACTCCAAAGCCCGAGCTCTTTCCACTGAGCCACACAGATATATATGCACGTCAGAACAAGTAAACAGGCATTAATATAAGTAAATAGAATTACAGATATGTACACATATCCCCAAGTGCGGAGGTGCCGGAGGGGGAGGTGTAGGGCAAAGGGAGCGAGTCGGGGTGACGGGGGCGAAGAGGGAGCTGAGGAAGAGGGAGGCTTATTCTGCTATGGCCTCGTGGCAAGGGTTAGTCAGAGGACATGAGTTCCAGTTCCAGCTCTGCCACTTGCCGGCTGTGTGACTTTGGGCAAGCCACTTAACTCCTCTGGGCCTCCGTTACCTCCGCTGTAAAGTAGGGTTTAAGACTCTGAGCCCCATGTGAGAGAGGGACTTGGACCGGTATGATTATCCTGTATCTGCCCCGGTGCTTGGAACGGTGCTTGGCACATAGTAAGTGCTTAACAAATACCGTTATTATTATTATTACTAGGTTGGACGCAGTCCGTGTCCCACATGGGGCTCGCAGTCTTAATCCCCATTTTAGAGATGGGGCACTGAGGCATGGAGAGGTTAAGCAGCGTGGCTCAATGGAAGGAGTCCGGGCTTGGGAGTCAGAGTTCATGGGTTCGAGTGCCGACTCTGCCCTTTGTGAGCTGTGTGAATGTGGGCAAGTCACTTCACTTCTCTGTGCCTCAGTTCCCTCATCTGTAAAATGGGGATTAACTGTGAGCCTCACGTGGGACGACCCGATTACCCTATATCTCCCCCAACGCTTAGAACATTGCTCTGCACATAGTAAGCGCTTAACAGATACCAATATTATTATTATATTTTCCCATCACTGTTCATTTGCACTCTTACGTCTTGGAAAATCCGCTTTACTTATTCATCACCCGTGCTATAAATCAAACTCTTGAATGAAAAGTTCGCCATGGGCAGGGAATGTGTTGTGATTTCGTATTCTCCTAGGCTCTTAGTACAGTGCTCCGCACCAAGTACACGCTCAATAGATATGATTAATTGATTCTAGACTAATTTTAGTCTCCCCAAAGAAAAACTACCGGAATGCCACAAACCTGCATTCCATTATGCTACCCTGAACTTTATGGAACATGTTTGTGTTTCAAATCTTATTGGCAACTGCTTTGTTACTAAAGGAACAATTTATGTGTATAATTAATCAAAGGAACTATCTCCAAGGAATTATTTTTTTCAGAAAGATACCTTTTGTTATCTGGAAGTAATGAATATATTTCATTAAAGTTCTATCGTGTGATGGATGGTCTTTGTTGAATTTCATTGAAGGTTTATTTTGAGTTTTTTTGTCTTTTTTTTTTTTTTTAATCTAAGCAGTGCTTTGAGGTCTTTCATTCACATCCTTGGGATCTGGGATGTGTCTTTAATTATTTACTGGTAACAGGTGTTTCCTCTATAGGAAACCATTATCTCTACATTTTTAAACAATGCAAATCCTGATTTTGATTTCCTGCTTGTTCCCTGTTTCGTGGGGGCGTGTGCGTCTGTATGTGTGTCTGTGTGTATGTGTGTGTGTATCTGAGGCGTTTTTCAGCTAAATAATACACTAGCTAATTGACAAGCAAACTTCAAGTGTAAAAATATTCAGTTATTCAAAATGAACAGATTCTCTGGAAGGCGCTGACAATCCATGAATGCAGGATTTCTAAAGAATCGTGGCTGGCGTTTTGTTTACGATTTTTTTTGTTGTTATTTTTAAATAACGGTGGTCTTGACTGAAGTAAATAGGTTTATATTTCTTGCCTTTCTCCGGTTGTAATTGTACATATCAATATTCGCATTATGCTACCGATAGCGGAGGCAGGAGTAAAATTAATGCCACAAACCCCTTTTGTTAAAAAGGAAACGACAATACATCAACAGTGTTCTCAAACATGTTTGTGTGTGTGTGTGTGTTTCATTCCTCCAAAGGGGCACTGTGCAAATCCATTCACGGGTGTGTGAATGACAGATTATCCCCTTCCGGTTGTAAACTCCAAAATAAAGCGGGCCCCATTTTCTAGGCACTTTGCTTCCGCAGGGTCCAGAGGTCATTGTTATGTAGTCGATCACTGGTATGTATGGAGCACTTTCTAGGTGCAGAGCACTGTACTGAGTACTTGACAGAGAATAGGGTTCGTAGATAGGCTTCCTGCCCTGAAAGACCTTACAGTCTACTGTGTGCACAACACTGTATTAAGCCCTGAATAACGGTACTTGTTAAGCGCTTATTCAGTGCCAAGCACTGTTCTAAACGCTGAAATAAACATAAGTTAATCAGGTTGGACACAGTTCCTGTCCCTCGTATCCCCATTTTACAGATGTGGTAACTAAGGCCCAGAGAAGTGAAGTGAATTGCTTCAGGAAACACGGCAGACGTCTCCCTCCTTCTCCCTCCCTCTCCTTCCATTGCCCTCTCTCCATCTCCCTCCCTCTCCCTTAGTTTCTCTCCCTCTAACACCCTTTATTCACAGTGTGAAAAGCAAACTCATTAGAGAAGCAGCTTGGCTCAGTGGAAAGAACCCGGTTTTGGGAGTCAGAGGTCACGGGTTCGAATCCCAGCTCTGCCACTCGTCAGCTGGGTGACTGTGGGCGAGTCACTTCACTTCTCCGTGCCTCAGTGACCTCCTCTGCAAAATGGGGATGAAGACTGTGAGCCTCACGTGGGACAACCTGACGACCCGGTATCTCCCCCAGCGCTTAGAACCGTGCTCTGCACGTAGTAAGCGCTTAACAAATACCAACATTCTTATGATAATTACTGTTCATTTCAGACCTAATACCCTCTGGCCCCTCTTCTAGATTATCCTGGGCAGGAGTGGAACGTATCCGAGGGGGACTTTTACCGTCACTCAACAGGGTAAGGGGTGGCTGGACCTGTGTTGCAGTCAATAGCGTTTATTGAGCACCTACTGTGCTCAGAGCTAAGCACTCTGGACCCCTCTCGAGGTGCCGCCTGGAGAGTTTCCAGCACTCTTCCGGACTCCGCCGTGGCCTGTCCATTCGATTCCTAGCGTGGCCAGTGGCTAGCAGGTGGAAGGCAATCTGCTACAGGTCGACTCCCCTGGGCGGGGCATCAGCGGCACCGGGGAGAGTTGAGGGCAGAGACTTCAGTCTACTGCACGAAAGGAGGCGGCGGTAAAGCACCGCCGGATTTTTAACCGGGAGAACTCCACAGATACGCTACCGGAACGATCGCAGACGGGGCGTTCTGGGAGAGGTGCGTCCGTGGTGTCGCCGTGGGTCGGAGATGACTCGACGGCATCAAACAAGACGAGCGCTTGGGAAAGGACGAGTGGGATTATCACCGCGCTCGGGCTGTGTTTCTTCCCAAGCGAAGGTGGACTTGACGGATGTCTTCATTAGTGCCTCCCTTTTACATCGTGGTCGGAGAGGCTCTTAGACTATCCCCCCTGCAGTTAAACAGCGCGGGTCACAGCTTCGGAGGGAGAGTCAGATCCAAGGCCCGAGGGAGACAGTGAAAACTAACGGCTCGTATCCCCTCATGCTTCCGGATGTCTTCCATTCAACCCACTGTGGTTTGTTGTGTTTTATTTTTGTCTTTTAAGGTAAGTGCTTACCATGTCCCCTCTCGGGGTCCCACCTGGAGAGTTCCCAATACTCTCCCGGTCTCGACTCCCGGAGGAGAGTCGGGAGGAGGCGTTTCCATTCCATTCCTAGCTTGGACAGTGGCTAGTGAGTGGAAGGCCATCTGCTACAAATCAAAACTCCCCCGTGCTCCGTAGCCGCGTAACGGGGGAGAGTCGAGGGTGGAGACTCAGGTCTACTGCGAGGAAGGAGGCGACGGTAAACCACTTCCGTAGTTTCACCAAGAAATCGCCACGGATACACTACCGGAATGATTGCAGATGGAGGCAGGGAGAGACGTGTCCATGGCGTCGCTGCGGGTCCAAGACGGCTTGATGGCAAAAGACAAGACAAGCTTACTAGGTGCCAGGTATCTTTAAAGGCATCCAATCGACCACAAGTTTTATGGCTTAATTTTTGTACGTGATTGGAAGTTCTAATTGCTTTACTGTCTCTGCTTATTAATAATAATAATGTTGGTATTTGTTAAGCACTTACTATGTGCAGAGCACTGTTCTAATCGCTGGGGTAGATACAGGGTAATCAGGTTGCTCCTCGTGAGGCTCGTGGCGAATCCCCATTTTACAGATGCGGTAACTGAGGCACCGAGAAGTGAAGTGACTTGCCCACAGTCACATAGCTGACAAGAGGCAGAGCCGGGATTCGAACCCATGACCTCTGACTCCCCAGCCCTTCCTCTTTCCACCGAGCCAAGATTGGGACTCCCACGTGAGACAGGGACTGTGTCCGATCTAATTAACTCATACCCAGCCCAGCGCTTAGAACAGTGTTGGAGGGGAGAGGTATGGCCTAGTGGAAAGAGAACAGGCAGGGTTCTCTTGACAGCACTCTGTCAACTCCTTGAGGTCAAAGGTTCCCTTGCTCTAATGGGGCTTCTCTGCTGTGTGACCCTGGGTACGTCACTTAACCTCTCCGTGCCTCAGTTACCTCATCTGTAAAATGGGGATTAAGACTGGGAGCACCTTGTGCGACAAGGACAGTGTCCAACCCGATTTGCTCGTATCCACCCCAGCACTTTAGTACAACGACTGGCACACAGCACACGCTTAATAAATACTACCATTATTAGTGGGGAGTCAGTTGGCCTCAATGGTCTCTTTTTCAGCCTCCCAACACACTCCCCCTTCGGTATAGGGAACCTCGGAAAGAAGAGCAAAACACCAGGACTGTCCCCTGATGATGGCATTCACAGACGTCCCGTCTCTTTGTCAGGGGAAGTCGAGCAAACTTCCCCTTTCGACTGTAAGCTCGTTGCGTGGCTTAGTGGAAAGTGCACAGGCGTGGGAGTCAGAGGACGTGGGTTCTAATCCCGTCTCCGCCAGTTGTAATAATAATAATAATAATGTTGGTATTTGTTAAGCGCTTACTATGTGCCAAGCACTGTTCTAAGCTCTGGAGTAGACATAGGGGAATCAGGTTGTCCCACGTGGGGCTGACAGTCTTAATCCCCATTTTACAGATGAGGGAACTGAGGCGCCGAGAAGTGAAGTAACTTGCCCACAGTCACACAGCCGACAATCTGTGACCTTGGGCGAGCCACTTAACTTCTCTCGGCCTCAGTTACCTCATCTGTAAATGGGGATCAAGACTGTGAGCCCCTCGTGGGACAACCTGATTGGGCTGTATCTACTCCATTGCTTAGAACGTTGCTTGGCAAATAGTAAGCGCTTAACAAATACCATCATTATTATTATTGCAGGAGGAGATTCTGTCCAAAAAGTTATAATCATAATATAATAATGGTATTTAAGCACTTACCATGTGCCAGGCACTGTATAAAGCACTGGAATAGATACAAGATAATTAGGTTGGACACAGAACCTGCCCCACATAAGGCTCAGTCTCAACCCCCATCTACAGATGCAGTAACGGAGGAATAGAGAAATGAAGTGACGTGCCCATGCATGCAATAGTATTTCTTGAGCGCTTACTATGTGCAGAGCACTATACTAAGCACTTGGAGTGGACGGTTCAGCAACAGATGGAGATGATCCCTGCCCAACGACGGGCTCACAGTCTAATCGGGGGAGACGGACGGCAGAGCGAAACAGAGTGAAACGTGCCCATGGCGCTTGCGCACTTGCATACCCGTACATAGAGAAACAGCGTGGCTCAGTGGAAAGAGCCCGGGCTTGGGAGTCAGAGGTCATGGGTTGGACTCCCGGCTCTGCCCCTCGTCAGCTGGGTGACTGTGGGCAAGTCACTTCACTTCTCTGGGCCTCAGTTATCTCATCTGTAAAATGGGGATCAACTGTGAGCCTCACGTGGGACAACCCGATTCCCCTGTATCTCCCCCAGCGCTTAGACCAGTGCTCGGCACGTAGTAAGCGCTTAACAAATACCAACATCATTACATACAGTAGCATTGGTTAACCTGATCCCTGCCCTCCAGGACTTTAGAATCTACTGGATGTATTTGTTAAGTGCTCACTATGTACCAATCACTGTACTTAGTCCTGGGAAGATTCAAGTTAATCAGGTTGGACACGGTCCCTCTCCCACATGGGGCTCAGTCTAAATCCCCATCTTACAGATGAGGTAAAAGGAGGCCCAGAGAAGTGAAGTGACCTGTCCAAGGTCACACAGCAGACAAGTGGAAGAGCAAGAATTAAAACCCGGGTCCCTCCGACTGCCAGGCCTGTGCTCTACCATTACGTCTTGCTGCCGTTCGATAACTGGTAACCTGAGCAGGAGCCCATCTCTGGGGTTTGGATAAGGTCAGAGGATAAGGTCCCTCAGTCTGAACCCAGTTTTCCAGCACCGACGTCCACGGCTGTTGGATCTCCCCAAAGCCCTGCAAGAATCCCTTCCGACTTGCTTTCTGAGGTGGAAGAAAAATTCACCCATTCCCAACCTGGAGCTAGTCAGCGGGGAATAAACTAGCATCAGAAATTTCAAGAAGAAATCAGAAGGAATTTAACTGTTTTAAAAAAATATATGAAATCCCACTGAGAGAGAGAGAGAGGAAATAGAGAGAAAGAGGAGGGAGAGAGAGAGATTTGAACAAGAGAATGAGAGTGCCTTGTCAATAAAAGCTCACTCCAGTGTTTTGGGTATGTGAGGCCAGACACCTCTCTGAATTCAGCACTCCTCATTTGGGAAAGTAGACATCTTTGATAAGCGGAATCCGCTCCCGCTTTGATTTTCCATCTAAATTCTGTCTTACCAGGCTACCGTAGAACATTTCTCTGGTACGTATAATTTGCAAAGCCCAAATAGCCATTGGTACCTGGGTGGAATTGCTTTTTCTTTCTTTTGGCCTCAAAAAAACCCGTCGCCTTTCGGGTGATAAACATCTCTGTTTGGACAGTCTATATTTTAGTCAAATGCCTCGCTTAGAAACTTGGAATTCTTTGGCCAACACTGCCCATGGAAAAACATGTGGTCCACAAAATGCTTCCATATTGGGTGTTCCTCTTTCTAAGCATTTTTAAATCTTGGTTATTATTTTTCTCATCGTTTAAGATACATGCCTGGCTCTCTGCTAATGGTCTGTCAGACGGTGACTCTCCCCACCTTCAAAACCTTACTGAAGGCCCATCTCCTCCAAGAGGCCTTCCCTGACTAAGCCCTCCTTTCCTCTTCTCCCACTCCCTTCTGCACCACCGTGATTTGCTCGCTTTATTCGCCCCTCCCACAGCATTTATGTCCATGTCCGTAATTCATTTATTTGTATTTGGGTCTCTCTCCCCAGGTAGACTAAGAGCTTTTTGGGCACAGGGAATATCTACCAACTCTACTGTATTATACTCTTCCAGGTGAGAAGAGTAGAGGAGTGAAATATGCGAGCTGCTGGGTGGTAGAAGGAGAGAAGTGAGGTGAGGTAGGAGGGGGCAAGGTGATGGGGTACTTTAAAGCCAATGGTGCCAAGTTTTTGTTTGATACAGAGGTGGATGGGCAACCACTGGAGTTTTTTGAGGAGCAGGGTGACATGTCCTGGACATTCTTATAGGGAAATGATCCAGGCAGCAGAGTCAAGTATGGACTGGAGTGGGGAAGGACAGGAGGCTGATGATCCGGGCAGCTTCATCTTTTTGGAGAGCTGTAACTGGGCTGCTTGACAAAGCCCCATCCTTCCTCTCCTCCAGGAAGCCTTCTCTGACTCCCATCCCAGTCTTGGCATCCAACCTAGAGGGTAGAGCCCCTTACTGTAAAGGAAGTACCCCTAAATTGGCTTCTTTACATCCTCTCTGGTACACAGCCCAGTGCCCACAGCGCAAAGTAGGCACCCAATAGATTCCCTAACCAACTCATGAGAGGGAGGCGGCGTTCTCAGGCTGGAGAAGATGGTTATTTGGATTTTCTCTCCAGAAGTCAGATTGGCCAACCGCCATCTCAGATGCGGTTGCTCATCTGGAATCGTTTAGATGAGTGCGCTGAGGTAAAAACAACCAGCCAACGGAAATCACACCAAGCCAAATGTTCGCCCAAGGAGAGCGGTGATTCTGCCCGAGATAGAAATGCATTTTAACGGGGTGCTCCTGGGGTTCCCCTAATTGGATGCGGCATTACTGGGCGTCCAAATGAAGGATGGTCTCAGAGGGGACTTCCTGCCGGCGAGCCTCATCGTATCCCCAGAGCTGTCGGAATCCCTCGATAATACCGTTGGGTCTCCCAAGATGTTTCTCTTTCCGTCACGGCACGTTCCGCTTGTTCGGCTCCTTGAACCCGAGCCACGGTTGCGCGTGCCGACGCAGCCGGCCGGGCACTAGTTTCTTCCTGACTGGGGTCACACGGTTTCAGGTGCGGTTTTGGTTTTTTCTGAGCGCTGAGGTTCGCCTGGCTGGCGTCATGGTTTATAAAATCATTTCCAGTGAGCTTAACTAGAGATGAGGAAAGCCATCGGCCATTTGGGGGTGCGGGTCCTGGGAGTTTCCACATGGGAATGAACTTACTGCACCTTGATCGCGTCTATTTCGCTGCTGAGCCCATGCCCACATCCTGCCTCTGGCCTGGAACACCTTCCCTCCTCATCTCTGCCAGACAATGATTCTCCCCTGCTTCAAAGCCCAATTCAAAGCCCATCTCCTCCAGGTGGCCTTCCCTGACTAAGCCCTCCTTTCCGCTTCTCCCACTCCCTTCTGCCTTGTCCTGATTTGCCCCCTCTCTTCATCCTCTCTCCCGGCCCCCCGGTACTTATGTCCATATTCATAATTTATTTCGATTATTTTTTGTCTCCCCGTCTAGGCAGTAAGCTCATCGTGGGCAGGAAATGTGTCTCCCTAATCTGTTATATTGTACTCTCCCGAGCGCTTAGTACAGTGCTCTGCCCACAGTAAGTGCTCACTAAATACGACTGATTGAAGCAACGTGACGTAGTGGATAGATCACGGGCCTGGGAGTCAGTAGGTCATGGGTTCTAATCTCAGCTCGGCCGCTTGTCTGGATGCGGCCAATCGAACGTCCCTTCGGGAGGAATACGATTACTTAACGATATTAGAGATTCCCTATGGGGAGGAATATAATTTTGTGTTAGTCGCACACGGTGACACACCCAGGTCCCCCCTGAGGGAGGAATCCACTTAAGCTTTTTTCTCACGCGACGAGGCAGTAAGCTCCCACTCAAGAACGCTTCCCACTTGGGAGAAATCCGTTTATGCGTAACCCACTCGCGGCAAAGCGCCCAACTTCCAGCCCCAGGAGCTTTCATGGGGACACTCACCCACCCCCCCCGGCTCCTCACTTGGTGCAGACAGAGCAGGCTTCTCAGCCTCTGGGCAGAGGTGACCTGCAGCCGACTGCTTCGAGTAAGAAGGTCACGGGCCGCTTGTATTCATTACCTGCGCCCCTAGGCCATTCCAGCCTCCGGCCTCAGTTTATCCAACCTCCGCCCTTCCCCCTCCTCCGTACCTAATTTGATTGGCAGAGGGGTGAGGGACACCTTTCGTATTCCCATCTTGGGGATGTCAACATAGCCATTTTGGTCGTGGGGTCGGTATCCCGCCCCCACTTCCTTGCCGGCTCCGACAGTTATGAGGTAGCGTTTGATCTGGAGATAGTGGGTATCCTGCGTTTACGCTGGGACGCTACCCTAGCACTTAGAACGGTGCTTGGCACCTGGTAAATGCTTAACAAGTACCATAATCGTTATTGTCATCGCTATTATTATCGGGGAATGATGGGGGCGGAGGGTGAGACTCAGCATCTCCTAGCTCATATCTCCTCCATGAGGCCTTCCCCGACTAAACCCTGATTTCTTCTCCTCCCCCTCCCCTCTGCGTGACCCTTCCGCTCGCTCCCCTTCTTCACCCCTCCCACAGCGCTTACGTTTTTCACCCTAATCTTTCTGTTGCATGGATGCTCGTCTCCAGCTTGTTCGTTCTCATCTTCAGAGAAGCAGCGCGGCTCGGTGGAAAGAGCACGGGCTGGGGAGTCAGAGGTCACGGGTTCAAATCCCGGCTCGGCCGCTTGTCAGCTGTGTGACTTGGGGCAAGTCACTTCCCTTCCCCGTGCATCGGTTACCGCATCGGTAAAATGGGGATTAAGTCTGGGGAGCCCCACGTGGGACAAGCTGATCGCCTTGTATCCTCTCCAGCGCTTAGAACAGTGCTTCGTGCACAGTAAGCGCGTAACAAATGCCATTATTATTATTATTTTCATTCAGTCATTTATACTGAGCGCTTACTGTGTACAGAGTACTCAACTAAGCTGGTTGTGGGCGGGGAACGTTCCCGTCGACTCGGCTACGTTGTACTGACTCAAGAACTCAGCACAGTGCCCTGTACACGGTAACTGCTCGATAAATACAGTCGATCCATCATTTGATATCTCTATCATAAAGAGTTACTGAAGCCAGGGGGCTTGTCTACTAGTTGTACTGTACTCTCCCAAGGGCTTCGTTCAGAGCTCCGCACAAAATGGGCACTCAGTCAATACCACATCATCCACTGAGGAGTAACGTGGCCTAGTGGATAGACCACAGGCCTGAAAGGCAGAGGGTGTGGGTTCTAATCCTACCCCTGCCACTTCTCTACTGTGAGACTTCGGGCCGCTCACTTAACTTCTTTGTGTCCCAGTTCCCTCACATGGGAAATCAATATCTGTTCTCCCTTCTTCTGACACTGCGATCGCCGGGAGGGGCGGGGATGGTCAGGCCTGATTATACTGTAGGTCTCCCAGCTTCAGATATAGCGCTCGGCATATCTTGAGTGCCTGATAAAGACCACAATTATTGCATCTGTCACTGATGGAGTGCCACAGATTCCGTAGTGTGGCTTGGTGGAAAAAGCACAGCACTGAGAGGGTCCGAGGGGTGGGATCCTTTAGGTCTCGATGTTTCCCTCATCGTCCACGTTCGATCGATCCGTGGTACGTGTTAGCCGTACTGGGCGCGGAGCATTGTGCTCAGTGTGGTGATCAAGAGCGAAGCCATCTTGTAATGCACATTCCATTTCCTAAGAGATTGTTCTTTGACCCCGTGAGCCACGAGATCAAAGGAGGAATTTGAGGAGAAACTGCACGGGTCTTGCTGAGAAGTTGAAGGAGGACTTGAGTCGCCGAGGAATTGGAAGAGAAACGCGATTGCCTTGCAGAGGAGTTTGAGGAGGAACTGAATTCCCTTGCTGTCGGGTGGGAGAGATGCTTCTTGCCAAGCTAGGCCACAGGGAGGGTGTGTGGAGAGGGGTAGTCGTCCCCCCGTCCCCCCCCCCCCCGGCTTGCCCCCGTAACGGGCTAGAGGCAGCAGGCAGTGGGAGCAGCGAATCGGGACCCCCGCCACTGTGACGCCCCCCCGCCAAACAACTGCCGTGAGTGGATAGAAAGGGGAAAGGGTCGACCCCTGAGCGAGTGTCAGAACCGTGTGAGAAACGGACCGAGATGCCCACGGCGGCATCGGCAACACGCAGAACTCCAGCCAGGATGACGTCCCGCGCCCAGCCGGGCTCCTCCAACTCTTCCGACGTGGATCACCTGCACGGACCCGCGGTAAACAGTCAGGTAGCTAATGTAGGCGTGTTTGTGTTTACCCCTTCGATCAGACTGATAAGAACTGAATAAAGATTTCCACGATAAATACTGGTGGTTTGGTTTGACTTTGAACCTGACATAGAAGGTCCGGTCTGGGAAATTCCAGGCCGGTACGTTTGATCCTCTTCTCAGGGTCTCACTTGGAGAGCTTCCAGTTCTCAGTTGCCCGCGCTTTCCCTTCTGAAATGAGAAAAAGTTTCAGATAGCAGTTTATGGCCACATTTCACCTTAAATAACTCCAACTGACCTGAAATGAGCCCATGAACTCTCCGTGACCCCATCTGTGTCCTCAGATGACCCCAGTTACTTTTTTGAAATGGGGAAAATTTCAGAAAGCAAGATTCTGGCCCCGTTTCACCTCGGATGACCCCAGTTGACCTGAAACGACCCCATGAACTCTCCGTGACCTCATTTGTATCCTCAGATGACCCCGCTTTCTCTTTTGAAAAGAGGAAAAGTTTCAGATAATGGATTGCAGCCAGATTTCACCTCGGGTGACCCCAGTCGACCTAAAAGGGCCCCATGAAATCTCCATGATCCCATTTGTGCCCTCAGGTGACCCCGGTGTCTCTTCTGAAATGAGGAAAATTTCAGAAATTCGATTTTGGCCCCATTTCACCTCAGATGACCCCAGTTGACCTGAAATGACCCCATGAACTCTCCATTACCCCATTTGTTCATTCATCCATTCAATAGTATTTATTGAGCGCTTACTATGTGCAGAGCACTGTACTAAGCGCCTGGAACGAACAAGTCGGCCACAGATAGAGACGGTCCCTGCCCTTTGACGGGCTTACGGTCTGATCGGGGGAGACGGACGGACGAGAACGATGGCGATAAATTGTGTCCTCGGACGATCCCAGTTTCTTTTCTGAAATGAGGACAGTTGCAGAAAGCCGATTTTGGCCTCATTCCCCCTGGATGACCCCCATTTGACCCGAAATGACCCCATGAACTCTCCGTGACCCCATCTGTGTCCTCAGATGACCCCACTGACCTTTTTGAAAAGGGGAGAAGTTTCAAATGATGTTTTATAGCCAGATTTCACCTCGGATGATCCCAATTGACCTAAAATGGCCCCATGAAATCTCCATGATCCCATTTGTGCCCTCAGGTGACCCCAGGGTCTTTTCTGAAATGAGGAAAATCTCAGAAATCCGATTTGGCCCCATTTCACCTCAGAGGACCCCACGTGACCTGAAATGACCCCATGAACTCTCCATGATCCCATTTGTGTCCTCAGATGGTCCCAGCTTCTTTTCTGAAATGAGGACAGTTACGGAAAGCCGACTTTGGCCCCATTCCCCCTGGATGACCCCCCCATTTGACCCGAAATGACCCCATGAACTCTCCATGACCCCGTCTGTGTCCTCAGATGACCCCACTTTCCTTTTTGAAAAGGGGAGAAGTTCCGGATAATGGTTTATTGTCCGATTTCACCTCGAGTGACCCCAACTGACGTTAAATGACCCATGAACTCTCTGTGTCCCCATTTATGTCCTCAGATGACCCCACTTTCTCTTTTGAAAAGAGGAGAAGTTTCAGACAATGGTTCATTGCCAGATTTCACCTCGAATGACCCCAGTTAACGTTAAATGACCCATGAACTCTCTGTCACCCCATTTGTGTCCTCAGAGGACCCCACTTTCTCTTTTGAAAAGAGGAAGAGTTGCAGATAGTGGTTTATAGCCAGATTTCACCTCAGATGACCCCAATTGACCTGAAATGACCCCATGAACTCTCCGTGACCTCATCTGTGTCCTCAGATGACCCCAGTTTCTTTTCTGAAACGGGGAAAATTTCAGAAAGCAGATTTTGGCCCCGTTTCACCTCGGATGACCCCAGTTGGCCTGAGATGACCCCATGAACTCTCTGTGACCCCGTTCTTGTCCTCAGATAACCCCATTTTCTCTTTTGAAATGAGGAGAGATTTCAGATGGAGGTTTATGGCCAAATTTCACCTTAAAGAACTTCAAATGAAGCAACAGAAACTATGTTCCAGGCACCTTCCTGAGCAATGGGGTAGGTACAAGCTCCTCAGTTTGGACGCGTTCCATGTTCCACACGAGGCTCACAATCTTAATCCCCATTTTACCGATGGGGAAATTGAGGCACAGAGAAATTAATTGACTGGCAAGCTTGCCCAGCAAAGAAGTGGTCTAGTGGATAGAGCGTGAGCCTGGAATCTCGGAGGACCTGGGTTCTAATCCTGGCTCTGCCACTTGTCTGCTGGGTGACCGGGGCTAATATCTTCACTTCTCTGTGCCTCGGTTTCTTATTCTGTAAAATAGGAATTCATTACCTGTTTTCCCTCCTATTTAAATTGTGAGCCTCGTATGGGATAAGGACTGTGTCTAATTTTATTGTCTTGTGACCACCCGCGCACTTAGTACGGTACTTAGCATCTAGTAAGCCCTTCAATGCCATTTATATCACTGTCATTACTACTACTGTTACTAATAGTAGTAATGATAGTAGTAATAGAGGTCTATTATAAGAATAATAATTCTAGCCCTGTCATTTCCCTGCTGTGTGGCCTTGGGCAAATCACTTCATTTCTCTGGGCCTCGGGTTCCTCGTCTGTAAAATGTGGATTCAATCAATCATTCGTATTTACTGAGGGCTTATCGTGCGCAGAGCACTGTATAAGATAAATATGTAAAATAAACTATCGATAAGTACGCGAGTCCTGCGGGACTGTCGGGGGCAGGGAGCAAGTCAGGTGACGCAGAATGGAGCAGGGAAAGAGGATACAGTGTGGGCTCGGGAGTCAGAAAGACCTGGGTTCTAATCCCGGCTCCACCATTTGTTTGCCGGGTGACCTTGGGCGAGTCACTTCAGTTCTCTGGACCTAGTTTGCCTCATCTGTAAAATGGGGATGAAGACTGTAAGCCCCAGGGACTGTGTCCAACCCCGTTACCTTATATTTACCCCAGTGCTCTGTACAATGGCCGGCACATAGTAAGTGCTTTAATAACTACTACAATTACTGGTAGGGGTGCCTTGAATGTTTTCAACTAGAGCCGAGCCTGTTGAGCTTGAGGGTGGGTGTTCCCTCTCGTCTTGTGCGATCCAGGAAGGAGAAAGCAGAAGGAAGCAAGGAGTCGATCTCTTGGGAGGTCGTGCGACCGAGGAGTCTGGTGGTCGCGGGAGCTGCCCATCTGGAATCGTTCATTCATTCAATAGTATTCATTGAGCGCTCACTATGTGCAGGGCACCGTACCGAGCGCTTGGAATGGACAACTGGGCAACAGAAAGAGACGATCCCCGCCCACTGACGGGCTCGCGGTCTAATCGGGGGAGACGGACAGACAGTAGCAGTGAACGGAATCGAGGGGATGTACATCTCGTTAACAAAATAAATAGGGTAATAAAAATATATACGAATGAATCGAACCCCTGAGAGCGTCGGAGGCCGTGGGTCCTGGATCCTGCTGGATCGGGGCCGTCCAAGTGGGGAACGGAGAGAAGTCAAGGGACTTTCCCGAGGTCACACAGCGGGTAAGTGGCGGATCTGGGAGTAGGAAGCGGGTGTCCGGACACCCAGGCCTGTGTTCTCTCCCAACCAGGCTTCTAGATCTTCTGGACCGTGGGTTCTAGACTCTCTAGGCCTCCTCTAAATCCTCCAGGTCCTCTAGACTCTAGACCCTGCACACTAGACTAAAAGCTCCTCCTCTAGGGTGTAGACTTTCCCCATGAGTAGGGAACATGTGTTCCGCCTCTGTCATATCGCCCTCTCCCAAGCACTTATTACAGCACTCTGCCCGCCGTAAGCGCTCAATAAATTCCGCCGATAGGCCACGTCGGTCTCCGGAAGAGCGCGTGGGATTTAGGATGCCTTGTCCAAGTTCACTTCGCTCTGTGTGCGTGGCACCCACTGAAATCCAGCCCCGCTAGATGTATTCCCGACTGCGCGAATCTTTGCAGTCCTTTGCAAGAGCGTAAACACACCTCCCTTTTCAGCCACAGACTAGGAATCGCTTGAAGAAATGAACTGGAAGGCGAAATGAGGTCCTCTTCTCATCTCAGTGAGCCGACAACAGTAAATTGCTTCAGGCTTGATTGTATTTTTCCGAGGCCCGTGTCACTGTCGTGCACTGAGGTGGTCTTTGAACGAAATAGCCTGCTCAGAGGCAACATTCGAGCCACGGTTGCCATTTTGATTTTAAATGTCTCTCTCAAGAAGGTTGAGAACTTAGCCTGATTGCCGTAGCAATCGATCTGTCAATTGGTAGTACTTCCCGAAGGCTTTCCGTGTACCGAACGGTACGCTAGGCGTATGGGAGAGGACAAGAGATTTAGTAGGCATGCTTCCCGCCCTCAAGGAGCTTTCAGAGGGAAAGAGCCCGGGCTTGGGAGTCGGAGGTCATGGGTTCGAATCCCCGCTCTGTCCCCCGTCAGCCGTGTGACTGTGGGCGAGTCGCTTCACTTCTCTGTGGCTCAGTGACCTCATCCGTAAAATGGAGATCAACCGTGAGCCTCACGTGGGACGACCCGATGACCCTGTATGTCCCCCAGCGCTTAGAACAGTGCTCTGCACGTAGTAAGCGCTTAACGAATACCGACCTTATTATCATTATTACAGTGTAGCCAGGGCTAAAAAGACTCCGAATAAGTCACGCTACCGACCGTAAACTCCTTCAGAGCAGGGATCGTGTCTTACTTAATTTCACTCCCCCAAATGTCAAAAACAGTGTTGTACACACGGGAGTCCCTTGATAAGAGCTACTGAGGGATTCTATCCACCACTAGTTCATTTATTCAATGCCCGTCCTCCGCTCCGGCCCTTAAGCTCATGGGAAGGGAACACGTCTACCTATTTATTCTGTCGTACCGTACTCTCCCAAGCGCTTAGTGCAGTGCCGTGCACACATTAGGGCCCGGTAAATAACACCGATTACAGGGCAGAGCAGTGGAGTTGAAAAAAGCGGACACGAGTTTAATGTGTGGGGGATGAGGGTGAGTATCTACATCCTCAAGTCACACGGGGGTGGTGAAGTGGCAAGGAGGGAAGGAAATGGAGCGGGAGGAAGAGAGGATAATCCAGGTAGGCTTCCCGGAGGAGCGGTGATTTCCGAAGGACTTCAGCGACGGGAGGGCAGTGGCCTGCCGGACGTGAAGGAGGAGGGAGCCCCGGGCAAGGAGGAGGTGATGAGAATCAGGTGGGATTAACAGGTGCCGGCGTGAGTTGAGCGAAGCGTGTGAGCTGGGATGTGGGGGAAGAAGGGAGAAGCTGTGTAGGGTTTGAGGGCTCTAAGTTTCTGCTCGATGCGGAGAGGATCGCCTACCCGTCTGGGGGTTCGGAGGGGTGGGGAAAATGCTTTAGGATCGAAAGGAAAATTTTCAAGGTTCAGGCTCTCACAAAGCATTGGATGGGCATCTCACTGGCGTTCATCAACATGCCTTCATGAGACTCCCGTGTGCCCCTCTAAGAGTTCAGTTGGATGACGAGTACTTTAGGCAGCCTAGTTTAGCGGAAAGAGCACGGGCCTGGGAGGCTGAGGCCCCGGGTTCTGATGGTGAAGCCTCGGCGCACCTACTGGGTGACGTCGAAGCAGTCACTTCACTTCTCTGGGCCTCAGTTTCCCCATCTGCAAAATGGGGATTCAATCCCTGTTCTCCCTCCTACTTAGAGTGTCTTCTCCTACCGACTGCCTTCTGTCTAACCCAGTGCTTGGTTCAGTGCTTGACATATAGTAACAACTTAATAAATCATATTATCGTTATTATTAATGATTATCACTTCTGATTGGGTCTCTCTTCCTCTTGAGGTTATTTCAGGCTGGGGAAAAGAGACCCACCGTTCATGATCTGATAGGATGGGATCTACCCCTGCGCTCAGCACAGGGCTTGGCGCGGAGTCCATTCGTTCATTTCATTCAGTCGTATTCGCTGAGTGCTTGCTGTGTGCAAAGCACTGTACTAAGCTCTCGGGAGAGTACGTTAGAACAATAAACAGACACCTTCCCCGCCTACGACGGTGAGCTTACCGTCTAGAGGGGAGAGAAGCAGCGTGGCTTGGGAGTCGGGGGTCGTGGGTTCGAATCCCGACTCCGCCCCTTGCCAGCTGTGTGACCGCGGGCAAGTCACTTCACTTCTCTGTGCCTCGGTTCCCTCATCTGTAAAATGAGGATGAAGACTGAGAGCCTCACGTGGGACCCCCTCATTCCCCTGTATCTCCCCCAGTGCTCAGAACAGCGCTCTGCACGTAGTAAGCGCTTAACAAATACCAACATTATTAAGATAAATCAGTAAAGCAATAGAGATCTGAACATAGCGACCATGTTGTGGAATTTATTCAGCCCTTCCCTTGGGATACGGAGAGGATCAGAAGAGTCCACCTTCTCAAACTTTACAATTTTCCCCGTTCTGTGGCGGTTCACTTGTGAGGCTGAGAAACATCCTGAAACATCTTGATTGCTTCTCGAAACCTTCCAGACCCTTTAGATGAACAAACAAATATGGTATGGGGGATGAGCCTAATCGATTGTTTAACGAGTGCTTTCTGTCTGCAGAAGAGAAGCCGCGTGTGGTCTAGTAGCTAGAGCCTGGAACCGGGAGGGAGAGGACTTGGTTCTGCCACTTATTTACTGTGTGACTTTGGGCAAGTCACTTCATTTCTCTGTGCCTCCCTTACCTCATCTGTAGAATGAGGATGAAGATTGTCAGCCTCAAGTGGAACTTATACTTTATCCAACCCGATTAGCTTGTATCCCCTCCAGTGCTTAGTACAGTGCCTGGCGCATAGTAAGCACTTAACAGATACCACTATTATTACTGTACTAAGTACTTGGGAGAGTCCAATACTAGAGTCATTAATGATAATAATACCGATGTTGGTATTTGTTGAGCGCTTACTAGGTGCCGAGCACCGTTCTAAGCGCTGGGGGAGATACAGGGTCATCAGGTTGTCCCGCGTGGGGCTCCCGCACTCCCCATTTTACAGCTGAGGGAACTGAGGCACAGAGAAGCCAAGTGACTCGCCCACAGTCACACAGCCGACAAGGAGTCGAACTCACGACCTCTGACTCCGATGCCCAGGCTCTTTCCACTCAGCCACGCTGCTTCTCATTAGAGGCGTTCCCAGCTGACGAGGAGCTTAAGGTCCGTCGGGGGAGACGGATACGAACGGAAGGCTTCTGATTTCTTCGGAAGGCCGTTCCGATGGTTACCGAGGAGGCGTTCAGAGGACTACGGAGTGGAAGAGATCTGGTTTGAGCCGACGTCCGTGTCCCCCGTCTCCCCCCGATCTTTCTCCCTGCCCTACTTTAGTGTTGGAGAAAAGTGGGAGCGAGCTGGAGGCGCTGCTTTCTCCTAAATGGGTTCTTTAGGTTAAATAAGTTGATGTTAACGGACGAATGGCTACCTGCGGGTTGGAAGGGAAATTCTGAGCAGATGTGCTAGCCAGTGTTTCGCTCTCTTCAAGCAACGTGGCCCGGGGTAAAGTGTATGGGTCCGGGACTCAGAGGATCTGGGTTCTAATCCCAGCTCCATCCCTCATTTGCTGTATGACGCTGGGCAAGTCACTTTACTTCACCGCGTTGCCTCGGTTGCCTCAGCCGTAAAATGGGGATTGGATGCCTCTTCTCCCTCCTACTTAGATTGTGAATCCTGTGCGAGACAGGGATTGTATCTGATCCGATTAACTTGTGCCTTCCCCGTGCTCGACACATAGTAAGTGCTTAATCGATACCGCATTTAATTAATGAGTTCATTAAACAGTAGGAAAATAGGCCTAGACTCCGATGGGAGAGGAGCAGGTTTGTGCCAGAAGGAGCTTCCCTAGTGATCCTGTTTCCCCCTTTTAATTCTTAGGCTGGCGAAGGCATCTCCTGCTAGGCGGAGGCCAATAAATCTGTCAAGCAGTGGTATTTATTGAGCGCTTAATGGGTACACGGCACCGTACTGAATGCTTGAGAAAGTATAATACGATAGAGTTGCTTAGGAAAAGCGGCGTGGCTGAGTGGAGAGAGCCTGGAGGCAGAGGACGTGGCCTCTAATCACGGCTCTGCCAAATGCTTGCTGTGGGCCCCGGGCAAGTCACTGCATTACCCATGCCTCAGTTTTCCTGTTCTCATTCATTCATTCAATCGTATTTATTGAGCAGAGCACTTTCCGTGTGCAGAGCACTGTACTAAGCACTTGCAGAAAACAATTCGGTGACAGAGTGTACCGTTCGCCCTCCTATTTAGCCCGTGAGCTCCATGTGGGACAGGGACTGTGTCCCTCCTAATTTCCTTGTATCTACTCCAGTGCTTCGAACAGCGTTGGACACAAAGTAAGTGCTTGACAAATGTCACGTAAAAAAAAAACCCCAGAATTGGTAGGCCTGATAGTCCTCATAGGAGAGGGAGCATATTTAATTCCCCCCTGGACACTCTTTACCAGGGCTTAGTACAGTGTCTGGCACACAGAAAACGTTTAATAAATGTTATTATAGCTACACTTGAGGATGGAGGACTTGTGAGGAAGAGTTGAATCTAGTTCCAGTGGCTTGCTCATGGACTTTTGTGCTCTCCCATCCCTGCCTGATAGATCTCAGTGGAACTAGAACCCCGATGTCCTCATACCCAGAGCTGTGCCTTGCCAATCCATCCATCAGTCAGTGGTATTTCTTAAGCATTCATTGTGATCAGTGCTTGGAACATTGCCAGCACTTACAACAGTGCTTGGCACATAGTAAGTGCTTAATAGATGCCATTATCATAATTATTACTATCATTACGACACTGTACACTCAGCACAACAGAGGTGATAGACATGTTCGCTGTCCATAATGAGCTTCCAGTCTAGAGGGGAGATGGACACACCTCCAGGCCTGGTGCTCTTTCAGCAGTGAGGCCTAGTGAAAAGCTCACAGGCCTGGGAGGCGGAGGACCTGGGTTCTAATCCGTCGTCCACCACTTGTCTGCTGTGGGGCCTTGGCCAAACATTTCGCTCCTCTGTGCCTCGGTTTCCCCAGCCGTAGAATGTCGGATTCGCAATTCTGGACCAATATCTTCTTTTCCCTCCTCCTTAGAATGTGAACCCCAGGTGGCTACCCCATATTAGTGTCTGCTTCCTCCTCTAAATGGTGAGCTCACTGTGGGCAGGGAACGTGTCTGACGTATTGCCATATTGTCCTTCCCGAGCCCTTGGTACAATTCTCCGCGCACAGTAAGCGCTCAGTAAAAACCACCGATGGATCGATTCCTCTTGTTAGAGAAATGGATGTCATGTGAGGTTTCAGCTCGGTTCGGTCAATCGATCGATGGTATTTACTGAGCGCTTAGTGTGTGAAGAGCACTGGACTAAGCACTTGGGAGAGTACAGTACAACAGAATTGATAAATGTATTCTCTGCCCACATTCAATCATCCGATTGTATTTACTGAGCACTTACTGTGCACAGAGTAGTAATAAAAATAATAATGGTGGAATTTGTTAAGTGCTTACTTATGTGCAAGGTACTGTTCTAAGCGCTGGGCGGATACGAGGTGATCAGGTTCTCCCACGTGGGGCTCACAGTTTTACTCCCCATTTTACAGATGAGGTAACTGAGGCATAGAGAAGTGAAGTGACTTGCCCAAAGTCGCACAGCTGACAGGCGGCGGAGCTGGGATTCGAACCCATGCCCTCTGCCTCCCAAGCCCGGGCTCTTTCCGCTGAGCCACGCTGCTTCCCTGACTGTATTAAGCCCTTGGGAGAGTCCTAAGAAAAAGAGTTGGCAGACATGTTCCTTGCCCACAAGGTGCTTATAGCCCCGAGGAGGGGACAGACGTTAATCATCATCATCGATGGTATTTATTAAGTGCTTATTGTGTGCAGATCACTGTAGTAATATTAATGATTATTATGGAATCTGTCAAGTGCTTACTATCTGCCACGCTCAGTTCTAAGCGCTGGGGTAGATCGAGGGTGATCAGGTCGTCCCAGGTGGGGCTCACACTTTTAATCCCCATTTTACCCACGAGGTAGCTGAGGCCCAGCGAAGTTAGCTGACTCGCCCGAGGTCACACGGCAGACGAGCGGCAGTGCCGGAATTAGAACCCACGTCCTCTGACTGCCAAGCCCGGGCTCTCTCCGCTAAGACACGCTGCGTTTTACTCTACTGAGTGCGTGGGGGAGTCCAGTACAACAGAGTTGGTAGAGATGTTTCCTGCCTAGAAGGAGCTTCCAGTGTAGAGGGGGAGACCGAAAGAAACACAGATAAATCAGTTACAGATGTGGACTCGAGTTGCGCGGGGCTGTCGGTGGGGTGAACTATCAAGTGCCCCAAGGATCCAGATGAAATCGTAAGCTGTTGGAGGAGCTAACAGTTTCCCGGGAGGATCTACACCTCAGGGGGGTGAGTGGGCATGAGATAGTTCAGAGTGGAAGTAAATACAGCTCTCGGCGTCAGGCAGGATGCAGGAGAGAATAAAATAAACTGTGGGATTCGGTACTCTGTGCCGAGCACTGTTCTAAGCACTGGGGGCTACAAGGTGATCCGGTTGTCCCACGTGGGGCTCACAGTCTCCATCCCCGTTTTACAGATGAGGGAGCTGAGGCCCAGAGAAGCGAAGCGACTTGCCCACAGTCACACCGCTGGCAAGTGGCGGAGCCGGGATTAGAACCCGTGACCTCTGACTCCCAAGCCCGGGCTCTAATGGCCTGCTTCTCTAATAGCCTGCTAGGAGAATAGCCTGATATTCACCCCACAGGACCCACGTCCATATCCGTCATCTATTTTAACATCTGCCTCCTCGTCTAGACTGGACGTCTTCCCGTGGGCAGGGATTGCATCCGTCGTGACCCAAACACCGAGTACAGTGCTCCGCACGCGGTAAGCGCTCAGTCGATACCGCCGATCGATCGGTGTTGAAAGGGTGAGATTTTAATATCTTCCCCCCCACCCCGCAGTATCCTTAATCCAGAAACCCATTCCTTCAGGCGATGGGTCTGTGGCCAATCCTGAGAAGACGCTCAGAGAAAAATCTGGGATCTTTCAGAGGAAAAAGTAATTTCTCGGTAAAGCCGAAAAAGAGCTGACCCCGATCAACGCGAGGATTGCATTTCACGCTGGGAGCTTTTCCCTCCAAACTCTCCATTTCTCTCCCCTCCCTTCTGCGAAGAGCTTAATCGAATGCTGATGGAAGCCCCTCCCCTAACGGTGTCCCTCTCGGTGAGGATTTTCTTCCTCCCTCTTCACCTCAGTAAGGGAGCATCCGGGTCCCGGAGAAGATGGAGCTGAGAATATCCAACCAAAATCGGGGGAGAGGAATCACGCCCGCGTCTGAGTCGGAAGGGTTTCTCCCACATTCATTCGATTGATCCATCAATCCACGGTACTTATTGAGCACTCAGTACGTGCGGGAGGGCTGTACTGAGCACTTGGGAGGCTGCGACCCTACAGAGTTGGAGAAGCAGCGTGGCTCAGTGGAAAGAGCCCGGGCTTGGGGTCTAGAGGTCGTGGGTTCGAATCCCGGCCCCGCCACCTGTCGGCTGGGTGACTGTGGGCGAGTCACTTCACGTCTCTGGGCCTCAGTGACCTCATCTGGAAAATGGGGATGAAGACCGTGAGCCCCACGTGGGGCAACCCGATTCCCCCGTGTCTACCCCAGCGCTCAGAACAGTGCTCTGCACCTACTAAGCGCTTAACCAATACCAACATTATCATCATTAGACACGTCCCCTGCCCTCAAAGAGTTTACGGTCGAGAGGGGAGAAATGACAATGTTCGATAAGCGCGTACTACATGCCAAGCGCTGTAATAAGCCCTGGGTTAGATACAAGTTCATAGATCCCACATGGGGCTCAAAGTCTAAGTAGGAGGGAGAAGGGGGATTGAATCCCCATTTCGTAGATGAGATCCAGAGAAGCCAAGTGACTTGACCGAGGTCCCCAGCAGACAAAGTGGCAGAGCCACGATTAGAACCCAGGGCCTTCCGACTCTCGGGCCCCGACTCTGTCCACTAGGGCCCTATTCCTTTCCAGCGTCATCCAAGTCTCTCAGCTCCAACTGAAATAGACAAAGTTAGAAGAATTAAATGAGTCGAAGACCTTCCTTCTTCCAGAAATGAGGTTGTAACAGGGACCTAGAATGAGAATTGGCTTCTTTACTAAAAGGATTTGAGAGGATGAGTGGCCTAGTGGCAAAAATGTGGGCCTCGGAGTTAGAGGGCCTGCAGTGGGACCTTGGGCAACTCATTTCACTTCTCTGGGCCTCGGTTTCCTCGTCGGTAAAATGGAGATTTAATACCCGTTCTCTCAAGATGGTGAGTCCCAAGTGGGTCAGGAGCTGTGTTTGACCTGATTGTCTTGTATCGACCTCAAGACCTCTTGGTACATAGTAAGTGCTTAACGAGAACAATCATTACAGTCGTTAGCGTAGAGGAGCGGGACAGCTAACCTGGTTATAGGGCAAGATGGGCCATATTTGGTCTCGCCCGGGGTGCCGATTCTTTGGGCGGTAAACCCGGAGACTTTCCGGTACCCTACTGGGGCTCACTTACGGGAGGGAGAGTCAAGCCGAGGCCTACCCACTCCATCCAGCACAGTGCTCCGCACACAGTGGACCCTCTATAAATTCATTCATTCGTTCCTTCAATAGTGTTTATTGAGCGCTTACTGTGTGCAGAGCACTGTACTAAGCGCTTGGAATGGACAAATCGGCAACAGATAGAGACAGTCCCTGCCCTCTGATGGGCTTACGGCCTTATCGGGGGAGACGGACGGACGAGAACAACGGCAGTAGCAATAAATACAACGGTCTGGTTTTTACATTTTGTTTAAAAAGCACCTCTTTTTTCATTGTTCGCCACACTTCTGTTGGGATAGGCCGGCCGACGAAGCCGGGAATCAAGACTTGAATTTGCAAAACCTTCCGGTCATCAGCAGAATTTTTCATGGGATGATATCCGTCGTTCAGAATTGCGCAGCTCCGGTTCTCGCTTCCCGGCTCTTGTTTCGATCCAACAGTGCAACTCGGCTGCCCGATGGGAGCCATTTTCACGGACCGAGAAGCCGATGATTCTTTGCAGCCGATAACGTCTTTCGCCTGAAAGCGAAGCAGGATCTTGGGCCACGCCGACTCTTCCACAGCAACACCTGTGGAAAAGAAAAGAAATTTATAGCTGAAAATATTGACTTATGCTGACCAGACGTGGTTTCCGGTGGAATTACACGTCACAGGTATGAAATAAGAAAATGAGATCCTCTCAGCAGAAACAGTTATTTGGAGGAACAGGAGAAACAGACGCGTCGTTGCAACGCGATCGATCTGAGTTCTTGAGCCTCATGAAGGAATGGAATGAGTATTGCCGTGTCACAAACTTTTTGGTTCATCAGATTTTTCCGTCGGCCGGTCCTGGCCGCTTCACTTGGATGAAAAAGAAGCTGTTGGAAATAGGGCATGGGAACTCTCCCCTCAACTCCTTCATCCCCAGGTTTTCATGAGACATACTGAGAAACAAGAAAAGTGAATGGAAAGGATTTAATTCCATTGCCCTCTACATCGAGAAGCAGCATGGCCTACTGGAAAAGGCAAAGACCTGGGAGGTACTGGTCCTGGGTTCCAATCCCGTCTCTTCCACCCGTCTGCTGTGTGACCTTAGGCAAGTTGCTTCACTTCTCTGGGCCTCCTCCGCTGTAAAACAGAATTTATAGCTGTTCTCCCTGCTGCTTAGACCGTGAGCCCCATGGGAGGTCGGGACTGTCCGTTATATTGCTATATTGTGCTCACCCAAGCGCTTAGTACAGTCCTCTGCACACACACAGTAAGGGCTCAAAAAATATGATTGACTGACTAAGCCCCTGGGAGAGTATACTCAATTTAATAATAATAATGTTGGTATTTGTTAAGCGCTTACTATGTGCAGAGCACCGTTCTAAGCGTTGGGGTAGATACAGGGTCATCAGGTGGTCCCACGGGAGGCTCACAATCTTAATCCCCATTTTACAGATGAGGTAACTGAGGCCCAGAGACGTGAAGTGATTGGCCAACAGTCACACAGCTGACAAGTGGCAAAGCTGGAATTCGAACTCATGACCTCTGACTCCAAAGCCCGCGCTCTTTCCACGGAGCCACGCTGCAGACTCTATCGCATCCATTTATTCATTAGGATCGATTAAGGGCTTAATGTGGGCAGAGCACTGTACTAAGCACTCGGAAAGTATAATACAGCAACAAAGAGAGAAAGCTCCCTGCTCACAAGAGGCTTACAGCTTCTTCATTGCTCAGCACAGCGCTCTGTACACACTAAGCCCTCCATCTATGCCATTAATTGATTGACTGATTGAGTGACTCTTGGACAAATATGGAATCCATTAGATTAGATCGAGGGAAGCAGCGTGGCTCAGTGGCAAGAGCACGGGCTTGATAGAGGTCATGGGTTCGAATCCCCTCTCATCCGCTTGTCAGCTGTGTGACTTCGGGCAAGTCGCTTCGCTTCTCTGGGCCTCAGTCACCTCATCCGTAAAGTGGGGATTAAGACTGGGAGCCTCACGTGGGACAACCTGATCACCTTGCATCCTCTCCAGCGCTTAGCCCAGTGCTTTGCACATAGTAAGTGCCTAGCAAACGTCATCATTTATTTTAGGTAGTCTACTAGCCGTATGCCCCTCCTTGCTTTACGGCTAAAAACGCGAAGTGTGGCTCTCGCCCGTCTCGACACGGGGTCGATACAGCGCGGCGGCCCACCGGCTTGATGTGGAACCAAGAGGTGGCCCGAAAGATGTTCTCTCATTCCTGTCAAACCAAATGCCGTTCATAATATCTCAGAGGATGAGAGGCGATCGATTCCCAAAGGGAATACACGCGTGGATTCCTCCGCCCCGAGCCGTGTGCTCTTCATTGCCCGTTTGAGGTCTAAGGATGATCGCGTCCCCAGTCAGTGCGGCAATCTCTTCGGAATCCTTTTCTTCTTCTACGTTCATCCCATCCGTTATTCCTTTCCTTTAGATGAAAGAAAAGGCCACGTGTTCATCATTCATCTTTCCCTCCTATTCCCGGCTCACGACGAGGGAAGAAAAATCTCCCTCCCAATTCAGCGTTGCGGATTGCCCCGGGTGTTCCGCGGACCGCGGCGCGACAGCTTCGGCTTCGCGTCTCGGACCCTTTCGTTCCCGTCACGATAAAATACGGACCGAAGCAGACTCCGCAGGGAAAACGGAAAGAAGATAGATAGGTTGAAAGCCCGTGCGCTTTTTCCTTCCAGTTTCCCCACGCACCCCAAGTTAAGTTACTCGCGTTGTTTCTTGCTGGAGCCCAGGTCCAAAGTCAGAAGGACCTGGGTTCTCATCACTAGTCTGCTGTGTGACCTGGGCCAAGTCACCTCACTCCTTTGTGCCTCAGTTACCCCCTCTGTAAAATGGGGATTAAGACCGTGGGACTGTGGGACAGGGACTGTGTTCACCCTAATTAACTTGTATCCACCTCGGCGCTTAGTACAGCGCCTGGCACGTAGTAAGAACTTAACGAATATCATTGAGAAAAATATGAAACAGAAAAAAAATTTATATTTTACTATCATCAGTCTGGACGAGGGGTTTTCTTCTGGTTTATTCTCTAGACTGCAAGATCCTTATAGGAAGGGAATGTGTCTACCAATTCTGGTTTACTGTACTCTCCCACGTGGTTAGCGTAGTGCTCTGCACACAGCGAGTACTCAAAAAAAAAGCCCTGATGGACTGACTGATTTTGGCAGGGAACACGTCTACCAACTCAGCTGTATTCACTGTCGCAAGCACTTAGTACGGTGCTCTATACACGGGAAGTGCTCAGTAAATATCGATTGATTATTGAGTGAATGATCATCGTAACCCCACAAACTGCCTTTTAGACCCAGACCCACTTCCGTGAAACTTTTAAGTGGTCTTTTCAAGGAAATCTTTGCCTTCTAAAATGCGGCTCGGGGTAAGAAATTAGAGTAACGATGCTGGTATTTGCTAAGCGCCTACTGTGTGCCGAGCACCGTTCTAAGCGCCGGGGTAGATACAGGGTAATCAGGTTGTCCCACGTGAGGCTCACAGTTAATCCCCTTTTACAGATGAGGTCACTGAGGCACAGAGAAGCGAAGTGCCTTGCCCACCGTCACACAGCTGACGAGTGGCAGAGCCGGGAGTCGAACTCATGACCCTCTGACTCCCAAGCCCAGGCTCTTTCCACTGAGCCACGCTGCTTCTCTATCTTTCCCTGCTGCCTCTCTTGTTCTTCTGATTCCTCCACCGTTTAGAACTGTGTCCCCCTCTAGACTGTAAGCTCCCCGTGGGCAGATACGTAACAAATCTGTTATATCGTTTTATCCCAAGCACTTAGTACAGTGCTCTGCACCCAGTAAGTGCCTCGGTTTCCTCCCCTGTAAATTGGGGGTGATAATACCCGAACCGTACCACACGAGGGTGTTGCAAGGAGTAAATAACTAAAGAATATAAGGTGCTTTGGTAATAAAAGCACCACCTAGATACACAGGTATTATTATGAGAAGCAGCGTGGCTTAGTGGAAACAGCTCGGGCTTGGGAGTCAGAGGTCATGAGTTCTAATCCCAGCTCCCCCCCTTGTCAGCTGTGTGACTTTGGGCAAGTTTCTTAACTTCTCCGTGCCTCGGTTACCTCGTCTGTAAAATGGGAATTAAGGCTGTGAGTCCCATATGAGACCCCCTGATCACCTTGTATCTATCCCAGTTCTTGGAACAGTGCTTGGCACATAGAAAGCACTCAACAAACACCATCATTATTGTCATTATAAATACGATTGACCGACCCCTCCATGGCAGTGATTGATTGATTCTCTTCAAGCTTCACTTGCCCGCTGGGTGATCTTGGGCAAGTCACCGAAATGCTCTGGGCCTCAGTTTTCTCGTCTGTGAAATGGGGTTAAGATGCTGTTTGACCTCCCCGCCTTAGATGGCGAGTCCCATGTGGGACGGGGGTTGTGTCCGCCCCATTATCGTACGCCCTCCCAATGCTTAGTACATTGCTTAGCATAAGTTATAGTTATTATGGTTATTATTATTGTAGGCACTGTCTTCACGAGCTCAGTTTAGTAGAAATTCCCTGTCCAAATCAATCGATGGATCCTAGGTTTTTATTGAGCGTTTACGGTGTGTAGAACACTGCGCCGTGTGTTAACAAAGTACCCCTCTGTGGCCCCGTCTCCTCAAGAGCTTAGTACAGTCCTCTATGCCCAGAAAGTGCTCAATCAATACAACCGATCGATTGCTAAAAGCAGCAACCGCAGCACCCGTTCCTCCTGGCTGACTCCCAAGATGCCCCTGTTCTCTGGACTCTGGGCACCAAATCGTATAAATAATAATGATAATAAGGATGACTGTGGCCTCTGTCAATGCTTACTGTGTGCCAAGCACTAATCACCGGGGTAGAGCCTCGATAATCGGGTCCCACATGGGTACACACCCTAAGCAGGACAGGAGAACCGGAACTGAATCCTCATTTAGCAGATGAAGAAAAGAGGTTGGAGAGTAAAATGACTTGACCAAGGTGACGCAGCAGATCAGTGGTGCAGCTGAGATGAGAACCCAGGCCTGGAGTTTTTCACTTAACGTCTCTACTTGGAGCCTCATCGCTAATCCCGCGGGAAAGAAGGCAGCGAGGACCAGGGGAACAAGATAAGGTGTACTTCTCAGGAAACCCGACGAGTGAGGTCTTATAAAATGGAAAGTTTCCGCAGGACTGTTATCTGAGTGAGGAGGAGTAATTGATTCCTCATTTCCAAAAGCGAGGACATCGCAACAATGTGGGTGAAAAAGAGTTGGCCAAGGTTCAGAAGGAAAAAGAAAACAGCCTTTCGGTGTAATCAGTAGTTGCACATGGACCGAAAATGGAATCAACTGGCACAAGGAATTCCTCAGAAAGGATTGGGTGGTGGTTTTTTTTTGTTGTTGTCTGCAGAGTGGAACCCCAGAAACTTCAGAATGAACCTTTTCTGTCCCTTTTCATCAGGATTTGTGAAGGGTGGCCTGGACTTGCTATCACCACAAATCCACGGGGAGAAAATTCAGTCCGAATCACGACCCAAACAAAATGGCAGTCGTCGTTTCTTGAGGTCGGAGCCGGAGGCTTTTCAAGAGGAGAGAGCAGGGCAAAAGCCAGGAGGATCTGTCTCGCATATCTCCTGATGAGACTGTATCGGTGATGTCTGAATAATGAGAGGTTCCGTCCAGTGGTTAAGCTACTTCCGTATCTCCAGATGAAGTCTTAGCAACATCGATTTGCAGAGTATCTTTTTTTTTTTCGCTCTAATGAGAAAACTTTCAGCTCTTTGGAAAACTCGAAGAAGACGTGACCAGAGAGTTGTTGCATCGCAGATACGACTCTGGAATCAATAACAGATGAGGGGATATGATTGCACTTCTCTCCCCTCCCACTAACTGCCTCCGCCCTTCTCCAAAAACAGCAACAGACCTTCAAACCGGGTAAGAAAAATTTCAGATTGTTTCTGAATGTTGAAGATTCCAGAGTAGGTAGGGGAAATAAGTAAAAGCGAAGGAAGCCAAACTGCTAGAAGTACATTCGGTGGTATTCTTAGAGTGCTTACAATGTGCAGAGCACTCGATTAATCTGCTGGGAGAGTTTAATACAACCAGATCAGCGGAAATGGTCCCTGCTCATAACGAATTTTCTCCCTACAGCGAGCTTAGAGTCTAGAGAGGGAGACGGGCTTGAATATGAACAAACGATTAATAATGTGTATTTAAAGATACGAAGACAAGTGTCATGGCGTTGAGCGTGGGGCAGATATGAAATACCAAAGGTCAAAGTTTTCCTGTTCATCTACTAATAACGACAGCAACGTATAGGCATGGCAAAAATCCTGTCAACGTAACTGCCGTCTTGGCCTAGCCTATACAGATCCATCGGTTCTGAGCTCTCCTGGTAATCTGGATATTTAGAAGAGTTTCAGATTGCCTCCTCACCCCTGACAGAAGGATTCTTTGATCACAGCAGCCTCCTCCCCTTGCACTGTACTCAGCACTTGGCAAAGTACCAGGAAGCAGTGTGGACTAGTGGAAAGAACCCGGGCCTTGGAGTCCGAAGACATAATAATAATAATGTTGGTATTTGTTAAGCGCTTACTGTGTGCAGAGCGCTGTTCTAAGCGCTGGGGTAGACACAGGGGAATCAGGTTGTCCCACGTGCGGCTCACAGTCTTAATCCCCATTTTACAGATGAGGGAACTGAGGCACAGAGAAGTGAAGTGACTTGCCCACAGTCACACAGCTGACAAGTAGCTGGGTTCTAATCCTGACTCTGTCCCTTGTCTTTTGTGTGTCCTCGGGCAAGCCACTTCATTCATTCAATAGTATTTATTGAGCGCTTACTCTGTGCAGAGCACTCTACTAAGAGCTTGGATGGTACAAGCAGCGTGGCTCAGTGGAAAGAGCACGGGCTTTGGAGTCAGAGGTCATGGGTTCGAATCCCAGCTCGGCCACTTGTCTGCTGGGTGACTGTGGGCGAGCCACTTCACTTCTCTGTGCCTCAGTTCCCTCATCTGTAAAATGGGGATTAAGACTGTGAGCCCCACGTGGGACAACCTGATTCCCCTGTGTCTACCCCAGTGGTTAGAACAGTGCTCTGCACATAGTGTTTAACAAATACCAATATTATCATTATTATTATTATTATTATTACAATTTGGCAACAGATAGAGACAATCCCGGCCCAATGACGGGCTCACAGTGCTGCCGCTTCTATGACTAGGACCGTTCTCAGCGCTTAGAACGGTGCTCGACACATATAAACAGTGAACGAATAGCATAGTTATCATTATTGTGACTACACCACTTGCCACTGGAAGAGAGAATAAAAGTTGGACAGATGATTTCGTATGTTAAGAACTGACTCTGGGCAGCGATGATAAATGATTTAGCACGGAGTTTAACATTTCATGTCAACTCTTGTACCTGAGAGAGTTGTGTAATGGAACCCAGTGAAATGGGCAATGGGATTCTCCAAGTGTCTGATGGTTCAATTTGATCCTCGCCTTTTTTTAATCCAGCTGTCGATCGTGGCTTTTTTGAGCACCTACTATGTACCTAATGCTTTAGAAACTATGTTAGAGGTACGTTACACAATTCTACTCCGGGAGTTTACAATCTAATGCTGGGGACGTGTGCAACGATTTTCAGAAAGGAGAGGGCTTAAATAATTGAGTCCACATAGGGAATCGCACAAAAATCGATGGGGAAGTTGGGAATGAGGAAGTGAAGAGATGATAGGTTGAGGAGGGGTGGGGATGTAAGGTGAGGAGGAATACTAGGGAAGTTTGGGATGGTAAATGATTTGTATTTATTAAGCACTTACTGTGTGCTGAGCACACAGTGTACAGCGTGACAGAGTCAATGGATACGTTCCCTGCCCACCGTGAACCTACAGGCTAGAGGACGAGCTTCCGGAAGATTCAGATGAAAACGGCAAGGTGTGAGTAGTTAGAGATGGGAATCACGAAGTCCTCACGTCCATTTGTTCTTTCCCAAACCAACTGGAGAGTTTCCATTTTATCCCGAAAGCCGCCCTTCAGCCCAGACAAACAGTTGAGAGAGAGAGGGGTTGTGGGAAAAGATAAGGCCTTCAGAGACGGGAGATGGTTTTCCATCTCTGCGGCTTTGTTTTGTGACTTGGTTAAAAGACAGGCCCGAAAACGCTCCGGTTCTCTTCGCTAAAGAACATCGATCTTGGACCTCCTTCCGATGCCGTTTCGTGTGAAAACAATCGTCTATCTCGAGGCTGGTGTCCCCGTGGTGACCTTGCCTGCGTTCACAGGTCCTGAAAGTTGATTAAAGGGACGAAACAAAACCCAAAGAAAAGTCTACGCTTCTGTGTTCGAAACTCCTGCGGGGACAATCGAGTTGCATTAGGGACTAGATTAAGCAGCATGGCCTAGTCGGAAGAATGCAGGGTTGGGTGTAAGAAAGACCTGGGTTCAAATCCCGGCTCCACCATTCGCCCGCAGCGTGATCTGGTCTTTGCCGTGGAGTAGTTTCTGACCCGTAGCGATACCACGGACCTCTCTCCCAGGATGTCTTGCTCTCTCTCTGCAGTCATTCTGGTAGTGTGTCCAGAGAGTTTTCTTGATCAAAAATACGGAAGCGGTTTACCGCCGCTGCCTTCCGCGCAGCGAACCCGAGTCTCCGCCCTTGACTCTCTCTTGGGCCGCCGCTGCCCAGCATGAGTGAGTTTTGACTTGTAGCAGATTGTCTTCCACTCACTAGCCACTGCCTCAGCTGGGAATGGATAAGAATGGATAGGGATGGAATGGGTAGGCCTCTGCTCCACTCTCCCTCCTGTAGCCGAGACTGCTAGAGTACTGGAAACTCTCCAGGTGTGACCCTCGGAGGGGTAGTGTGACCTTGGATAAGTCATTTCTCTGTGCTTCAGTTACCCCATCTGAAAACGGGGATTCCATATCTGTTCTCCCTCCTATTTACACTGTGAGTGCCTCGTGGGACTTGATCTTGTGTCTGCTGCAGGGCTTAGGGCAGGGCTCGGTACAGAAGGAGAGCTTAACAAAAACCACTATTATTATCATTAATTATCACCGGAGTCCTGCGAGAGGTCAGGAAAAAGCGTCAGTTTCCCCGATCAGTCGTATTTCTTGTGTGCTTACTGTGGGTAGAGTACTGTACTAGGCGCTTGGGGGAGAACCACATAATATTACTGACACATCCTCTGTCCTCAGTGAGCTTAGACTCTAGAGGGGGAAGACAGACGTCAGTACAAATAAATAAATAATCGATAGGGACATAAGTATTGTAGGGGTGTGTGGGGGGGGTGGTCAATAAAGGGAGCAATTCGGTGTGATACAGAAGGGAGAGGGAAAAGGGGAAGGAGGGCTTAGTCAGGGAAGGCGTCCTGGGGGAGACGTGACTTCAATAAGGCTAAGTAGGCAGGGATGGAAATTGTCTGTCGGTTATGAAGAAGGAAGGTGTTCCGGGCCAGAGGCAAGACGTGGGCGAGAGGTAGGTGGTGAAATACGGGAAGCAGCGTGGCTCAGCGGAAAGAGCGCGGGCTCGGGAGTCGGCGGTCATGGGTTCGAATGCCGGCTCTGCCACTTGTCAGCTGTGGGACCGTGGGCGAGTCGCTTCACTTCTCTGTGCCCCAGTTACCTCATCCGTAAAATAGGGATTACGACTGTGAGTCCCACGTGGGACAACCCGATTACCTACCCCAGTGCTTAGAACAGTGCTCGGCACACGGTGCTTACCAAATACCAATATTACTATCATTAAATAGCCAAGACTGAGGTGCGTCGAGCAGGTCGGCATTAGAGATATGAAGTGTGCGAGTTGGATTAGAGGAGAGCGGTGAGGTAGGAGGGGGCCGGGTGATTGAGGGCTTTAAAGTCAACGGTGAGGAGTTTCTGTTTGATGTGGAGGTGGATGGGCAACCGCTGGACCTTCTTGAGAAGTGGGGAAACTTGGACCGAATGTTTTTGTCGTTTCCGGGCGGCGAAGGGAAATCTCGACTGGAGCGGTGAGAGACAGAGGCAGGAAAGTCGGCGAAGAGGCTGCTCCGGTGATCGAGGCGGGATAGGAGCGCTTGGATTAATGTTGTGGCAATTGTTTGAGGACAGAGAAATGATTCACTGTGCGCTACCGCAGTTTCACCAGCGCTCAGTACTGAGTACTGGGCGTTTAGACTGTGAGCTCTTGAGGTCTACGGTCTGTGTCTAACCTCCCACCCGCCCCCCCCCCACACACACACGGAGTATTCTATTTTTGATTCTTTCATGGCATTCGTTAAGCTCTAATTGTGTCAAGCACTGTTCCGAGCTCTGGGGTAGATAACGGGTGAGTTAGGTTGGACACGGTCCCCGACCTACATGAGCCTCACAGTCTAAATAGGAGGGAGAACAGAAGTGAAGGCCGGAGGAGGGAAGTGACTTGTCCGAGGTCACACAGCAAGCGATCGGCAGGGCCGGCATTGGAACCCAGGTCTTCTGACTCCCAGGCCCGGGTTTTTTCCCAGTGGGCCACGCTACTTAATCCAACTCCATAATCAATCGATGATATTTATTGAGCGCGCTAACTATGTGCAAAGGTCTTTACTAAGGTCTTGGGAGAATACAGCATTACAGAATCAGGACACCTTCCCTGCCCGAGACGAGCCGACATGCAACTCCATAGTCCCCAGGTGACGTTTTAGCTCAGTGGCCTCCTCCCTTTGAGCATCTTTCTGGACCCGAGAGTGCAGGTAAATACTTGTTTTCCTGTGCTTAGTACTGCGCTCTCCCCAAAGGAAGCGCTTAATAAATACTACTGTCATTAAAGGGCGCTCAGTACACACTCTCCAATTAGTGCTACTGGGAAAGATGTCCACTCTCCATAGAGCCAGCCTGTCCCTTCCTTCTGCGCATGAACTACTGTGTCAAAAGGGTAAAGAATTTCTGCCATTTAGATTATTGCCTTATTAAAACAAATCAACTATTTTTATTGTCAAGTCCCTCTGGCAGGCGAGGAATAAATCTTCCAGTCTGCTGGCTGCCAAGACATAGATTAAGCAGACCCTTAAATAATAATGAAGTGATTATAACGATGCTAATGAAGGGGAAGCAGCGTGGCTCAGTGGAAAGAGCCCGGGCTTGGGAGTCAGAGGTCATGGGTTCGAATCCCGGCTCTGCCACTTGTCAGCCGTGTGACTGTGGGCGAGTCACTTCGCTTCTCGGTGCCTCAGTTACCTCATCTGTAAAATGGGGATGAAAACTGCGAGCCCCACGCGGGACACCTGATTCCCCTGTGTCTACCCCAGCGCTTAGAACAGTGCTCTGCACATAGTAAGCGCTTAACAAATACCAACATTATTATTATTATTCTTAATGATAATGCTGATGGCATTTGAGCGCTTACTATCTGTGAAGCACCGTTCTAAGCGCTGGGATCTCCCACAAGGTTTACAGCCTTAATCCCCATTTGGCAGATGAGGAAACTGAGGTACAAAGAAGTGAAATGACTTAATAATAATAATGTTGGTATTTGTTAGTGTTGGTATTTGTTAGTTAGTTAGTTAGTTAGTTACTTAGTTAGTGTTGGTATTTGTTGGTACTTGCCCAAGATCATGCAGCAGCCAAGCGGCACTGCACTGTAAGGCCTCTCGGGAGAGAGTCATGTCTGCCACGCTATGGCCTCTTCTGAATTCTTAGTACAGTGATCTGCACCAAGTAGGTGCATCATAAATACTATCGATGGATTGGTCAAAGTGCAATAGCCAAGAAAAGCGTTGGAGAATTAAGCGACAGAGACCCTACACAGTTGCCTTGTTTTCTAAAAATCCGGTCTTTACAAGCTTCTGGAAAGACACCGGGTTTCTGAGTCAATACAGGACTCCACGAGAGACGTATCGAGCTTTATTCTGCCGAGCAGCAGAGGGAGGATGTCAGCGCAAAGCCCATTTTATTTAATCCAGGCTCTCTAAAAGCATTCTCATCATCGATCAGAGCTTTATCCAGTCCTTTGCTTTGCGCACAACCGAAAGAGAGGGAAATTCTAGGTGATCTCTCTGAAAATCGGGAGCACGATTGAATAAAATGAACTTGGAAAACATTTTCAAAGCAAATACAAGATCTCAAATAGAAAAGAAAAAGCCCTCTTATTTTTGTGAGGCAGTTCACACCATCACAAAAGAATTGTTTTCCTCCACCGTCTCCCATCACCTCAGCGATATTCTGTTTTGAGGATATTTTTATGTCTGTTGTGGCTGTTTTTGTACAAAGAACCTTTTTAGCCCAACCGGATATTTGATGAGAAGCGCCGTGGTGGCTTACTATAATTGCCTTATAAAAAACACCTCTGAGGACCGAGGAGCAGTGTGGTCTAGCGGGGAGAGAGCCTGGGCCTGGGAGTCACATCCCAGCTCTGCCACTTGTCTGCTGTGTGATTTTGGGCAAGTCACTTCACTTCTCTGGGCCTCAGTTCCTTCATCTGTAAAACGGGGATTAAAAGTGTGAGCCCCACGGGGGACGGGGACTCTGTCTCACCTGATTTGCGTGTGTCTACCCCAGGGCTTAGAAGAGTGCCTGGCACATAGTCAGATGCTGAAGACCTGCTATTATTATTATTATTATTGTTATTATTATTACAATCTAGTGGGAGAAAAAGACATTAAAATAAATCACTGGTGGGAGCACAAAACTCATGGTGTTCTCTCCTCTTCGCGTCTCCTCACATCGGTAAAGTATCTGTCCACCTTGGCCCCAGATAATACCTGTTGTCAGTCAAATTTTGTGCCTTGATATTTTGCATAGGTTTTATGAATCATTAAGAGGAAATGGAAGGGGCTGGGACATGCGGGCATTCCAACGATTGTGAGAAAAAAAAAGAAGCACTGTCATTATCAAGTTTTCATCGTTTTATTATTAATAATAATAATGGTAATAATAAGCAGTTTCTATGTGCCAAGGAACAGGGTGGATACAAACATGGGCAGGGATTGCATCTCTCAGCTCTTTCATATTCCACTTTGCCTTCGATAAGGCTTTGAAGCAAGGGAGAGAAATTGTCTGTTGGGTTTGAGGAAATGTTCTGGGCACGTCACCCCCATCCCCCCAAATCTCCAGTGGTTGCTTATCAAGCTCCGTATCACGGAAAAACTCCTCACAGTTGGCTTCAAAGCTGTCCGTCACCTTGCCCCCTCCTCCCTCACCTCCCTTCTCTCTTTTACATCCCAGCCTGCACGCCCCGCTCCTCTGCCGTTCAGCTTCTCACTGTGCCTCCTTCTCGCCTGTCCTGCCTTCGACCCCTGGCCCACATCCTACCTCTGGCCTGTAAGGCCCTCCCTCCTCACAGCCGCCCAGCTAGCACACTTCCCCCCTTCAGAGCCCTCCTGAGAGCTCACCTCCTCCAGGAGGCCTTCCCAGACAAAGCCCCCCTTTTCCTCTGCTCCCCGTCCCCACCCACAGGACTTGTGTATATGCGTACATAGTTATAATTCTATTTATGTTTATCGATGAGGTGCATAAAGCTATGATTCCGTTTATATTGACGCTATCGATGCCTGTTTACTTCTTTTGATGCCTGTCTCCCCCCTTCTAGACTTCGAGCCCGTTGTGGGCAGGGATTGTCTGCATCTGTTGCTCAGTTGTACTCTCCAAGCCGCTTAATGCCGTGCTCTGCACACAGCACGTGCTCCATAAATACGACTGAATGAAGGAACGAAGGAGGAGGGAGGGCGTTCCAGGTCAGAGGCAGGACTCGGGCGAGAGGTTGATTAGACCGTAAGCCCGTCGAACGGCAGGGACCGTCTCTATCTGTTGCCGACTTGTCCATTCCAAGCGCTCAGTACAGTGCTCTGCACATAGTAAGCGCTCAATAAATACTGTTGAATGAATGAATGGCGTGGTAGACGAGATTTGATTCTCCAATCACATCTGGGGTTTCAGTCCACGCAGAGTCTCCTACTTCAGGCCGAGCCCAGGGCGGGGGTGGCTTTCTGGTTTGTCGAGAGAGACCGGGATAGTTACCGGACCTGAGTCAAATCTCTTCTCAGAATCCCACCTCCGGGAGCCCCTCATACCCATGCAGTCTCTGCGCCCTCGGCCAAAAGGAGCCGATGACGCTAGCAGCCACCTGATGATAATTACTGAGGCCAGGTCCGGATGTCTCCGCCCGGCACCCAGACACGAGTTCCACCGCTAACTAGGATTTCTGAATCCCCTAATGACCGGAGAGACGGGCGGCTTCATTAACAAGTAAGTTCGGTGCTCAAACTCCCCTCGTAGCTGAGAGCTAAAAATGGGGACCTCCCGGGGGAAGAGGTTAAAGCTGTTACATCCTGAAATAAATCGGGTCCCTTCCAAGGAGAGGTGGAATAATTTCGAAGAGTTAGATGGGAGCCGAGTTGCCCAACACAAATGCCCATTTTCTAATGAAATGACAAAGTTATTTCCACCCCGGAGAGCGATTTTGACAAAGTCCCCTCTCTGAGGTTAATGGCAAAGTCTTAAGGGCAGCCGTCTTAGAATCGGAGAGGAGCTGGCTCGGGAGATTAGAGACGAGGGGGAAAGCCAAAAATAAATAGATCCGAAGAGAAGCGGTGCATTGCAAGGAGCAATAAATAAGCAGAGAGTGTGGAAATAAAGGCTAGGATTCATTTTAAGAGTCAAATGAGTCATTTCGGCATAGAGCAAAGTTATACAAGTATCAGAGTGTGTTTAGAGCTCAAATGACCAGGTCACGGAGACCGACCGATAGAACTACAATAAACCAAACCCTTCAGCACCGAGAAATAGCCAATTAAGGGGTGAGAGGGAGGTTGGGGGGAGGGTGATTTTCTGATGGCGCTAACCACTGGCTTGTTGAAGATTGGTATCCTGGCATTTAGCTCGGCAACATAAAACGGGGAAGAAATATGAAAGCATCAAAGAGAGGAATGGCAAGCCATAAGGACAGATAATATTCTCGCTCTCATATTTGGGAACATTTCTAATTCTGGAGCGTGATCTTTTGGGTATCCTGCCCGCCACTGCACCTTTAAGCCAGCAGTTGCTTCTTCCAGATGCCAGTGGTGATCGGAAATGCGCAATTTGGACGGGGTCGTGCTACCCAACTCTGTCGTACTGTACTCTCCCAAGCTCTTAGTACAGTGTCTCGGCAAGCAGTTAGTGCTCAGTAAATGTAATCGATTAAATCAGTGACAGTCAACGAATGCCTACTGTGTGCCGAGCACTGTGCTGAGCACACGGCAGAGTACAGTAGAATTACTAGACGAGATCCCTGCCATGAGGAGCTTATAATCTACTGTGCACCCAGCACTGAGACAGTAAAATAGAGTTAGTAGACATGATCTCTGCCGTAATACTAATAATTATGGTATTTGTCAAGCGCTTACTATGTGCAAAGCACTGTTCTAAGCACTGGGGTAAATGAAAGGTCATCGGGTTGTTTCATGTGGGATCGATAGTCTTCATCCCCGTTTTGCAGATGAGGGAACTGAGGCACAGAGAAGTTAAGTTAGAGAAGCAGCGTGGCTCAGTGGAAAGAGGCCGGGCTTGGGAGTCAGAGGTCATGGGTTCTAATCCAAGCTCCACCCCTTGTCAGCTGGGTGACTGCAGGCAAGTCACTTATCTTCTCTGGGCCTCAGTTACCTCGTCTGTAAAACGGGGATTAAGACTGTGAGCCTCGCGTGGGACGACCTGATTATCCTGTGTCTACCCCAGCGCTTAGAACAGTGCTCTGTACATAGTAAGCGCTTAAAAAATACCAACATCATTATTATTATTATTATTAAGTGGCTTGAACGAGGTCACAGCGGACAAGTGGCGGAGCCGATAACAGTACCCACGTCCTCTGACTCCCGAGCCCGTGCTCCTTCCACTGAGCCACGCTGCTTCTCTTGAGCCATCAAAAGCTCACGGTTTACTGTGTGCAGAGCAACCATTGAGACCTTGGGAGAGTTCACTACGGTCAGTAGACATGATCCCTGTCTTCAAGGATCTTACAGTCTACTGTGTGCAGAGCACAGACCTGAGTGCTTGAGAGAGCACAGTAGGGTTAGAAGATACAATCCTGCCTTCAGGAAGCTTACAGTCTACTCAATCATTTGTATTTGTTAAGCACTCACTGTGTGCGGAGCAGAGTACGAAGCGCGCGGGAGAGTACAGTCTAACAGAGTCGGTGGACACATTCCCTGCCCACAGTGAATTTACAGTCTACTTTGTGCAGAGCACAGTAATAATAATAATTATGGTATTTGTTAAGCGCTTCCTATGGGCCAAGCACTGTTTTAAGCACTGGGGTAGATAAAGGATAATCAGGTTGTCCCACGTGGTACTCACAGTCTTCATCTCCATTTTAAAGATGGTGCACAGAGAGGTTAAGTGACTTGCCCAAGGTCACACAGGAGACAAGTAGCAGAGCGGGGATTAGAACCCACGTCTTCTGACTCCCGAGCCCGGGGTCTTTCCACTAAGCCATGCTGCTTGAGTACTTGGGAGAGAATGAGAGATTTTTTTAGTAGATTCGATCCTACCCTCGAGGAGCTTACAGTCTAGCCGGAAAGATATGAAATAAATGAATTTCCGGGTAGGGAGGCAACCGAAGCGGGCTGGCGATCCGATGTCAGTTTGTGAGGATGTGCTAAGCGAATGCTCTGGTTGAGAAAAGCCTATAGATACCAAAGCCTGCCCGATGGAAAGCCAAATTTCGCCGGTACACTAAAACCATAATTTTCTACTTGTAACCTTGGCATTATTTGCTTGACTTATCTCTCTCATTCGACTCGCATACTCAACCTATCACTACATCCTGTCATTGTAACCTTCACAACATTGCTAAAATCCACCCTTTCCTCTCTATCCCAACTGCTATCATCTTAATACAAGCACTTACTTAATCCCGCCTCGATTACCTCATCAGCCTCCTTCTGACCTCCCTGCCTCGTGTCTTTCCCCACTCCAGTCCGTACTTGATTTTTCTACAGAATCATTCGGGACATATTTCCCCGCTCCTCAAGAAACCCTAGGGTTTGCCCATCCTCCTCCACCTCAAACAGAAACTTCTTACTAAAGACTTAATGGCAGTCAATCACCTTGCCCCCTCCTCCGTCACCTCACTACTCTCCTACTACAACTGAGCTCACACACTTTGCTCCTCTAATGGCAACTTTCTCACCGTACCTTGGTCTCATCTACCGCTGCCGACCACTTTCCCATGTCCTGCCTCTGGCCTGGAGCATCTTCTTTCCTCCCAACAGGGAGACATTGACTCTCCCCTCCTTCGAAGCCTCCTTCACATCCTCCAAAATTCCTTCTCTGACTAATCGCCACTTTCCTCTTCTCCCACTCCCTTCTGGGTCACCGTGACTTGTGCCCTTCATTGACCCTCCCATTTAGCTTCACACCATTAACGTCCACATCTTTCATTTCTTTATCTGGACTAAGGTCTGTCTCCCCCTCCAATAATAATAATACTAATTCTGATATTTATTAAGCACTTACTGTGTGCCAGGCACTGTACTAAGTGCTGGGGTGGATACAAGAAAATCAGGTTTTCAGCCACGTGGGGCTCACAGTCTCTAGACTCCAAGATTATTGTGGGCAGGGATTGTGTCTGTTCTATTATCCTCTCCCAAGAACTTAGTACAGTGCTCTGCACACATTAGGCATTCAATAAATACGATTGACTGACTTTCTCCCTCCTACGTAAACTGGGAGCCTCCATGTGGGACGGGGCTGACTCCAACCTGATTAACTTGTATCAACTCTGGCACTTAGAACAGTGCTTGACATGTAGTGAGCACTGAATAAATGTAATAATAATAATGACCGTAGTATTTGTTAAGCATTTATTTTGTGCCGAGCACCATACCAAGCCCTGGGGTAGATACAGGATAAACAGGTTGGTCACTGTCCCTGTTCCAAAGGGGATTCAAAGCCTAAATAGGACAGAGAACGGGCACTGAAACCCTATTTTACAGATGAGGAAACCCAGAGAAGTAAAGTGACTTGCCCAGGGTCACACAGCACCCAGGAAGTTAATCCGGGATAAGAACCCAGGTCCTCTGACTCCCAAGTTCACGGTTTTTCCACTGGGCTACCCTATATGTCTCACCGATGGTTGATGGTGAGTCAAAGACCTAGGAAGCACCTTATCAATCAGCGGAATTTATTGAGCACTTACTCTGTGCAAAGCACTGTAGTAAGCTCTTGGAAGAGGACCACAGCACAAATAAATATGATGTTTAGCCCTCAAGGAGTTTACAATCTGGCGAGAATCGCCCATGACCTTTTCCTTATAGAAAATCAATCAATCAGTGATATTTGTTGAGCACTTCCTACGTGCAGGGCACTGTACTAAGCACTTTGGAGAGTACAGTTTAACGGAGTTGGTAGACATATTCCTTTACCCGGAAGCCAGTGAAAATGTTCTCATTTACCAGAAAGTTTCCTCTCGTCTCCACAAACATTCCTGTTTAAATAGTTCCCATTTGGAACTTTTGGAATGTTAGCCTGCTGAAGGAAATGATTCCATGCGGGTGATTATACAACCATAGATCGCTTAAAATAAAATAAACATCGAACGTGTTTCATGTCAGTGGCACATAATGGGTAAACTCTATTGACTCTAGTTCTCACCAATCATTCAGTCATATTTATTGAGCCCTTACTGTGTGCAGAGCACTGTACTGAGTGCTTGGTAAGTACAGTTCAGCAATAAAGAGAGACGATCCCTGCCCACACCGGGCTTCCAGTTGAGAAAGGGGAAGACAGACATCAACACAAGGAAACAGGCATCGATATAAATAAATAGAATTATAGATAAATACATATATACCTAAGTGTTGTGGAGGGGGGAAGAGAAAAGGGAGCACGTTGAGGTGACGCAGAAGGGAGGGGGAGCTGAGGAAGTGGGCAGCTTAGTCTGTGAAGGCCTCTTGGAGGAGGTGCGCCTTCGGTAGGGCTTTGAAAGGGAGTAAGAGTGACTGTTTGGCTGATTGGAGGAGGGAGGGCGTTCCAGGCCGGAGGTAGGAGGTGGGCCGGGCGTCGACGGCGAGACACGCAAGATGGAGGCCCAGGGAGAAGGTTAGCAGCAACAGAGGATCAGAGAGTCTGGACTGGGATGAAGAAGCGGAGAAGGGAAATGAGTTAAAAAGAGGCAAGGCGATGGAGAGCTTTGAAGCCACTAGTGAGGAGTTTTTGTCTGATACAGAGGTGGATAGGCAACCGCCGGAGACTGTTGAGGAGCGGGGTGACGTTTCCTCGACATTTCTGTAGAAAGATAATCCGGGCAGCAGAGTGAAGTATGGACTGAATTAGGGAGAGACGGGAGGTTGGGAGATCAGATAGGAGGCTGATAGAGTAATCCAGTCGGGACAGGATGAGGGATGGTACTATCGTGGTAGCGGTTTGGACGGGGAGGAAAGGGCGGATCGTGGCGATGTTGTGAAGGTGAGACTGGCAGGATTTGGTGTCGGATTTATTGAGGACTTACTGGGTGCAAAGCACTGTACCGAGCACTTGGGAAAGGACAGTACGACAGAGTTGGTAGACACGTTTCCTGCCCACAACGAGCTGACAGTCTAGAAGGTCACCAGTCGATTAATGAGTCGATCACGTCGGCTCTGTGGTAAGCCCTCAGTGGGGGACAGTAGAGTTGGGAGTCTCAGTCAGTAGTATTTATTGAGTGTTTACTATGTACAGAGCACTGGAGTAAATGCTGGAGAGGGTACAGTCCCAGCTCTTTGTCCTCAAAGACCTTGTAATCTCATGGAGGAGATGGACACTGAATAACAGATGGATAGAAAAAGACCCGGATTCTAATCCCAGCCCTGCCAATTGCCTGCCACTGACCTCGGTCAAGTCACTTTACTTTTCCGAACCTCCGATTCCTCATCTGTAAAATGGCGATAAAACACCTGTTTTCTCTCCCCCTTAGACTGTGAGTACTGAATGTGAGATCGGGACTGGGATCATTTTCTATCTATCTCAGATTCTGGCACCTAATAAGTGCTTAACAAGGATGTGATTATCAGTAGAAATAGTATTTATTAGTAGTAGTATCGATGATAATTGTCACCTAGAGGAGTTACCTTTTGGTTATGAAAATCCTTGAAAATAACTATAAGCCTAAACCCACAACCCTGGAAGATTAATCGTATTTGTCCGTCTGAGCACAGAGCTAATAACCCGCGGATTGGAAGACTGTCTCAGAACATATGTCATTCCTGGGAATGTTCGGACTTGATCTTAAGAGCCTGGTTCTACGGGAGTTGGAACTAAATAGAATAGTGGAAAGAGCACCGGGAGTCAGGGATCGCGGGCTCTAATCCCAGGTCCGGCACTTGTCAAGTGTGTGACTTTGGGCCAGTGACCTCATCTGTGAAATGGAGATTAAAACCGCGAGCCCCACGTGGGACAACCTGATTACCTTGTATCTACCCCAGGATGTAGAATAGTGTTTGACACATAGTAAGCTCTTAACAAATGTCATCATTATTATAATCAGGAGAAGATGAAGAAAAATGTTGATGCAAAAAAATTCCCTCTAATAACATAGAACAAACATTTTATCCTGGCCATTGTAGTCTTTGGATTGAGCACAAACACACTATTCACATGCGCGCACACACACACACACAAAAAAACCAAACACAAACACATTCACACAAACCACTCAGTCACTGATGAAATATTTTCTAATCAGAGATAGAACTAAACAGTTTAATAATCAAATTCCCCGGCCTTACAAGACACGTACTGAAAAGTATTTCATTGAGTAGAAATGGACATCTCAAAAGCCGACAAAAGAGAGGATACCGAGTGACGGGTGTTGGTGTTCTTTTTTTTGGCGCTCGGTCATCTCCCTGACATTCCATTGAGCTTGGGACAGAGTCTGGATTTACTGCTATTTTAAAATGAAAAATAGAAAGCTCGCCTCTGGGCTGACGTGCGCTTGGAGTCATGACAAGAGAGTAGAGGTCAGTAAGGAAAAATGACAACTAAAGAGTCTCCCAAAAGCGAATGATGAGCTTCCGGTCGGGTGGGAGCTTGGGAAACAGCTAAGAGGGTCAATCGATACCACCGATTGATTGGTTGATTGACTGGAAGGATCTTGGAGTCAGTGTGGCTTAGTGGAAAAAGCCCAGGCCCGGGAGTCAGAGGACATGGGTTCTAATCCCAGATTGTCATGTGCCCGCTGTGTGACTTGGGACCAGTCACTTCAGTGCTCTTGGCCTCAGTTTCTTCAGTTGTAAAATGGGTATTTAATACCTGTTCTCCCCCTTAGTCTTTGAGCAAGGACTGTGTTTGACCTTGATTAACTTGTATCTACTCCAGCGCTTAGGACAGAACTTGACATAGAGCTACCACTTTACAAATACGTAATTATGAATTATTGTCGGGAGTCAGCGTCGCCTAATGGAAAAACCATGAGCCTGGGAGTCAGAGGACATGGGTTCGAATCTTGGCTCCGCCACCTAGGTGCCGTGTGATCTTGGGTAAGTCATTTCACTTCTCTGAGCCAGGGACTATGTCCAGCCTGATGAACTTTTCTCTACTCTGGAACTTAGCCCAGTGCTTGACACATAGTGAGCGCTGAATGAATATGATCATAATAAAGATGATGATTGTGGTATTTAAGTATTTACTGTGTGCCAAGCACCGTACCAAGCCCCTGTAGATATAAGATAAACAGGTTGAACACAGTCCCCGTCACGTATGGGTTCAAAGCCTAAGCAGGAGCGATAGCAGGTATTTAAGTTGTATTTTACCAATGGGTAAACTGAGGCCCAGAGAAGTAAACGAGGATTCAATACCTGTACTCCCACCTTCTTAAACTGGGAGGCTCATATTGGAGACTGTATCCTACCCAAGTAACTTGTACTTACCCCAATGCTTAAACAGTGTTTGACACACGGTAAGCACTTAACATATTCCTTAAAAAAAAAAAAGGCATCTAACAAATATCATTATTAGAAGGGAAGGGTGAGAGTGGGGGTAAAAAAGTGCAGGTATTAATCTTCATCACACCGTCATTTCTGCCACTTCAGCACTCTGCTGCTTACTAACTTCTGGTTGATCCATTGTCTCCAACAGTTGTTAGAACCTGGGATTCATGGTAGATATCAGTTGGTCGATCGATCAATCAATCAATCACATTCATTAATCACTCTGTGCACTAACAAAGTTGCTCTTTGCGGTCCTGGCTCTTGGAGAGCAGGAATCATAGCACCTGCTCCTTCTAGCTGACTCCTAAGCTCTCCCTGTGCTCTGAAATCTGGACACTGAATTATTTAATTATTTTTATTACTGATATACTGATAACAATATTAACGGTCTTTGAGTGTTTACTACGTGCCCAGTACTGTACTAAGCGCTGGGGTAGATAGAAGCTAATCAGGTCCCACGTAAGGCTCACACCCCAAGTAGGAGGGAGAAGAGGCGTTGCCTCCCCCTTTTGCAGATGGAGGGAACTGAGGCCAGAGAAATGAAGTGATTCGCCCCAGTTCACACAGCAGTTAAGTGGCGGATCCGGGATTAGAACTCAGGTCCTCCGACTCTTAGGCTTGGACTCCTCCCATTAGACCATCGCTTATATTGTGCCAAGTACTGAACCAAATGCTGGGATCGATTCACTGCAGTCAGATGAGACCCGTCCTTGCCTTACCTGCAAATGGGGGCAGAGAATGAGTATTTCCTTCCCATTTTACAGATGAGGAAATGAAGGCACAGAAAAGTAAAGTGACTTGTCCAAAGTCAAGCGGTAGACAAGTGGCAGTGCCAGGATCAGAATCCAGTTCCTCTGACTCTCAGGCCCAGGCTTTTGCAAAGATGGTTATTGCAGCGGAGAAGAGCACTGTTTACCCCCTTACCTTGAACCAATTTTGAAGTGTGCTTTGAAGCGTGGACGTACCCTCAGATGCTCAGTTTCTCTAGACTGTAAACTTCTTGTGGATAGGAATGGCGCCCGTTAACTCATTTGCACCGTACTCTCCCCAGCGCTTAGTACACGGTCCTGCGCACAGAAAGCTTTCAGTGAGTACCGCTCGCTGTTCCCTGGGTTCCCACTGATGTTGGCCAGAGTGTTCTGCCACTCTCCAGATCTTGAGTTACCCAACGCGAAATGAACTGAGTTGATGTTTGTTTGCTTGAGAGCTATCTAAAGAACGCTTTTCACCTAACTCTGCATTATGCATAAAAATAGGACATTTTCCACTCTGCTCCTTTTTTTATTCACATCTTTGTCTTTTAAATATTTCAGGTGGTTTTGTGTGAGAAGGAAGAGCGTGACATTTTTTTATCACTTTGCTAAATTCAAATGATGCATTTTGAATTGCAAATATTTCTAGTTGTGGGGGGGGGAAAAAGACATATAGAGAGAAAGCAGTAAGGGTAAACTGCATTTACCTTTGGCTATATGTGCATAAAATTAAGATTAGTAGAAGGCGGTCATGGACCCGAAGAGAGAAATAGGATCGTTTTCTCCCAGAGAACAATAGGCCACCGTTTTTCTCCGCTCTGTGGGCGTGATGGACTAGGGTGACAGTTTAACCCGTCGAGAAGCTTTGGAAAAATCTTAAATTGACCAGGTTTTTTAAGAATAATTAGCACTTTTAAGGTTCAGATTCTTACAGTGCTGTAGCATTTCAGTGGGTAAGGATCATTCTTCTTCTTCTTCTTATTGGTTGAGTACTTATTGTGCGCTAAGCACTGTGGGAGAAACCAGGTTAACATGGCACCTGGTTCAGAAGCTCACGGTCTCTTATCCCGGCTCCACCACTCCTCTGCTGTGTGACCTTGACCAAGTGACCTCACTTCTCTGTGCCTCAATTAGCTCATCTCTAAAATGGGGATTAAGACTGCGAGCCCCATGCGGGACAGGGACCCTGTCCAACCCGATATGCGTGGATCCACCCCAGGGCTCAGTACAATGCCTGGCACTAAGTGCTTAATAAATAGCATCATTATTATTATTATTACTAACGCTGTTGTCATTTGTTCATTCATTCACTCAGTTCTATTTATCGAGTACTTCCTGTGTGCACAGCACTATACTAAGTGCTTGGGAGAGGACAACGTAACAATAAACGGACACATTCCCTGCCCACAACTCGTTTACGGTCTAGAGGCAGGGGAGACGGTCCCCTTTTTGTTTTAATGAGATGTTCTTCCCCTCGATTCTATTTATTGCCATTGTTCTCGTCTGTCCGTCTCCCCGCCTTAGACCGTAGGCCCGTCAAAAGGCAGGGACTGTCTCTATCTGTTACCGATTTGTCCCTTCCGAGCGCTTAGTACAGTGCTCTGCACATAGTGAGCGCTCAATAGGTACTATTGAATGAATGATTGACAGTCATCAATACAAATGAGAAGCAGCGTGGCTCAGTGGAAAGAGCACGGGTTTGGGAGTCAGAGGTCATGAGTTCGAAGCTCAGCTCTGCCACTCGTCAGCCGTGTGACCGTGGGCAAGTCACCTCACTTCCCTGGGCCTCAGTTCCCTCATCTGTACAATGGGGATTAACCGTGAGCCTCACGTGGGACAACCCGATGACCCTGGATCTACCCCAGCGTTTAGAACAGTGCTCGGCACATAGTAAGCGCTTAACAAATACCAACATTATTAAATAAATAAAACCACAGATACGTATATAAGTGCTCAAGGGTCGGGGCTTAGGAGAGCAAAGGGAGCAAGTCAGAGAGTTGCAGAAGAGAGTGGGAGTGGAGGAAAGGTGGGACTTAGGGAAGGCCTCTTGGAGGAGATGTGCCTTCAATAAGGTTTTGAAGGGGAGGAGAGGAAACGATCCGTAGGATTTGAGGAGGGAGGCCGTTCTAGGCCGGAAACAGGACTCGGGCTGGGGGTTGGCGGGGAGTTAGGCGAGATCGAGGCACAGTGAGAAGGTGTCACTAGAGGACCAGAGTGTGGGGGGCTGGGTTGTAGAAGGAGAGAAGCAAGGTGAGGTAAGAGTGGGGGACATGGTGCTTTAAAGCCAATAGTGAGGAGTCTTTGTTTGATGCGGAGGTGGATGGACAATCACCGGAGTTTTTCAAGTTGACACGTTCTCGAACGTTTCTGTAGAAAAATCATCCAGGCACAGAGCGAAGTATGGATTGGAGTGGAGAGAGACAGGAGGCTGGGAGGCCAGCAAGGAGGCTGATGCCGTAATCCAGGCAGGATAGGGTCAGTGACTGAATTAACACGGTAGCAGTTTGGCGGGAGAGGAAAGGGTGGACCTTAGCTATGTTGTGAAGGTGGGAGTGGCCGGTTTTAGTGACGGATTGAAGGCATTTAGTACAGTGCTCTGCCCAAAGTAGGCTACAATAATAATAATAGTATTCGTTAAGCGCTCCCTATGTGCCAGGCACCATACAAAGCACGTGGGTGGAATCAAGCAGATCGGGTTGGACACACACGGGGCTCACAGTCTTCATCCCCCTTTTCCAGATGAGGTGACTTAGGCCCAAAGAAGTGAAGGGACGTGCCCAAGGTCACACAGCAGACAGGTGGGAGAGCCAGGATTAGAACCCAAGTCCTTCAGACTCCCAGGCCCATGCTCTATCCACTAAGCAGCGTGGCTCAGCGGAAGGAGCACGGGCTTTGGAGTCAGAGGTCAGTGGTTCGAATCCCGACTCGGCCACTTGTCAGCTGTGTGACTTTGGGCAAGTCGCTTCACCTCTCGGTGCCTCAGTTACCTCATCTGGAAAAGGGGGATGAAGACTGTGAGCCCCACGTGGGGCAACCCGATTCCCCTGTGTCTACCCCAGCGCTTAGAACAGTGCTCGGCACATAGTAAGCGCTTAACAAATACCAACGTAGTTATTATTATTATCATTAGGCCATGCTGCTACTCTAACTACCGTAAAGTCTTTCAGGGCAGGGATCGTGTCTACCAACTCGACTGAACTCTCCCAGGTGCTTAGTACAGTGCACGCACGGTAGACTGAAAGCCTTTTGAGGGCAGGGATCGTGTCTTCTAAGAAAACTGAATTCTCCCAGGTACTCAGCGCAAAGCCCGCACACATTACAAGCTCAATAAAAACTACATATTGATCCAAGAGTGGCCCCCAGGTCTGCTGAACAATTCAGGTAATAAACGAATGATCCCTGGCCTCGGGAAATAGATCAATCGGTGGTATTAACTGAGCACTTACCGTGTGCAGAGTACTGTACTAGGTTTTGGGGAGCATAGACGAGAAACAGCAGATGTGATCTTTGCCCTTAAGGAACTTCGAGCGTAGTGTGGGAAACGGACACAATCAAAATTTCGGTAGGTCGTATCGAAGGAGCCCCTGCTGTGAGCAGAACACTCTGCTAAGCGCTCGGGAGAGCACCGAGGTTGGACCGAGGCGGAACTAAGCCCAGGTGTGCTTCGGGTCGAGGTGGGCACCTAATTCCCACGGCCTCCTCGTATATCTCCCCTAGGGCGAAGTCGGTCCCGTTGGAAGCCGGCCTTGTGCCACAGGACATTTGTAAATCATATGCAACATCTAAGGAGAAGGCTCGCCCCGTATTTTCATCTTTATTGCCTTCGATTGCCTCTCGTAGCCGATGCCACCGGCTCCTGGAGCCGGCAATTGAGCAACGATCTCGTCGGCTATATATTTCTGAGAATGCATAAAGCAATTGATGGGGCTCGCTGTGAGAGATTGCCGGCTATGAGCGAGAGGGCAGATCTGTGAGAAAATAAGTTCTCAAAAGCTCTTCGTTTTTAGTTACGCGGCAGAACGGAGCGGGGACAGAGCGGTAATGAAAGGAGCCAAGCAACGACATCTTCCAGGGGCCTAAATTAAGAATTTATGGCCTGGCGGAGGAGTGAGGAGTTTCCATTCTATTTGGTCTTATTGCACATCTGAACCAATTACGAAAGCCACTACAGAACAGCCATCCTATCTAGATCTATGTTATACGTCAGTAAAAGACGATGAAGAGGCAGTGTGGCCTAGTAGAGCAAAGGCTTGAGATTCTTGGGTTTTAATCCCAGCTCCTCCACTTGTCTGCTCTGTGACTCCGGGCGACTCACTTTACTACGGTTTCTACAAACTGTAAAACCGAGATTCCCTACCTGTTCTCCCTCTCGCCCCAAATGGAACAAGGACTGTAACCGACCTGCTTAACCTGCGTCTACCCCGCTGCTTTGCACATAGTGAGTGCTTGACAGATATGATATTCGTTCGATATAATTAGGAGAAGCACCATGGCTCACTGGATAGAGTCCAGGACCGATTTGCTCGTGTCCGCCCCGGCGCCTAGTACAGTTCCTGGCACATAGTAGGTGCTTAACAAATACCACCTTTATTTGTCTCGTCTTATGCTGTCGAGTTGTTTCCGACCCACAGCGACACCGTGGACACATCTCTCCCGGAAAGGCTTGCTCTCCATCTGCAGTCGATCTGGAAGTGTATCCAGAGAGTTGTCTTGATTAAAAATACGGAAGTGGTCTTCCATGGCCGTCCTCCGCGCGGTAAACTCCAGTCTCCGCCCTTGGCTCTCTCCCACGCCACTGCTGCCCAGAATGAGTGAGTTTTGACTTGTAGCAGGTTGTGTTCCTCTCACTCGCCACCGCCCGAGCTACGAATGGAACGGCTAGGCCTCTGCTTGACTCTCCGTCCCGTAGCCGAGACTGGTAGAGGACTGGAAACTCCGGTCGCGACCCCGAGAGGGGCCACAGTTATTACATATCATAATTACTGATATCATTATTATTATTCAAGAGACCTCATGAAATGCATTTTGAGAGCCGAATTCGTTGGTCTCGTGCTCCCAGTCATTCTTGAAGAGAAAAAGCTGTGGATGTTCACAGTGGGGAGACGCTTAAGCAAACAGAGTGCGTTAGAGGGGTGTGTGTGTGTGTTTTAATTCTCAGTTTTGGAACAGATGGGGCATTGACTCTTTGAAAGTGTCTAGTCAACGTGGGTGACATGGGTATAAATAAATGTAACAAGTGCTCTCGGAGGCAGGCGTCGCCCCCAGAGTTAAAATTAGCCACTGAGAGACGTGACAACAGGCGAAAGGAGAACTTCATTCCTGACCCATCCTGGGGCTTATGCTGTCACTCTCCCACAAGACACTAGTTTCTCAAAATTCTGCAACTCGAGAAGAGTGGGATTCTGCTCCTCTAGCTACAGCTCCTTACTGGCTTTGATTCTTATTTTGTCTGCTAGGGTATTTATCTTTAACTCTTAGGCCGTTTCAGTGGGGAGAGTGTAATTTATCTGTAAATTGATTCATTCATATTAATGTCTGTCTCCCGCTCTAGATTGTAAGGTCGCTGTGGGCAGGGGATGTGTCTGCTTATTGCTATATTGTACTCTCGCAAGTGCTTAGTATACTGCTTTGCGCACAGTAAGTGCTCAATAAATATGACTGAATGAATGATTTATCGTTTCATTTTTAACGGTATTTTTTAAGCACTAAGTGCCAGGCACTGTACTACGCCCTGGGGTAGATACCAGGTTGGACCCAGTCTTTGTCCCACACGGAGCTCACATTCTTAATCCCCATTTTACAAATGAGTTAACCGAGGCACAGAGAAGTGAAGTGATCTTCCCAAGTTCACACAGCAGACAAAAGACAAGTTGCTCCCAAGTCCCCTTAGGGACAGGGACCGTGTCTAATTCCCACCTGTGTATTCTTTCCTGGGCTTTATCGCAGTGCTCTGCAATTGATCCCTCAATCATCGGGATCTGTTGAGCACTTACCCTATGTACAGAGCACTGCAGTAAGGGTTTGGGAGAGGACAACATGACAGAGTTGGTAGACATGTTCCCCGCCCACAGGTCGAGACGGGGAGACCGACATTATATTACGGATAAATATACGAGTCCCGTGGGGCTCTGGGGTGAAGAAAGGGAGCAAATCCAAATGCAAGGGCGACGCAGAAGGGAGAGGGAAAAGAGGAAAACCGGGGCTTAATTTAGGGGAGATCTCTTGGCGAGAAGTTGGGAGTTTACTAAAGCTTTGAAGGTGGGGAGAAGGGTTGTCTGATGGATCCGTCAATCAGTGTTATTTAATGAACACTTACTATGCAGAGCACTGTACAGAGTGCTTAGGGGCGTACAGTACAACAGATCTGGTAGCCACTTTCCCTGCACGCAGCGAGCTTCCGGTCTAGTGAGGGAGTGCGGCGAAGAATGATTTTGCACATGTGAAGGAATGGAGGAGCGGTGTGACCTTCATAAAAGAACACCGGCCTAACAGTCAAAGGACCTACCTTCTTGTCTCCGCCCCACCACCTGCTTGCTAAGTGACCTTGGGTAAGTCATCTACTCTTCTGCGCCCCGGCTTCCTCATCTATAAAATAGGGGTTAAGTACCTTGTTCTCCTTGCACTTTTTAGATTAGGAGCCTTGTGTGGACCAGGGACTTTGATCTGTTTGTCTCGTGGCTACCCCAGCCCTTCCTTCAGTGCTTTGCACCTGATAAGAGTTTATCAAAGAGCACAGTGGCAATTATGACGATGTGGACAGTGGGGAAGGCATTGGAAGGGCCAGTGAGCCATAAGTCAGGATGGTTCACGCCATCTTTATTCTTGGATCAAGATGGCAATGAAATTAAAGGTAGGATTTCCACTTGGAGTTTTTCACTGAGAAAAACATATGGAATATGAGGCATTTACTTGGTTCCATAAAATTGGAATCATTCTCATAAAATGATACCATAAAAATCCACTCTCGGTATCAGTGACTTTATTATCTATTTTACTTAAGCGCAGGGATTTCTCTTAAAAAGGAGGGGGGAAGTATTCGCAGTGACTAGGCATTTTACTATCCAAACACTCTGTTCCTTCCACACTGGATATTTCCTCTTTTTTTTATGATTTATAATCGCTCGTTATGTGCCAGGCACTGTACTAAGCACCGGAGAATATACAAGATCATCAAGTTGGATGAGTGCATGCCCCACTTGGGGTTCACAGCCTTAGTCTCTATTTTACAGATGAGGAAACAGAGGCACAGAGAAGTGAAGTGACTTGCCCAAGGTCATCCAGCAGTCACGTGGCAGAGGCTGCATTAGAACCCAGGTCCTCTGACTCCCAGGCCCGGGCCCTTTCTGCCAGGCCACGCTGCTTCCCATTGCTGCATCTCATTGCTTTATTGCAACTGAGGAGCAGTTTGGCCTAGTAGCCAAATAGAGCATGGTCCTGAGAGTCAGAAGGACCTGGGTTCTAATCTTCCGGGAAGTCACTCTCGGCTGAACTCCGTCAGACCACAGTTCTCCCCAGTTGACACACTTCCGGGAGCGAACCACCAGAAGCCGTACTTCCAGAGGGGATATAGGTTTGTTTTTTTAAAAAAATGATATCTGTTAAGCGCTTACTATAATATTAATAATAATATAAGTGATGCTATTTGTTAAGCACTTACTATGTGTCAGGCACTGTTCTAAGTCCTGGGGTAAGTACAAGATCATCAGGATGGACCCAGTCCCTTTGCCGCATGGAGCTCATAGTCTTAATCCCCATTTTACAGATGACGGAACAGAGGGTCAGAGAAGTGAGGTGACTTGCCCGACGTCACACAGCAGACAAGTGGAAGAACCAGGATTAGAACCCAGGACCTTCTCACTCCCAGGCCTATGGTCTGTCCACTAGGCCACGCTGCTTCTCAGCACCAACGCTGTGGGAAAGAGCCTAACCTTTAAAGCACAGACAGGAGCTGGAGCCAGGTTAGAAACCCCTTTCAGACCAAGAGTGAGAAGCGGGACAATTCTAGGCCACGAGAAGCAACACCTTCTAGTGGATAGAGCAGAAGCCTCGGAGACAGAGGACCTGGGTTCTAATCCCAGCCTCAGGCACTTGCCTGCTGGTTGACCTTGGGCAAGTCACTTCCCTTCTCTGTGCCTCAGTTCCCTCATCTGTAAAATGGAGACAAGGACTCCGAACCCCATGCGGAACAGGGACTGGTTTCAATCCCTCTAGACTGTAAACTCACTGTGGGCAGGGAACCTGTCTGCCAACTCTGTTATATTGTACTGTCCTAAGCACAGTGCTCTGCACACCGCAAGTGATCAAATGAATATCATTAATTGATTGATCAGCTTGTAGCGACCCCATCCCTTACGGTAGATCCTGGCCCCTGATAAGTGCTTAACAAATACTACAAGAAAAAAAAAAGATGACCCAGATAATAAGAATTTTTTAAATGATAACGGTATTTAAGAGCTTACTAGGTGCCAAGCACTGTACTAAGCACTGGGGTAGATAAAAGATAATCAGGTCCCACACGTTGCTTACAATCTAAGTAGGAGGAAGAACAGATATTGAATTTCCATTTTACAGAAGAGGGAACTGGGACACACGGAAGTCTAGTGACTTACCCAAGGTCATACAGCAAATGAGTGTTGAGCCTGTATTAGAACCCGGTCCTCTGCCCAGTGGACCGTACTTTTTCCCACAGGCCAGGTTGCTAAGGCTAGAAGGTCCTAGATCTGAGAATCCCCTGGAAGCCGTGGGTTGGAGAGGAAACAGCAGTCACCCACCCTAGGCAGCTGCTGATGAGCTCAGCTGGAGGGAAGAGGGGGAGGGAGGAAAGGCGGGGCGGATCAGGGGAGTCGAAGGGTGGGGGCCATGTCATTTTGTGATCTGTGAGGCTTAGATTAGGTGTATTGAATTGTGAGTGTTGGGTTGTGAGAGATGTCATTGTTGGTTTGAGGGGGATAACAATAATAACAATAATAGAGGAATTTTTATGGGCTTACTATATGACAAGCACGGCTGCGAGCACCGGGGTATAAACGAGTTAATCAGGTTGGACGCGGTCCCTGGTCTAGACGGGGCTCACAGTCTAAATAGGAGGATGAACAGCTATTGAATCCCCGTTGTACAGATAAGGAAACTGAGACAGAGAGAGGAGAAGTTTCTGGACCAAGATCACACAGCAGGCAAGTTTAGGAGCCAGGATTCAAACCATTCCGACTCCCAGGCCCAGGTTCTTTCAGCTAGATCACTGTGAGTGTTGGATGGTGGGGGTTGTTAGTGTTGGGTTTGAGACATGTGAGGGTTGAGCGAGTGTGAAGCGTGGTGCTGTGAGAGCTGGGCAGAACAGCAGGACGTCCTTGTAGAGATGTCCTGAAGGCAGGAGGAGATGCGAGCCCGGCGGGAGGGAGAGAGAACAGGGGACAAGATAGAGATTTCGGTATCCTCCGCGTAGAGACGACAGCTCAAGCCGTGGGAGCAAATGAGTTCACCAAGGGAGTGAGTATAGATGGAGAATCGAAAGGGACCCGGAACTGAACCTTGAGGGACCCCCCACAGTTAGAGGGTGGGAGGCAGAGGAGGAGCCCGCGACGGAGTCTGAGAATGAAGAGCCGGAGAGATAAGAGGAGAACCGGGAGAGAATGGTGTCGGTGAAGCGGAGGTTGGGCGATGTTCCGAGGAGAAGGGGGTGGTCGACGATGTCCAAGGCAGGTGAGGGGTCGAGGCGGATTAGGATGGAGTGGAGGCCGTTGGATTTGTCAAGAAGGACGTCAATGGTGACCTGTGAGGGGATGGTTTCTGTGGAGTGAAGGAGGCAGAGGTCATATTGGAGGGGGTAAAGGAGCGAATCGGAGGAGAGGAACTTGAGACAGCAGGTGTAGTCAACTCACACGAGACGTTGGGAGAGGAATGGTGGGAGGGAGACGGGGCGATAACCGGATGGGGCGGCGGGGTCAGGGGTGAGCTTTTTTAGAATAGGGGAGACGTGGGCATGTTTGAAAACAGTGGGGAAATAGCCCGTGGAGAGAAAACAGTTAAAGATGGTGGTCAGGGAGGGAAGAAGGGAGGGAAGAATCAAATCGGGTGCTTTGATCAGGATGCGATCCGATGCACAGGTGGAGGGGCTGGAATTTGAGATGAGGCAGGAAATGGTTTGAGATACTGCAGGGTAAAGATGGGAGAGTAGCATCTATTAGGCGATGCTATTCTAGTCAAAGGATCTTTTAATAAGGATGTGTCATGGTTTTCCCCACCACTAACGTATCTTGGATTGTTTTCTTATTCTCTTGGCCTTTTCCCCGTCTCCCACCGTTCTATCCCCTTTCATTTATTGAAAGTTAAATGGCCATCAGTGGACTTGCCATCTCCTCGATATCCGAGCCTCGTCTCAGCACGCCGGCAGGAGCAACGGGGAGATGAGGAGGAGAGATGAAAAATGAGGGGATTTACCTAGAAGGGAGAATAAATTTTCTGGCACGATTGGTACTCGGGAAGACTTGAGACCTGGCTAGCTCGGAGCGCCAGAACTCTCACTAAGCTTCTTGTAGGCAGGGAACGTGTTTACCAATTCCGTCGCGTTGGTCTCCCCCGAGTGCTTAGTGCGTGCTCTACGCACAGTGAGGTCTCGATAAATGCCACTGATGGATTAATCGATTGGGGGCAGGGAAAGCGCCTGCCAACTCTGGACTCTCCTAAGCGCTTAGTGCAGTGTTCTGCCCTTAGTAAGGACTCGATAGATGGTATCGTTTGATTGACGGAAGGATCAGCCCTCAAGATAGACAACCCCGCCCTGCCTGTTGGTGGATAAAGGATACCAACCCCTCACAGCGAGGAAGATGTGAAAATGAGCTTGGTTTGTAACATGGTTTTACATTTTTTTTCGGGGGGGGGGGGGGGGAATTTGGGGAGCTTGACATAGGAACTTGAGTTAAGCAATGTGCAACTGAAGATGGCCACCCTCTTTGAGAAGGCTTGTGGACTGTAGTAAAAATAACAGTAATAATTATAATAACAATGATAATAAAAATATCAATAACTACGGTGCTTCTTAAGCACTTACTATGTTCCAGGCACTGTACTAAGTGCTAGGGTGGACACGGTCCCCGTCCCACATGCGTCTCACAGTATTCTCATTTTACAGATGAGGTAACTGAGGCACAGAGAGGTGAAGTGCCGTGCCCAAGGTTTCACAGTCGCGAAGTGGCAGTGCCAGGATTAGAACCCAGGTCGTTTGCAACCCTATTTGCCTGTATTTCCCCCCAGTGCTTAGTACAGTCCCCGGAACATAGGAAGCACTCAATATACCACAGTTGTTCCTCTCATTATTATTCTGACACCCAGTCAGGGCTCTAGCCACTAGATCAAGCCGCTTCTCAGCATAATCGTGATAATTCATAATTGTGGCATTCGTTGGGCACGTGGAATGGGTCAGGCACCGGGGGTAAATACTAGACAATCTGGTCGGACCAAGTCCCCGCCCTGTGTGGGGCTCACAGGCGAAGGGGGAGGGAGAATCGATCTAGTTGGAAAAGCACCATCCCCTGAGACAGGAGATCCAAATTCTAATAGCGGTTCCGCCTCGCCTCTCCCTCACCACTGCTCTGCTGTGTGACTTCGGGTTAGTCACTTCACCTCTCTGGGCCTCCCTCTCCTCCTCTGAGCAAAGGAGAAGATAATTCCTACCTCTCCCTCTCAGGGAGCCTATCGGTCGGTCCACGGTATTTACTGAGCCCTTTTGGTGTGCGGAACACTGTACTTAGCGCTCGGTAAAATAGACTCCAACAGGGTCCCTGCCCCTAAGTGGCTTACAGTCCAGCGGAAAAGAGCGACTCGAAAATAAATCCCCTCTCTGGTTCCCTCCTAGGGCACCGTCTGGATCGGTTAGCCCGCTTCAGAGCGTAGCTATGAATTGTCTCTACCCCTGAGCCAGGTTCATAACACGCTTTCTCCCTTTAATTTAGTTACCAGATTGTCATTTCGAAAGGACAGAGTTACAAAAGGCTTTGTTTTCATTCCTGAGACAAGCACACTCCCCATACGGATGAATTATAAAGGTTAAATTCAGTTAATGAGTTTCATTCTTATTTTATTTCTCCCCATTATTTTTACCTTTGTTTATTTTTGAGGCAAGCCCTTAGTCTCTGTTTAATGAATCCCTCTACCGTTGCACCGCGCCGTTCACTGAATTTCTGGAAGGTAAAAGGCAGAAAGCAGAATGTGCCGTGCATAAGAATGATTCCGTGAAAACGTAAAGAGAAGTAATAATGTAAAGTACCGATGAAATAAATGATTAGATAATGCGGAAAGAATGTGGGCCTGAGTCAGGAGTTCTAATCCTACCTCTGCCTGCTGCATGCCTCAGTTGTCTCATCTGTGAAATGGCAGTGTATACATGTTCTCCTGCCCCCTTAGGCCCTGTCCCACAAGGAGTTCACATTTCAGGACCAGTCTGATATCTTGAATCTACTCCAGCGCTTAATACAGTGCTTGGCAAGCAGTAAACGCTTAAACATCACCACAGTTAATCACCGTCCGTAGTGCCACCTTGGGAAGTGAAGAGTGGCTCCACTGACTACTCATATTTTCTTTCACATCTGGCCAGGGGTGATGTGTTCTCCCGCTGCCGCATGCCCTAGTGGTTAGGGCACGGGTTTGGGAGTCAGAAGGACCCGGCTTCTAATCCCGGCTCCGCCACTCGTCTGCTGCTTGACCTTGAGCAAGTCATTTTACTTCTCGGGGCCTCAGTGACCTCATCTGTGAAATGGGGATTAAGACTGTCAGCCCCACGTGGGACAGGGACTACGTCCAACCCGATTTACTTGTATCCACCTCAGTGCTTGAAATAGTAAGTGTTAAACAATTACCACACTTATTATCATTATTATCATTATTACCTTGCCAGAATCAGGCTCCTGCAGGTTGCTGATTGATTGCAGTTAGGCTCTTATACTTCTTTTTAATGGCATTTGTTCGTTCGTTCATTCAATACTATTTATTGAGCGCTTTCTATGTGCAGAGCACTGTACTAAGCGCTAGGAGTGGACAAATCGGTAACAGATGGAGACAGTCCCCGCCCTCTGACGGGCTTACGGTCTAATCGGGGGAGACGGGCAGACGAGAACGATGGCAATAAATAGAATCGAGGATATTAATAGAATATAGAATCAATAGAAATTGTTAAAGCGCTTATTACGCTCCAGGGACTGTCCTAAGCGCTGCCCTTCCTTGTTAAGTGAAATAATAATAATGATGTCGGTATCTGTGAAGCGCTTACTATGTGCCGAGCACTGTTCTAAGCGCTGGGGTAGACACCAGGGAAGCAGGTTGTCCCACGTGGGGCTCACAGTCTTCACCCCCATTTTACAGATGAGGGAACTGAGGCACCGAGAAGTGAAGTGACTTGCCCAAAGTCACCCAGCTGACAAGTGGCCCAGCCGGGATTCGAACCCCTGACCCCTGACTCCAAAGCCCGGGCTCTTTCCACTGAGCCACGCTGCTTCTCTACGTGAAACGAACTACGCATTTTGTGTTTTTACAAAATCGGTAGTACTCACTGAACACCGCATAGGCAGAGCACTGTGCTAAGCGGTAGGCAGAGTGCAGTAGAGTCGGTAGGGCCCGATCCCCACCCTCAAGCAGCCTAGAGTCGACCGTGCGCAGAACGCTGTACTAAATGCTTGGGCGAGCGCAATACAAGAGCTGTTAGGTGTGATCCCTGCCCACGAGGAGGTTGCAGTCTACTGTACACAGGGCTCGGGAGAGCACAGTCGAGTTAGTAGATGAAATCTCTACCCTCAAGGAGTGAACAGTCTCCCGGGTGCGGAGAATTGTACAAAGAACTAGGAAAGTGCACTAGAGTTACGGGACATGATCTCTCCCTCCTAGGAGCTTGCGGACTACTGGATGCAGAGCGATATACAAAATACTCGGGAGAGTACAAGAGAGTCGGTAGTCAGCATCCCTACCCTCAGGGAGCTGATGGTCTGCTGTGTTCAGTGACTGTACCGAGCGCTTGGGAGACTGCGATAGGCCTGGTAGACTGTAGAGAGCCCTCGTCCCGTGGGTTGACAGCCCTCGGCGTGCAGGACACTGTACTGAATGCTTGGGAGGGTAACAGTAGAGGTAGAAGACGCAGCCTCTGCCCTCAGAGGGTTTACAGCGCCGTGGGGAGATAGACGCTCCAATAAATTATGGCTCGGGGGAGCAACCGATTATAAAGATTATGGGCGTGAATGCTGGGAGGATGAGAGGGGGTGGGGAACTTAATAATGTTGGTCTCTGTTAAGCGCTTACTCTGGGCAGAGCACTGTTCTAAGCGCTGGGGGAGATACGGGGGAATCAGGTTGTCCCACATGAGGCTCACAGTCTTCATCCCCATTTTACAGGTGAGGCAACTGAGGCACAGAGAAGTGAAGTGACTCGCCCACAGTCACACAGCTGACAAGTGGCAGAGCCGGGAGTCGGACCCCTGACCTCCGACTCCGAAGCCCAGGCTCTTTCCGCTGAGCCACGCCGCTTCCCCATAATGATAGTATTTGTTAAGCCCCTGCTATGTGCAAAGCACCGTTCTAAGCGCTGGGGCATACAAAGTGATGCCGTTGGCCACGTGGGTCTCAGAGTCTTCATCCCCGTTTTCCAGATGAGGTCAGTGAAGCCCAGAGAAGTCAAGTGACTGGCCCCCAGTCCCCCAGCTGACAGGGGGCGGAGGCGGGATTCGAACCCATGACCCCTGGCTCCCCAGCCCGCGCTCTTTCCCCGGAGCCACGCTGCAACCGCCAACTTGGTGAGGGCAGTCCTAACCGTGAGGGAATTTTCCTGTTTTCTGAGGAAGAAGAGTTGGTTCATTCATTCAGTAGTATTTATTGAGCGCTTAACTATGTGCAGAGCACTGTACTAAGCGCTTGGAATGTACAATTCAGCAACAGATAGAGACAATCCCTGCCCAGCGACGGGCTTACCGTCTAATCCCGGCTCGGCCGCCTGTCAGCTGTGTGACTTTGGGCAAGTCACTTAACTTCTCGGTGCCTCAGTGACCTCATCTGTAAAATGGGGATGAAGACTGTGAGCCCCACGTGGGCCGACCTGATTCCCCTGTGCCTACCCTGTGTCTACCCCGGCGCTTAGAACAGTGCTCGGCACATAGTAAGCGCTTAACAAATACCACCATTAATCGGGGGAGACAGACAGACAAAAACAATAGCAATAAATAGAATCAAGGGGATGTACATCTCATTAAGAAAATAAATAGGGTAATAAAAATATATACAAATGAGCGGAAGAGCACAGTGCTGAGGGGAGGGGAAGGGAGAGGGGGAGGTGCGGAGGGAAAGGGGGGAAAAGATGCGTTAGCTGAGAGGAGGCGAAGCGGGGGGCCGAGAGGCAGCAGAGGGAGCGGAGGGAAAAGGGGAAGCTCAGTGTGGGAAGGCCTCTCGGAGGAGGTGAGCTCTCAGTAGGGCTTTGAAGAGGGGAAGAGAGTCAGTTTGGCGGAGGTGAGGAGGGAGGGAGGGCGTTCGGGGACCGCGGGAGGACGTGGGTTTTGGAGACCTTCTATACTGTAAGCTCGCTGTGGACAGGGAATGTGTTTACCGATTCAGTTGTATTCTTCCAAGCACTTAATACAATTCTCTGCACACAGTGAGCACTCAGTAAATACCACTGATGATGATGCTGATTGCTGCTCATACAACAGACAAGTGGTGGAGCCAGGATTAAAACCCGGGACCTTCTGCCTCCCAGGCCTGAGCTCAGTAAATACCACCGATTAATCTCTCGATGGATTGGTCCAAATTCTCAAGGAGTTTATGGTTTAGCAGGGAAGCCAGACGTTAAAATAGTTTTCCCCCTTCTAGCCTCTGAGCCCGTCGGTTAGGCAGGGATTGTCTCTGTCGGTTGCCGAATTGTACTTTCCAAGCGGTTAGTACAGTGCGCTGCACACAGTGAGCGCTCGATAACTATGACTGAATGAATGAATGAATGAAAAAATTTTAGCTAGGAGGAGGAAGTGACAGAGTGTAAAGATAGGCTTTAACTGTGGCTTTTTGGTACGGAAGGGCAGTGGGGCGTGAAATTTACACTGAAGTGAGACCACTCAATGTGCGTGCGGCTAATTATATTTTCAAATATTGGACTACCTCAAGTGAAATAATGGGTCAGCATGTTGGGGAATGACAGAAATCGTGGGGCCGTGAGGGACATTTCAACCCTGTGACCCCGGCTGCCAAGGAGACTTTGAGAACTGTGGCGGAAGTTCCCATTTTCTTAGTCGGATGTAAACACCGTTTTCTGAGGGGTGAGAGAGAAGGAATCCTGTAGAGATGTGTTCCTTGCAACATTGCGAGAGCGGTAAGGCAGCGTAAATGAAGACGGAAATAGAAGCCAAGGACAGCTCGGTTGAAAATCTCCTACTTTTCATTTTTCCGTTCTTTACGTATCCGCCGAGCTCTTATAACAATAATAACCAGCACAACAAAAGCAACGGCATTTCATGGCACTATCAACTCAAGAACCTAAAACGGCAACTCTATTAATTACATTCATTATACTTAATTGAATATAATCATCAAACCTAACAATTCCTTGTACACTAATTAATAAAACAGCATGTTTCCTGGATCAGAAAAATGTAAAACCCAGCTGTCTGTCTGAGCTGTATGTTTTCGGGTGGAAGAAATCATTTAGCTCAGCGAATGGGAAAGTCAAGGAAGAACGTGGCCAGGGAACGTACCTAATCCCCACCTGGGTAGTCTTTCCCGTGGCTTAGTACGGTGTTTCTCACACAGTAGGCACTGGATAAATACCAATACTGCTCATCCACTCTTAATTTTTTCAAAGAAAATGGAAATTTCCCATTTGTACAGGGTGTTGGCTTAGATTGGGTGAATTTAAAGACAGTATACTGGAAGATGGTTGTCTGATAGGGAACAAATTCGTCATAATAGGAATAATGATGTCGGTATTTGTTAAGCGCTTACTATGTGCGGAGCACTGTTCTAAGTGCTGGGATAGTTACAGGTTGTCCCTCGTGGGGCTCACAGTCTTAATCTCCATTTTGCAGAAGAGGTAACTGAGGCACAGAGAAGTTAAGTGGCTTGCCCCAGGTCACACAGCAGACAAGTGGCGGAGCAGGGATTAGAACCCACGTCCTCCGACTCCCAAGCCTGTGCTCTTTCCAGGAAACCAAGTGCTTCTTGTCAGTGCTTAACAAATATAACAATTATTAGTATTTGGGCCTGCCCAGTCGGATGGGTCTTGTGAGGCGGGGAAGGCTCCGGGAAGCCAGAGCAAACCAAATGAGATTTCCATCCCTAACCTGTCATATTCTCCCAAGCGCTTAGTGCAGTGCTCTACACACAGTAAGTGCTCAGTAAACACTTGATTAATGATGATGACTATTATAATAATAGAGTTATAATGATGGTTTTCGATAAGATCTGACTAGATGCAAGGCACCGTTCTTCGTTCTGGGGTAGATAGGGGTCGGTCACAGTCCCTGTCACACATGGAGCTTCCAGTCTAGGTAAGAGGGAGAACGGGCATTGTATCCCCATTTTAAAGATGAGGAAATGGAGACAGAGAAATGAAGTGATCTGCCCAAGATCACACAGCCATCACATTGAGGAGTGGGGATTAGAACCCAGGTCCTCTATGAGGCCGGGGGTCTTTCCACTAGGCCACGCTGCCTCTCGATGATGAAGCGCCGATCAGAGGGATTGAAACACTCAGGTCTAGGTTCTTCTTCGGCCACGATCATATGGAACTTTGGGGGAACAATCCAGTGAAGTGGATCCGTAACCCGGTTCTCCTTACCTGGGAGCAGCTTCTGTCTAGGCCGTGACGGCTTCGCTCTCGGCAACCCCGATAATCGCACGGAGAGGATTGGCCCTCCACAACTTCGGCCTCCTCGTCTGGGTAATTGGGGAATTAGGCGGACAAAGGAGGAGCCCAACATCCATTTCTCCCCGCCAGACCGAGGATTTCAAAGAGCGAAAATGGAAGCCAAACTCAAAGGCATCCGGCCTCTCGGAAAATAAAGCCGGACACATTTGTTGACCGAAATTGGATGATTAGAAAATCCATTAATTGAATCTAATGGAATTAATGGAAATCTAAATGGAATATCCATTTTCAAGTCCACAAAAGGTTCTTGGAACTCGCTCGGGTGGGGGTGGAGGCAGCATCTTGAGCAAATATAGGACACAGACCTCGGCGTTGGCAGGGTGTCCGCGTGGGGCTGGGCCCGAGGCCCCGGCTTCAGGTGGATGCGCCCAATTCCGCCGTGAGCCCGGAAGGTGTTTTCTTCTTCCGGGTCTCGGGCCGGCTCCGGTCGTGACTGCAAAGTGGCTTAGTGCCCTTCTTCCCAATCAATCCATCAGTCGTAGCAGGAGAGGCAGTGTGTCCTAACGGTCAGAGCCAGGGCCTGAGTCGGAGGACCTGGATCGTAATCCCGGTTCCAACGCTTGTCTGCTGGGTGACCTTGGGCCAGTCATTTCACTTCTCTGGGCCTTAGTTCCCTCATCTGTAAAATGGGGGTCAAGAATTTGAGGTCCTTGTGGGACAAGGACCGTATCCGGTCCGATTAGCTTGTATCTACCCCATGCACTTAGTGCGGTGCCCAGCACATAGTCAAGCAGTTAACAAATACCATTAAAAAATAAGTCTGGGAAGCACTTAAAACACGCCCGGCACTGAACGTATACGCTGGGGTAGACACGAGATTGCCAGGTCAGACACAGTCCCTGTCCCACATGGGGATCGCACTGTAAGATGGAGGGAGGATAGGTATTGAATGTCCATTTTACAGAGTGGGAAACGGAAGCACGGACGGTTGAGGTGACTTGCCCAAGCTCAAGCAGGGGGAATATGGCAGAGCTGCAATTAGAACCCAGGTCCTCTGGCTCCCAGGTATAGGCTCTATCTACTAGGTCACGCTGTTTCCCACTACAGGCACCCAATACAGTGCTTTATCCACGGAAAGGGACCTGCTGAGTGCACTGCACCTAGTAGACACCCAGTTGGGTGCTCCGTCCACAGAAATGCCCCTGCCCACAGGATCGGTGTATCTCTGCGCATCTGACACCAAGTCGAGCGGCCCTGAAGTCTCTCTGAACGTCGGCGGGAGAGCCCGAGCCCTCCAAGATGACGGCTGGCCTTACACCGCCCAGTCTTTCCCAGGTTTCCCAGAGGCAGCTCTGACTATGAAACCGCAGCTCCCGTCTTCCCTCCGTACCCATTACTCCCCTCCTCTAAATAATGTTGGTATTTCTTAAGCGCTTACTATGGGCCGAGCACTGTTCTGAATCCCTCAGCTGCCCTCGGGGAAACAGCATGGCCAAATGGAAAGAGGACAAGGATTGGGAGGCCGAGGACCTGGGTTCTCATCCGGGCCCCACCAGCAGCCTGCTCTAAGACCTTGGGTAAATCATCAGACTTCTCGGGGACTCAGTTTCCTCATCTGTAAAAGGCAAGTCATCAGACCTCTCAGGGACTCAGTTTCCTCATCTGCAAAATGGGGATTCAATACATCCGGCCTCCCTCTCCTTTAGACGCCGGATCAGGGTCTGCATCCGACCTGATCATCTTGCATCTAACCCAGCGCTCGGTACGGTGTTTGGCACTTGGGTGTATCGGTAAATTACATTCAGTGATGTCTTTCTCCCACTCCTGACTGTTAGCTTGTTGTGGGCAGGGAACGTGTCTGTTCTTTTGTACGCTCCCAAGCGTTTAGTACAGCGCTCTGCACAAAGTAAGTGCTCAGTCAATACGACTGACACACTGAAAGGGCTTAAAAGTACTACCGTTCTGATTACTATTATCATCATTACTGTTATCATCGTTATTGGAACTGCAGAAGGCGGGAGGTTCCGGGTGTGAGCACTTACCCTGGTCAGCACTGCGGATTCAGGCCAGTCCAGTGAAACCCAGAACCGGCAGAGTTCCTGGACAGACACACGCCACTATTCCAGCTCTGGTTCATTTTCTTTCTCTTTCTCTCTGTTCCCCACCCGCGCCTCTCTTCCCCCGTTTGGGTCCCTTCGGCTTTCTTTTCTTCTTTCTATTATTATTTTTAATGGTATTTCTTGGGAAGCAGCGTGGCTCAGTGGAAAGAGCCCGGGCTTGGGAGTCAGAGGTCATGGGTTCGTTTCCCAGCTCTGCCGCTTGTCATCCTGCGTGACCGTGGGCAAGTCACTTCACTTCTCTGTGCCTCAGTTCCCTCATCTCTAAAATGGGGATTAACCGTGGGCCCACCTGATGACCCTGTATCTACTCCAGCGCTCAGAACAGTGCTCTGCACACAGTAAGCGCTTAACAAATACCAACATTATTCAGCACATACTATGTGCTAGGCACTGCCTCCAGTTGGACACAGGATACAAGCTCATCAGGTTGGACACAGTCCACGGTGCCCGTGGGGCTCACAGACTTAATCCCCATTTTACAGATGAGGGAATCGAGGCGCAGAGAAGTGAAGTGACCTTGAAAAGGTCACCCGGCAGGCAAGTGGAAGAGGCAGAATTAGAACTCTGGTCCTTCTGACTCTCAGGCCTGGGCTCCGTCCTCTAGGCCATGCTGCTTCTCTCCCCCTCCTCTGTCCACCAGGCCACGCCGCTTTTCTCCCCCTCATGCCTTTCCTCGCTTCTCTCTGGCTACCTCCCAGCCCTCACACTTTACTCCTCCAACGCCAACTGACTCACTGTGCCTCGATCCTTTCTATATCTGACCTGCTCCCCCGACCCCTTGCCTAATCCCCCTGCCCACCCCGGCCCCGGCCTAGGACTCCCTTCTCCTTCATATCTGACAGAAAACCCCTCTCCTCATCTTCAAAGCCTTCCTAAAATCACATCTCTTTCTCTATCCTATTTTTCCTTCTGCAGTTGGGTGCAAGTGGGTATACAGGCCCAAAGCATTTGATATTCACTTCACCCCCAGCCCCACAGCACTTTTGTCCATATCCTTATTATCTGCCGCTTTGTGATTTATTTTCATATCGGTGTACCCCATTCCAATCTAAGCTCTCTTGGGGCAGGGATCACGTCCACAACCCTACTGTACTGTCCTCTCCCGAACGCTTAGTCCAGGGCTCTCCACACAGTAAGCGCCTGGCAAATACAACCGCTTGATTTCTTCTTAGTCCTGCTTCCTTCTGCTTACTGCACGCCCCTCTCGGCTTTATCCTGGTCCCCTTTTCCCCCTCTCTGGATCCCTCTGTGACTTCAGCCCTGAGTCTTTGTCCCGTCACAGAGGGTAAGCGCTATGCGGGCGGGGGTGTATGCGTCACCTCACTCTGTGAGGCTGCGTCAAGCGCTTAGTTCAGTGTCTCGGAATCAGTAGGTATTCAGTAAAAAGCAACCTGCCCTCCCCCCCCCCCCGTCCCCTTTTGCCATCTGTCCCCCAGAAGCTCCACCCTTAAAACCCCCTAACCCCCATCAGCACCTGCCCATGTGGATGCGATGCTCATTTTCCTTCACGTCTGAAAGAGGCGGCTTTCTAAGCCAGAGAAATCTCCCCCCGCCCCTCCCTCCCGGGACGTAACCTTGAAAAAGCAATCTCAACTTTTGTTTCGCCGAGAAATCCCGTATATTTTTCTTTGCCTGTCTGATCTCAGTCGGAGGGTACACAAACTAGATATGGAAAGAAAAATTACTAAAAGTGATGTTGTTTTTGTCAGCTCAGAAAATCAAAGGTCTGTGGGGTGGGGGTGGGGGCTGTTCCTCTCTCTCCTTGGTTACCTCTGTCAGATCTCATAAGAGGAACAACTGCTGGAGCAGAGAAAGGTCTTCTCAGCTTCCTTTGGTTCATTGGAGGAAAAATACCCCGAAAATCTAAGTGTTGTTTGACAAACATCACAGTTCCTACAGGATGAGTCTTTCTCTTTTTTTCGTTTTTATCCCCTGAAACACGAGACAGTCGAATTGGGCTTGGGTCTCTAGCAGGAGAATAGAGGGAATTTCATGTATTACTGATAAAGCTTACCCCTTTCTCACGATCCTTCCATTTTGTTGCAAAAAAATGTCTGTTGTAGGCAGAGCAGTGCACTAAACCCTTGGGAGTGTGCGGGAGAACTAGTACAAACGATTCCTGCCCTCAAGGAGCTGACAGTCTCCTGGGCGCGGAGCACTGTACTAAAAGCTTGGGAGGGGGCAAGACAGTTAGTACCCACCAACCCTCTCCTCAAGAAGCTAACAGTCTGTGAGAAGCAGCGTGGCTCAGTGGAAAGAGCTCGGGCTTGGGAGTCAGAGGTCATGGGTTCTAATCCCTACTCCGCCGCTTCTCGGCTGTGTGACTTTGGGCAAATCACTTCACTTCTCCGTGCCCCAGTTACCTCAACTGTAAAATGGGGATGAAAACTGTGAGCCCCACGTGGGACAAGCTGATCACCTTGTATCCCCCCCAGCGCTTAGAACAGTGCTTTGCACATAGCAAGCGCTTAACAAATACCCCATTATGATGATTATTATTATTATTATCTAGCAGAGAAATCACTACTCTGGGACTCCGTTTCCCCATCTGTAAAATGGGGATTCAGTACCTGTTTTTCCTTCCCCATGGACTATGAACTCCTGGTGGGCCAGGGATTGGGCACACAGAAAGCGCTCGATAAATATGATTTAATGAATGTTGAACTGGAATCTACCCCAGTGGTTAGGACAGTGCTTGTCAGGCAGTCGTATTTATTGGGCACTTACTGTGTGCAGAGCATTATTCATTCATCCATTCATTCAATAGTATTTATTGAGCGCTTACTATGTGCAGAGCACTGTACTAAGCGCTTGGAATGTACAAATCGGCAACAGATAGAGACGGTCCCTGCCCTTTGACGGGCTCACGGTCTAATCGGGGGAGACGGACGGACGAGAACGATGGCGATAAACAGAGTCGAGGGGAAGAACATCTCATGAAAACCGATGGCAAATAAATAGAATCGGGATGATGTACATCTCATGAAACAAAATAAATAGGGTGATGAAGATATATGCAGTCGAGCGGACGAGTACGGTGCTGAGGGGGTGGGACGGGAGAGGGGGAGGAGGAGAGGGAAAGGGGGGAGAAGAGGGTTTAGCTGCAGAGAGGTGGGGGGGGGGGGTAGAGGGAGCAGAGGGAAAAAGGGGGGAGCTCAGTCTGGGAAGGCCTCTTGGAGGAGGTGAGCTTTAAGTAGGGCTTCGAAGAGGGGAAGAGAATTAGATTTTCGGAGGTGAGGGAGGGCGTTCCAGGACCGCGGGAGGACGCGGCCCGGGGGTCGACGGCGGGCTGGGCGAGACCTAGGGACGGCGAGGAGGCGGGCGGCGGAGGAGCGGAGCGTGCGGGGTGGGCGGTAGAAAGAGAGAAGGGAGGAGAGGTAGAAAGGGGCGAGGTGACGGAGAGCCTCGAAGCCTAGAGTGAGGGGTTTTTGTTTGGAGCGGAGGTCGATAGGTAACCACTGGAGTTGTTTAAGAAGGGGAGTGACAGGCCCAGATCGTTTCTGCGGGAAGATATACTAAGCACTTGGGAGAGGACAGTATAACAATGTAACTGACACGTTCCCTGCCCACAACGAGCTTAGAGGGGAAGACAGACATTCATGTAAATAAACGAATGACAGATATGTACATTAGTGCCGTGGGGCAGGGAGAGGGGTTGAATAAAGGGAGCAAGTCAGGGTGACACAAAAGGGAGTGGGAGATGAGGAAAAGTGGGGGGCTTTTTCAGGGAGGAGATGTGCCTTCGATAAGGGTTTGAAATGTGGGAGAGTAATCTTCTGTCAGATAAGCGCGGCTTAGTGGAAAGAGCAGGCCCTTGGGAGTCGGAGGTCATGGATTCTAATCCCGCCTCCGCCACCTATCAGCAGTGTGACTTTGAGCTGGTCACTTAATCTCCATTTTAGAGAAGAGGTAACCGAGGCACAGAGAAGTTAAAACCGTGAGCCCCGCGAGGCACAACCTGATCACCTTGTATCCCCCCCAGTGCTTAGAACAGTGCTTGACACATAGTAAGTGCTTAACAAATACCATCATTATTATTCTCACCCTCCTCTTCCTTTTTTCATCCTCTTCTTCCTTCTCATCCTCCTCTGCCTTCTCATCCTCCTCTTTCTTTTCTTTCTCATCCTCCTCTTCATTATTATCATCAGCAGAACTTTTATTGATCATGTACTGCATGCAGAGCACTATACTAAGAGCTTGGGAGAGTAGAATACATCAGAGTTGGCGGACACTTGCCATGCCTGCAACAAGCTTACATTTTAGAGAGGGGTTCATCCTCTCCTTCCTCTTCCTCTCACCCCCCAACCCCCCCACCTCCTCCACCTCCTCTTCCTCCATTCCACATATCGTCCCCAATTATTGTCTGGAAGACCGTTCTCTGAACACGGACCCCTTTCCTAATCATTTTTAGAGGGGATTTATAAAATCGAAAGGAAAATGGCCAGATGTGGGGGGATTTTATGGCTCCAGTGGCAATAGTTGGTTCTGATTCGAAAATTCAGCAACAAAACGACTCTCCTCTTTGCAAAGTTTTACCTTTTATCGTGATAGACGGTGATTGGTCTTGAATAACTGCATCTGTGAAGGTGAAACGCTAAAGTTAAGTGGAATAGAGCACGGAATCAAATTAGCTTAAGGGTTTAACTACACCCCTGAAATGAAAGGTTATTCACTGTTGCAAATACAAAGCAGCTTCTGACTCGTCTAATTAATGAATAGAATTCTCGTCTCTTCCACAATGGACCTTTAAACTATTTCTCCTCAGCAGGCTCAGAGCGATCGCACGGGTAGGAACAGGGGTTATGGAGCTGAGATGGCAGACGTTGTCAGGGATGTGTTTTATTTCCACACCTCCCCTCTCCCTTCCCTGTCTCCAAATAAGTTTCAGCCAAGTTTAACTGTTGGGAAAGGGAAATAATTGGGTTTCTCGGGGAAGATCATTAAAGCAGAATTGCCGCTTGGTTTCTTACAGCCGAGTCCCGACTCCCCTTTGTAGCAGGGAGGAAGAATCGGCTTGGTGGGGATGATTACGGTATATGTGAAGCGCTTACAGTGTGCCGAGCACCGTACTAAGCGCTGGGGCAGATAGGAGATCATCAGGTTGGAGCCGATCCTTGCCCCACGTAATAGGGCAGGGGGTAGGATTTCAATCCCCATTTTACAGATGAAGAAACCGAAGCCCAGAGAAGTGAAAGTGACTCGCCCAGGGTCACACAGCAGGCGGGTGGCCGAGCGGGGATCAGAACCCAGGTCCTCCGACTCCCAGGCCCGGGCCCTCGTCACTAGGCCATGCTGCTTCTCTGGGTGTCCGGCCGGACCTGTGTTAGATGCGGTCAGTCGGGAAACTGAGCGATGGGAGATGGGACGATGCCACCGTGGGTGGGAATGACTAAGCTAGCCGACTTTTGAATTGGAATTCCCGCCGAGGCACAGTCAGATGAGGGGAACGGAAGAGAGACCGGTGCAACAGTAGCGATGATGGTACTTTCTGAGCACCTGTAGAGCTGCCGTCTAACGTGACCTTGGGCAGTCACTTCACTCTTCTGGGCCTCAGTAACCTCATCTGTAAAACGGGGAGCCCCTCCTGGGACGGGGACTGGGTCCAACCCGATTTGCTCTTATCCACTCCAGCGTACAGTGCCTGGCACATCCTAAGTGCCTAAGAAATACCGTTATTATTATTATTATTATTATCATTATTATTACTAGCTAGTAACGTGGGACAGTTCAACAGAAACACAAGGCTACTCGTCCTCATGGAGGTCCTGCTCAAATCGGGGAGACAGACGTGAAAAATACGCGCAGGAGATGGGAGAGGGAGGAAAGGCAGGGGTCAGAGAAGGACCTGGAAAAATCTGCAGGGAGAAAATGGAGGAATAAGGCAGGATGAATTGGTAATCAATGGGGAAGAAATCAAAATGAAGAGATTGCAAGCTCCCTGACAGGGAAGGTGACGGGCAACTCTCCTGTCCTCTCTGAAGTGTTCAGTACAGTGCTCAGCACAGAACGAGACCTCAGTATCGATTGATTGAAAAAAAAAATTGAATTTTTATCCAAATGGATGTACGCACGCCAGAGTTGAAGATGGGCATCGGTAAAATCCCCAACCGCTACAGGTGGTGGTTGGCGATACTTTGTTAAATCGAGCACGAGTTTGACGGTGACTTTTCTATCCTGCACTTCCCAAACACTCTGTACAGTGCACCGCGCTAGGCGGGCGCTCAATCACTACCAGTTAATGGTCACCTTGAGGCTTCTGAATCAGAAAGGCCTCAAAAAGGGCGCATCCTTTTCCCCCATTTGCTGGTTCCCTTTTCGACAACAGTCGATCGATCATATCTATCGAGCGCTTACGATTTGCAGAGCACTGTACTAACTTCTCTTGAGAGAGCACAGTATAACCAAATGAGTGGACATGTTCCTTGCCCAAAAGGAGCTTAGAGTCTAGAACAAGCGTGCGAGGAGCAGAAGGGGTAGTCAAGGGATTTATTTAGTGCCTTCTGAGGGCCGTGGACTGTAGTAAGCGCTTGGGAGATTTTCCACATAAGCTCGAGACCTGTGACCTGTCCAAGAGAAAATGACATCTAATGGGGGAGGCAGACGGGGGTAGAAAAATGTACGAGGCAGGTAATCGGAACAAGCTATTAATGGAGCCCCTGACTTTTTGTTAAAAACGTTATTGGTCAAGCGCTTACTATGTTCTAGGCACTATACTGAGTGCTGGGGTAGGCCCAGGCTAATCCAGCTGGACACACATTCCATGTCCCACACGGGACTCGCAGTCTTAACCCCCATCGCTGAGGGAACTGAGGCACAGAAAAGTAAAGTGACTTGCCCGAGGTCACACAGCACTAGACCCAAGTGAGAGGAAGCCTGGGTGAACAATTGCGTGAGGAGGAGCAGAGGGAAGCCCTGGGGTCACAACCACTCTGACCCCTGTCCAGGTACTAGGCTCTCCACTCCCTTGAGGATCAGTCTCCCCATAGAGCAGAAGCAGTACCTTCCTCTTGGCTTGTTAGGGGAAAGGAATAATAATTATCTTTGATAACAGTAATCGTGGTATTTGTTAAACACGGAATACACGTCAAGCACTATACTAAGCACTGAGGTAGATAGATAGAAGATAATTAGATCCCACATGAGGCTCAAACTCTAAGAAGGAGGGAGAACAGGATTTGAATCTCCATTTCGCAGATGAGGGAACTGAGGCACAGAGAAGCCGAGTGACCGGCCTAAGGTCACCCAGCGGACGACTGGCAGAGTCGGAATTAAAACTGAGGTCTCCTAACTCCCAGGCCGCTTCTGGGCCGCTAGGCCAGCCCAAGGTGAAAGAAAGCAAACGAAACAACAGCCTGGAGGAGAAAGCCTCTCTACTGCATTTTTAGCGGGACATCTGAACTCCCGGGCCCAAGGTCACACAGCAGGTCAAGCGGAGAGGCGGGATTCAAACTCAGGCCCTCCGACTCCCAAGCCCGGGATCTTCCCATCAGGCCACGCTGTTTCCCTCGGGAGGAGGCGCGACTTCTCTGGAAGCTCCTTGAGGGCAAGGAACGTATAATGATGTCGGTATTTGTTAAGCGCTTACTATGTACAGAGCACTGTTCTAAGCGCTGGGGGAGCTACGGCGTAATCAGGTTGACCCACATGAGGCTCAGAGTCTTCACCCCCATTTTACAGATGAGATAACTGAGGCACGGAGAAGTGAAGTGACCTGCCCACAGCCGACAAGTGGCGGAGCGGGGATTCGAACCCATGACCTCGGACTCCCCAGCCCGTGCTCTTTCCACTGAGCCCCGCTGCTTCTCATTGATTCTCACTGCTTCTCACATCCGCTGACTCTGTTGGATGGAACTCTCCTGAGTGCTTAGTACAGTGCTCCGCATACAGGAAGCGCTCAATAAATACCCCTGACAGTGAGAACGGCTTTGGAAACGGAGTGAGTCCAGCAAACCGCGGTTCAAAGCTCACTTTCACGGGCCGCCCCGTAAATTGATGGGTTTGGGCGTAGGGAGGTCTTGGGGGCCGGTGACCAGTTAGAGCACGTTGAACTGGAGGTCAACGTCCCAAACACCTGGTTACTCTTGCGCCTTTTTATTTTTGACTGGGATTTGTGAAGCCCTTACTATGAGCCAGGCCCTGTACTGAGCGTTGGGGGGAATAGGAGCTAAGCAGGTTGGAACCGGTTGATATCCCAGAGGAGGCTGGCAGTCTTAATCCCCATCTGAGGAGATGAGGTGAATGGAACTCAGACAAGTGAAATAACTTTCCCAAGATCACACGGCGGCGAAGCGGCAGAGCCGGGATTAGAACCCAGGTCTTCTGACTCCCAGGCCCGGTCTCTAGCCACTAGGCCACGCCTGCTTCTCACGCTGGTTCCTTCAAAGTCAAAACCCAGCGACTTCAAGTTAAGATTTTATGCTGTTTTTCAGAGTTTATACTCTTTAAAAAAAAAAAAAAAAAAGGCCGAGGGAATATGAGCAGCGTTTTCGTTGGTTCAAGGCCCTCGCGCACCCCAGAAACAAGAACTCGTGTTTGTTATTTTCTGTGTATTTATCTGAACTCATTAAGAGCACGGGTGCGTATAATTGCGTTCTTTTCCATAAAAAAATAAATAAATAAACACCAGGGGATGAAGAAACCCTGGAGAAAACTACCACAGACCATTTGGGAGAAGATTTAGGAGGTGGCGTGACTTACTGAAAATCACAAGGGCCTGGGAGGTGAGAGGCTTGGTTCTGATCCCGACTCTGCCACCTGCCTTCTGTGTGACCTTGGCGAAGTCATTTTCCTTTCCCGTGTCTCAGTTTGCTCATCTGTAAAACGGGGTACCTGTCCTTCCCCTGCCCCCCAACCTCTACACAGGGACGTGGGGTAGGGACCGTGGCCAATCTGATGATTTTATACCCACTCCAGATTTCTGCCCAGTGGGTGGCACAGAGTAAGGGCAGAATAGAGACCATAATAGAAATGAAACGTAGCACGTAGTTTTTCGCAGGTTAAGAAGTGTGGAAAGACAGTGGAGAGGAGGGATCGTGTCATAAAAATGGAAAAAGACACTCAGAGAGTCGTGTCGCATCGCACATCATTCGATGGTTTTTATAAAGCACTTGCTGCGGGCAGGACACTGTACTGATGGCTTGGGAGAGTACAACGGAGCGGGAAGCTCACGATCTACAGGGAGAGACAGATGTTAAATTACAGAAAGAAGAAATAATAACGATAATGTTCTTCTTTAAGCGCTTACTATGTGCCAAGCACCGTCTATGCGCTGGGGTAGATACGGCACGGCTTAGTGGAAATGGCATGGGCTTGGGAGTCAGAGGACATGGGTTCTAATCCCCGCTCTGCCACCTGTCTGCTGGGTGACCTTGGGCAAGTCATTTAACTTCTCTGTGCCTCCGTTACCTCATCTGTAAAACGGGGATTAAAAGTGTGAGGCCCCCGTGGGACAACCAGATTACCCCGTATCCCCTCCAGTGGTTAGAACGGGGCTCGGCACACAGTAAGCGCTTAACAAATACCATAATCGTCGTACAGGGTAATCAGGTTGCCCCACGTGGGGCTCACCCCCATTTTACAGATGAGGTCACTGAAGCCCAGAGAAGTGAAGCGTTTTGCCTCAAGTCACGCAGCCGACAAGTGGCTAAGTGGGGATTAGAACCCACGACCTCTGACTCCCAAGCCCGGGCTCTTGCCACCGAGCCACACTGCGGAATGTTTACAGAAGTAGGTTGAGGCTGGGGGGGGACGGGGGAGGGGGGGAGTATCAAAGTGCTTACCGGGCACACAGCCCCAGGGCAGAGGCGATGCAGGGGCTGACGGCGGTTAGGGCAAATAGCTCGGTCTACCGGAATTGCCAGACTTGGGTCGCTAAAAACATGACTCAGCTGCCATCTTTTATACTATTTATTAAGGACTTAGTAGATACCAGGCACTGTACTAAGTGCCGGGGTAGAGACAAGGTCGGACAGAGTCCACGTCCCCCGTGGGGCTCTCAATTCCCTATTTTACAGACGCGGTAACCGAGGCACAGGGATGTAATAACAACGATGATGCGATAAGTGCTCACCCGCGCCAAGCCCCGTACCGAGCGCTGGGGCGGATACCAGCAAATCGAGTTGGACACGGTCCCTGTCCCGCGTGGGGCTCACGGTCTCGATTCTCATTTTCCAGACGAAGGAACTGAGGCCCGGTGAAGTGACTTACCCGAGGTCACAGCAGGAAAGTGGCAGAGCAGGGATTAGAACCCATGACCCTAGAACGTCCAGGCCCGTGCTCTATCCACTTGGCCGCGCTGCTCAGTGACTTGCCCCGGGTCTCACCGAGCAGGCCAGTGGCGGAGCCACGGGGATTAGAACTCAGGTCCTTTGGACTCCCAGGCCCCAGGGGCTATCCACCAGGCCACGCCGCTTCTCAGCGGGGTCCGGGATTATCCGGACTCTGGATTCTGGCTCTGGGCCGGATGGGAGGGCCGATCGGCTGGGAGGCCCAGAAGAAAGTGCTCAATAAGTATCGCCGATTGACGCTGCGGAGGGGTCCGGAGCCACTCTCCCACCCCTCCCTCGGTAGTACATAGTGGGAAATTTTTTTCAGCAGTAACAGGCTGCTCATAGTCTCAACCCCCCTTTTACAGATGAGGAGACTGAGGGCCGGAAAAGGGAAACGACTCGATCGAGGTCACCCGGCAGGCACGTGGCGGGGTAGGGGTCGGAACGCGCGTCCTGCCCCATCTTCGCAGTGGACGTTAGAGCTCGGGGCCTCCGGGCCTAGGGCCAAGGTGGAGGGACTCTATGGAGCGGCCCTTCCGGCCCGGATATTTTCCTTGCATTTCTTGGGGAGAAGGGAAAAGGAAATCCCATCTCTCCAACCACCGGGCGCACTGCAATAATAAGAGGATTTGGAGACAAATTGCTCTGGAGTCGGGCTAATTCCCCGCAAACACTCCCTCGTCCAGATGCGGGTGAACCGAATGCTCTGTCCCCCTGTCTCTCGTCGGAGGTCGACGAGGGCTCGGCCATTCCGCTCCCCGCCCCCCGAAAGGGGCGGCTTCGGGGTCACCCTTGGCTGGGGGTGGGAGCCCGGTGCGGGGGGTTTAACCGGATTTGCCCTCCCCTTCCCCCGCTTCGTGCCGGGATGCGAGCACCGCTCCTCTCTGGCCCGCACCGGTGGCGTCCCCTCCCCCAAATCTGCCAGACCTTTTCTGCATGCAATGCCCGCCTTTCCCCGGCCATTTCTCCACGCCATGTCCCCCTTCCCTCTGACCATCTCTGCAGGCCATGTCCCCCTTCCCTCTGACCATTTCCATAGGCCATGCCCCCCTTCCCCCTGACCATCTCTGCAGGCCATGCCCCCCTTCCCCTGGCCGTTTCTTCATGCCATGTCCCCCTTCCCTCTGACCATTTCTGCCCACCAGGCCCCCCTTCCCCGGGACCATTTCCGTATGCCATGCCAGCCTTCTCCCTGACCACTTCTGCACGCCTTGCCCCCCTTCCCTCTGACCATTTCTGGAGGCACCCCTTCCTCCTGACCATTTCAGTAGGCCGTGCCCCCTTTCCTCCTGACCATCTCTGTAGGCGATACCCCCTTCCTCCTGACCGTTTCTGCAGGCCATGCCAGCCTTCCCTCTGACCATTTCTGCCCACCAGGCCCCCCTTCCCCGGGACCATTTCCGTATGCCATGCCAGCCTTCTCCCTGACCACTTCTGCACGCCTTGCCCCCCTTCCCTCTGACCATTTCTGGAGGCACCCCTTTCTCCGACCATTTCTGTAGGCACCCCTTCCTCCTGACCATCTCTGCAGGCGATACCCCCTTCCTCCTGACCATCTCTGCAGGCCATGCCTCCCTTCCCTCTGACCATCTCTGCAGGCCATACCCCCCCTTCCCTCGGACCATTTCTGTACGCCCCCCCCCCCCCCGCTTCCCCCTGCCCACGTGTGCACGCCCTGCCCCCCTCCCCCGGCCCTGCCAGCCTTTCCCTCGCCCATGCCTGCCCGCAAAGGCCCCCTTTCCCCCCGACCCCTGGGGCCCGCAAGCCCGGGCGCCCTTTTCCCGCGGGGCGTTGGAGGATGGGTTTGGGCGGCCCCTTCCGCTCTGCTCTCTTGGCGGGTGTCCGCCGGCCCGGGGCGCGCAGCGTTTCGCGGAGCGGAGCGGTGCAGGGAAGGAGGGAGGGAGGGAGGGAGGGAGGGAGGGAGGGCGCGGGCCGGGTGCAGGGCGCGGCGCTGGGCGCCAGGGGGCGCCGGAGCCCGAGGTTTGGACGTCGGGTCCCGACGCGCCCGAGCGGCGCAGCGCGGGAAGGACCGCACCTCGACCGGCCCGGGACACCCCCTCTTCCTCCCACCCCCCGCGCCCGGGGGGGGGGGGGGCGGGGGATCATATTTTACGATTTATAGAATCTAGAGCATCTACAGATCTATGTCATCTATAGATCTATAGGGCTAGATATAAAGATCTAGACAGTACAGGGCTCTGCGCATAGTAAGCGCTCAGTGATTACTGTTGAATCTAGATCTAATCTAGAGAGCTAGATAATCGTGTATCATTAATAGAATATACAATAGCATATCACTGCATAATGATAATAATGATCAGCCCCCAAACCCTCCGCCCGCGCCGACCGCCCCCCCCCCAGCCTCCTCCTGGCGCTCGGGGGCTGCCCGGCGTCCGGGACAAACCTGATGGGCGTTTGGAAATAGTCGAAATATATACACGTATATATATATATATTCATTTACCTATAGGATATATTGGCTCCGATGGAGGGATCTGCTCCGTGAAGCGTCTGTACCCCTGTCCCGCGCATCCCTACAGCCCCGTTTCTGCAGGCCCGGGGACGGATGCGAGGCTCGGAAAGATGTGGGTGGGTTTGGGTTCGGATCCCGCGGCGCGGGGCAGCTCTCCGGCTCCTCCGTCCCCCGACTCCACTGGGCCTCCCTTCCCCGTCGCCCCCGGGACCCCCTGCAGCCGGCCGGGCCTCGCCCCCCGCCCCCCGGACCCCCGCGGGGGATGGAGGGGAAAGTGGGAGGCTGGTTCCGCGCCTCGGACGTGGGTCCGGATCGGGTCTCGGGTCTCGGCACAGTGCTTGGCACATAGTAAGAGCTCAACCCATGCCCCGACTATGATGAGGAGGAGGAGGAGGAGGAGGAGGAGGAGGAGGAGGAGGAGGAGCGTTGTTGTTATTAGGTAGCGCCGGCGGGGAGTCACCTGGTGGAGGAGGGTGCGCGCCCCGGGCCCGGGCGGCTGTGCAGAGCGTTTAGCGGCGGCCGGTTATTTGCCCAGGAGGGCCTCCCCTCTCCCTCGCCCCCCTCCGCCCACCCAAGCTGCTTGGCTTCAGTGGAAAGTGCCCGGGTTTGGGAGTCGGAGGTCCCGGGTTCTAATCCCGACTCCGCCCTTGGTCAGCCGGGTGACCGGGGGGCGGGGGGGGGCGAGTCCCTTGACTTCTCTGGGCCTCAGCGGAGAAGCAGCGTGGCTCGGTGGAAAGGGCCTGGGCTTGGCAGTCGGCGGTCATGGGTTCGTATCCCAGCTCCGCCACTTGCCAACCGTGTGACTTTGGGCAAGTCACTTAACCTCTCTGTGCCTCAGTTACCTCATCTGTAAAACGGGGATTGATTTGTGAGCCCCACGTGGGCCAACCTGATCGCCTTGTATCCCCTAGCGCTTAGAACAGTGCTGTGCACAGAGTAAGCGCTTAACAAATACCAAGATTATTATTCTTATCTGTACGACGGGGGTGAAGGTGGTGAGCCCCCAGGGGCACGACCTGACGACCTTGTATCCTCCCCGGCGCTTAGAACCGCGCTCGGCACATAGTAAGGGCTTCCCAAATATCATCGATTATCATTATCGCTATTGTATCATCTACCGCGGCGCGTAGAACAGTGCTGGGCACAGAGTAAGCGCTCCTACAGTAACCATCGTGATTATTACTCCAACTACCCCGGCGCACAGATCGGTGCTTGGCACGTAGTAAGCGCTAAACGATCACCATTGGTATTATTATGACTATCGTATCTACCACAGCGCATGGGACAGTGCTGGGCACAGAGTAGGCGCTTACACAGTAACCATCGTGATGATTATCGTGTCTACCCCAGCGCCTACAACAGTGCTGGGCACATAGTAAGCGCTAAACCATCGCCATCATTATTATTACGATGACTATCGTATCCAGCACAGCGCACAGGACAGGGCCGGGCCCAGCATAAGCGCTTATACAGTGACCGTCATGATGGTCATTGTATCTACCCCAGCGTCCAGAACAGTGCTGGGCACAGAGAAAGCGCTAAACAAACACCGTCATCATCGTTATGATGATTACTGTATCAACCCCGAGGCACAGAACGGTGCTGGGCACGGAGGAAGCGCTAAACAATCACCATCGTCATTATGATCGTTGTAATGATAACGTTGGTATGGGTTAAGGTATCTGTACCTACCCCAGCGCATCGAACAGTGCTGGGCACAGAGTATGCGCTAAACAAATACCGTTATGATGATGATGATTACTGTATCTACCCCAGCGCTTTCAAACGGTGCTCGGCGCACAGTAGGCGCTAAAGGAATACCGTTATCATCATGATGACGATTACTGTATCTACCCCAGCGCTTTCAAACGGTGCTCGGCGCACAGTAGGCGCTAAAGAAATACCGTTATCACGACGATGATCACCGTAACTACCCCGGCGCCTAGAACGGTGCTTGGCCCAGAAGAAGCGCTAAACAGATACCGTCATCGATAGGAGCGCTGTATCTGCCCCGGCTCACCCAACAGCGCTTGGCACATAGTAACAGAAACCGTTAGATGAGGACGAGGATCACCCCGACCGTTGCGCGGGGCAAGCGGCAGCCAGGGATTCCCGGGCCTCCCCGGCCCGGAGGGAGACGATGATCTTTCCAGGCTGGCACGGCGGGAGGAGGGCAGAACGACCCGGGAGGGGGCGGGGGGGGGGGGAATGAATGAAAAATGAAAAAGCAGCAGGAGGCGAGCAGGTTGGCATCTGCCGGAGAGCCCTGCCCGGGCCGTTGGTGCAGAGGGGTGGAGGGGCGGGGGGGGGGGGGGGGGATCTGTGGGGTCCCCGAGGATTTGTGCGGCAGGGGAATGGCCACTTGCAACGCAGCGGTTGGCAGAGGCGGGCAGCGGTCGGGCACCGCCTGGCCCAGCGAGGATGCCCCGGCCGGGCAGCCGCAGGCTCTCCTCGGACGGCGCAGGCGCAGGCGCGCTCCTCTCCCCCCTCCCCCCCACTTTGCCCCGGGGGGCGTGGCCGGGGGTGATCGACGGGCGTCCCGCCCAATCGGCCCCGCCCCCGGGGGCGGCGCCGGGCGCCCATTGGTTGGCAGGCGGGGGGCGCTGCGCAAAACCAGGCGGCCCCGGCGCTCGGGGCTCAGACGGCGCCGGTCGGGACCCACCGTGGGAAAATCCGGGCGGGAGGCCCCAGGACCCACCGGGACGCTCCGGGGAGCCGAGGGGAAGGAAGGGGAAGGAAGGGCAAGGAAGGAAGGAAGGAAAGAAGGAAAGAAAAGCGCCCGCCCGCCGGCCGCGCGGCCGGAATGAAGAGGCCGGACCGAGTCAGCGGGGGGAACCGGGCCGGCCGCCGCTAAAAGCCGGACGCACCGACCGACCCAGCGACCGACCGACCGACGGCGGGCGCGGGGAAAAAAAACCAACCCCAAGAAAAAGAACCCCCCCCCCCCCCCCCAACCCAACCCAACCCAACCCTCCCGGGGCAGCGGAGGCCAGTTAAAGTTTTTTCCTACCGCCAAGCCGTGGCGGGCTTTTTCCAGCCTTCGCTCCTGGCCGGCGACCCACGGTCGTGCCTCTTCCATCCCGGGGCGGTCCGAGGCATGTTCGGCGCTTCCAGGAGCATCTCCTCTACTTCTTCTCCTTCTTCTTTTTCCTCTCCTCCCTCCTCCTCCTCCCAGCAGCAGCAGCAGCAGCTGCAGCAGCAGCAGCAGCAGGACCGGCGGAGGAGGGTGGTGGGGTTTTCGGGCTCCGCGCTGCGCCAAGACCAGCGGGATAGCGGGATGTCGCCCTGGTCGCCGATGCGTTAATTGGCCGGAGATTGGGGCGGCCCCCGGGGGGCGGGGAGGGGAGGGAAAGCAGCAGGGGGGCGGAGGGGTCGCCCGTCTGCCTCCCGGTGCAGAGCGTCGATTCCGTGCGGAGCGTCGAAAACGAGGGGCTGGTTGGCGGGGAGGGGGTCGCCGAGCCTCGAGTGAGCGGCTGAGCGGGATTTCTCTCGCTAAAGGAGAGGGGGGGGGGGGGTCTCCTCCAAGGGTCCGGCCCCCCAGAGGCCCTTGGCATCGGATTTTTCGATTCGATTTTTCCTTTTTTGGGGGGGGGCGGGGGAGGGGGCGGCATCTGTCCGTCGACCAAGCCTCCTCTCGCCCTGTCCCCCGCCGCATCCCCCTCCCCCCTTCTTTCGTTTCTTTAAAGTTCCCGGGGAGGGGACGGGTGGGGGCGGGCGGCCGGGGGGCGTCCCCCTTCCCCCACCCCCCCCGGAGATGGTGGCGCTGCTGGTCCTGGCCTGGCTGGGTCTGGAGGGCGTCGTGTGCCAGCTGCACTACGCGGTGAAGGAGGAGGAGGAGGACGGCACGGTGGTGGGCAACATCGCCGAGGACCTGGGCCTGGACCTGACGCAGCTGTCGGCCCGCCGCTTCCAGGCGGTGTCCGGCTCGCGGACGCCTCACCTGGACGTGGACCTGGAGACGGGCGTCCTGTACGTCCGGGCCAAGATGGACCGCGAGGAGCTGTGCAAGCAGAGCCCGGCCTGCGTGCTGCCCCTGGAGGTGTTCCTGGAGGACCCGCTGGAGCTGTTCCGCGTGGAGATCGAGGTGCTGGACATCAACGACAACGCCCCGGCCTTCCCGGAGCCCGAGCTGACGGTGGAGATCTCGGAGAGCGCCACGCCGGGCACCCGCTTCCCGCTGGAGAGCGCCTTCGACCCGGACGTGGGCCCCAACGCCCTGCGCGACTACCGGCTGACGCCCAACGACTACTTCTCGCTGGACGTGCAGACCCAGCCCGACGGCGGCCGCTTCGCCGAGCTGGTGCTGGACCGGGCGCTGGACCGCGAGCGCCAGGCGGTCCACCGCTACGTGCTGACCGCCCTGGACGGCGGGCCGGAGCCCGACGCGGGGGGCCCCGACGGGGCGGGCCCCGCCGAGGGTCCCTCGGCCCCCTCGGCCCCCTCGGCCCCCTCGGCCCCCTCGGCCCGGCCCCGGGACCGGCCCCGCCAGACGGGCACGGCCCTGCTGACCGTGCTGGTGCTGGACTCCAACGACAACGCGCCCAGCTTCGCGCGGCCGGCCTACACGGTGTCCCTGCCCGAGGACGCCCCGCCGGGCACCCTGGTCCTGCAGCTCAACGCCACCGACCCCGACGAGGGCCCCAACGGCGAGGTGGAGTACTCGTTCAGCAGCCACGTGTCGGCCCGGGCCCGGCGGCTCTTCGCCCTGCAGCCGCGGACCGGCCGCCTGGAGCTCAGCGGCCCGCTGGACTTCGAGGAGAGCCCGGCCGAGCAGCTGGTGGTGCAGGCCCGGGACCGGGGGCCCAACGCCGTGCCGGCGCACTGCAAGGTGCTGGTGCGGGTGCTGGACGCCAACGACCACGCTCCCGAGCTGACGTTCAGCACGGTGGCCGAGGCGGTCAGCGAGGCGGCGGCGCCGGGCACGGTGGTGGCCCTGTTCAGCGCGGCCGACCGCGACGCGGGCGACAACGGCCGGGTGCGCTGCGAGCTGCTGGGCGGCGCGCCCTTCCGCCTGCAGCCGGGCTTCCGAGGCGACTACTACGCCGTGGTCACGGCCGGCCCGCTGGACCGCGAGGCCCTGGCCGGGCCCGGGGGCCGGGGCGCGGGGGGCCGGGGCGCGGGGGGCCGGGGCGCGGGGGGCCGGGGCGGGGAGGCGGGCCCGGGCCCCGACGACGGCCCCGACGACGGCCCCGACGACGGCCCCGACGACGGCCCCGGCGCGGCCTACACCCTGACCGTCGTGGCCCGCGACGGCGGAGACCCGCCCCGCTCCAGCCGCCGGTCCTTTCGCCTGCGGGTGTCGGACGAGAACGACAACGCCCCGCGCTTCAGCCAGCCGGCCTACGACGTCTTCGTGGCCGAGAACAACGTGCCCGGGGCCTACATCTCGGCCGTGACGGCCACCGACCTGGACGAGGGCCCCAACGGCCGGCTGGCCTACGCCGTGCTGGACAGCCAGATCGAGGGCATGAGCGTGGCCACCTACGTGTCGGTCAACGCGGAGAACGGCTTCCTCTACGCCCTGCGCTCCTTCGACTACGAGCAGCTGCGCCGCTTCAGCTTCCAGGTGGAGGCCCGGGACGCCGGCCGGCCCCGCCCGCTGGCCGCCAACGCCACCGTCCGGGTGGTCGTCGTCGACCAGAACGACAACGCGCCGGCCCTGCTGGCCCCCGCCCCCGACCCGGCCGGCGGCCCCGCCCGCCGGGACCTGCCGCGCCGGGCCCCGCCGGGCTACCTGGTGGCCCGCCTGGCCGCGGCCGACGCCGACGACGGCGACAACGGCCGGCTGACCTTCGGGCTGGCCCGGGGCAACGAGCTGGGCCTCTTCCGCCTGGACTGGCGCAGCGGCGAGCTGAGGACGGCCCGCCCGCTGCCCGCCGCGCCCGACGCCCGCCGCCCCTTCGAGCTGCTGCTCGAGGTGCGCGACCACGGCCAGCCGCCGCTCTCGGCCACCGCCACGCTGCTCGTCCGCCTGGTGGACGGCCGGGCCCCCGGCGACGCCCACCCGGCCCGGGACCGGCCGCCGCCCCCGCCCGCCCGAGGGGCCGGGCCCCGGCCCGGGACGGCGGGGCCGGACCCCCGACGGCGGCCCGGGGACCCCGGCCTCGCCGCCCAAGGCCGGCCCGGCCTCCCCGTCGCCCCCGCCGCCCCCGCCCCCGCCCCGCCCCCGCCCCCGCCGCCGCCGGGGGGGGCGGGGGAGGCCGAGCCCGCCCTCGACCTCACCCTCATCCTCATCGTGGCCCTGGGCTCGCTCACCTTCGTCTTCCTGCTGGCCATGATCGTCCTGGCCGTGCGCTGCCGCAAGGACCGCAAGCTGGACCTGTACACCTGCCTGGCCCGCGGTGACCCCGGTGACCCCGGGGCCTGCTCCTGCCGCGGCTGCTGCTCCTGCTGCTGCTCCTGCAGCTGCTGCTGCTGCGGGGCCGGGGACGGGGCCGGGGCCGAGGACGGGGCCGGGGGCGGCGGGGGCGGGGGCGGGGGCGACTCCGCCGCCGGCTCCGGCTCCGGGGGTCCGTCCTGCTGCAGCCGCCAGGCCCGCGCCCGCAAGAAGAAGCTGAGCAAGGCGGACATCATGCTGGTGCCCAGCGGCGCCAACAAGGCCGGCCCGCCCGGGCCCCCCCGACGAGCGGGCCGGGGGCTTCGGCCCCCACCACCCCCCGCACAACTACTGCTACCAGGTGTGCCTCACGCCCGAGTCCGCCAAGACCGACCTGATGTTCCTCAAGCCCCGCAGCCCCGCCTGCAGCCCCGCCCGCGGCCCCGGCCCGGGCCCCGACGGCGACCCCGGAGCCGCCCCCGGCCCCGGGCCCCGCGGGGCCCCGGTCGCCGGCTTCCCCGACCAGCAGCCCGACATCATCTCCAACGGCAGCGTCCTGTCCACCGAGGTGAGGCCGCCCCGGGACCCCCGCGGCCCCGGGACCCCCGCAGCCCCGCTCGCAGCGGCCCGGATGCCCCCTCTCCCTCCCCCGCATCCCAGCTTCTCCCCGACCCCGCTCCCTCCCTCTCCGTCCCGGCGCCCTCTCCCCCATCCGTATCCTCCCCCTCCATCCCCATTTCCCTCCTCCTCTCTCCCGACTCCCCCTCTCCCCCCCCCCCCCCCCGCCCCCTCATTCCGGCTTCTCCCCCACCCCTGCTCCCTCCCTGTCCGTCCGTCCGTCCGTCCGCCCCATCCCCATCCTCCTGCTAGCCTCATCTCCCCCATCTTGATCGTCCCCTCGCTTCAGCACACCTCTCTATCCCCGATCCTTCCCTTTCCCCTTTCCCCCGCTTTCCCTTCCCTTTCCCCCGCTTTCCCTTTCCCCCTCCGCCTCTCACTTGCCCCCCTCCTTCACCTCCCCCCCTTCTCCTCTCCCTTTGCTCCCCTCCCTCATCTCTCCCTTTGCGGCCCTTCATCTCTCACTCTCCCCCCCCGCCCCCCCAACACTCACCCATCCCTTTCCCCTCTGACTCTCCACGTTTTCCCTATACCTTCTGCAAGCCGGGAGAGGGGAGGAACGGGACTCAACCTCCCCCAGCCTAGCCATCCTTCCCTCCCCTTTGCCCCTGTACGAAAGGGGCTTCTCGTCCAGTTGGTGGTTTTGCCCCCCCCACCCCCAGCTTAGCCAGGCCAGGGGTCTGTAGGTGGGCCCTGTGGTCGGAACGGGCCGGCTTGGGGTCCCTGGGGTGGGGGGTTGTGAGGCAAGCCGACTCTCCTTCCAGGACAGTGGACAGCGAGGTCTGCAGGCAACCACCCACACCGCCTGAATGTGAATGAAGCTGGAGGGGCTCGGGCCCCTGGCTAGATGCAAGGAAACAGAACGGTTTTAAGACTCGGGGGCTGAACTCTTGCTTGTACCCCTCTCTCCCTCTCCCTCCCTCTCTCTCAGTCTCCCTCTTTCTCTCTCTTCCTCTTTCTCCCTCTCCCTCCCCCCTCCCCCTTTCCACTCTCTCCCTCCTCCCTCTCTGTCTCCCTCCCTGTCTCTTTCTCTCCCCCTCTCTCCCTTCCTCCCCCTCAGTCTCATTCCCCCCGAGTCTCTTTCCGCCTCAGTCTCCCCCTTAATCTCTTTCCCCCTCTGTCTCTCTCCCCCTCTGTTCCTCTCCCTTTCTGTCTCTCCCCCCTCTTCTCCTCTCCCGTTCTGTCTCTCCCCCCTCTTCTCTCTCTCCCTATCTCTCCCTCCTTTCTCCCTTTCCCTTGCCGCCCATCTCCCTCCCTCTCCTTCCCTCTTCCTCTTCCTCTGTCCACCTCTCTCCCTCCCGACATTGCTCCTCTGCGAAAGAGGACCCTCGAGTCTGGTTTGTTTTATAGACCGATGCAGGACTAAGGAGATCAGAGGGATGAGCGGAGGTAGATGGTTTTCGGACAAGGTTGTGTGGGTGTGTGATGGGGGTGGTGGGGTGGGGGGGCAGCCTGTGTGTGTGTGTGTGAGAGAGAGAGAGAGAGAGAGAGAGAGAGAGAGAGAGAGATTGGTGGCTGATGGAGTTGGGGAGAAGGCCTGGAGGAGTTGGAGGACCAGAATCCCCTCAGGGCTTCACAGATGTCCTCTCTGTTCTTAGCAGGAGCTTTAATGAACGGGCGGATCTGAGGCGATGAATTGACTTTTTCCCAACTCTCCACCTACTTCCCTTTGGGATCAAAGCACGTCCTGAAAATAAATCACCCTGAAAGAATGGCCGCCAACCCGCCCGACCTCCTCTTCTCTCCCTCACTTTCATTCGTTCATTCGATCGTATTTATTGAGCGCCTACTCGGTGCGGAGCAGTGTACTGAGCGCTCGGACTATACGATTCAGCCACAGATAGAGACAATCCCTGCCCAATAACGGGCTCGCGGTCTGAACCGACCGTGTCGGTGCAGAGTCCGGACTGTGCGGGACCGAAACCGGACCGAGGTGGCGGGCGGTGGCGGGGAGGGTCACTGGAAATCCCGACTTGCTCGCAGAAAGTCGGTCCCTGTCAGCTCCGGGTGGGACAATCCGACCCAGGCCGGGCGAGCAAAGGCGGGTGGAAATGGCTTAGACGTCAATTTTACGGCAGCCCTTTGAAGCTGGCCTTTTACAACTAGCCGTTCCAGGTTTCCCTCGTAAAATAGAACGCCTCGGGTCTGGGCACCCGAAGGCTCTGGGGGCGTGAAATCCAGGCCTCTCTGCTACCAGTGCCAGCGATCACCCTCCTTCCCTCCCGAACAAGATGTCTGTTAGAATTCGGGTGACATCCCCGCCCCCGCCCCCCGCGGGCCCCGAGACCTGACACCGCATCCGTCCCCGGCTGCCACAAGTTGCGTGTGACTTGCTCTTCCGAGCGCCAGGTGGGAACTGAGGAGGTGTCGCCGTGTCTTCTTCCAGGCCAAGCACCAGCGAACGGAGCTCAGCTATCTGGTCGACAGGCCGCGGAGAGGAAACAGGTAGGGACCCTTTCGTCTGCAGGGCCCCGCCGGAGGGGATGGGAAAAGCGGCGGCGTCTGTGGGTGAGGGCAGAAATCCAAAAACGAAACCCACTTCAATGGGGTCGAGGACCCAGGGCGTAAGCCGCTCGTTGAGGGGCATGGGGAGGGCGGGTGGTGGCCTTCACTGTGCGTGGGGCGTTAAAATCGGTTTCGGTTTTGGTTTGTTTTAAGGGTATCTCTTAAGCACTGGCTATGTGCCAGGTACCGTACTAAGCGCTGGGGTAGATCGAAACTAACCCGGTTGGACCCAGTCCCAAATGAATCCCCAGTGTGCGGGTGAGGGAACTGAGGCAGAGAGCAGTGAAGTGAGTTGCCCAAGGTCACCCCGCAGACAAGCGGCGGGGCCGGGATTAGAACCCAGGTCCTCCTGACTCCCGGGGCACGGGCCCTAAGCCGCTAGGCCCCGTCGCGTCGTTCCGTGAAACCCAAGTGGCGCGATCCACGGTTTGGTTTCCGAGGGAAACCGAGGGCCCGGTCTGACGCGTGAGAGACCGGGCCCCTCGAGAGCTCGGCCCGGCCCGGGAGGCAGCGCCGCTCCACCCGCCGGTGGTCTGCACCGGGCGCCTCCCGGGTGCCGAGCGAGGGAACGAGCGCTCAGCCCGTCCTGTCCTGGGTGGGTGGCTCCGCGGTTGGCACGGGGGGATCAGAGCGGATGTGCGGGGCTCAGTGGAAAGGGCACGGGCTTCGGAGTCAGAGGTCATGGGTTCGACTCCCGGCTCGGCCACTCATCAGCTGTGTGACTTTGGGCAAGTCACTTCACTTCTCGGTGCCTCGGTTCCCTCATCTGTAAAATGGGGATGAAGACCGCGAGCCCCACGTGGGGCGACCCGATTCCCCGGTGTCTACCCCAGCGCTTAGAACAGTGCTCGGCGCACAGTAAGCGCTTAACAGATACCAACATCATTATTATTTATGTGCCCCCCTCTCCCCGCCCAGTGGATTCGGGGTGGGGCGGAGCGCCTTCTTGGCCGCAAGGGCTGCCGCGGGAAGCGGACCCTGCGGCCGGTGTGGGGGGGGGGGGGGGTCGGGGGCACGCGGTGCCCGGCCGCGACGTGACGTGACCCGCGCCCTCTCGCCCCGCCCGCCAGCTCCGCGTTCCAGGAAGCCGACCTGGTGAGCTCCAAAGACAGCGGCCACGGGGACAGCGAGCAGGGGGACAGCGACCACGATGCCGCCAACCGAGGTCAGTTAGCGGGTGAGTCTGGGCCCGGCCGCCCCCGTGGGCGTGGGATGTGAGATGGGGAGGGGAGGGGGCGCAGGGGACCGGGGCGGGGGGCCCGCCCCGCCCTGGAGGTCCTTTCGGGGTGGAGGGGTCAGGTCGGGCAGCGGGCCGGAGGGAGGACGGCAGCATCCCAGGAGAGAGCGGACGTCGAGCAGGGTCTCCCGTAGGACGGTCGAGACCGAGGAGGGGTCTGTTTTTCCTCTTAGTGCAATCGGGATGGGTTTTTTTTTTTTTTCCCAACGTCCAGGCCAGGGTAGGAACATTAGGGAACGGGAGGGAGATGCCTGTCGTCCCAGCCCCGGGCAGGCGGCGAGCCAGGGAGGCGGGAGACCCGTGTGGGAGGAGGAGCTTGGTCGAGGGTGGGGGCCTCGGGGGAGATGGCTTCATTCTGTAGCGCTCATTCGATCGGTTCCCGATCATATAGATGCGTAGGAAATGGGCGCGTGTGTGGATCCTATGGAGCGTGGTCGTGCCTGTGTGACAACCCTATGCAGTATACGGGGGGTGCGTATAGGCCGACGCCCCCACGCATGGACTTATTATGTGAACGTGGGCGTGCAAGTAAGCGTATGTATTCCCCGCTACACGCCATCAACTGTGCATCGGTGTCTGGCTCTGTCACGTCGCCCAGGTTTGAAAAGCGTACGTGTGCGGCCGAAGGAAGGGCTCCCCGTGTTTTTCCGGGCAGTTTCTTGATGAACAGGGAGAGCCGAGGACCCAGCGGGGTCTCGCTGTGACGCTCGGCAAGGCGTCGGGGTGCCGAGAGCAGCCGGATCGATCGGGCAGTCAGCCGTGTTTACGGGGCGCTTAGTGTGTGCGGAGCACTGTACCGTGGGCCTGGGAGAGGACAGTGCACCGGTTTAACGGCGGGCCCATACGTCTCCTGCCCACGCTGAGCTTACGGACCAGAGGGGGAGACGGACGTTAATAAGAATAAATAAATGACGGAATAAATAAATGAGGAAAGGAAGGCTTAGTTGGGGAAGTCCTCTCGGAGGAGGCGAGCTTTTCTTAAGGCTTCGGAGGCTTGGGGGAGAGCCAAGAGCTGGAGTGATGATGCCATTTATTTAGCGCCTCCAAAGTGCGGGGCACGGTCCCGGACAAGGAGCTGTGCCAGAGATCTGGGCTGCCTTACAGCGTCCTCTCCCTTGTCCTTACTACCGTGCCCTGCCCACAGTTAAGTGCTCCGTAGATACCATGGACTGAGGACCTAATTGACTCGATGGCATTTATCGGGCGCCTACCGTGTGCGGGACACTGGGCTGGGTGTTCGGGAGAGGATGGTACCGCCCGCACGTTCCCCGCCCACAAGGAACTCGGCGCCCAGAGGGGCAGGATCATCGTTCGGACCGATTCCGGGTACCGTGGCCTAGTAGAACGGGCCCGAGCCTGGGAGTCGGAGGTCCCGGGCGCTAGTTCCGACTCTGCCACTTGTCTGCTGGGTGACCTTGGGCGAGTTCGCTTTACTCCTCTGGGCTCACTTCACTTACCTGGGCCTCAGTTTCCTCATAATAGGGATAAAGGCAGCCTGGGTTGCTTGGGTCGACCCCGGTTCTTAGTACAGTCCCTGGCACTCAGTATGCCTTGCGCTGTCGAGCGGTGTCCCGCCCATAGAGACGCCGCGGACGCGTCTCTCCCCCGAACGCCCCACCTCCACCTGCAACCGTTCTGGTCGTGTAACCGTAGGTTTTCTCGGTGAAGATATGGAAGGGGTTTACCGTGGCCTCCTTCCGCTCAGTAAACCTGAGTCTCCCCCCTCGGCTCTCTCCCTTGCCGCTGCTGCCCAGCGCGGGTGGGTTTGGACTCGAGGCCGATTGCCTCCCCCTCGCTAGCCGCTGCCCCAGCCAGGAATGGACTGGACAGGCCTCTGCGTGACTCTCCTTCCCACAGTCAAGACTGGAAGAGAACAGGAAACTCTCCAGGGGCGACCCTGAGCGGGGCAGAAAGTGCTTTACAGATGCCATGAAGAAAATGCCATTGGACTGAAGATTTGACTGGAGCGAGGAGAGGTGCGCACCATCCTCGATCCACGAAGACTATTTTTCGAGAGCTTACTGGGTGCAGGGCACTCTACTAAGCGCTTCGGAGAGGACAGCGAAACAGAGTTGGTGGTCACGTTCCCTGCTCCCTTCTCAGCCTGCAGCCTCCTCTCCGCCTCCTCGGTGGAATCGCGAGCTTTCAGAGGGCAGGTGCCGTGTCTGCCGACTCTACCGCTCTGTCCTGAGTGCCCAGTTCAGGGCTCCGCGCCCGGGTGGCACTCAAGAAACGTCGTAGAACCGACCGACTAGGGCAGAACGGGGCAACCGAAGGTCAGCGTGGAAGGCGGGCAGGCAGGCGGTGGGGAGACGTGGCTTTCCTCCGCTCTCCCCTGTCCTCCCCCCGTCCCTCCCGGCCTCTTCTCCTTTTTGCTATCGCTCCCCCCTCCCCTCCCCACCGGCCCCCCGTCTCCCCTCGGCCCTTTGGTCCACCCGCCTGTCTACTCGGCCCCTCATCTCCCCTCAGAATGGTGGCCCTCCAGCTTCCCCCCACCCTCGGGCCCCCCAACCCCAGCCCACAGCGGGTCCCCCCGTTGTCCCGACGCCCTCCGCCTCGGGGATCCCGGCCTTCGCAGGAAAGGCCGAAGAAACGGCCACTGAAGGGTTCCTTTCTCTGGCTGCCAGTGATTAACATGCAAGCCCGAGGAGGCTGGAGGAGGGCCAAGCAGCCCCCGCCGCCCGCTCTGGGAACAGGGCGGCCATTCTGCGGCCTGGGCCCCGAGGGCGCACCAGCGAGTTCCCACCTGAATGCCAAATCCCCCGCCGTCTTGGACCCACGTCGGGCACGGAATCGATGGGGGACTTTCCAAGGGGGACGACCGACTCCCTCCCCGCTCCCTTCCTTCCTTCCTCGTCCCCTCCCCCTGAACCCGGTCTCTGGGTCAGCCGTCGGTCTCCGCGGATGCATTTCCCGCCCTCCCCCGTGAGAGGCCTGTCCGGCAGCCGGCCCGGGGCCGCTCCCTGAGCCGGTGCCCTTGGACCCGCGGAGTCTTGGGGGCGGGCACGGGGCGGGGTGGGGGTCGGGGATGTGGTCCTTTCGGCTAAACGAGGCTCACCCGTCGGGCTGTCGGGGTTCTTCCCGCTATCGGGGCAGGCGTTACTGCGCTGAGGACCCCCGGCCGGCTCGGGGGTCACTGGTGGGTGAGTGGGTGCCCGCCGCAGGGTTGGACCCGCTCAGTGGCGGCGACGGTGGCTGCGGTTCCGGGGCTCCTAGGGGACCGTGTTTTTTTCTCTTTGGGTTGGCCATATCTGAGTTTCCCGGGCGCTCGGGTGCCTTCTGTCGCTATTACTCAAGCACACTTGGGAGGGTTTTGAGGGCTGCGGCCGAGGGGCCCCCTCTAGACTGTCAGTGCGCTGTGGCCAGGGATCGGGTCTACCGACTCTGTCGCGTCAAACCCTCCCCAGAACCTAGCACCGTGCTCTGCGCAGGAGAAGCGCTCGATCGATGCCGTCGACGGTGATGACGATGGTGCACCGTGCTCTCTTGACACATCTTGCCTTTTGCCTCACGTCTCGGGTGGCCGGTTAGCCGAGAGAGCCTTCGTGAACTTTCCAGAGGTTTGAAAAGAAGGTGTCAGGGTGACATTAGTGAGAGGCAGCGTGGCCTTGGTGGGTAGAGCGGGGGGCCGGGAGTCAGGAGGACCGGGGTTTCAATCCTGGCTCTGATACTTGTCTGCTGTGTGACCTTGGGCAGATCGCTTAACTTCTCTGTGCCTCAGTTACCTCATCTGTAAAGTGGGGGTAAAAACAGTGGACCCACTGTGGGCTCAGGGACCGCGTCCAACCCGATGAGCTCCCGTCTTCCCCTAGCGCTCGGTACGGTGCCTGGGACATAGTCAGCACTTGACCGATACCACAGGAAAAAGAAAATCGTGGTTTAGGGGCCGTTTTTGTCTCGGTCCATCAACCTTGTTTTATGGAGCCCTTCCTCTAGGGAGCCTGGTATAGTCGGTGCTTGGGAGAGCACGGTATCAGGGAAGCGGGCATGATCCCTGCCCTCCATCAACGATATTGAAATAAATTAGGAAGGAGAAGGAACCGAGTGTGATTTTTGGCACATAATCGCTGTGGGTGTGAGGGGTGAATACCTAACTGCTCTGAGGGTGAGGACTTGAGGGCAGTAGGGAGGAAAATTGGGTAGGAGGGGATGGGATTTCAGGAGGACTTTGAAGAGGAGGAGGGTCGAATTCACTTCCCTGAGCCTCAGTTTCCTCACCTGGAAAATGGGTACTTAATGCCCGTTTCCTCCTCCTGCTTAGTCTGCGATCCCCACGTGGAGCGGGGACTCTGTCCGACCTGAGGAAGATGGGAAAATGAGAGGACGAGAGAAGGAAATGAGTTTGCGAGTACACCTCAATTTCAGTGGGAGGGGGCTCAATTTCGGGCCCAGGTCTTTTTCCGGGACGCCAACCCGTTGTCCCCGGGTCCGAGGTGGGAAGAATCTCACGTTTCTCCCGCGATGAGGCGGGACGGGAGGCTGAGTTGTCTCGGGTCCACTAGCGACTTGCATGTGGTAAAAGGCGTAGGTCGTCTGGGGTGGGATGGTCTCGTGTCAAGGTCCGGGCCTCGTGGCGTAGGGCGGAGTGGGAAGGCCGATCGAAGGGACCACCTCTTCCCCCCCCCCCCCCCGCCCTGAGCCCCGCCAGCTGGCCCGAGGAGGAGCCGGGCACGTCCCCCCGCTCCTTCCTGGCTCCCGCCGACGTCGGCCCCGCTCCACGCCTCGGCGGCCGGTAATTTATTGCCGGGCTCAGCCGTCCCAATTATCGACCGAATGCCGGGCCCGGAGTCCGCCGTGGAGCGCTGCAGGGATGAATTTCCAATATGGAGGCAGTGCCAAGAGAGATGAATCTCTGATTGAAAACAAAAAGATCCTGGAGTCTATTACTGTTATCATGATTATTATTTGTATTTCCCTACATGGCTGTCCTGAGCTCTAAACTAGTCGTCAGTGCCGGAAACAGCTCGTGAAACGAGAGTTTCCTCCGAGCGGGATTCCACCGTGAGCCGATAGACAGCTATCGATTCTGATCGGGGTATTTATTCAGAGCTCGGGATGCGTGAAGCGCCGTACCGAGCTCTGGGGAACCCACGAGGTAAGCAGGTCGGGCACGAGCCCTGTCCCACTAGAGACTGACAGACTACCGTCAGTAATTTAATTGAACTGAATTATGGCATCTGTTAAGCACTTCCTAGGCGTCAAGCACCGTTCCAAGCTCTGGGGTGGAGACACGTTAACCAGGTCGGACCCTGTCCCCGTCCCACTCGGGGCTCACGCTGTAAACAGGAGGGAGGACGGGTTCTGAATCCCCATTTTACAGTTGAGGCCCAGAGGAGGGAAGCAGTTGGCAGAAAGTCACGGAGCGGGCAAGTGGCAGAGGCGTGGAATTAGAACACAGGTCTTCCGACTCTGAGGTCCGCACTCTTTCCGACAGGCCAGGCTGCTCCTCATGGTCGGTCCTGCGGATTGAGTGCCTGCTCCGTGCAGGACACTGTCCTGAGGGCTCGGGAGAGGACTCGTCTTGGGAAGCGTGACACGATAAGCGGCGCGGACTAGTGGATAGACCCCGAGCCTCGGAAGGATCTGGGTTTTAAACCCGGCTCTTCCGCTTGCCTGCTGTGAGAACTTGAGCGAGTCATTTCACTTCTCTGCGCCTCAGTTTCTTCATCTGTAATATGGCGGGGGGGGGGGGGGTGGGGGGGTGAAGACGGCGAGCCCCGTATGGGACACGGACGGGGTCCGACCCGATTAGCTTGGATCTTCCCCAGCTCCTGGCACATGTAAGTGCTTAACAAATACCATTTACAAAAATTAAAAGAATGGTCCTTACCCTCAAGGGTAAGTGAAAGACAGAGCGGGAAGCAACCTAGTTTCCAAGCTAAAGGTTGTAGCGGTGGGCGTGAGGAGCCGCTTAAAGCGCTTAGAGGGTGAGGACTCATATTGCAAGGGGGTCGTAGTTGAGGGGGGAGTGAGTGGTTGATTTAGGGATCCTGCTAGGGATTTAGATGGACTGTTGTTCCTTGCCGAGAATTGCAGTTCCTTGAGAGCTTTGACGGCCAAACCGTCTTTTCGGGTGGCAGAAAACCCTTCCTGAAAGCACGGAGAAGCTTCCTTTGCTGGCGGCCGATCGGCCCCCTCCCCGTGGCGAAGATGCAGCCTCCGGGAGGAAGGCCATCCCACCGGCGGCGGCTACCGGTCCACGTGGGGGCCTCTTGGAGGGGCGACGGATGGTCCCTTAGGACAGGCAGGCTCCTCAGCTTTCGATGCCCCGTCCGAGTCTCCGTCGGGATACAGTCCATCGAGACGCCTAAATCTGGGGGAGTCCGTGGGCGTGGGACCTGAATTCGGATCCTAGCCCCGCCACCTGTTTGTTGGCTGACCTTGAGCAAGTCACTTCACTTCTCTGGGCCTCTGTTTCCCCAACTGCACAATGGGGATTAAGACCATGAAACCCGGGACGGGAATTGTGTCCAACCCGCTGCGCTTGTATCTACAGAGCTGATCATATAGTAAGTGCTTAATGAATAACGTGAAAAAAAAAAAGCGAGGGAACCGGGATCAGGAGCCGCCAGGCTAGCCAGGAGGCGGAATTAGATGAACGCCGTGAAAAGGGAAAGCGTCCGTTACATCGCTGTGTTGTCCTCTCCCAAACGCTTAATACAGTGCCGGTGCGCAGTAAGGGCTCAATGAGTGATTGATTCGCTGACCTTACCTGTGAGACGAGTCATTAAGATGTATTTATTGAGCGCTTACCATGTGCACAGCTTGTACTGAGCGCTTGGGAGAGTACAGTATAGCAACAAACAGACACATTCCGGCCCACGGCAAGCTCACGGTCTAGAGGGGGAGGCCGATGTTAATATCAATCAATCAATCAATCAATCAATCAATAACAGATATATACATATGTGCTGGGGGGATGAAGGAAGGAATAAGTAAGAGGGGCCCCAAAGGAAGCGAGTGGGAGGAGGGGAGGGCTTAGTCAGGGAAGGCTTCTTGGAGGAGATGTGCCTTCAATAAGACTTCGAAGTGGGGGAGAGCAATTATCTGTCCGATACGACGAGGGAGGGTGTTCCCGGCCAGAGGTAGGAAGGGAGTGAGGTGGCCGGCGGAGAGGCGGATGAGATCGAGGTACAGGGAGAAGCGGGGGAAAAGGGTCTGACCGTTTTTGAAGGAAAAGGATTCGGGCAGCTGAGTGGAGTCTGGACTGGAGTGGAGAGACACGGGAGGCGGGGAGGTCAGCAAGGACCGGTAGAACGATCAAGGCGGGATAGCATAAGTGCTTGCATGACGATCAGCTTGATTCGTTGCACGGTCCTCCCCGGGGTCCTCTGGATCCGAATCGTGTGCCCCTCGTCTGCGTCGAGGGGGGCGAGCCCCCTCAGCGCCAAGACGCTCCGTCCGGGAGCCCCGGGAAAAGGGGCCGGCGGGGGTAGGGGCCCGGCGGACGGAGCCATCCCCGGGCCGATGTCCGCGTGCCCCCTTAGGGGTCCCCCGAAGGCGGCGTCTGTATCCGCGTCCCTGTATCCGTGTCCCCGGCAGGCACGGACCTGTTCTCCAACTGCACGGAGGAGTGCAAGGCCCTGGGCCACTCGGACCGCTGCTGGATGCCCTCCTTCGTCCCGCCCGACGGCCGCCAGCCCGCCGACTACCGCAGCAACCTGCACGTGCCCGGCATGGACGCCGTGCCCGGCCTGGAGGCCGGGCCCGATGCCCACCTCCTGCTGGAGCCGCCCGAGGCCCAGCCCGGCCCTGCCGAGCGCTCCTTCTCCACCTTTGGCAAGGACAAGGCCCTGCCCGGAACCCTGGACAGGAAGGAGCTGGACGGCCTGCTGACCAACACCCGAGCGCCTTACAAACCGCCCTACTTGAGTGAGTGAGCGGGCGCCGGGGCGGTCGGGGTGGCCGGGAGGGCGGGAAGGGACGGTGCTGCTAGCGATCTCGTCGCCCGAGTCAGTCAGCCGGTCATTCGTATTTATTGAGCGCTCACCGTGCTTACCGTGTGCGGCTCCCTGCGCTGAGCGCTTGGGAGGGGACAGAAGTCATCCATTCGCTTGTCTTTACTGAGTGCTTACTGGGTGCTGAGCACTGTACTCAGCGCTCGGGAGAGTACGATATATCAATGAACCGACACGTCTCCTGCCCTCAACTAGCTTATAAGCCAGAGTTCGAACTTACAGCCCCAATCCTATCTTCGTTATTAAATGGCCCTGATTACTCCCTTGTGTCTAACCTACTTTCCATGAAGCGTTGGAATGACGTAAGCTCATTTCGGTCAGAAGGCCACGGTACCTCCCTCTCTGAACCCCCGGGAGAGATTTCGAAAGGTCTCTTAACCTTGTGGTTGTGCCCCGGGGGGGTCACTGAGAGACGGACTGCTCCGGACCACTGTCGGCTGTTGTCGTCTGTCACGGCACCGGTATAACAGTAGAACAGACACATTCCCTGCCTACAGTGAGCTTACAGTCTAGATGGGGAGACAGGCATTAATTATTGTAAGAAAATAAATTAGGGGTTTCAGGAGTGGGACTAATAAAGGGAGCAACTCAGGGCGATGCAGAAGGGAGTGGGAGAAGAGGGAAGGAGGGCACAGTCAGGGAAGGCCTCTTGGAGGAGATGGGCCGTCAGTAAGGCTTGGAAGGCGAGGAGAGTCACCGTTTGTCGGATATGAGGAGGTAGGGTGCTCCAGCTCAGCGGCGGGACGTGGGAGAGAGGTCGGCGGTGAGACAGACGATCGCTGAGCCTGTGTTTGTGAGGCGGCCTCCCGGCTCCATCAGCCCAGGCGAGGGCCTTGGTGAAGGGGGTGGGACTGAGCCGGGGCGGGCCGGGCCTCGTCGGCCCGGCCGCTTCTGGGACGGTACTGAGCCGTCACTCGCTTCTGCACCCTGACCCGTGTGTGGATCTGGCCTGCCATTCCCCGACTGTCCCCCACCCCTTCCCCTGAGATCTGGGCCTGAATCTGATGAGGCGGCTGAGATGGGGGGAGGGCGAGTTCTGGGGCTGAGGGAGTGGCCACCCCGGGCAGGGCATCGGAGACTCCCGCGGTGGGGCATCCCCGGACCCGCGGCGGGAAGCCGTGGGGCGTGTTGAGCTCCGGGCCGCGTCCTGGTGACGGTGCGAAGAGGGGCAGGCTCCTCTCTGGAAGCCAAGTCCTCCCCCGGGGGGCAGAGAGCGGTGGAGAGGACAGGTCCGGCAGTACCCACCCCGTCGCTTCGGGTACGTGAACCCACGGGTCCGGTGGGCCCCAGAGGTTGGCTGGAGGAGGAGGATCGATCGATGGGTGGATGGATTGACTGATAGAAGCCAGGACGGGTTGACGGCAGGCGGGCGCGGGTGGCTGGATGTCTCCCCGCGGACAAATCCGCTCTGTGAGGTATCTCGCTGCCCTTCCCGGAAGAGCCCGGCAACAAGCAGGGGCTTCCCGGAACCGCGTCCTTCTCCGTGCCGAGCACTCCAGGGGAGGGGCAGGGGGTTTCAGGTTGGCGACCACGGGACCGTCCACCAATCAGTCGGTCAATCGTATTGATTGGCAGTTTACTTTGTGAAGAGCATTTTACTAAACCACTTGGGAGAGTACAATCAAACCATATAGGAGAGTTGAGACATTCTCTGTGGGGAGGGCCCTTCGGTTCTTACCCATTTTCAGTGGGAAGAAGGCACACACAGACATATACATGCACACGCACACACACGTGAGCACACTACCCCCCAACCCCTCGTATCACCCCCTCTCGAATCCTTTCCAGGGCCACAGCCAGAGGAAGAACCAGAGCCGGAAGTCAGACGGGATTCAGTCAAGCAGTAGCATGCCCTTGGAAAAGAGCTCCGTACTGAGCGCTCCAGAGAGGACGATGGCTTAGAAGGCCTCTGGGTGTTGTCCTCCGGGTATTGACTGTAAACTGTATGCAGAGCCCTGTACCGAGCGCTTGGGAGAGGACAGTCGCTAGTAGACACAGTCAAGGAGCTTGCAGCGTACTGTCGGGGGGGGGACGATGGGGAGAAGGGAGAAGGGGAACTGGGCTGGAGTTGGACTTTGGGAAAGAGAGGCCCCCAAGTGCTGCGGCAGCAGGAAGATCTGAAGAGGTGGAGAGATGAATCAGGGAGGACCTCCTGGAGGACCAGGGCTCTGGGGCCGAGGCGACGCGGGCCTTTCCCGTTAGGGGTTGGGGATGTGGCACCGGGCCGGGAGAGACGCGGTTTCCCCGAGAATCCCCCGTTGAGCACTGGGCGAGACACGTACGTCCGCGCGATTGCGTTTCCAACCGTGGCTCGGGTCTCCCCGGAGGTCAGGCCGCGGGTCGGGGTGGCTCTCGGCCGGCCGAGCGGAGGAGCCCGTGCCCCTCGGGCCCGTCGTCTTCTCGACCCCCGGGCCCTCCGCCGGAACCTTCCCGGATCCCACGCGGGTGAGGCCGCGTGTCCACCTGGAATCTCGAGGCCCACGTTCCTCCCGTCTTCCGGCGGACTCGCTCGGTGGATCGACCCCGGGCCTCTTCTTGGACCGGTCCCGTCCGTGGTTAGACCCACCCTGTGAAAGGTTCTGAGGTCGACGGGGAGCGGGGGAATTGTGAAAAAGTGATTGGGGCTCCACAAGAGGGTCAGATCTCTCCCCGGCGGTAGCGGACAGTTTTCATCTGACCCACGTCGCTTCTCTCCTCAGGCTGGTAGCCGTCTGCAAGCTTTTAAGGAGGGTGGCAGATTCTCGCTGTTTTCCTCTTTATCATCTCTGTTAAATGGACTCCCCAAGTGCTCAGAGTACAGCGTTCTGCTAAGCAGTAAGCGCTCAATAAATGCGATTGATTGTTCGGATTTGGAGTGCTTTTATTAGGCTGAGAGAGATTTCAAGATTTTCCTATTCCTTAATGGTATCTTCTACTCCGACGGTTGAGAATCGATGCCGGCGTATTTCGGGGGCCTTGACCAAGCCGTTTCAATCGGTGGCGTCTATTGAGTGCTTCCTGCGGGCAGAGCGCTTGGGAGAGTACCGGAGAGCCAGTGGGCGTGATCCCTTGCCTCCAGGAGCTGACAATCTAGTGGTTTCGAGTTCTTGGATTTGAAGTTGTCCTTTTGGCCTGTCTTTGGGAAGACGGGATTTTTTTTTTTTTTGGTGGTGGTGGTTGTTTTTGGTATTTGTCTGGCGCTTACTATGTGCCAGGCACTGAACTCAGCTCTGATTTAGATGCAAGCTAACGGGGTTGGACGCGTTCTCTGTCGCACATGGGGCTCCCAATCTTAATCCCCATTTTATTCATTCATTCATTCAATAGTATTTATTGAGCGCTTACTACGTGCAGAGCACTGTACTAAGCGCTTGGAATGAACAAGTCGGCAACACATAGAGAGGGTCCCTGCCGTTCGACGGGCTTACGGTCATTTTACAGATGAGGTAACTGAGGCCCAGAGATGCCAAGCGACTTATCCTCCCCAGTGCTTAGTAGAGTCCCTGGCACGTAATGATAATGATAATGTTGGTATTTGTTAAGCGCTTACTATGTGCAGAGCGCTGTTCTAAGCGCTGGGGGAGATACAGGGTGATCGGATTGTCCCACGTGAGACTCACGGTCTTAATCCCCATTTTACAGATGAGGGAACTGAGGCACAGAGAAGTGAAGTGACTTGCCCACGGTCACACAGCTGACAAGTGGCGGAGCAGGGATTCGAACCCATGACCTCGGACTCCCAAGCGCGTGCACTTTCCACGGAGCCGCGCTAATCCCACAACGTTTATTAATAGTTATCGTTATTATTCTTCTCTGCGGCAGAGTAATATTTATTATGGTTATTCTCCGAGAGATGAGGAAGTCCCCTCCTTCACCTAAACAGACCTGTCAATCAATTTAGGTCATTTAGCGAGCAATTAGTGCGTGCAGAGCACTGTACTGAGTACTTGGGAGAGCACACGTAGAGTAAGAAGGCCCAGTCACCCAAGGCGGCTAGTCTCCGGGAGGGGGGCTTGCCCCCGGGATCAGGCAGGCTCCAGCGGGACGAGACTCTGAGCCAGGCTCAGCGACTGGAGCGTGCAGCCGCATCTATTCCTCCCCCGGCTTCCTTGGAGGTTTTTCTGGAATTTTCCTCTCTTCACTGAGAGCGTTTTTTTTCCTAGGTTTACAAATAGGTTTTGGTTCTCCGCATTTCTTCCTTGCTCAGCGGGACCCACTCTGGCGTTGGAATACCGGCCGTCTCCTCTCCCTGGCTCCGGCGTCGGTGAGGAGGTTGGAGAACACAATTGTTTCTTCAGGCCCGATTTAAACCGTTGACCTACATAGGCAGCCATCAACCAAATCCAGTCTCCATCCCCGGCACCGGTTTGGGTATCCATCGGTGGGAATTCTCTGACCCTAGCCGGCTTTCATTTACCACCCAGATTCCTTCGACTCGCCTCGGTTTCTCCCCGCTCCGTTACGTACAATTTATGATGACGGATGAATCAATCAGTGGCGTTTATTGAGAGCTCACTATGTGCAGTGCGGTGTACTAAGCGCTCGGGAGAAGACAACGCAAACAGAGTTAGCAGAGATGAGGCTGCGTTCACAATTCCGGGAGCATCTTGTCTGTAATGAATTGTCAATTAAGGTGGCCCAATTGCACGCCGGTGCTTTTTTTTTTATTAGCGTGATCTTGTTTTGACTCATCAACCCAATAACCATAGACTTTTGAGGTCTGACTGTGTTTGTCTGCCACTGTGGGTGTATTGGAGAACCAGATTTTTTTTCTTCTCAGTCAGTATCATCACCGGTATTTTTTGAGGGTTTGCTGTGCGCAGAACACTGTGCTAAGCACTTGGGAGGTTACGGTATAGCAGAGTTGGTAGACACATCCCTGTCCACAGCAAGTTTACGGTCTAGAGGGGTGCCCGTTTCTGTTCGTCCAAGCTATTCCTTTCCTCATAATCTATTCATTTTCTACAACTGAATATTCTCCTTAAGACTGTGAGTCCCGTACAGGACAGGATCGGTGTCCACCTTGATTATCCTGTTTCTACTCCAGTGCTTAATACCGTGCTTGGCAGATGTTAAGTGCTTAACCATCACCACGGTATTATCACCAAGATGGGGAGGAACTAAGAACTTGCCTGGGAGTAACCAAAAAATCTCGTATTGGTTGATCGCTTACCATCTGCCAATCCCTGTACTAAGCGCCGGAGTCGATACACGATGATCCTACCGGACACAGTCCCTGTCAGTTGTGCAAACCGATGTTTCACGTTTGAGGAAATTGAAGCCCGGAGAAGTGAAGTGACGTGGCCCGGGTCACCCGGAAGACGGTCGGTGGAGCCGGGATTAGAACCCAGATCCTTCTGACTCCCGGGCCCAGGCTCTCTCCACTACACCGCGCTGTCATCCCCATTTTACAGATGGAAGAGGAAGGTCGCTGGTTCTCTTCCGTCTCAAAGGACTCTTTGCTTTTCCTCCAGACCGTAAGCTCGTTGTCGGCAGAGGATGTGTCTGTCTGTTGTCTTCTGTACTGTACTCGCCCAAGCACTCTGTACGACGCTCTGCACACAGTAAGCGCTCAGTAAATACGACTGATAGAACCGAGGCCCAGAGAAGAGAGGCGGCTTGCCCCCGGTCACATAGCAGGCAGTCGGCGGAGCCGGGATCAGAACCAGTTCCCTCTGACCCTCAGGCCCGTTCCCTTTCCATTGGTCTATGCCGCCGTCCCCATTTAACAGACGGATAGGGGACCAAGGCCCAGAGTGCAATGACTTGCCCACGGTCGTGGCCCAGTCAGGTGGTAGAATGAGGATCAGAACCCAGGACGCCCAACTCGTTTACACTAAGCTCCCCGAGCGATAGAAGCGTCGGTTTGCCAAGCCCTGCGTCCTTGGGTTTAGCGTCTTCCCTTCGCTTTCTGAACAACTTGAGAAAGTCGGTAGCGTCCGTTGCTAGGTGGGAGCTTTTCAAGTCTCTGCCAGCAGGAATTAGCCGATATACCGAGCTTAATGAAGTCAATCAGTCAGTGGTGTTTCCTGAGCACTTTGCGTGTGCAGAGCAGTCTCAGCGCTTAGGGGAGTGCAGTAGAACAGAGTTAGTGGACACGTTCTCTACCCACAAGGAGCTTAGATTCTAGAGGGAATGAAAACCATCGATTAAGCTTGTTTGTTTTTCTCTCCCCCCTACAAAATTGGATTCCCGTCATCTTTCGCTCCGATGCCGTAGATCCATCCCGTCGGTGTAGATCCTGAAACCCTCTGAATCTCGATAAGTTGTTACTTATATTAATGCCGTTCTCCCCCTCTAGACCGTAAGCTTGTGGTGGACAGGGAACGCGTCTACAAATTCCGGTATATTGTCGGTCAGTCGATCAGTCGTGTTTATTGAGCGCTTACTGGCTGCAGAGCACTGTATTCGGGGCTTGGAAAGGTACAACCCAATAGTATAACAGACCCATTCCCTGCCCACGGTGAGCTTACCATTTAGTGCGCCGTCCTCTCCCGCGCTTGAAGTAAGCGTGCAATAGATTGGATTGATTCATTTTGGAGGTGGGGCATCGTGGACTTGGTCCTCAGTTTTGGCCTGTCTCCAGTCCTCCCGGACACCACAGTGGCCAGGGAAGGGCCGAACTGGCGACTCTGTGCCGTCCGCCCGCTGCCCAAGGGACCCCCGACTGGTGGAAAGGGCCCCAGCCTGAGAGTCAGAGGACCTGGGTGCAGTGTGGCCCAGTGGAAAGAGCCCGGGCTTTGGAGTCAGAGGTCATGGGTTCGAATCCCGGCCGTGTGACTTTGGACAAGTCACTTCACTTCTCGGTGCCTCAGTTACCTCCTCCGTCAAATGGGGATTGAAACTGTGAGCCCCACGTGAGACAACCTGATTCCCCTGTGTCTACCCCAGCGCTTACAACAGTGCTCGGCACATAGTGAGCGCTTCACAAATACCAACATTATTAATCCCAGCTCTGCCCTTCACCTTGGGCTAGTCACTCGTGAGCCCACCCCCGAGACAGGGATTGCATCCAACCAGATGGATTTATATCCACCACAGCGCTTAGAACAGTGCCGGGCACATAGTAAGCTCTTTAACAAATGCCATCATTATTCACTTCTCTGAGCGTCTGTTTCCTCGTCTGTAAAATGGGGATTCCGTGCGGGTTCTCCCATCGCCCTTTGACCCGGAGTCCCATGTGGGACCCGAGGACCGTTGGTTATCTTGTATCCGGGGCTCGGTAGAACGTCTCCTAATCAATCAGTGGTAGTTATTTAGCACTTACTGTGCGCAGTGCACTGTACCAAGTGTTTGGGAGAATACAGTCCCACCGAGTTGGTAGACACGCTCCCTGACCGCCGTGAGCTTACTCTGTCTAGACGAAGAATTCTGATGGGGCGAGGCAGTCCGACGAATGAAGTCGGCTCGCTCTCTAAGCATTTTTCTTTTTCTCATCCGTTCAGTCGTATGTATCGAGAGCTTACTGTGTGCAGAACACTGTACCAAGTGCTTGGAAAGTACAATTTGGCAACCGAGAGAGACAATCCCTCCCCACAATGGGCTCACAATCTAGAAGGGGGAGACAGACATCAGAGAAAGTAAACGGGCATCAGTAGCGTCAATATAAATGAATAGAATTATATAGATGCATCAAAACTAGTAAAGAGATATTAATATAAATACATAGAATTATAGGTATGTACAAAAGTGTTGTGGGGTTGGGGGGGGAGGGGGAGGGCAAAGGGAGCGAGTCAGAGCAATGGGGAGGGGAGACGGAGCTGAGGAAAAGGGGGGGCTTAGTCTGGGAAGGCCTCCTGGTGGAGGTGAGCCTTCAGCAGGGCCTTGAAGGGGGCAAGTGTGCTGGTTGGACGGATTTGAGGAGGGAGGGCGTTCTAGGCCAGAGGTAGGACGAGGGCCGGGGGTCGACGGAGGGACAGGCGAGAACGAGGCGCAGTGAGAAGGTTAGAGGCGCCGGAGGAGCAGAGTCTGTGGGCTGGGATTTGGAAGGGGAGAAGGGAGGTGAGGTAGGAGGGGGGGCAAGGGGATGGACAGCTCTGATGTCAGTGGTGAGGAGTTTTTGCTTCTCCACCCTGGGCTGATGTGTCCAGCACTTAGTACAGTGCCTGGAACATAGAGCTTAACAAATACCACAATTATAATTATTATTACATTGTCTCACAGTAGCCCAGGGTTTCCCAGCATCTAGTGGGCCGGGCTTCCTTATCTGTACTGCCATTTTCTATTCCGGGTGGATGTTTCCAAATGGGGACCTTTCATCCTCTGCTTTGTGTGTGTGCGCTTGCTCTCTCTCTCTCTCTCTCTCTTCCTCCCTCTCTCACTCTCCTTTTCTCTCTCTCTCCTTCATACCTAGTTTTCTCTCCCCCTCTCGCCATTTTCCTCTCTCTCCCTCTCTCTTTGCCCTTTTTCTCTCCCTCCCTTTCTCTCATCCTTTTTTCTCTCTCTTCCCCTCAATCTCTTTGCCTCTTTTTCTCTCGTGCCCTCTTTCTTCGCGTTCTTCCGAGTCTTTCCTTACCTGGAGCTCTCGGGGTAATGAGCTGTGCATTCTGAACGAGGAATCGTCATTAGCGTTGGTGGCTTTAGCACGTCTGTGCTCTCACATCAGTGCGCTCATTTGCTTCTCACTAAATCCCTGAGGGGGAGGAGGGAGGCAGCTATGATTTCACCCCCATTTTAAAGGTGAGGAAACAAAGGGACTTGCCCGAGGTCACATAGGAATCCAGTGGATGGTTCCTGTTTGGGGAATTTTACGACGGCGAGGAGCCCGGAAGGCGTCCTATTTGTCATCGCTCTGGATTATCTTCCTCCTTTAAAGTTTACCATCCGGGCCAAGTTCTCGGTCCCGAAAGAGTTTGAAACGTCCTAATAATAACTGTCATTTGGTCAGCGCTTGGTATTTGACAAGCACTGTACCGAAAGCTGGCATCGATACCATATTGACATACGGCACCCCCCAAAAGTCTAAAGGGGAGGGAGAAGAGGTCCCCGTTGGGCAGAGGAGGAAACTGAGGCCCAGAGAAGAGAAACGACCGGCCCGAGGTCACACGGCAGGCAACCGGTCTAGCGGATAGAGCGCAGGCACGGGCCCGTGGTGCCCGCCGAGGCCCCGACCCGTTGACCAGCCTCGTTTTATGTTCCAGACGGCTCCCAGCTTCTCCCTGACTTGGTCCACTGGCCCCGGGCGCAGACCTGAGCGAGCTCTGCCCCGCGGGACGCGGCCCCGGCAAGAGGGGCGGCGCAAGGCCGGAGGCCAAGCAAGGTGCCAAGGAGAGGAAGACGCCCACCCTGGCCCGGCCCCGGCCGCTTCCTCGCTCGCGCGTCTCCCGGAAGGACTCTGACCCGAAAAAGCCCGCCCCTCTCACGAAGATCTCAGAGCCGAGGCCGCGGGAACTCGATCCGTTATTGAAATCAGTCGCTAACACGATTAAACCTTATTTAATACTCGCCCCCCCCCCCCCGATCCCCGAGCCAGACTCTTTGTGATGGGGGGAGGTGAAGGGGGTCCTGTGCTCGGGAGGGAGCCAGCAAGGGGTGAGGATCGGTCAGTCGGGCTTATTTATTGAGCGCTTGCTGTGTCCGAGGACACCGTAACCAAGTTGGTGGACACGTTCCCTGCTCAAAGCGAGCTGGAGGAGGGAGGACATGTTGGTCACCGAACTCTTGGGACTATACTCCGAGAAGCAGTGTGGCCTGGTGGAGAGCTCGGGGGCCCGGGTGTCAGGAGAGCTGGGTCCTAATTCCGGCGCTGCCGCTCGTCTGCCGGGAGTCCTTGGGCGCTCCGTTTCTCTGGGCCTCCGTTTCCCCATCTGTAACGTGTGGGGATTCGAGACCCATCCGCCGTCCTCCTGAGATTCACACGGGACAGGGACCGTGACCGACCTGGATTATCTCGTGTCGCCCTCGGTGCTTAGAACAGTGTTTGTCAGCACGTTTAACCGATACCATAACGATGATGCCTTTCAAGTGTCTGTCTTCTCCCTGCCAGACCTCCAGGTCAGGGATCGCGTTTGCCAATTATCGTCGCCTCCCAAGCGCTCAGTACGGTAAATGCCGTCGTCACTGACCCCCACTAAACCGTGAGCCCCTTGAGGGTAGGGCCCGCACTCGCTGGCCGATATGCTCTCCCGAGCGCTCAGTACGGTGCTCTGCGCACCGGGGCTCCGTAAATACTGTCGATCGATGGGCCCCGTCTGTCTTCCCGTGGGACCCTCGGCTCCTTGTGGGCAGGGATCTCGTCCGCTAACCGTCGTGCTCTCCCAAGTGTACAGTCCAGTGCTTAGCAAACAGTAGAGGCTTGACAGATATTAGTGACCGATATTGACGATTATCTCCAAGTCGGGGATCGTTACTGTATTAGAGTCGCGTGGTATCTCCGAAGCGCTCGGTACACTACTCAGTAGGCGGTAAGCACTCAACGGATACCCCAGTTAACCTTATTATTATTATTATCTGTCGCTCCCTTCCTCTCGGAGGGGGTCGGTATGGTCACTTGATGTCCTACCCGGTGCTTAATATAGTGCTTGGCGCTTAGCGAGTACTCAGCTGTGATGAAGAGCGCATTCATTGGCCTTAGATCTCAGTATTAGAAAATGGTGATAGGCTCTCCTCCAGGGGAGGGATCACGTCTCCCGAAATCTATTCTTTAGTTCTCTCCCAAGCGCTTAGTACAGCGTTCCGCTCCCAGTAGGCGATCGCTAAGTACCACTGGTTGATTGACGGAGCGTCTTCCTTCAGGGCTGGCGCATTGTGCTGGGATCCGTCAACGGGAGGGAGGGGCGGGGTGGGGACTGAGCGCTTCCTCTACTCCAGGTGGAAACCAGTTTGGGCTACGAGGGCGGGGCTGGAGGCGTGGGAGATGTCAGATGAGGGAAACCGAGGAAGATTGCTCGGAGGTTTGGAACCCGGCCCATCCGGGGGAGAGGCGAAATGGACTTACCGGATTCCGTTGTGTCGGAGAGAGATCTCCGGTAAAGACGTACGAGAAACGGCGCGGCCTAGTGGCAAGAGCCCGGGCCCGAGAGTCCGAGGACCTGAGTTCTAATGCCGGCTCGGCCACTTGCCCCGTGTGTCCTTGGGCGAGTCACTTCACCTACGCTGGGCCTCAGTTTCCCGTATCGGTACGCTGGGGATTCAATAATAGTGATTATGATGGTATTTCAGTGTTTACTTTGTGTCAAGCACTGTACTGAGCGCTGGGGTGGATACAGGATTATCGTGTCGGACCCGGTGTCGCTTCCCACGGGAGTCTCACAGTCAAAGTAGGCGGGAGAACGGGGGGCGGGGGGGGGGACACCGGATCCCCCATCTCAATACCTGTTTGATGCCTGAGCCCCCTCCCACTTGGGTGGGAGAGCCGTGTTAACCTGATTGTTTTATGTCTCCTGGAGCTTAGTATTGTGCTTGGCCCTTAGTAAGCGCTTAGCAAATAGCACCGTTTGTGCACGCGGATGGCCACCCAGGCCAGTCCCAAACCACTTCGGGGGGCCCCGGTGGAGAAGCGGTGTGGCCTGGCGGAGAGAGCACAGGCCTGGGACTCAGAGGACCTGCGGCCTGATCCCCACTCCGGGACACGTCCGCTGTGTGACCCCGGGCAGATGACTTCACTTCTCTGGGCCACAGTTCCCTCATCTGTCAAACGGAGATTCTGAGCGTGAGCCCCACGTGGGACTCCGTCCAGCTGGTCATATAACATCTACCCCAGCGCTTAGTACAGTGCCTGGCCCACAGTGAGCACTTAATGACTACCATTTTCCTCTAGACTGTGAGCTCGTGGCGAGCAGGGAATGTGTCCGTTATATTATTCTGTACCCTCCCAAGCGTTCGGTACCGTGCTCTGCACACGGTAAGCGCCCAATAAATCCAGTTGACTGATCGACGACCGCCCCTCTTGTCGTGGATATTATTTTCGAGCGTAGTAGGCGGCGGCGTGTTGAAGGTGGTCCGATAGTTGTCGGGTGAGAGACGATCCGTAACACGAGGCTAATCGCAGCGGGAGGGATTTGAGTCGTTAATTTGGGAAGAGGAAAGCAGGCTCAGAGGTTGAAGGGTTTCCACCGACGTCCAGGACCCGGAACCCAAATCTCATCCACCAGAAGGCTTGTCTGGGCCTCAGATGCCTCATCTGTAAAATGGGGATTAAGACCGTGAGCCCCACGTGGGACAGTCTGATCACGCTGTATCTCCACGGCGCTTAGAACAGTGCTCTGCACAGAGTAGGCGCTTAACGAACCCCAACGTCATTATTATCACTGGAGAACGTGGGCACTGATTTTGGTGTCCAGGCGGGTTAGGAGAGGAACAGCCACCGTGGGATCTGTTAAGCCCTTACGGCGTTCCGCGTACTGGAGTTTTACGGTACAACCGGATCAGACGCAGTCCCTCTCCCTTGGGGATGAGTCTAGGGGAAGGGAGAGTGGGGATCGGATCCCCATTTTACAGATGAGGAAGCTGAGGCCCAGAGAGTAATAATGGTAACTGTGGTATTTGTCAAGCGCTTATTACGTGCCAAGCACTGGGGTAGATAGAAGCTAATCAGGTTGGACACAGTCCCTGTCCCACATGGGGCTTACAGTCTCAATCCCCATTTTACCGATGAGGACACCGAGGTCCGGTGAAGTGACTGGCCCAAGGTCATACGGCAGTCAAGCGGCGGAGCCGGGATTAGAACCCAGGTCCTCCGACTCGCAGCCCTCTGCCCTTCTCGGTGGGCCACGCTGGCTTCTCTTGCCGAGCGTCTGAATAAGGGACTCTGTGGTTGTGCAGCGTGGGAATCGGCGCGGCTCAGTGGAAAGGGCACGGGCTCTGGAGTCGGCGGTCACGGGTTCGAATCCCAGCTCTGCCACTTGTCAGCTGTGTGACTGTGGGCGAGTCACTTCACTTCTCCGTGCCTCGGTGACCTCATCTGGAAAATGGGGATTAAGCCTGGGAGCCCCACGTGGGACGACCCGATTCCCCCGCGTCTCCCCCAGCGCTCAGAACAGTGCTCGGCACATAGTAAGCGCTTAACAGATACCAACGTCATTATCATTATCATTATCGGGGCAGGGCGCCGAGGCTGGCGAAACTTAGGCCGGCACGGTGGCAGCCGAGAGGAATGGACAGAGGGACGGCGGCTAGACGTGGGTTTAGTAACGAGCGGGTCCCGGGGGCTGCGGCCGGCTTGTCTTTCTCACTCCTCGGCCCTGAGCCGGAGCCCCGCATCGCTGCTGGGGCGGAGAAGCAGCGCGGCTCGGTGGAAAAGAGCCCGGGCTTCGGGGTCAGAGGTCATGAGTTCGACTCCCGGCTCTGCCACCCGTCAGCTGTTTGACCGCGGGCGAGTCGCTTCACTTCTCTGTGCCTCGGCGACCTCATCTGGAAAACGGGGATTAACCGTGAGCCTCACGTGGGACGACCTGATCACCCTGTGTCTCCCCCAGCGCTTAGAACAGTGCCGTGCACCTAGTAAGCGCTTAACAAATACCAACGTCATTGTTATCATTATTATCTGCCGGAGGAAGGGCACGTCGCCCGAGGGACAGCTGAGGGGAAGGGGGAGAAAGTGTCCGCCCCAGCCACCGGGGAGAAAACCACCCGGCCCTGGAATGCGGGGACTCGGGATGAAGACTGTGAGCCCCACACGGGACAGGGATCGGGTCCGACCCGATCGTCTCGTATCCTCCCCGGCGCTCAGTACGGTGCTTGGCCCATAATAAGCTCTTAACGAATACCGCCGTTTATCTTTATTTATTTTTTTTTTTACCAGTCGGGCTCGAAGACCCGATGGAGCGGAGATGGGCGGTCGGGTCCAGCTGGCCCGGGACCGGGGGCTCGAGGCCGGGGGCTCGTCAGTGACCAAGCCATGACGCACAGGGTGAGCTCCCGGCCGTTACAGGTCAGGCCCCCCCCCCCCGGCAGCGGGGGCGGTTTTGGGGGACGGACGGGGCCGGGGCCCCGACCCGGGGGAACGCGGGGCGGGCCGACAACACACGGGGACACCGGCTCCACGTCCCCCGCTCGGAGCCCGGGTGGAGGGGGGGAGGGCCCTCTCCGTCGAGCGGAATCGTTCAGTCGTATTCATCGAGCGCCCGCTCTGGGCGGGGCGCCGTGCCGAGCGCTTGACAGAGAGCCGTGGAACAGGGTTGGGAGACGCATCCCCTGTCCGCAAGGAGGTGACAGTCTAGAGGGAGAGGCAGGCATTACTAGAAATAAACAGAATATGGACTTACGCGCCGCGGGGCCGAGGGAGGCGGGGATGGAGGGAGCTGGTCAGGGCGAGGCAGAAGAAATTGGGAGAAGAGGAAAGGAGGGCTTAGTCAGGGAAGGCTTCTTGGAGGACGTGGGCCTTCAATAAGGCCCTCTCGAGGCCGCTGCTCTCTGTGCCATTCGACGATATTTAATGAGCGTTAGCCGTGGGCAAAGCGCCGAACTAAGCGCTCGTGAAAGTACAGCCCAACGGAGTCGGTAGCCGTGATGTCCGCCCTCCGAGACTTAAGCGCGTCTCGGGCAGGGAACGTGTCTGCCCACTCTGCTCTTTCGCACTCTCTCAAGCGCTTAGATCGGTGCCCTGCGTGCAGTAAGTGCTTAATAGATAGGAACGGTCGATCGAGGAGCTCCCAGGTGGACTGGCAGAGATGGTTCCGGAGCTGAGACACGGAGCAGAGGCGAGGAAGCGAGCCACCCACCGCCCCGGGGCCCGTGACAGTGGGGCGGGCGGAGTGGAACGAGAACGCCGACCGGTCCCTCCCCTCGGACCGGCCCCCGGTGCTTACCGCGGCCTCCGGGGCCCGGTGGGCGCTCAGTACGCACGCGGGGTCGGCCGACCGGGGTCGGGCCCCGCCGGGCCGGGAGCGAGGATCGCGGTCGTCGAGCCTGACGGAGAGAGAGATTTCCCACGTCCGGGTCTCGGGGCGTCCGGCCCCTGCTCCGTTTGGAGGGGGTTGGACTGCCGCTCCCGACTGAATTTCCTGTTGGCGGAGGACGTCGGGGGCGCCGGAGGGAAGCGCTGATGACGGTGGGGAAGGTTTGCTTGGGTGTCTAGTTGGACGAAGCCGAGGGAGAGGAATGAGCGGGACGGAACGCCCGCCGTCGGCCGGGCCCTGGGCCGAGCGTTGGGCAGGGGACGCCGGCGGCACGGGACGTCAGTCGGTCGGATTTATCGAGCGCTTACCCGGGCGGGGCACTGTACTGAGTGCTTGGGAGAGGACGATACCACGGTGGCAGACGCGTTCCCTGCCCACCTCGAGCTGAGAGGCCAGAGGGTACGAGTGACATCCGTTAGGCGCTCGCTAAGTGCCGGGCACTAAGCGGCGGGGCTCCATGGAAAGAGCCCGGGCTTGGGAGTCGGAGGTCATGGGTTCGAATTCCAGCCCTGCCGCGCGGCAGCTGTGTGACGGTGGGCAAGTCACTTCACGTCTCTGGGCCTCAGTGACCTCATCTGTAAAATGGGGATGAAGACTGTGAGCCTCACGTGGGACCACCCGATTACCCTGCATCTGCCCCAGCGCTTAGAACGGTGCACTGCACATAGTAAGCGCTTAACAAATACCACCGTTATTATTCCAAGCAAATCACGTCGGACAGGGTCCCGGTCCCAGCTGGGACTCCCTGCCTCAATCTCTGTTTACCAGATGAGGCGACTGAGGCCCAGAGAAGTGCGGCGAGCTGCCCGGGGTGGCCCAGCAGACAAGCGGCAGAGCCGGGAGGAGAACCCGGGTTCTCTGAGTCCCAGGTCTGCGAGACCCGTTTGGTTTCCGGGCTGCTCCCCCCGAGCCCGGCTCCACGTCTCTGGGGAGGGCGGGGGGTCGGCCCCGCGATCGAGGTGGTGGTCGTCTGTCCCGAGTGAGGAGCGGCCCAGTCACTAAGCAGCGTGGCTCAGTGGAAAGCGCCTGGGCTTGGGAGTCAGAGGTCATGGGTTCTAATCCCGCCTCTGCCGCTTGCCAGCTCTGTGACTTTGGGAAGGTCACTTAACTTCTCTGTGCCTCAGATACCTCATCTATCAAGTGGGGATTAAAACTGTGAGCCCCACGTGGGACAATCTGATCACCCTGTATCCTCCCAGTGCTTAGGACAGTGCTTTGCACATAGTAATCGCTTAACAAATACCACCATTATCATTATCATCATTGTTATTATTAAGCACTGCCCCCCACCGATCCGCCAGCAGCCACGTGGAGGACTCCTGTGCTGAGAAGCAGCGTGGCACGGTGAATAGAGCCCGGGCCCGGGAGTCAGAAGGTCATGGGTTCTAATCCGGACTCCGCCGCCTGTCTGCTGTGTGACTTGGGCAAGTTATTTCACGCTGGGCCTCAGTCTCTTCATCTGGAAAATGGGGATTGAGACTGGGAGCTCCATGTGGAACCAGGACCGGGACCAGCCTGAGTTCCTTTATCTATCCCAGGGCTCGTTAGAGTGCCTGGCCCATAGTAAGCGTTTGATAAATACCGCGATGATTATTACCATTATCATTAATATTGCGAATGCGCAACACGGGGTCTCACGAGGAGAAGCCAGAGGGGCCCGAGGAACCGGGGAAACCTGCGGGACCAACACGAACCTGCTTCTCCCACGCCACGGTTTCCACGGTTTTTATGGTACTCGTTAAGTGCCTGCTATGTGCCGGGCACTGTACTAAGCACCCGGGAAGATACGAGCTAAGGGGGTTGTCGGACACCGTTGGTGTTTTGTTTTACGGCCTGTGTTAAGCTTGTCAGCTGTGTGACTTTGGGCGAGTCGCTTAACTTCTCTGGGCCTCGGTTACCTCATCTGTCAAATGGGGATTAAGACTGTGAGACACAGTGGGACAACCTGATCACCTTAGAACAGTGCTTGGCACATAGTAAGTGTTTAATAAGTATCATCATCGTCATTGTTATTATTATTATCCTTAAGCATTTACTATGTGTCAGACACCGTTCTAAGGACTGGGGTAGGTATAAATTGGTCAGGTTGGACAGAGTCCCTTTCCCACGTGGCGCTCACAGTCTAGGAAGGAGGGAGGATGATTTAATCCCCATTTGACAGATGAAGGCACTGAGGCCCAGAGAAGCTAAGTGATTTGCCCAAGACCAGGCAGCAGACGAGGTAAGTAGTGAATCCCTAGTGGAGAGAGACGGGCGTGGAAGTCAGATGATCTGGATTCTAATCCTGACTCCGCCATTCGTCTGTGCTGTGAACCTGCGCGAGACACTTAGCTTCTCTGGGCCTCAGTTACCTCGACCGCGAAATGGGGGTTAAAGCTGTGAGCCTGATGTGGGACAGGAACTGTGTCCAACCTGATTAGCTTATATCTATCCCAGTGCTTGGAACGGTACTTGACACTTAGTAAGCTTTTAACCAATACCGTTATCGTCATCATCATTATTGTTATCATTATTAAGTGGCGGAGCCGGGATTAGAATTCAGGTCCTTCTGACTCCCAGGCCCAGGCTCTAAGCGCTAGGCCACGTCGTTCCCTGTCTTCCTCCGGTGGGGTTTGCGTCCCGGCCTCACCGAAGCAACCCTACTCTGTCATTTCCCTGAAACGGACGGGATCGGAAAGTGAAACCATCTGGGTCCTTGGGTTATTTTTCCCCGGTCCACACGGCAGATCCGGTTTGTTTAGCAAATCCAACCTCTTCAGAGCGGAGATGGTTTCCTCTGGACTGTGACTCTGGACCGTGAGCTTGTCTTGGACAGGAACGTGACCGCCAACTCCACTGTATCAATAATCGTTATGGCATTTGTTAAGCACTTAACGTGTTCCAGGGATTGCACTGAGCGCTTTCACAGCACCCAGCAGATACGACCGGTGGATTGATCCATTTGGTTGTTTCTCGTTTCGGGTTTCTCCGGTCCCAGAAAGATGAGGTTGGCCACGTGTTGCTGTAGTGAACAGGACAAAATGGCACCCACTTCAGAGTGCCTGGAGGAGGGTCAGTGAGAGTTAACCTTTGGAAAAAGTTCAAAGGACGAGGCAAAGCTAGGGGCAAAAGATCCTTTCTAACCCACCGGTTACCGGGACCGATGGATCGACCTATCGTGAAACGTTTTGCCGTTCCCGGGCCAGAGGAGGAGACCTCAAAGCGTTTGTTTCCGGGGTTTGCGGCTCCGGAAGGAGCCGTATCACCTGCAGCAGGGCGTCAGGGTCCGATCGGTCGATGGTATTTATCAAGGGCTTACGGTGTGCAGAGCACTGTACCGCGGGCTTTGGAGAGGAAGTGAGGGGTCGCGACGGATTCCGGGAGTGACTGGAGCCGGGGAGGGGGGGCGTGACGGTATCGCTTCCTTGCCAAGGAAGCGGATCCCGGAAGGAGGGAGGAGCCCGCTTACCCGTCTGAGAGGATTTTCTTTCTGTCCCACAGCACGGAAAAGGATTTGCTAGTCACTTCTCCGGGACTGACCTGAAGCAGCGAGATTTGCACAAAAAGTCAACCACCAAGAGCATCAACTTTTGCATCTGGTCCTCTCAGCCACCAAGAGATCGCCGGGGGGAGACCCGGGGAGTCCCCGGGGGCCGGAGAACCGATGAGCGTCCGACTGTAGACACTCCCAAGGCCCGCGAGTTGCCCTCCCTGATCGGCCTGTGTCTGTTTACGGCTCCGGGACATCTTCATCGTTCCCTAACCCCACGGAGCCTGGACGACGCTTCTGGTCTCCCCCGCTCCACCGCCAAACGTCGTGGAGCCCAAGCGTCGGTTCTGGAGGATGAGATCGTCCTTTCCAACGTCGAGGAACCCAGATAACGGTTCCGGGCGCACACGCCCCCCACCCACCCAGTGTCATGGAGCCCGGCCAACATTCCTGGTCCCCCCCACCCCCAAGACGTCGTGGAGCCCAGAGAACAGAAACATGTGCATTCCAAATGCAATATCACTGTTTTCAACCTGACTGTTTTCTATCATTCTCTTTTGTTTTCTTTCCTTTCCTTTTCGGTGTGATCGAGTGTTTTATCACGACCGTCCCACTTCTCTGAGAAAGATCGTGACGGCACCCTCGACCCCACGGCGGGGCGGGAGGGGGTCTAGAAACTGGCGGTAACTCTACAGACCCACGAGAGATCAAAGACATTCTGTAGTTTCTATACCGTGTGGCAACGTGTTTACTGTACTATTTCAAAGCTTCTAAATAAATATAAAATATATATATATATATTCTATTATATATAATTTTCTGGAAACGTGGTACCGATTAGTTGGTTTTTAAATGGATTCATTCAGTCCGCATCGCAAACTGTCCGGCGGAGGGGATTCAGTGCACCTGACCGATCCTTAACTGGGAAAAATAGTGAATATTTAATAGTATTTCCACAGTTTTCATATCGTAGTCAATCCTGTTTCTCTGCCTCTCTTTCTCTCTTTCTCCCTTTTTTTTTTTTTTTTGTTTGAAAGAAATGGTCCAGGAAACAAAATTTTCTTCTAAAAGTTCAACTGAAGTTTCAATACCAAAGATCAGCATCAATTGTCCCCAGAATGAACGGGTGATAGGCTTTCGGATAGCGAACCCTCTACATTCTCTTGATTCTTTTTCTACGGCTCTTAGAGTCAAGCAAAACTTTTATAGAAGACCTAGACATTTGCCTGTATATGTTGTTTTAAACACAAAAAGCCACTCGTATCTGTACATTTTGAATATGAGATGTACCTGGAGATAACTATTTTGAGAAGACACTTCCAAATGATCTAACACTGAAGACCTTTCTTTGGTATCATCTTGTGCGCTTAAAAAGAAAAAACTATTTGACTATGGAAACTTATTTTCTAAACCTCTACGCGCAAAGGTAGAGAGGTCTATAAATATCTTTTCATCCTTATAAAGGACAAATCATAAGAAGTTAGTGATCCCGGCTATTTTTTGTTTTGTTTAGTTTTTAATAAGGGAAACTTGGAAGTGAGGAACCTGGCACATTATGGAACATTTCTGTATTGTATCTATATGATAATTTTATAGTTTAAATGTACTTAGAAAGAAGTATGTTTTATTAATGGGAAAATTCTTCATAAAAACTTGCCTTGAAAAGTAAAGTCCAACCTTTACTTTGATGTCAAATGAGTAACTATTAAATCCGGTGAGATTTATTTCCTTGATTTTACCTATTTAATTGTGTTTTTTAAAGACGGTTTCTTAACGTGTCGAAATGCGTTTTATAAAACCTCCGTGCTACTGGCAGATGTGTGTAGAAAAGGCATTTAACCGAGGCCGGGGTTGGGGTTGGGGGGGTTGTTCAGAGGTCACCGTCTCCCCGGGGAAAGGGACGGAAGGTGTCGAACCGAAACGGAGCCGTTGACTTGGGCCTGCTAACTTTTCCCGGTGGGGTTTCGGCGATCCGTCTCGGAAAAGGTTTCCCTTTCCTCCTTCCGGAGCACCGGTCCTTGCTTCCCCCCAGCAACGGCGTCCGATTGTCTTCCCCCGTGCGTCTTGAGCGTGGTCGCCTCACCCTAGACCCGCGTGTACACGCGTACACACACGGACGTCCACACGACGTCCAGCGTACCATCCACCGGGCTCGTCTGCGGTTTGGAACTCGGATGCGCTGGGCCTTTAACCGCATATTTTTAAACTGTTTTATAAAGCCGCTGAAATTTTCCCGGGACCCTTTGAAGTATCTACTGGAGGTAAAACTGCCCCTTTGTCCATTCCCTCCCCACCCAGCCCCACCCCGGGCCGAAAAAGAAAAAGCACAGTACTTAGCCGATGACAGGCAGGCGTACAGCAGTGACATATTTCTTTAGCTTTAGATAACGTGACTCCAGTCATTCCGCTGTCTTGTCCGTTTCATCGCAAATGGACCCTCTTCGCAACGAGGCACGTTCGGTACATTTCACTGGAGGAAATCTGTCCTTTCAACATTGCTTATGAGGCAATAATGTGAGTTTTCCTTGTGAAGACTGTCTTCGCTTCTCCTAATCTTGGGCCTTAGGATCGTTGTCGTGGGGAGGGGGGAGAATTTAAATTTTTATTAATGGATTTTTCTGTTTCAACAGGCCTTTCGTGCTCCATGTAGTTTAGGGGAGGAAAAAAGTTGCCGAAATGTTTTCATTTTTGCACTTTGGTGTGTAGGATCTGATTCTTCCGCCTCAATGGCTGCGTCTCGGGGATTTCCGTTGTTGCAGTTAACTTAGGAACTGTCTTTGGGCCTGAATTCTGCTGTCACTATTCCCGAGTTGAAAAAGATTCCATCACATTTAGGGTGGATCGCGGCTCGAGCCAGCTCTCGCGGCTGGGATGGAATTCGGCCTTTGCCCGAATCGGGGGTGAAGCAGTTGGCTGAATCGCCTGTGAGCCAAGTCAGCTCACTTGAGCGGGAGGGGGGAAGACGGGGAAAAGGCACGGAGAACTCCGTCGATCGATCGTTAGGGGGTCCGATCGAGGTTTCAAAACTTCAGTTCGAGGGCCCGATAGACATGTTGCCCGCTGAATCCTTCTCCTTCCGTACGCTTCCTTCGTGAATAGGTTGGGTACAAAATCCATTTCAGCTCATCGATCCCTCTGGGTGGTATTCGTTGCGTGCTTCCCGTGTGCAGAACACCGTACTGGGCACTGAAAGTCTTCCATTAAGAGATCTCTGTGGAGGAAAATACGGTAGTTCGCTCACCCGCCCCCTGCTAAGGGGTCTCGTCTTTGGAAGCAACCAATTTTCCCGTGGAAATGATGTCTTAAAGTTTCCAAAGTATATCAGATGACAGTTGCTTAAGAGTTCCGTCCACCTGTGAGGATTCGAATGTCGATGCGGAGTTCGCGGTAATCGGCGGGCGTTGTCCCTTAAACTCCGGGGGCCCGTGCCAAATATCCTTCAGAGACGAGTGGCATAAAAGTATCGCTCCTTTCCTGGGGAAGAGTGAGGAAACAAATGGTTGCTAAAAGGGTGAATTAATTGGATGCTCACTTTTGATTCAGCATCAAGGGAGGAAGATGTTCAATCATTTATTGAGCACTTCCTGTGTGCAAAGCGCTGTACTGAGCGCTCAACTAAACTGAGTGGTCTGGGATAAGGCAAGTGATGACGTCTAGCGAAACCTAAGAGTGGCATGTTGAGAATTCTGGATGACTCTGTGCTGAGCGCTATGTTCGTGGGGCCCCGCGGAATTTAGAGGAGCCCTTTTTTAAAGGTATTTACGGAGCACCGCGGCGTTGCGTTTATATGAGGTGCTAAGCACTTGGGAGAAAACAGCAGCCGTCAGACTCCTCATGCGCTCTTGCATTCTTAGGACGGGCTCGTTGGGAGTGCGCTGCTTTCAACACCGTTTGATCCGTCATTTCGTCGTCCCGTGCCGCAAGTTACGGTCTGTGCATTAGAACTCCAACTGCAGCCGGATCCCTGGGTACGTAAAACGGTCCGAAGGAGGAATGGCTCTTTAGAAGGTGGTTACTTTTCACAGCCGGATAGTCTTCCCACTAGCAGTCGTGGCACCGGTGAACGTTTTGCATTTCATGTCTGGGATTTGGGTTTGTTGGGCAGCTTTCCACAAGGAAACACCGAAAAGGGGAATACACAAATCCCCAACTCAGTGGGGCTTTGAGACCTCTTTTTCCCTCACGGGTTCCGATTTGAGCTGCAGCCCTGCTTATTGATAGAACAGTTGAGAGGGATTCCATCCCCAAACTAGGCAAAGGTTTGAAACCCCAGGATTTGGGGAGGCCGCGGGGTGAGGGAATTGGCAGTGCCTTGGGAAAAAAAGAAAAAACAACTAGAAATCGAACCCTTCGCGGGTGCGCGGGTGACTTTTCAATCACCTGTTATTTTCGCAAAATATCTGTCAGCCTTCGGCCTACGACCTTAATTCATCAGGTTTGAGGTATCCGAGGCCAGAGTATTTTGTGGTAAGAGGCGTATCACTTTGCTCCCCGTCTTCCGTATGTGACTCGTAGATTTCTGAACAGATAGAACTCAAAGTTGCCCCGCGATCGGACCGTCCCGTCTTTGAGTTAAAAAAAACAAAAAAACAAAAAACAGGAACAGGGAAAGTTCTGGCTCCGTAAACGTTGTCGAGACAGGTGTCTGAGGGTGCAAACAGGGTATTCTGATGAGCGACAAGTTTCAATCTTAACTGTGGTGTTTGTTATACTGTGAATGCTATTATACATGAGTAAAACGATCATGAGTGTAAATGTGATATATTATTTTATACTGCTGTATACATATGTAATAAATAAAACTCAGAGACGTATTACTGCCATCGTCCCCTGCGTTCATCTTGCGCTTTTGGCCGTGGGAGAACACATACCGGTGTACAGACGATTCGTATCTGTTCTTATCCTCTGCATTTGAAGAAGACACGGCCGCCGAGCGTGCTGTGTGCTGAATCGACGAGTGGTATTTACTGAGGCCTTTCTATGTGCGCAGCACTGTACTAAGCGCTTGGGAGAGTCTGATATGGCGGAAGCAGCGTGGCTCAGTGGAAAGAGCACGGGCTTTGGAGTCAGAGGCCATGGGTTCGAATCCCTGCTCGGCCACGTGTCAGCTGTGTGACTTTGGGCAAGTCACTCGACTTCTCGGCGCCTCGGTTACCTCATCTGTAAAATGGGGATTAAGACCGTGAGCCCGACGTGGGACAACCTGATTCCCCTGTGTCTACCCCAGCTCTTAGGACAGTGCTCGGCACGTAGTAAGCGCTTAACAAATACCAACGTTATTATTATCATTATTAGATTTAGCAAACATGTGACCTGCCCATAACCAGGCAGGACCCACAGTCCAACCTTGTTGTCCACGCTCCGTGTTTACGACGTCTGGTGCTGTCTTCTCTCTTCCCTTCTCTTCTCTCATTCCTTTGGCTCTGAGCGAGCCATTCCCTTACTGACAGTAACCTACAGTGGGAGGGTAAGTTCTCGGAGGGCTGGGAACACGTCTACCGACGAATAATAATAATAATCGTGGACTGGTTAAGCACTTGTTATGAGCCAAGCAATGTTCTAAGTACTGGGGTAGATTCTAGCTAACCGGGTTGGACGCAGTCCCTCTCCCACGGGGGACTCGCAGTCTTAATCCCCGTTTTCCAGATGACGTAACTGAGGCCCAGAGAAGTGAAGTGAGTTGCCCGAGATCACAACAGCAGATATATGGTGGAGCCAGGATTAGAACCCAGATCCTTCTGACTTTCAGGCCCGGGCTCTTTCCACTGAGCTGAACTCCGTAGCATCGTACTCTCCTTAACAGTCAGCACAGTGCTCTGCACCCGGTATTACGCCCAGTGAATACCACTGATTATTGATGGGGGATCAGGGCTTCCGTTGGCAAACCAGTTCACCTGGAAACCTTCAGTTTCAACCATAACCTGGTTCGAGGGGGTGAAGGATTTGTGAGAGATTCTCCTTTCCCACCTTGACTCTTACCGACAGCGGTCCCACCCGTGTTCGATAGAGCTTTCTCCGCCTGACCTTCTGAACAACATCAATCGCCCCACCCGCCCCGACCCTGAACGCGAAGAACTGCCCTCGGCATGTAGTCACGGGGGCAGCGGGCAAGAGGTAGGCGGGCCGACACCTCTCGGCCATCCTGTGGATGCGTTATTGCTAATGGAGGGAGGACCATGCCGCTCGGATGGAGGTGCGAGCAGAAACCTTGCCCTAAATCCACTCCTCGTGGGCCACTGGCACAACGCTAGCCCCGCCTGCCGATGCCCAGGCCGGAGAGGAAGACGCCAGCGGCGTGCCCCGGGGCTCCTGGGACTCCTTCCTCCCCATCGATGTCAGCTTCCCGCACCGGTAGCCGTAAGTAGACACCGTCGTCGTCTGGTTTCTCCGATCGTGGCGAGTCTTTTCTCAGACTCATCTACTGCCCAGCCTCCCCACGGTGTTCGGGGCTGAGGGGAAAACGAATGGGTCGAAAGGCCGCCTTAGACATTCACGGAAGAATTCCCGCAGTCGGGTTTCTTAATTAAAACCCTGCCACGGCCGACAGGGATCTCTGTTCCCGACGGCTTGGAGCGGACATTTCATGAAAATGATCCAACGGACCCATTCCACCTAGGCCTTCACTCCACCCGTGTACTGTTGATTCTGTTCCTGTGATTTCTGGAGAAACGAGCCCGATCGTAATAATAATGTGGTACTTTTCAAGCGCTTACTGTGTGCCAGGCACTGTGAATACAAGCAAATCGGGTTGGATACAGTCCCTGTCCCAAACAGGGCTCCCAGTCTTAATCTTCATTTTACAGATGAGGCTCAGAGGAGTGAAGTGACTTGTCCGGGGTCACTCTGCAGACCAGTGGCGGAGCAGGGATTAGAACCCAGGTCCTACTGACTCCCAGGTCTGTGCCGCATCCACCAGGCCCCACGGTTAATCCTCTCCCTCTCCCCGACGCCGGGACCCTCAGGCGATTCACGACTGTGATCAATCAGTTCGCCAGCCAGTCGTATTTACTGAGCGCCTACTGTGAGCCGAGCCCTGTGCTAAGAGCTTGGGAGAGTCAAACAGAACAGCCACATCCCCTGCCCGCGGTGAGCTTCCAGCCGAGAGAAGGAAACGGACACGGATAGAGATGAAAGAATTGCAGATCCGGACGGAGTCAGAACGGGGCGTAGAAGGACTCCTAGCCAACTCTTAGCAGGCAGCTACCAGCCTCCCGCTGATCGGGTCAATTGAATTACACCGCAGCTGACAGCGAACAGTCCGTGTGGGCATTGTCCGTGCCACCGCCGCTTGACACCTGAGTGCTAACGAGCAGGTGACTAAGCGCTGGCACAGACGGGCACATCTTACCGTCAGGGACCGGAACCGCCGGGTGCCGCGTTAAGGTCCGTGGTGAACGCCTTCGGCCCGGACGGAGAATTTACAAGCCTGCAGAGAATGCGCTCAAATCCTCTAGACCGTAAGCTGGTTGTGGGCAGGAAACGTGTCTGCTAATTCCGTTGGATTGTCCTCTCCCAAGAGCATAGTACAGTACTCTGCCCGTAGTGAGCGTGCAACAATCACCAGTGATTGAATGTCTGCTAATTCCGTTGGACTGTCCTCTCCCAAGAGCATAGTACAGTGCTCTGCCCGTAGTGAGCGTGCAATAATCACCAGTGATTGAATGTGTCTGCTAATTCCGTTGGACTGTCCTCTCCCAAGCGCTCAGTACGGTGCTCTGCCCGTAGTAAGCGTGCAATAATCACCAGTGATTGAATGTGTCTGCTAATTCTGTTGGACTGTCCTCTCCCAAGCGTTCAGTACGGTGCTCTGCCCATAGTAAGCGTCCTCTCCCAAGCGTTTGGTACAGTGCTCTGAACACAGTAAGTGTGTAAAAAGCACCAGTGATTGAATGTGTCTGTTAATTCTGTTGGATTGTCCTCTCACAAGCGCTTAGTACAGTGCTCTGCATGTAGTAAGCACTCAACAGATACCAATGACTGAATACAGAATGGTGTTAGTATTATTTGAGTAGTAATCTTATTTATTGAGCGCTTGCTGTGGGCAGAGCACTGTATTAAGCACTCGGGAAAGTGCAGTACAAGAATACACAGAGATATTCCCTGGCCACGGTGAGTTTACCGTTTAAAGGGAGATTTTATCAGTAAATAGAGAAACAGCATGGGCTCTTGGGAAGAGCACGGCCCAGTGAGTCAGAGGACCTGAGTTCTGATCCCGACTATTCACTTGCCTTCTCTGTGACTTTGGGCTACTCACTTCAAGTCTCTCTACCTCAGTTCTCTCAGCCGTAAAACGGGGATTCAGCACCCCTCTGGACTGTAAACCCGTTGTGGGAAGGGAACTTTTCTGTCATACTGTGATACTGTACTCTCTCGAGCGTTTGCTCCGCACACAGAAAGCGCTCATTAAATACAGTTCGCTGGCCGACCGAGGCACTCTTTACGCGGCGGTGTCGGCTCTCAACTGTTTATCGATGACTACGATCGCGGAGGCTGGCCTGCCCGGAGAGGAAGGGCCGTCTGCTCTTCAATAATAACGACAGTATTAAGAATAATCGTAGCGTTGGTATACGTTAAGCCCTTACTATGTGCCGAGCACTGTTCTAAGCGCTGGGTGATCAGGGTGATCAGGTCGTCCCGCTTGAGGCTCACAGTTAACCCCATTTTACAGATGAGGGAACTGAGGCCCAGAGAAGTTAAGTGACCTGCCCACGGTCACACAGCTGACGAGTGGCAGAGCCGGGATTCGAACCCAAGACCTCCGGCTCCCAAGCCCGGGCTCTTTCCACTGAGCCACGCTGACTTCCCCAGTAATGATAAAATGGCATTGGGTAAGTGCTTATTACGGGTTCCAGCACTGTAGTAAGTGCTGGAGTAGGTAGAAGGTAATCAGGGCCGTTACAGTCCCTGACCCACATGGGGCTCACTGTCTAAGCAGCGTGGCTCAGTGGAAAGAGCACGGGCTTGGGACTCAGAGGTCATAAGTTCGAATCCCGGCTCTGCCATTGGCAGCCGTGTGACTGTGGGCAAGTCACTTCACTTCTCTGGGCCTCAGTTCCCTCATCTGTAAAATGGGGATTAACGGTGAGCCTCACGTGGGACGACCCGATTCCCCTGTGTCTACCCCAGCGCTTAAAACAGTGCCTGGCACATAGTAAGCGCTTAACAAAAACCAACATTGTTATTATTATTAAGTAAGAGGAGAAAAAGGAAAAATGGAGGCAGGGAGAGGAAAAAGGTATAGGGTAGGGTTAGGGAGGAGGGAGAGAATAAAAGACAAATGGAAGGAGATAAAAGGAGAGGTGGAAGGAGTGAGATGAAGAGAGGTAAAGGGAGGGAGGAAGAGAAAAAGAGAGGTGGAAGGAGGGAGAGAAAAGATAAAGGGATGGAGGGAGAGAAAAAAGCAGGAGAGAGAGAGAAAGGGGAAGGGAGGGAGGGAAAGAAAAAGAGTGGGAAAGAGTGGGAGGGAGGGAAAAAGTGGAAAAGTGAGGGAGGGAGAGAAAAAGAGAGAAAAGGAGGGAAAGAGAGAAAAAGAAAGGAAGAAGAAAGAGAGAAAAAAAGGGGGCGGCAGGGAGAGCACATAAATGCTGTCCTCCAGTTAAGCATCTAATGCTACCGCTGATGAATTCTGTCTCAGGCTAGTTTGGGCTTAGAAGAAGTCTGGTCAGATGAGATTCCCGGTGCCCTTGCTGAAAGCTATTCTTTCTAACTCCCTCCCTCTTTCTTCCTCTCTCCCAACCTCCTCCACTGGGTGGCTGTTTAGGCAGGGGAGAAGGAGCGGGCCCTTCTTGTCAGGTGGTTCAATCAATCACTTGTACGTACTGAGCTCTCACTGGGTGCAGGGCACCGTACTAAGTGCCCGGGAGAGTCCAACGCAACAATACAACAGCTTCGGTCGCTACTCACGACGAGCTTACAGTGCAAAAGGAGTCTAAGGGCTCAGAGTTTGTCGAGAGCACCGGAGCATAGACTGATCGTTTTTTAAAGCACCAGGCTACGTGACCCTGTGGTGGTCTTGCGATAGTAGTTACGGTGTGTACTGAACGTCCCCTGAGAGCAAAGCACTGTGCTAAGCTCTCGAAGGTAAGCTCGTCCGGGGGGGGGACTGTGTCTATCCATCGGTGGTTTTTTTTTGAGCGCTTAATAATAATAGTGTCGGTATCTGCTAAGCGCTTACTACGTGCCGAGCACTGTTCTAAGCGCTGGGGTAGATACAGGGGAATCAGGCTGTCCCGCGTGAGGCTCACCGTTAATCCCCGTTTTACAGATGAGGGAACTGAGGCCCAGAGAAGTGAAGTGACTTGCCCACAGTCACTCAGCTGACAAGTGGCGGAGCCGGGATTCGAACTCATGACCTCTGACTCCCAAGCCCGGGCTCTTGCCGCTGAGCCTTGAGAGAGTACAATACAACGGAATTAGCGGAAACGTTTCCCGGCATGGCCATAAAGAGCCTACGGTCTAGAAAGGGAGGCTGAGAGGAATAGACACAAGCTTTTTATAATATATAAATTAAAGATATTCATTCAAACGTATTTACCGAGCGCTTACTGTGTGCGGAGCACTGTACTACGCACTTGGAACGTACGATATGTGCTCCGTGACTCATATTCTCTCAAGCGCTCAGTACAGCGCTTTGCCTACAATGCTCTGCTCCCGGTAAGTTTTCGATAAATGCCCTTGTACAGTGTTCTGCACTCAGTAAGCGCTCAATAGATATGATCGATCGATTGGTTCCAAAGGAAGCATGGGGTGATGAATCGATCAGTGGTATTTATTGTTTATTCCGTGGCGGACAGTGTACCGACCACTTGGGAGAGTTCGATTCGATTGAGTATATACCTTTAAATTATTCGTTATGAATTGCTTGTGTACATTACTTGTGTGGGTCAGTGGAAAAGAGCCCGGCCCTGGCAGTCAGAGGTCATGGGCTCGAATCCCGGCTCTGCCACTTGTCAGCTGTGTGACTGTGGGCGAGTCGCTTTGCTTCTCTGGGCCTCAGTTCCCTCATCTGTAAAATGGGGATGGAGACTGTGAGCCTCACGTGGGACAACCTGATCACCCTGTATCTACCCCAGCGCTTAGAACAGTGCTCGGCACATAGGAAGCGCTTAACAAATACCAACATTATTACATTACTATCACCTCAATATCTACCTCCTCCTCTAGACTAACAGCTCATTATGGGCAGGGAATGTCTGCTAATTTTCTTGTATTCTCCCTAGAGCTTAGTCCAGTGCTCTGCTCAAGGTAAGTGCTCAGTAAATACCATTGATTGATAAACGTGATCCCTCCGCACGAAGAAGTTACAATAACTGCCGTGTGGGAGAAGCAGCGTGACTCGGTGGAAAGAGCACGGGATTGGGAGTCCGGGGTCGTGGGTTCTAATCCCAGGTTCGCCACTTATCAGCTGTGTGACTTTGGGTAAGTCACTTAATTTCTCTGTGCCTCAATGACCTCACCTGTAAAATGGAGATTAAGATCGTGAGCCCCACCTGGGACAACCTGATCACCCTGTATCCCTCCCAGTGCTTAGAACGGTGCGTCACACATAGTAAGTGCTTAGCAAGTGCCATCATTATTATTATTTTGGGCAAAATGCTTCACTTATCTGTGCCTCAGTTCCCATATCTGCAAAATGGGGATTCAATCCCTGTTTTCACCTCCTACTATGCTGTGAGCCCCATTCTGGACCTGATAATCTTGTGATTTCCCCAGCTTTTAGTAATAATGTTGGTATTTGTTAAGCACTTACTATGTGCAGAACACTGTTCTAAAAGCTAGTAGGGAGTTTGGCATATAGCAAGCACTTAACAAATACAACTAATATTATTATCATCATAATTATTATTGTTGTCATCGTTATTATTATTGTTGTTCGTTCTGTTATTATTATGAAGAGGTTTTCCCCGCTCTGAAGGACCTTATACTCTGTTGAGACTAAAAGGGGATTTTGAAGTCTAATTGATTCCCGAAATGACCAGTTTGTATTTAGAATGAAACGGTGTTCTGAGGCTTGTATTGATCCTCGACCGGGAATTGGATTTTGTAAACGTTTTAGTCTCGACCAGTGGCCGAAACTTGAGATTCGAAACTCGGTTCTCCCCTCGAAAGCTCGAACGTTCATCGAAGGGCACCAGTATTCTGCAGTGCAGTGGAGGAAGACAGGAGTTCCCCTGCCCGAGAACCCGAGTGAAAATTTTTCAGCGGCAGAATTATGGCGCGTACAGTCAGCTTCACGGCGCAAGTAAGGCAAAGGAAGACTTCTGATATCGTGGTAGGTAAAGTGAGAGAATCGAGGAAGATGTGGAGGAAGAACCGTTGATCTTGGGTTTTAGTTCTCTTAATATATCGTTCCATCTCACTCTCAGCGATTGGCACTAATTAGCGGTAATTGCTCCGCAGCAACAAGTATCATCATCATTTCTTTATTGTACATTACATGTACTCAAATGAAATTATAAAGCACCCTCAAATTTCCTTCATTTGCAAACTGTATAATGCTGATTTTTTTGTGGCTTGATGATTTAGTTCTATGTTTCATAAAACACACAGGCCCTTAGCTGGGCCTTATTATTATTATTATTGTTATCTTATTGTTAAGCACTTATTACATGCTAAGCACTGCATTAAGTGCTGGGATAGATGCAAGTTAATCCAGTCGGAAGCAGGCCCTGTCCCAAATGGGGCTCATAGACTAAGTAGGAGAGAGAAGGATTTAATCCCCATTTTCCAGATGAGGTAATGAGGCTCAGAGAAGTGATGTAACTTGGCCGAGGTCATACAGCAGACTTGGTGGAGCTGGGATCAGAACCCAGCTCTTCTGCCTCCCAGACCTGTGCTCTTTCCCCTAGTTCATGCTATTTCTCTGTTTAAGTGAACTGGTTCTTCTCTCAGACAGGGCAGGGCCCATATCTTCTATCTCAACAGTACTCTCCCAAGCACCTAGAACAGTGCTCTGCACTGAACTGGTGCTCAATAAATTCCACTGATTGATTGATTGATTGATTGGAAGACGTTTATATGGTGGAGAGACAGTGTGGCCTAGTGGAAAGAGTATGGGTCTGGGATTCAGGAGCCCTGGATTCTCTCCTAGCTCCACCACTGGCCTGCCGGGTGACTTGGGGCAAGTCATGTCAACCCTCCCGGCCTCAGGTCCCTCATCTGTAAAATGGAAAGAGGATCCCTGCTCTCCTGCTCTCTGAGTGGCTTAATGCTACTGGGGCCTGGGTTCGTCTCCATTCTGAGACTCGTATCTACTCCAGCTCGTAACACAACGCGTTCCTCCTCTGTCTCTCACCCCCTAACCGTGTGAGTCCCTCAGGGTTCAATTCTGAATCCTCTTCTATTCTCCATCTACACACCCTCCCTTGGAGAACTCATTCTTTCCCATGGTTTCAACTCTCAACTGTGCGGCTGATTTCCACATCTCCATCTCCAACCCTGATCTCTCTCCTCTGCTGTCTCACATTTCCATTTGCCTTCAGGATATCTCTACTTGGGTGTCCTACTTGTCCGGAGCCCCTACTGAGGTCTTTGCCTTGCCTGGCCTCTCCCAGGTGGCTAAATAATAAGAATAATTATGGGATTTGTTAAGTGCTTAGTATGTGCCAAGCACTATTCTTAGCACTGGGGTAGATACAAGGTGATCAGGTTATCCCACGTGGGGCTCACAGTCTTCGTCTCCATACGGGGTCATCGGGTTGTCTCACGTGGGGCTCACAGTTAATCCCCATTTTACAGAGGAGGTAACTGAGGCACAGAGAAGTGAAGTTGCTTGCCCAAGATCACGCAGCAGACGAGTGGCGGAGCCGGGATTAGAACCCCCGTCCTCTGACTCCCAAGCCCGGGCTCTCTCAACTTAGCCACGCTGCTTCTCTAAAGAGTCACCTCCCCCAGACTCCCGCTCCCCTTGGATGAGATTCTTGGATGCCCTCCACCCAGATTTCCGATCCCCTGGATCGAGGTCCGTAGACTCGCCTCCCCCGGTTTCCCGGTCCCTGGGATGAGACCTGTAGATACACCCCCGACACTGGGCAGCTCTAATTAACCAGGTGTTCCTCCTGGGTCAGGCACTCGCTGACAAGTTCGAAGTGAAACCAAACCACCGCTGTGTACTGTGGAAAACTTTATTCCATGCTTAGTCTAACTAAAACGGGGGGTGGTGGGGAGGTAAAGGTAATTGAGGTAATTGAGCTAGAGCGTCCCAGCTCCTTCGGATATTTCGAAGCCCTTCGTCAATGACGTATGAAAATACCATCAGTTCTTCTTGGAAGCGTCACGGCTTCCTTAAGAACTAAAGTTTTATTGTGTGGTTGTACATTTAAACACACAACCTCTCCTTCCCCCCAGCCTCTCCTATACACACATATTAAATGCTTAGGCTACATTTATCAAAACTGTAATGATGTATTTATTAATGATATACTGAAATACATATGTGTTTATATTTGATTACTAAGCATAGTAGGGTGAATGATTATTTTTTTCAAATGTACAAAGTCGTAGTGATATATTTAGTACTGATATTTGGTGTGCACACCTAAACGCGCACATGCAGAGACACAGAATAGCTACCCATCAGACTGGATTCGCCAAGTTCGTACTGTCAGGGGAGTTCAAGGAGTCCAGCTGTCCACAACATGGCGGCCTGGTTCGAGTCTTAGAATTAGCAAACACGTTCCCTGCTCATGATGATTCATCTTCCCCGAACATACACACTACTAATCATAGATGGGGAGCCCCTTGAGGGACAGGCTCTGGGTCCATTTCCCCCCTGTGTAGTCTTTCTCCACGCTTAGTACTCGTACCGCAGTGCTCTGCACACAGTAAGCGCTTAATACATATCACTGATCGATTCAGGCGGGCTGGTTCTCCAAACACAGCGCGTGGGCACGGTGAGGACTTGGACGGTGGCGACTATTATCAGTTCGTTCCTGCTTTCAGAGATATTATTGAGTGCTTACTGTGTGTAGAGCACTGTTCTAGGCGCTTGGGAGAGGATCGTTATAGTAATAATAATGTTGGTATTTGTTGAGCGCTTACTAGGTGCCGAGCACAGTTCTAAGCGTTGGGGGAGATACAAGGTGATCAGGTTGTCCCACGTGGGGCTCACACACTTTTAATCCCCATTTTACAGATGAGGGAACTGAGGCCCAGAGAAGCGAAGCGACTCGCCCACAGTCACACAGCTGACAAGTGGCAGAGCCGGGAGTCGAACCCGTGACCTCTGACTCCGAAGCCCAGGCTCTTCCCACCGGGCCACGCTGCTTCACCAAGAGAACAATCAACGGACACACATCGGTGTTTAAAGGACGTGCTGAGGATCTCCTGACTGTGAGTGACCTGACCTCGGTGGAAATGACAACGAGACCCCCCCCCCCCCCCCCTCCACCCCGCCACCACTCCAGGAACATCCAGACCCCGAACGAGAGGACACTCCCGGGCTAAGCTCCTGTCTAACCTTTCTCGTTGAAAGCGATAACTCTCCGCAATGTCTGGAAGGTATGTTAACTAATCTCTTCAAAGGTCACTTGTCTTTAATTGAGCTAGAGTGTCCCAGCTCCTTCTGATATTTTGAAGCCCATCCATCAGTGACGTATGAAAATACGGTCACTTCTTCTTGGAAGCTTCGCGGCTTCCTTGAGGACTGAAGTTTTATCGCGAGGTTGTACGTTTAAACACACAACCTCCCCTTCCCGCTCCCCTATACACGTCTATTAAATGCTTATGCTACATTTATCAGAACTGTAATGATGTATTTATTAATGATAGACTGAAATATACATATGTTTATATTTGATTACTAAGCATAGTAGGGTGAACGATTGTTTATTTTTTTCAAACGTACAAAGTCACAGTGATATATTTAGTACTGATATTTTGGTGTGTGCATATACAGATAGATAGATGTATATATACGTATATGTAAATATCAAGCATAGTAAGTGGAGTGATTTGTCATTTTCTTATATGTGCGTGTAAAAGCCACTTACCTCCCATGCCATTTGGGAATGCTTATGGACATTTTGGACTTGATCAGGAAACAAATGGCATTTACCGAGCGCTTGTCGTGTGCAGAGCGCTGTGTACCGCACACTGGAGAGAGGACAATTTTTTCCTTGGGAATCGACAAAATCTGCTGTGATTTTTCAAAGTGACCCCCGAACTGCCCAAACTCACCTGCCTCCAGCATGAGGGTGGGAATGGCGGGCGTGTTTTGAGCCCACCCACGGATCTGGGCCGAGTGCTAAGCTTCCCGACTCCTGTCCGTGGTCCTTCATCCACCACTATCCGCTGACTGCGGCCGGAATTCTAGATTGTAGACCGGAATCTGGCTACTATCTCTGCTATATTGGACTCTCTCATGTGCTTAGTATGGTGCTCTGCACTCAATAAGTGCTCAGTGAATACCACTGATTGATGCTGGATGGAAAACCCTCTCTTCCTCACCTATTTTATTTCACTATTTGCCTATAATAATGTTGGTATTTGTTAAGCGCTTACTATGTGCAGAGCACTGTTCTAAGCGCTGGGGTAGATACATGAGGCTCACAGTCTTACTCTCCATTTTACAGATGAGGGAACTGAGGCACAGAGAAGTTGAGTGACTCGCCCACAGTCACACAGCTGACAAGGGGCAGAGCCGGGATTCGAACCCATGACCTCGGACTCCCACGCCCGGGCTCTTTCCACTGAGCCACGCTGCTTCTTTTCCGCTAGTATTTAGGACCTGATTTACACGCTCTTCATGTAAATATGTCCTTTAATGGATGCCCAGGCCGCACACTGTGCTCTTCTAATGCCAACCTGCTCACTGTACCTCGATCTCGTCTCTCTCTCCACCTACCTCTCGCTTATGTCCTGCCTCTGGCCCGGAATTCCTTCCCGCTTCGTATCTGACAGTTACTCTTCCCCCTTTCAAAGACCTACTGAAGACTCGGCTCCTCCAAGAGATCTTCCCCGACTAAACCCTCACTTTCCCTATTGACTCCCGGTTCTGGGTCACTTATCAACTGGGACCTGTACCCCTTAAGCGTTTGATATTCGCCCCACACCAACCCTACAGCACTTTGGTACATATCCAACTGGAAAGTATTTTAACGTCAGTCTTCTTCCCCAGACTGTCGGCTCCCTGTGGATAATTAATGTCGGTATTTTCTTAAGCGCTTACTATGTGCAGAGCACCGTTCTAAGCGCTGGGGGAGATACAGGGCAATCAGGTTGTCCCACGTGAGGCTCACAGTTAATCCCCATTTTACCGATGAGGTAACTGAGGTACAGAAAATAATAATGTTGGTACTTGTTAAGCGCTTACTATGTGCAGAGCACTGTTCTAAGCGCTGGGGTAGTACACACAGGGGAATAAGAAGAGAGGTTAAGTGACTCGCCCACAGTCACACAGCTGACGAGCGGCGGAGCCGGGAGTCGAACCCGTGACCTCTGACTCCGAAGCCCAGGCTCTTTCCACTACCAACTCCATTTTATTGTACTCTCTCAAGTGCTTAGTGTGATGCCTCTCACACGGGAAGTGCTTAATAAATACCACCATTGATCGATTGACTGATAAAAAAACTCTACCGACTTGAGTGACCATTTATTGTCCTTTAACCAAATGCAAACAGCAAGATGTTTAGAAACTCAGAATACCTTTTTCTTTTATACTCGACTTGAAGACAAATCAACCAATTAAGTCAATCCATGGCATTTAGTAAGTACCTTCTGTGTCCAGGGCATAGTACTAAATGCTTCAAATAAAGCAGAGACTGGATATCAGTGGATGGATCAGGCTTACTAAGTCTATAATAAATAAGAGAGTGGGCTTGGGAGTCAGAGGTCATGGGTTCTAATCCCGGCTCCACCGCTCGCCAGCTGTGTGACTTAGGGCAAGTCACTTCACTTCTCTGTGCCTCAGTTCCCTCATCTGTAAAATGGAGATTAAAACTGTGAGCCCCACGTGGGACAACCTGATCACCTTGTATCCCCCCAGCGCTTAGAGCAGTGCTTTCCCATTTAGACTGTGAAACCGTCGTTGGGCCGGGATCGTCTCTGTCTGTTGCCAAATTGTACATTCCAAGCTCTTAGTACAGTGCTCTGCACATAGTAAGCGCTCAATAAATACTATTGAATGAATGATAATAATAATAATGTTGGTATTTGTTAAGCGCTTCCTATTTGCCAAGCATTGTTCTAGGTGCTGGGGTAGATACAAGGTAATCACCTTGTCCCAGGTAGGGCTCACAGTCTTCATCCCCATTTTCCAGACGAGGTACTGAGGCACAGAGAAGTTAAGTGACTTACCGAAGGTCACACAGCTGGCAGGGGGCCGAGCTGGGATTAGAACCCATGACCTCGGGCTCCCAAGCTCGAGCTCTTTCCACTAAGCCACGCTGCTTCTCTATCATACTCAAGTGCCCAGATCAGTGTTCTGCACACAGTAGACACCCATTTAGTACCGTAGACGGATTCACTGAGTAAATACATCATCCAACTATTGGGATTCAGGAGCACTGAATAAAGACAGTCCACCCTCTTTTTTTTAATGGTATTTGCTAAGAGCTTACTAGGTGTCAAGCACTGTTCTAAGCACTGCAGTAGATACAAGTTAATCAGGTCAGGCACAGTCTAAGTATTGAATTCCCATTCTACAGTTAAGGAAACTGAGACCCAGAGAAGCGAGGTGACCTCATCCAAGGTTACGCAGCAGGCAAGCGACAGAGCCGGGTTTAGAACCCGTGGCGCCTGACTCCCAGGCCCGTGATTTTTCCAGTAGGCCAGGCTACCGCCTACTTCAGTAGTGTAAATATTTACCAAATGTTTTCTGCGGGCAGATCGCTATACTAAGTGCTGAGAGAAAATAAACAGGTGGGAATCGGCCCTAGTCCCCGTCACTCTTGAAATTCATAATCTAAGAACACCTCTTGTCGTCTGCCCTTATCTCCTTCCACTCTCTCCCCCCCGTCCTCACCGATATCCGCCTCACGCCCAGCTCTGATCTGCCCCAGTAAACACCGTTAATCCTCCCTCGCCAGAGAAAGTTTTCGAGCTCCTTCAATTTTGTGAGCTCAGCTCTTCTGCAAGACCGAATTCCCTTATCTTAGCTGGGTTTCGGTCGCCTTGGTTACCACTTCTGGGCCTCCCGATTCCCGCCCTGCCCCGCTCTCCCTCCCTACGGGATCCACTCCCCCCGGGAGGAGTCTGGGAAAAATGGTGGTTAGCATGATGGTCCTGCAGAGGTCATCTTTGTTCTCTTCCCGATCCCCCTCGGCCCTCGGTCTCGCCCCTCCACCAGGGCCTCGAACATTTCCTTGTCCAAGCTCTGACGATAGGACAGTCGTCTAGCCCCGGTCAGTGTAATTTTTGAGCACTTACTGGGTGCAGAGCACTGTCCTAAGTGCTAGGGAGAGTACAATATGACAGACACTCTCCCTGCCCACAACGAGTTTACAGTCCAGAGGGTGCCCTAAGCAGTTTCTAATAATAATAACGATAATCGTGGCGTTTGTTAAGTGTTTACTATGTGCCAAGCACTGTTCTAAGCACTGGGGTAGATCCAAGGTAATCAGGTTGTCCCACGTGGGGCTCACAGTCCTAATTTTACAGACGAGGTAAATGAGTCGCAGAGAAGAGAAGTGACCGGCTCGAAGTCACACAGCTGATAAGTGGTGGAGCCAGGATTAGAACCCACAACTCTTTCCGCTAAGCCACTCTGCCTTTCTAGTAAGCTCGTTGCGGGCAGGGAACGTGTCTACCGTATCTGTTGGATTGTATTCTCCCGAGCACTTAGTACAGTGCTCCGTGCCTCAATAAATACCCCTGATCGTTTGATTTGATTGCTTGAGACACAGCATGGCCTAGTGGAAAGAACGCGGGCTTGGGAGTCAGAGGCCTCGGGTTCTAATCTCAGATCCTCCACTCGTCTGCTGGGTGATCTCTGTCAAGTCACTTCCCTTCTCAGGGCCTTTTCTGCAGAACGGGGATTTAATAATTGTTCTCCCTCCTACTTAAACCGTGAGCCCTTTATGCGACTTGATTACATTGTATCTACCCCAGCACTTAACACTTAGCAAACATCATCAGTACGATTATTATTATTATTAGAAACAGTATGATGTAGTGGACAGAACACAGGACAGAGAGTCAGAAGTCTTGGGTTCTAGTGCTGGCTCTGCCTCTAACCTGCCGCGAGACCTTGGGCGAGTCATTTCGCCTCTCTGGACTTGTGTTTCCTCATCAGTAAAACAGGGATAAGACCCTTGTTCTTCCTCCCTCTTAAACTACAAAATTGGGATGAGGATCCTGTCTGAGCTGCTGTGTTTTATCCAAACCCCGAGGCTTGACACCTAGTAAGCGCTTGGTAAATACCGTCATTATTATCAGTCAATCGATCAATGTCATTTATCCAGCCCACACCGTGTGCAGAGCAAGCGTCGCTCAGTGGAAAGAGCCTGGGCTTGGGAGTCAGAGGTCATGGGTTCGAATCCCGGCTCTGCCACCTGTCAGCTGTGTGACTGTGGGCAAGTCACTTCACTTCTCTGGGCCTCAGTTCCCTCATCTGTAAAATGGGGATCGACTGTGAGCCTCACGTGGGGCGACCTGATGACCCTGTATCTACCCCAGCGCTTAGAACAGTGCTCTGCACGTAGTAAGCGCTCAATAAATACCAACATCATTATTATTATTATTATTACTACACGCTTCGGAGAGTACATCACCAGAGTTGGTAGACATGTTCCCTGCCCACAAGCAATCAGTGGTCTTAACTGAGCTCTTACTGTGCGCAGAGCACTGAATAAATAAAATAAAATAAATGGTGGTATTTGTTAAGCGCTTACTATGTGCAAAGCACTGTTCTAAGCGCTGGGGGATACAAGGTAATCAGGTTGCCCCACGTGGGGCTCACAGTTTTAATCCCCATTTTACAGATGAGGTAACTGAGGCACAGAGAAGTGAAGTGACTTGCCCAAAGTCACACGGCTGGCAAGTGGCGGAGCCGGGATTCGAACCCATGAACTCTGACTCCCAAGCCCATGCTCTTTCCACTGTACCACGCTGAACTAGGCACTCGGGAGAGTACAATTTAACAAAGCTGACAGACACGTTCCCTGCCTACAGTAATTACGCTAAGCAGATGTAAACTCTCCTGGATGATGTCTTGAGTGTTGTAGACAAAGAGAAATCTTCCCGCCGATACAACAGAGTTCGGAGTTATGTTCCCTGCCTACAGTTAATCAGTTCTATTTAATGATAATAATAATGTTGGTATTTGTTAAGCGCTTACTACATGCAGAGCACTGTTCTAAGCGCTGGGGTACATACAGGGTCATCAGGTTATCCCACGTGAGGCTCACAGTTAATCCCCATTTTACAGACGAGGTAACTGAGGCACAGAGAAGTGAAGTGACTTGCCCGCAGTCACACAGCTGACAAGTGGCAGAGCCGGGAGTCGAACCCATGACCTCTGACTCCGAAGCCCAGGCTCTTGCCACTGAGCCACTGAGCACTGAGCGTGTGCGGAGCACTGAACTAGACACTTGGGAGACTGCAATATACAATAGAGTCGGTAAACGCGTTAGCTGACCACCGTTACAATGGTGAGCAGATGGAATCCCTCCTGGAATAAGTCTTGGGTGTTGGAGACAAAGAGAAATCTCTCTTCCCTCCCCACCGAAGTGAAGTTTGTAAGCCCGTCAAACGGCAGGGACCGTCTCTATCTGTTGCCGACTTGTTCATTCCAAGCGCTTAGTACAGTGCTCTGCACGTAGTTAAGCGCTCAATAAATACCACTGAATGAAAGTTCGTGCCTGGAGGACCTACCTGCTCTCCATTCGGTAAGAACACTCTGGCCTGGAAGCTGAGCCGCATGACCTAAGACCTGAAAGAACTCTGGCTCGCTCAAGTCTGGTGAGATTTTCCAAAGTCAGGCCCTGCCAGGAGGCATGAAATAAGAGCTCTCGGTAAGCGCGCTGCGGGCAGGGAATGTGTCCGTTTATTCAATAGTATTTATTGAGCGCTTACTATGTGCAGAGCGCTGTACTAAACGCTTGGAATGTCCAGTTCGGCAACAGATAGAGACAATCTATTTAGTGGTATAGCATACTCTCCCAAGCGCTTAGTAAAATGCTTCGCACAAAATAAGTGCTCAATAAATGCAAATGAACGAATAATAACAATAATAATAATGACGACGATGGTATTCGTTAAGCGCTTACTATGTGCCAAGCCCTCTTCAAAGCACTGGGGGAAAATAGAAGGGCATCAGGTAGTCCCATGTGGGGCTCGCAGTCTTCATCCCCCTTTTACAGATGAGATAACTGAGGCCCAGAGAGGTAAAATGACTCGCCCAAAGTCACACAGCTGACAGGCGGTGGAGCCGGGATTCGAACCCACGACCTCTGACTCCCGAGCCCCCGCTCTTGCCACTAAGCCACGCTCCTTCAAGTAAGTCAAATAAGTCGACCAAGTCAGCGGAGGAATGACCTGTGTGGAATTTTGGTGCGTACCACAGAACTATTTTGTTTCACAAATTACGATGACATTTCAGGCCCAGAGAATCTAACGAAATGTCTCCTTCACCTCTTTAGCTCTTCCACGTGACGCACGTCTCACTGGGTTTCGGCGTTTGTGGTAATTTAATGCTTTACAGTGAAAAATGACCCAATCCTCGGTCAACGGAGAGAAAACATTATGTAGTATCCTCTGCGGGGCCTGTTATGGCTACTCCACCCATCCACGGAGCGCCTTGAGGGGCAGGGTGGCCTAATGGGAAGATCCCGGGCCTTGGAGTGGGAGGCCCTGGGTTCTAATGCCGGCTGGGCCGCTTGCCTGCTGTGTGACCTTGGGTAAGTCATGTAACTTTTCCACGCCTAAGTCGCCTCCCCTGTAAAATGGGGGTTCGATATCTGTTCTCCCTCTTTCTTAGACTGGGGGCCCCGTGCAGAACGGGGACTGCATCTGACCTGATGATCTTGTCTTGATCACAGGGCTTAGCATGGTGTGTAGCCCAAGTTAAGCTCTTAACATACACCATCATTATTATCATTACTATTTTTGTTCAGGGATTGTCTCTGTTGCCGATTTTTCCATTCCAAGGGCTTAGTGCAGTGCTCTGCACATAGTAAGCGCCCAGTGAATACTATTGAATGAATGTTATTCCATCCCTGGGTTACACTGCACTCCTACTAAATCCTGGGCTCTGTAATCCACTCCTGGACTGAATTAATTAATTAACGTTGGTATTTGTTAAGCGCTTACTATGTGCAGAGCACTGTTCTAAGTGCTGGGGTAGAGGCAGGGTAATCAGGTTGTCCCACGTGGGGCTCACAGTTAACCCCCATTTTACAGATGAGGTCACTGAGGCACAGAGAAGTGAAGCGACTTGCCCACAGTCACGCAGCTGACGAGTGGCGGAGCCGGGATTCGAACCCATGACCCCCGACTCCGAAGCCCGGGCTCTTTCCACTGAGCCACGCCGCCTCATCTTAATGAAGTTTGAAATGCGGAATTTACTTTAAGATACTTGCGAAACAGAATGGCCTAGCGGATAAAGGGTCTGGGAGTCAGAAGGATTTGGGTCCTGATTCTGGCTCCATCTTTTATCTGCTGCATTACCGTGGGCAAGTCATTTCCCTTCTTCTGGGCCTTAGTTCCCTCATCTTAAAATGGGGATTCAGACTGCAAGCCCCATGTGGGACAGGGTCTGTGTCCAACTTGATTAACTTGCATCAACCCCGGCACTTAGTTCAGTTCCTCGCACGTAGAAAGCACTTAACAAATGCCATTAAAAAATAAAAGTGAAAAGTTTATGAGGAGTTTACACAGTCCATCACTAACTGTTTTAAAGAGAGGTGATATAATCCAACATGCCCGAAATTAAATGTGCTATCTGCATATGAATCTCACCACATTAACACCAGCTCTGAACAAATAGCGATCGCATTACGTGTTTTAATATTTTGTCAGTACCGTTCAATTATATTCCTAATGGTAGCTTTTAAACTGCCACTCTGTCCTGGCAAATACTTCATTTGAGAAAAAAATTCAAAGGAATAAAAGGTCTGTTTTTCTGACTTGATTCACGTTTTAGCTCTGCTAAACTTTTGCAGTGGAAATTGCCAAGCTGAGAACATCGGGATTTAACAGTCTGAGAAGGGAAAATGTGGGAAATGTGTATTCCGATACCGGGGGTTGTATTTTGATCACTCTAAAGTGCTTTATTATAGTTGATAATAGTAATGATAATAATAAAAATTTCGTTTTTTTAGAAGTACTTACTAAGTGCTAGTGGTAACCGGATTATTTGTTAAGTGCCCGCTGTGTGAGGGGATTTAGGGTAGATGCAGCATAATCGGGTCAGACACAGTCCCTGTCCCACACAGGGTGTGCAGACTGAGAGGGAGGGAAAAACCAGCAGTTCAGCTCCATTTAACAGATAACAGAGGTGCGGAGAAGTGTAGTGACCTGCTCGAGGTCACGCAGCTGAGATTAGAACTCGGGTCCTCCGACTCCCAGGCCTGTGTCCCTTCTCTTAGGTCAGCAGCCCCATAACATGTCTTGTTCGGAAACACAATCGCTGCCCACGTGAGACATTAAGCCTGAAGGGACTAATAAATGCTAAACGTAGTCTAGATCCACTCTACTCTCCCACTTTCTCAGTGCAGTGTTCTGCGCGCAGTAGCGGCTCAATAGTTACCACTGATTGATTAGATACTGTGGCTACTAATTGATCAGATATCGTGGCTACCGGGGCCTTTGCTTCGGGTACCTTCATGTTTGAATGACAAACTACCCAAAAGAAAAATGTATTCATCGGCATCGTCGATCAGACACATCCTCATCCATCGAAGAGAAGCGGCGCGGCTCAGTGGAAAGAGCCCGGGCTTGGGAGTCGGAGGTCATGGGTTCGAATCCCGGCTCTGCCACTTGTCAGCCGTGTGACTGTGGGCGAGTCACTTCACTTCTCTGTGCCTCAGTTACCTCATCTGTAAAACGGGGATTAACTGTGAACCTCACGTGGAACAACCTGATTACCCTGTATCTCCCCCGGCGCTTGGAACGGTGCTCGGCACACGGTAAGCGTTTAACAAATGCCAACATCGTTATTATCGACCGGTATTTATTGAGCTCTTACTGTGCGCAGAACACTTTACTGAGCTCCTTAGAGAATAGGATATAACACAATGAGCTTACGGTCTAGAGAGGGAGATGGACATTAATATAAATGAATAATACTAATGAGAGATCATCATTGCTCCATCGAGCTACGGAGCAGGGATTCTCTCTGCTGGACTTCACCATCGCCCTATCCAGTGAAATTCCCGATTGTCCGGAGGTTACTCTGTTCACGATCAGTCTTTAAACTCTGGCTCACATCACATCAAAAACTATCCTGAAACCCTTCCCTAGATCAAACAGGCTCTCTGAGATCTCGACCAAGATAAGATAAAGCACGCTGCAGAGATAGAAGCCTAATTAGCGAGTTTCACTTTCACCATTGCACATGATTAGAGATAGGATCAAAACCACCTCGTGGTCAGAAGCGGGCTATTTCGGGGAAAATTATCCTTTGGCTAATAAATCTCTCCACTGCCTTGCTTCCCAGGATGGATGGAATCAGATTGGGAGGAGTTTATTGTAGAAGATCGTGAAAACGAGGTTTCCAGAGAAGCAGAAGCAGCCGAAGAGAACTAGCGTGGCCTAGGGGATAGAGTCCGGGCCTGGGAGTCCGAAGATCGAGGTTCCCGTCTTGGCTCTACCGCTCGTTTGCTGTGTGATCTTGGGCGAGTCGCTTTGCTTCTCTGTGCCTCCATTATAATAATAATAATGGTGGTATTTGTTAAGCGCTGACTATGTGCCCAGCACTGTTCTAAGCGCTGGGGGGATACAAGGTGATCAGGTCGTCCCACGTGGGGCTCACAGTTCTAATCCCCATTTTACAGATGAGGTAACTGAGGCACAGAGAAGTGAAGTGACTTGCCCAAAGTCACACAGCTGACAAGCGGGGGAGCCGGGATTCGAACCCATGACCTCTGACTCCCATTATCTCATCTGTCAAATGGGGATGAAGACTGGGAGCCCCATGTGGGACATGGACTCTGTCCATCGCGATTAGCTTGTCTCCACCCCAGCGTTTAGTACAGTGCCTGGCATATAGTGAGCTCTTAACAAATGCCATTATCATTACTATATGCAACTGGTCTTTATGCTGCCTGCGGTTGTATTTTGATTGACCCAGCGATAACCTGGATAAGCACAGGCTGAGACATCTCCTTCACCATTCCACTGAAGCTAGCATCCACCCCCGGAACGACGTTCTGGATGTGGCTTTCGGGGAACCGCTTCAACTCGACTCGCAGTGTGGCTTAGTGAAAAGAGCCCGGGCCAGGGAATCAAAGGACCTGCGTTCTATTCCCAGTTCTGCCACTTACCCGTTGGGTGACTTTGGGCAAGTCACCTCTCCGTGCTTTAGCTTCTTCCTCTTCCAACTTACTCACTGTACTTGGATCTCGTCTATCTCGCCACCACCTCTCGCCCACGTCCTGCCTCTGCCCTGGAACACCCTCCCTCTTCATATCTGACAGATGATCACTCTCCCCACCTTCAAAACCTTACTGAAGACACATCTCCTTCAAGAATCCTTCCCAGATTTAGCCCTCATTTCCTCTTTTCCTCCTCCCTTCTGCGTCCCCCTGATTTGCTCCCTTGTATTCACCCCTCCCTCAGGCCACAGCACTTACGTCCCTATCTGTAATTTATTGATTTATATTTGACCTGTTTCCCCCTCTAGACTGTAAGCTCATGGTGGGCAGGGACTTTATCAGTTTTATTGTTGTGGTACTGGTGCTCTGGGCACAGTAAGTGCTCAATACATCTGATAGATCGATCCCTCTGTAAAATGGGGACTAAATAGCTCATCTCTTATACCTTGAGTGCCACATGGCATGAGAAGCAGCGTGGCTCAGTGGAAAGAGCACGGGCTTTGGAGTCAGGGCTCATGAGTTCGGATCCCAGCTCTGCCACTTGTCGGCTGTGTGACTGTGGGCGAGTCACTTAACTTCTCTGGGCCTCAGTTCCCTCATCTGTAAAATGGGGATGAAGACCGTGAGCCCCACGTGGGACAACCTGATTCCCCTGTGTCTACCCCAGCGCTTAGAACGGTGCTCGGCACATAGTAAGCGCTTAACAAATACCAACCTTATTATTATTATTATTACATGGGGACACGGAATGACTGACCTGATGATCTTGTAGCTACACCAGCGCTTAGTATTAAGCGCTTAACCAATACCGCTATTATTATTGTCAAAGGAGCAATATTCTCTCCCGGTCGAACCCCGTGATAGGGGCGGAGTAACCGTAAGCTCCTGGTGGAGAGGTAACATAAAGACCAACTCTGTTACAGTGTCCTCTCCCAAGCACTTAGTACACTTCTCTGCCTACAGAAAGTGCTCAAACATTGACTGAAGTCAGTTTATGACATAGTGGTCTTATCGCTGGTCTTTACACGCGTCCAATCTTGGCTGACCAAAGTCTCGTCAACCCATGTCCCCCGAGCCTTGAAAAACACCCGCGGAGCAACCGTAAGTGGCCAGTGGACACGGGCAGAGCAAGAGAATCCAACAGCGGTGGCTGGTGTTTTCCCACTGTGCCGACGGTAGGCCAAGATATGAGGATGACTTGAGGTGACGCTCTCAGTTCTCGGGCGGAAGAGAACCCTGTGATCCTCCCTTCTTTTGCTTTTGAGCTTTTGGCTTTTCTCCCCCAAGTGTCTTGAATAGAAGGGAAAGAGACTTCTAGAAATGATGCGTTAATTCATGCTAATTTCCATCACAGATTTCCAAAGTAATATTTTTCATGACCCAGGACCAGAAAAATCTCAGCTCCGTGATGTTTTTGAATACGGTCGTTTATCTGGGGGGATCTTCTAATGGCTCCTGCGGGATAATTTACCTGTCATTTCTGGGCCGATCTGGCATGCAAATTAGGGGCTGGTGAGGAAATATTTAAGTGCAGAAGCAGCAGGGGCCTGAAGGGAGGGTTGGGAAACTTCCGAAACGGCACGGTGATGTTTTGTTAAAAGATATGAGGTCTGCATTAAGGCTTGTTCAGATCCAGAAGGGGCGGCTCGATCTTCGCGTGGCAAAACCTTTGTCCTGAAATAGTCATCTGCACATTCTGGAACGCCAGGCGGGCATTCATTTCCCCGCGTGAGGTTACGCTGGTGATTCGATGCCTATTGAGAATGTAAAAAAGTTTTCACAATCCGGGGCATAGATGATTACAGTCATTCTTATTATCATTAGCCTTGTGTGTGTTAAGCTTTTACCGTGGGCTAAGCGCTGCGGTCGATACAGTACAGTCGGATCAGATACACGTCTTACTTGCACATGGGGCTTGTCGTCCAATGAAGGGGGGGAGGGTGAATGGATACTTAATCCCCATTTTACAGATGAAGAAAGTGAGGCACAGGGAAGTGAAGTGACTTACCTAGGATCACACAGCAAGGAAGTGGTGGAGCCTGGATTAGTCTCCACACTCCACGAGGGCTCAGAGGAGTTGAGTACAGCGGCTCCCAGATCTGGGCCCTTTCTACTAGATTTTACAGCAGTTCAGTAGAGCGGCACTGACTGTAAACTCGATATGGTCAGGGAATGTCTGTTTATTGTTTTATCGTACTCTCTCAAGGGCTTAGTGTAGTGCTCTGCGCCCAGTAAGCGCTCAATAAATACTAATGACTGACTGAGCACTGTTCTAATTGCTGGGGTTGATGCAGGTTGGACGCAGTCCCTGTCCCACATGATGATGATGGCATTTTGTTAAGTGCTGACTATGTGCCAAGCACTGTTCTAAATGCTGGGGGGATACAAGGTGATCAGGTTGTCCCACATGGGGCTCACAGTCTTAATCCCCATTTGACAGATGAGGTAACCGAGGCACAGAGAAGCAGAGTGATTTTCCCCAGGTCACACAGCAGAAAAATTACAAGCCAGAACTGGAACCCGGGTCCTCTGACTCCCTGGCCCAAACTTAATTCACTAAGCCATACTGCTTCTCTTTCTTCAAGTCTGAATCAGCCGGGACAGGAACTGCGCTGCCTTCGGAGAGACAAAGGAAACTGGATTTAGACACAATGCTTCTGTCTCCATTTCGCCTGGGTCTTAATTGAATATGCTTTTTCCCTGGGAGATTTTTGGAAGAGAAAATCTTTCTCTCTGTTTTGAAACCTGAAGGTTGACTACTCCATATAATAATGATAATAATAATGTTGGTATTTGTTAAGCGCTTACTATGTGCAGAGCACTGTTCTAAGCACTGGGGTAGATACAGGGTCATCAGGTTGTCCCACGTGAAGCTCACAGTTAATCCCCATTTTACAGATGAGGTAACTGAGGCACAGAGAAGTGAAGTGACTTGCCCACGGTCACACAGCTGACGAGTGGCGGAGCTGGGATTCGAACCGATGACCTCTGACTCCCAAGCCCGGGATCTTTCCACTGAGCCATGCTGCTTCTTGATAGTGATAGAGATATTATAATAATAATAATGTATTTGTTAAGCACTTTCTATGTGTCAAGCCCAGTTCTAAGCACTAGGATAGCTACAGATTAATCAGGTTGGACACAGTCCCTGTTCCACGTGGGCCTCACAGCCTAAGTAGGAGAGAGAACAAGTTTTGAATCCCCATTTTACCACTGAGTAAACTGACTGATAAACTAAGTGACTTGCACAGGGTCACAACAAGTAATCGCCAAAGATGGAATTAGAACCAGGCTCTCTGACTCTGTGCTCTTTCCACCCGGCCACGCTGCTTCGTAATAACCATCCCCCATTAGACACTAAGTTAATTCAGGGCGGGGATTTTGTCTTCTAATACTATTGTGCTCTCAAGTGCTTAGGACGCTGCTCTGTATACAAAAGATGTGAAATCGATGTCTTGCGCCGTTGAGTCGTTTGCGATCCGTAGGGACACCGGCGACTCATCTCTCCTAGAACGCCCAGCTCTCCATCGGCAATTGTTCTGGTAGTGTATCAGATGGAGATGGGGCGTTCTGAGAGAGATGCGTCCACGGCGCCGCAGTGGGTCGGAGATGACTTGAAGGCATTGAACAAGACAGAATACTATTGTGCTCACTTAGCACTGTGCTCTGCATACAACAGGCACTCAGTACCACTGATCGATTGTGTACCGCATGAGTCGGTACAGTTCTTGAAGGCGGGGATCATGCCTACCCCCTCTCTTACTAATGACAATAATTATAATGATGGCATCTGTTAAGCGGTTACTATGTGCCAGGCACTGTGGAGGCAGGCAAATCCTATCTATAATTCTATTTATTTACATTAATGTCTGGTTACTTGTTTTGATGTGTACATATCTCTAGTTCTGTTTATTTATATTGATGCTACTGATGCCTGTTTACCTGTTTTGATGTCCCCACTTCTAGACTTTAAGCCCACTGTGGACAGAGATTGTCTCTGTTGCTGAACTGTACTTTCCAAGCACACAGGACAGTGCTCTGCACACAGTAAGCACTCAATAAATACAACTGAATGAAAGAATGAAATCAAGTTGGACACAGCCCCGACCCATGTGGGACTCACAGTCTTCATCCCCATTTTACGGATGAGGTGACTGAGGCACAGAGAAATGAAGTGAATTGCCCAAGGTCACATAGCAGACAAGTGGTGGAGCCGGGATTAGAAAGCGTGACCTACCGACTCCCAGACCCGCGCTCTATCCACTAAGCCGCATGCTCTATTAAAGTCTCTCAAACACTTAGGACGGCGCTCTGCACACAGAAGGCACTCAATTAATATCATTGATTGAATCATACTATTCTCTCTTTGCCCATCGGAGCCTATTTGAGAGATTCGGTTCTAAAAATACCCTCCCCGCCCCGTAGAGCACGCTGGCTCTTTCATCACTTTAGATTCCACCCCGGACTCTCGTCACCAGCTCTGGGGCTTTCCGGTCCATTTCGGGGAAACACGGGACAAAAATCACATTTGAGCTGGAGACCCTCACATCGATTCCTCCCAGGGCACGACCGCAGAGCAATCATTGTCACTCTCCAAAGCTGTCCTTGTGCCAAGAGCGTAGATCCAAGCAGCCAAATGGCCATTCCTCCCTCATACGGACGGTTAGAACTTCATTTGTGTGTGGTTTGGAATGTTGAAAAGCAGTGCACAGATTATGTGGTTACAATAGATGGAGCAAGAGCAATAAAAGTAGCAGAAAATCTCGAATTTTTCCAAATTGAAGTACGAGAAGGAAGAGGAGGCAGTAGGGCCCAGCACCGTTACTCTGGGAGTCAGGAGACATGAGTTCTGGCCTCGACTCTGCTGCGGATTTGCTGGGTGACTTTGGGAGAATCATTTGACCTCTCTGAACCTCTTTCCCGGTTGGTGAAAGGAAGAAAAGATGCTTTATCTCCCAGCTGGTTGGTCTGGGAGCCCTGTGTGATGACAGCACGGGCCTGGGAGTCAGAATTCTAATCCTCACTCTGCCACCTGTCTGCTGTGTGGCTTTGGGCAAGTCTGTTCACTTCTCTGTGCCTCATTTACCTCATCTGAAAAATGGGGATAAAGACTGTGAGCCTCATGCAGGACAGGGACTATGTCCAGCCCGATTTGTTGGTACCCACGCCAGCACTTAGTAGAGTGCCTGGAGCATAGTAAGCACTTAACAAATACCCTCATTATTATTAGTATTATTATTTTTATTTCTCAAGGGATTACTAGGTGCCAGACACTTTACTAAACCCTGAAGTAGATACGAGATAATCAGGTTGGACACGCTCCCTGCCCCTTATGGGGCTGTCTGTGTCCAACCTGTTGAATTTGTATCTACCCCAGCACTTAGAAAAGTGTTTGATGCATGGTAAGCACTTAACAAATCCAATTAAAAAATGGAGAACAGATATTTGATCGCTATCTTAGAGGTGAGGAAACTGAGGCCCAGAGAAGTGAAGTGACGTGACTTACCCAAGATCACCCGACAGTCAAGAGGGTAGAGATTGGATTAGAACCCAGGTCCTCTTAATCCCAGGCTTAGGCTCTTTCTACTAGGCTATGCTGCTCCTTAATTTACACCACCAATAAGAGGAGCCAGGATTAGTGGCTAAAATAAGATGTGGTCCTTGCTTTAGACCTGAAGGCTCTTAAAGTTAGATTTCCTTTACACCGACTTCATGCTTCTCTTACTGAGGCAGAAAGAGCAATATTTTTACCTGCTGCTCTTCAGTTCAGTGAGCAGTTATGTAAAAGTGATAGTGAACAGGTTTCTAGTGGCTGATTCAGTTCTCTATTTGATGAAACAGAATGATTTATGCCAGTGGGTATCTTCACTCAGCATGAACAAGTTGGCATGCACTTTTTTATGGTGTTTGTTAAGCGCTTATTATGTGCCAGGCGGTGTACTAAGCAGCGTGGCTCAGTGGAAAGAGCCCGGGCTTGGGAGTCAGAGGAAATGGTTTCGAAACCTGGCTCTGCCGCTTGTCAGCTGTGTGACTGTGGGCAAGTCACTTCACTTCTCTGTGCCGTAGCTACCTCATCTGTAAAATGGGGATTAAGACTGTGAGCCTCCCGTGGGACAACCTGATTACCCTGTATCTACCCCAGCGCTTAGAACAGCGCTCTGCACATAGTAAGCGCTTAACAAATACCAACTTTATTACTAAGCGCTGGGGTAGATACAAGGTAACCAATTTGGACACAGTCCATGTCCCACACGGCTTGTGTCCAGCATGGTGCTCATGGCATTAATATCCATTTGTACATGAGGTAACTGAGGACAGGGAAATTAGGGGACTTGCCCAAGGTCACACAGCAAGCAGCGGGCTGAGCCAGAATTAGATCCCAGATCCTCTGACACTCAGGCCTTTCCACGAGGCCATGCTGCTACTCTTTCAGGACAGTGATCATGTCACGTCTACCAATTCTGTGTTAATCTCCCAAGTTTAGTACAGTACTGAGAACACCCAAAACATGCTCAGTAAATACCATCGATTGCGTGATTAAATTCGGTTTCCCCCTGCACTGAGAGCGAGATAGATTACGAACACATCTGTTTCACGTGATCTTCCCCCTTAGGCACAGGTCGGAGAGCCAAACGAGACAAGTTCCCTTCCGTTTACTGAAATGTTTTCATCTGATGCAAACCACCCCTTTATTTGCTAGGTGCCTTGGAAGAGAGTGATCCATCTTCAAACAATTTCCTTTGCTCTATCAAGTAACCAATATCTCCTCATCTTTAAAGACCTGAAAAAGTTTTGTAACGTAACTGACTTAAGTTGGATTTGAATGCCAAAAGGGAGGGTGGATATGTAATACAAGCAAACGATTTTAAAATAGTCTCTGCCAATTTTTTTTTTCTGGGTTTTTTTTTTAGTCCTTCAAATTTCATAGAATAAGAGAGATATTCTCTCTTGCACTGTTGATCTAGGTCAGTAGAGAATGCAAGCTGTGTCCCATTTCTTAAAAATTGACAAGCAGAGACAAACACTCAAAGACTGTGGCCTGAGGAACTATAGATTCATTCACAATGTCTAACTCTCCAGAGAGGAATATGAAATGTCCGTAGCTGAGATTAATAAGAGGTGAGATGAATTGAGTTACTTTCTCCCAGTAGGCAAGTGAACTAGAGCAGAGTTATTTCAGGACCCCGGTCAAGACACTTACAAGGATTGGAGTATCGATGGTCTGATGGAAGGTGGTTGTTGTTTTTTAAATGTTTTTTGTTAAGCGCTTTCTACCAACTAGGCACAGTAATAAATGCTGGGGTGGATACAAGCTAATCAGGTTGGACACAGGCCACCTACCATGTGGGACTCACAGTCTCAATCCCCATTTTACAGATGAGGGAACTGAGGGCCAGAGAAGTGACTTGCCCAAGGTCACACAACAGACCTTGGGCAGAGTTAGGATTAGAAGCGTGGCTCAGTGGAAAGAGCACGGGCTTTGGAGTCAGAGGTCATGGGTTCGAATTCCCGGCTCGGCCCACTTGTCAGCTGACTGTGGGCAAGTCACTTCATTTCTCTGTGCCTCAGTTACCTCATCTGTAAAATGGGGATTAAGACCGTGAGCCCCAAGTGGGACAACCTGATTCCCCTGTGCCTACCCCAGTGCTTAGAACAGTGCTCTGCACATAGTAAGCGCTTAACAAATACCAACATTACATTATTATTAGAATCCAGGCCCTCTGACTTCCACCAAACAACAATGCTTTTCACTAGGCCATCCTGCTGCTCTGTTGATTCTGATTCTTTCAAAACACTCATAGTAAAAAGAATCTAATATATTCTGCACTTAGTACAGTGCCTGGCACATGGTAAGTCCTTAATACCACTGGAAAAAAATCTTTTGGTCTGAATTGATTATCTTAGTTCTACCCTAGCACTTAGTACAGTGCCGAGCACATAGTCATCACTCGACAAACGCCACCATGATTATTATTCTTTCATTATTCACCAAAGAGGTGATTAGTTAATTTTCTGTTTTGTTCATAGAGGAATAGCCTGAGGGTATACTGAGGAGTTTTCTGACTTGCCCCTCCTTTTCATCGAATAATATGAGAGATCTCGGGATAATCGCCCACTTTAGATCAAAGTCTAGAAGCCCATCAGCCCAATCTGTGAGGAGAAATCTCCCCCGGTGGAAATGGACAAAGGGAATAGTAATATGATAAATAATAATTGTGGTATTTAAGTGCTTACTATGTGCCAGGCACTGTACTAAGCGCTGGGGTGCTTACAGGCAAATTGGCTGGACACAATTCTCGTCCCACAAGGGGCTCACAGTCTCAATCCCCATTTTACAGATGAGTTCACTGAGGCACACAAAAGTTACTGACTTGCCTAAGGTCACACAGCAGGCAAGTGGCAGGAGTCGGGATTAGAACCCGAGTCCTTCTGATTCCCAGGCCCGGGATCTCTCCGTTAGGCCATACTGCTATTGTTATGTACTTATTATGGGCCAAGCACTGCACTAAGCGTTGGTATTGATACAGGTTAATCGGATTGGACACAGTCCCTGTCCATCAAAGGGCTCACATTCTAAGGGGGCTGGAGAACAGGTATCCAACTTCCACGCTATAGATGAGAAACCGAGGCGCAGAGAAGTGACGTGCCCGAGGTCTCACAGCGGATAAGTGACAGTGTTGGGATTAGAACCCAAGTCCCAGCTCTTTTCTTAAAGTAATCTACACTCCACTGTGTTTACACAGATGTGATCTGGGGATACTGTTATAGTTAGTGGTAGTATTTCATTGACACCCCCTCTGGACTGGAAACTCATTATGGGTGGGGAATGTGTCTACCCACATTCTCCCAAGGACTTAATACAGTCCTCTTCACACAGTAAATGCTCAAAAATACCATCAATCAATCAATCAGTGGAATTTATTAAGTGCTTACTATGTGCCAGACACTATACTAAGTGTTGGGATAGATACAAGCTAACCAGTTTGGGCACAGTCCATCTCCTGCCTGGGGCTCACAGTCTTGAATCCCATTTAGCAGATGATGTCACTGAGGCCCAGAGAAGTTATTTGCCCAAGGTCACAAAGCAGACACTAATTTCTTTTTATTTCTATTGATGTCACTGATGCCCATCTACTTGTTCTGCTTTGTTTTCTCGTTTTCTTCTCCACTTCTAGAGTGTGATCCCATTGTCGGGTAGGGATTGTCTCTGTTTGCTGCCGATTGGACTTTGCAAGCACTTAGTACAGTGTTCTGCACACGGTAAGCGCTCAATGAATACGATCGAATGAATGAATGAAGTGGTGGAGCCGGGATTAGAATTCACCTCCTTCTGACTCCCAAGCTTGTGCTCTATCGACTCAGGTACAGTGCTTCTCTAAGCATCCGGTACAGTATATCCTGTTGGTGCTCAATAAATACTATGGCGTGTGTCCCCCCCTACACAAACATACACATACACCACACAATAAGCTCTTTGTGAGCAGTGATCTTTACCAACTCTCTTTGCATCGTACTGTCCCAAACAGTGAGTACAGTGCTCCACACGGAGTCTACGCTCAATAAATACCACCGATTGAGCGAAAGCACCATCGCTCCACTCTTCACTGCTCAGGTTCCAATCGCCGACTTCTCTAGCCAAGATGCTGACTCCCAGGAGGTAGGAGAGATCTGTCGTCTCTACCGCTTGCCAGTGATCTGCCTGCCTTAGAAGTGTTACCCTACAGAGAGCACCGCGGAGGTCGAATGGTTGATGTAAAGCCCAACCTGCGTTCAGGCCAAACCCGCGTGGATTATCCGACCTGTCGCCCCGAATCTGTGCCGACACTACTGCACTGGCTCGGGAAAGGAGATCTCGCTGTGCGTGGACCGGAGCCAAAGTCATAATTAGCAGGTTTTACTGCCTCCTTGTCTTGTAGCACACTGACACGCGGCTCTCGGAGTTTCATAATCTTCTCCAAATGACCCAGACTTCAAACTACCATCTGCACAGTTAGCTGGTCATGGTTTAACTGTAGTTATTATCTTAAGGAGGAAAGGACGGGAACGGGCCTCCTTATAAATTAAATTAGTCGGGTTCATTCTTCAGAATCGCGGGGACTGATTAGCTTACCAAATACGGAGGTCGGGCATATCTGTTGGCACTAATATTTTGAAGTCAAATAGAGTCTTGATTCCCTGTTTACATTTTACGGGGACAAGAGATCTCAGCTGTAAAATTGGACCATAATCACAGCCTATTAAGTTTTTAGTGATATTGTAATAGAAAGTAATGATTTTTAATGAGCTTATCCATTTGAACATTCATATAATTTATTAACCTTTTTTTGCCTTTCCGTATCTTGCGTCTCAACCAGTATCTCCTCTCGAATATCTCCTCCTCGTCGAATTACCCGAACTCCGGGAATCCAGACGGCTACGTCTCCGGTGCCGAGAACGCGCTCAGGGGACGAGTAACACAACGTGGCCGCGAACGGAGCCTTCGCACTCTGGGATATTAATTAGGAAAAGCACTGACCATTTGAGATATTTGATTGTGCTTTAAATTTGAAGATGAGGCAACCGGTTGTTTGTGTGTGTGTGTGTGTGTTTCGGGGGGGGTCGTATAATTCAGGACCCGCAATTCCCGCCACAATATGCACACAAAATGGCTGTCCCTCGTTTTTTGTGGATATTTTTCTGGTATTCGTTCTGCGCTTACTATGCCCCAGGCACTGTGCAAAGCACTGGGGTAGATAAAAGTTAATCAGGTGAAGAGCCAATCCTTGTTCCACATGGGGCTCGTAGTCTTCGTCCCCATTTTACAGACAAGGCAGCTGAGGCCCAGAGAAGTGAAATGAGTTGCCCAAGGTCACCCAGAAGACAACCAGTTAACCAGAGGAATGTGGGGTGTCATGGTAATTCTGCGTCGGGGCCCTCCGGCTATGTGTGTTCAGCATTCGGGCATAACGGTTTGATTTGTGGCGTTACACGAAAGCACTGAGCGCTCCCGCAGACAGTCTAATGGGCCTACGGCAAGAAGAGATGAGTTTCCATCGAGAAGATGTGCCTTGAGTTAGCGGACTGAGAACAATAATAATAATAATAATACTAATGGTACTTGTTAAGCACTTACTATGTGCTATAAGCCCTGGGGTAGATACAAGTTAATCAGGTTGGACACAGTACCTGTCCCACATTAATTTATTAATCTATTCATTCAACTGTATTTATTGAGCACTTACTGTGTGCAAAGCACTGTACTAATCTCTTGGGAGAGTACCATATAGCAATAAACACACATTCCCTGCCCACAGTGAGTTTGCAGTCCCACATGGGGCACGCAGTCTTAATCCCCATTTTACAGATGAGGTAAATGAGGCCCAGAGAAATGAAATGACGCACCCAAAGTCCCACAGCAGACAAGTAGCAGAACTTGAGATTAGAACCCTAGTCCAAGAAAGCCATGTACTAATCCTAACCCTAATGGTTTTCTTTTTTCAAAAAAATTTTCGCCTGCTGCTTCTCTTGGAGACCCAGCTGCAAATGTGTACTGGACAGTCAAATGGTACATCAGACCACCGAAAGATCTAGGAGGTTGAGCCCAGAAATGCTGTCACTGACGTCAAGAAAGCTGAAACAACATGAGAGCAGGAGGTCCGCTTGAGAACCTGGAGTTCCTGGAGCCAGAAGGAAGCTGCTAATATCATTATTATTATTATTGAGAAGCAGCGTGGTTCAGTGGAAAGAGCATGGGTTTTTGGAGTCAGAGGTCACGCAGTTCAAATCCCAGCTCTGGCCAGTTGTCAGCTGTGTGACTGTGGGGAAGTCACTTAACCTCTCTGTGCCTCAGTTACCTCATCTGTAAAAATGGGGATTAAGACTGTGAGCCCCACGTGGGACAACACTGATTCCCCTGTGTCTACCCTAGCGCTTAGAAAAGTGCTCTGCACATAGTAAGCGCTTAACAAATACCAACATTATTATTATTATTATTATTATTATTATTATTATCATTATTATTTCTCCTCTACTCCCAGATCTTTATAGGTAGCTCTTTGTGGCTTCTTCTCCCAACTATGTGTCTATAGATTGAGTGCAGTTCTCCTAACGAATCCAGTGAGTCAGCCAGTCGTATTTATTGAGCACTTACTGCGTGCTGAGCGCTGTACTAAGCGTTTGGGAAAAGGCAATATAACAATAAACTGACACAAGGAGCCTACACCGAGCTTCCAGTCCCTCTTGCGTCCCTGTTGCGGTATTATAAAAGTCAAATGCTTGACCGTCTCGTGTGTACTGTGATATTTGCATCTCCATCTCACACCTACGGTACTTCAGAATCCAGGTAACCCAGGGTCTCGAGATCCCTATTTCGAGACAACCGCTTCATCTAACCGTTCCTCAGGGAGATTTTGTTCCCACCGAAAACACTCCTCACTTGAAGGCAGGGCTTCCTGCTAGCGGCTCCTCTGCCACTGGCCTCTCAATTTTGCCCCGTGCTACGGCCTTGGTCTCAGGCTTCAAACGCTCCCTCTTCCACTGTGACTTTGAGTCTTGCAATCGCCACTCTCCCCCCAGTTGCTGTTGGGGTACCAGATTCAAGCTACAGTAATAACGATGATATTTGCTAAGTGCTTGCTAACGGGTCAAGAAAAGGTACTCCACGCTGGGCTAGATACAGGGATGATCTCCCAGTCTTATTATTAAGTGCCGTTGAGTCGTTTTCCGATTCATAGAGACTTCACCCGATATGCTTTCCTCCAGCACATCCCGTCCTCTGCCATAATCCACAATAATAATAATAGTAATAATTATGGTATTTGTTAAACACTTATTACGTGCCAAGCAATTGTTCTAAGCTTCCGGGGTGGTTACAAGGTATCAAGGTTGTCCCACGTGGGGCTCAGAGTCTTAATCTCCATTTTAACCGATGAGATAACGAGGCCCGAAAAAGTGAAGTGACTTGCCCAAAGTCATAGAGCAGACAAGTGGCAGATCCAGGATTAGAACCGCATGTCCTCTGACTCCAAGACTGTGCTCTTTCCTCTAAGCACGGTGCACAACCTTCCTAAGGGTTTATCTGGTATCGTTATTATGGTCTTTATCCATCTAGCCGCTGGTCTGCCTCTTCCATGTTTTCCCTGGACTTTTCCTAGCATTAGTGTCTTCTCCAGAGAATTAGTCCTGATGACGATGTGTCCAAAATATGCTGATCTAGGTTGAGTCATTTGGCCTTCCAAAGACCACTTTGGTTTCGTTTGCTCCAAAATCCATTAGTTTGTTTTTCGGGGCAGTCCGTGTATTCATAAAAGCCTTCTCCAACACCACATTTTACAGATGAGGGAATGGAGGTCCAGAGAATTAAAAAATTATTATTATTATAATTATAGCGTAATTATAATTATAAATGAATAATAGTATTCATTAAGTGCTTACTATATGTTCCGAGCACTGGCGGTAGATACGAGGTCATCAGGTTGGGGCACAGACACACTCCCTGCCCATAGTGAGCTGACATTCTGCCGGGGCCAGTGAACTGAACTTCACCTGGAGCTCTAAAAACAGACTGATAGAGCTACCGGCAACTCATAGGAAACCTCAAGCGATCTGCAAAAAGAAAATGAAAAAAATGAGTTTGGTGTTTTAAATATGTCCAAAACTGAGCTCCTTACCTTCTCACCCAAACCCTGCCCTCCCCCGTCTTTCCCATCACTGTAGACAACACCACTAATCCTCTCTACTTCACCATCCTGTAACCTCAGGTTGTCCTTGACTCATTTCTTTCATTCCACCCACATATTCAATCTGTTACGAATTCCTGTTGATTCTACTTTCACAACTTGGCTAAAATCCCCCTTTTCCTCTCATTCCGAATTGCTACCAAACTGATCCAAGCACTCATGCTACCTGCCTTGACTACTGCATCTCATAAGCAACGTGGCTTAGAGAATAGAGTATGGGCCTGAGAGTCAGAAAGGTCATGGGTTCTAATCCCACTGCACCACAAGTCTGCTGGGTGACCTTGAGCAAGTCACTTAACTTCTCTGTGCCTCGGTTGCTCAAATGTAAATGGGGATTAAATACCCATTCTTCCTCCTTTTTAGACTGTGTCCAAAGTACTTAGCTCAGGGCTTAAAACAGTGTTTGACTCATAGTAAGCGGTCAACAAATACCACAAAGAAAGGAGGCTTTTGGAGAATCTTAGTTCTGGGGAGTGCTTGGAATCACTCTCCTACTTAGATTTTGAGCCCCATGCGGGACAGGGAATGTGTCTGACCTGATTAACTTGTGTCTACCCCAGCCCTTAGAAGATTTTTTAACATATAGTGAGTGCTTAACAAATTTTATTAAAAAGGAGCTTCCAGTCTCAAGAAACACCACTCTGCCCACCTTCAAAACCCTCCTAAATATCACATTTTCTCCATGAGGCCTCCCCAGACTAAGCTTTCACTTCTCTTAGATGCCCTCCCTCTGCATCGTCTTAGGCATTTGAGGTTGTACCCCTTAATCACTGATCCTCACTTCAGCTGCAGAGCACTTATGTAAATATTCTCCTATTTTACTATTTCCCTCATCTGTAATCTATTTCGATGCCCTTCTCTCCCCATAGACCATAAGCTGCTTGTGGGCAGCGGTTGCGCCTACCAAGTCTGATGTACTGCCCTCTTCCAAGTGCTTAGCACAGTGTTGTATTCCACAGTAGAGTCTCAAAACATACCACTAATGGATCGATTGCCTAAGTAATCATAAATTATGGTACTTAATAAATATGGTACTCGTTCAGTGCATACTATGTGCCAAGCACTAATTCTAAGCACTGGGCCAGATAGAAGGTAATCAGCTTGGATACAATCCCTGTCCCACATGGGCTCATAATCTTAATCCCCATTTTACAGATGAGGTAACTGAGGCCCCCGAGAAAGGGAAATGACTTGCCCAAGGTCCACAGCAGACAAATGGCAGAGCTGGAATTAGAACCACATCCTCTGACTCCCAGGTCTATGCTCTATCCACTAAGCCGTGCTGCTTCTTCATCATCTGTTTTAGAGTAGCTAAGTGTTTTCCCGGATTCTCACCGTTATAACCAATTCCTTTGGGGAAAAGAAACACTCAAAATGCTTCTCAATATTTAACACTCCAATCTGACAATTAAAGTAGGTACATGTCCAGGAATGATTAATTTCAATTAGATATGGGAATCTGCAAGATAGACAGTTATGAGCTGCTTGTCCTCATTTTACTTGTCTTAAGGATTGATCAAGGAAGACTTATTTGATTCCTCCTTTCCAAGGCTGTTTTTTCTGATTGAATAATTGCAATCCATTAATGGTTAATTCTCAAAGATTAATTGACAAAAGAGTCCCTTATTAATGCGGCAAAACAGGTGAGTTTGAAATACAGAATCAAGTGTACAGAAGTGTACAGTGTACAGTGTACAGAAGTGTAACAGAATCAAGCCCCCAGACTGAGCTCCCCCATTTTTTCCCTCTGCTCCCTCTACGCCCCTTCACCTCTCCACAGCTGAACTCTCTTTCCCCTCTTCTCCCCTCTTCCCTCTCCTCCTCCCCCTCTCCCATCCACCCCCTCAGCACTGTACTCGCCGCTCGACTGTATATATCTTTACCCACCCTATTTATTTTGTTTATTTTGTTTAATGAGATGTAAATCGCCCTGATTCTATTTAGTTGCCAATTGTCCTTTTCGAGATGTTCTTCCCTTGACTCTATTTATTACCATGTTCTGTCTGCCTGTCTCCCCCGATAGACTGCAAGCCCGGCAGGGACTGTCTCTATCTGTTGCCGACTTGTTCATTCCTAGCGCTTAGTACAGTGCTCTGCACATAGTGAGCGCTCAATAAATACTATTGAATGAATGAAAATGTATTTTGCTAGCTCAGAGATAGCTGCCATTTTTGTAGACTTGGATTTCATCAGCGGAGTCATTTCTCTTTTGGGTACCTCAGTTTCCTCATCTATAAAATGGGGATTCAATCCCTATTTTTCTTCCCCTTTGGACTGTGAACCCTGGGTGTGTTTGGGGGGGGGGGCGGTACAGACTGTGTCCAGCCTGATCATTTTGTCTCTACCACTGGGCTTAGGTCAGTGTATTATTGGCACATAACAACGACCCCAGTTATTACCTAAACCTTGAAATACTAAAAGAAGAAGGAGAAGAAGCTGCTGCCCCTTAAATGGCAACACCTGTGGATCCTGCCTGCCCCTCCCCACCCCACCCTATATAAGTTCACTGATTGGCTGGTCCACTACCTTTAGCGTTGGTTCAATTAATGGCTTTGATTGAGTGCTCCTTGTGAGCTGCAGAGCACTGCTTTAAGCAGTTGGAAAAGTTCAATACAACAGTGAACAGACACATTCCCTATCTGCAACAAGCATGCACTCTACAGCCTCCTCTTTGCTGAACACTTTTAATGATCTGCTGCCCGAGTCAGGTGAGCAAGTGTGTGGGGGGTGGTGTCCGGGGGGAGGGGGGAGGACAAGGGAAAGGGAGAGGGAGAAAGAGGTGCAATGGAGGAGGGTAGGGGGCAAAGAAGGAGGAGGAGGTAAAAGAGGAAGAAGCGTTAGGGAAGAAGGGGGGGCAGGGAGGAGGAGGGGGTTAGATGAGGAACTGAGTCAGGAAGTAGAAGACAAGGGAGGAGAAAGAGGGGGCAGAGAAGGAGGAAGGGTTGGGGGGCAAGAGAGGAGAATGAGGGGCAGAGAAGGAGGAAGGGTTTGGGGGCAAGAGAGGAGAATGAGGGGCAGAGAAGGAGGAAGGGTTGGGGGGGGCAAGGGAGGAGAAAGAGGGGGCAGAGGAGGAGGAAGGGTTGGGGGGGCAAGAGAGAAGAATGAGGGGGCAGAGGAGGAGGAAGAGTTGGAGGGGCAAGGGAGGAGAAAGAGGGGGCAGAGGAGGAGGAAGGGTTGGGGGGGGCAAGGGAGGAGAAAGAGGGGACAGAGGAGGAGGAAGGGTTGGGGGGCAAGGGAGGAGAAAGAGGGGGCAGAGGAGGAGGAAGGGTTGGGGGGGCAAGGGAGGAGAAAGAGGGGGCAGAGGAGGAGGAAGGGTTGGGGGGGGCAAGGGAGGAGAAAGAGGGGGCAGAGGAGGAGGAAGGGTTGGGGGGGGGCAAGGGAGGAGAAAGAGGGGGCAGAGGAGGAGGAAGGGTTGGGGAGGGCAAGGGAGGAGAAAGAGGGGGCAGAGGAGGAGGAAGGGTTGGGGAGGGCAAGGGAGGAGAAAGAGGGGGCAGAGGAGGAGGAAGGGTTGGGGAGGGCAAGGGAGGAGAAAGAGGGGGCAGAGGAGGAGGAAGGGTTGGGGAGGGCAAGGGAGGAGAAAGAGGGGGCAGAGGGAGGAGGGAAGGGTTGGGGAGGGCAAGGGAGGAGAAAGAGGGGGCAGAGGCGGAGGAAGCGGTATGGGGAGGGCAAGGGAGGAGAAAAGAGGGGGGCAGAGGAGGAGGAAGGGTTGGGGAGGGCAAGGGAGGAGAAAGAGGGGGGCAGAGGAGGAGGAAGGGTTGGGGGGGGCAAGGGAGGAGAAAGGGGGCAGAGGAGGAGGAAGGGTTGGGGGGGGCAAGGGAGGAGAAAGAGGGGGCAGAGGAGGAGGAAGGGTTGGGGGGGGCAAGGGAGGAGAAAGGGGGCAGAGGAGAGGAAAGGGTTTGGGGGGCAAGGGAGGAGAAAGAGGGCGAGGAGGAGGAAGGGTGGGGTGGCAAGGAGGAGAAAGAGGGGAGGGGAGGAAGGAGGAGGTGGGAGGAAGGGGGTGAGGAGGGGGGCAAAGGGCAGAAGAGGAGGAAGAGAGGGGAGCAAGGGAACAGCAAATCACACTGCAAACAAAGGGCATTGTTGGGGGTGGAGAAAGCCCAGGGCCTCTGACTCCCAGTCCCTGTGTTTTTTTTCCACTAGGCCACGCTTCTTCTTCCGCACTGCTAAGGACCATAGTCCAAACCTGCTTGCTTTAGTCTTTGTGGAGCACTTCCAGTGAACTGTTCCCTGAATCAGGTGAGCAAATGTTTGTTGGAACTGGGGGAGGGAGAAGAGACAAGGGTGAAGGAGATCTAGTACAGATAGATGCCAACATTGAGACAACTTGCCTCAGTGACTTGTTTTCCACTGGTAATTGTAAATATCTCCTCCAATTTTTAGTACCTTCTAATGCTGTAAGCCATTATTTGCTTTCCATAACTCCAGAAATGGTTTCTTTACTATTTGCTTTTTCCCCCATGCACTTGCTTGACATGTTGCTTTCAATCTGCAATTTAATCAGGTAGATATCAAGTCAATTGATCAATCAGTGGTATTTATTGAGCACTTAGTATGTGCAGAGCACTGTACTAAGCTCTTAGGAGAGTACAATACAACAGAATTAGCAGACACATTCCCTGCTCATAAGGAACTTTCAGTCAAGGATGAGGGTAGGATGGCATCAAACTTGCTATTGCTTAATCTCAAAGTAATTGTTTGGGGCTAAGACCCCATTTTAGGTATTAAGTGGAATCCTATCATCACCACAGCATCTTCTTGCACTTCCCTCTTGTCTCTTATCATTTCTTATACATATGTGTATTTTTCTAGTGACCCTTTGACTTGTAGAAGTCTCTGGTGTGTGTAGGTTGTGGGAATCTTGCAGAAGGAGTTGGTGTGGTTTTTGGTGGTTCTTTTGACACTGCTGAAAGTGAAGGGAGAACTGTAAGACAGAGGAAGTGGGTTTCATAGGGCTGTAGGCCTGGCTTGGCCATGGTCCTCTGGTTAAGGTTGATTAAAAGGTGTAAGATTGATTACCAGCTTGGGAAAGAAGCTCTGTGGGTGAAAAACTTTGGCTGGTGTTTGGAGATGTGCTGAGGCCCTGTCTGCTGCCTTACTCTTGAGCTTGGATTCCGGGGCTTCTACTGGCAGGGGTGGGATAAGGCAGTAGTGCTGAGCCACCTGTGGATTCTCTCATTAATTTCTCCACCTGGATTGTGGGGCCCAAAACCCAGGTGGTGTTCTCAGTCCTCTTCTAGGAATTTCTCTTGTGGTGGTGGTGGGGTTTTTTTGCTTTTTTTGGTAAATCACTGAATTATTTCCTCAGCTCTGCAGCTGATGAAGTGCTTCCCAACTCCATTGGCTCCAGGCCACACCAATCAGGGGTGAACTTTTGCAGTGAATTATTTTTTTCTGGCAAAAACATGCAGGCCATATTTCCCCACTCCACAAGAAACTCCACTGATTTCCCACCCACCTTGGCATTACTGTGAGCCCTTCATTGGGCAGGGATTGTCTCTATCTGTTGTTGATTTGTACTCTCCAAGCATTTAGTACAGTGCTCTGCACATAGTAAGTGCTCAACAAATACTATTGAATGAATGAATCAAACTCCTCCCCATTGGCTTTAAAACATTCAATCACCTTAATAATAATATTAATAATAATAATGCTATTTAAAGTGTTTTACTATGTGCTAAGTGCTGGAGTAGGTACAAGGTATTCAGGCTGTCCCACGTGAGGCATTAATCCCATTTTTCAGATAAGGGAATTGAGACTCAAAGAAGTGACTTGTCACAAGGTTACATAGCATTCAAATGCCAAGAAGGGATTAGAACTCAGTTCCTCGGAGTCGCAAGCCCGGGCTGTTGCCACTAGGTCATGCTGCTTGCCCCCTCCTACCTCACTTGGCTGCTCTCCTACTACATCCCAGTCTGCACATTGAAGGTGCTTTCAATAAGGCTTTGAAAGAGGGAGAGCAAGTGTCTGTTGGATTTGTGGAAGGAGGGGGTTCCAGGCCAGAGGAGGAGGTGGGTGAGGGGTTTGCAGAGAGACAGATAAGATGGAGTTACAGTGGGAAGGTTAGTATTAGAGGAGCAAAGTGTGTGGGCTGGGTTATAACAGGCGAGTAGCGAGTTGTGGTAGGATGCAGCTAGGTGATTGAGGGCTTTAAAGCAGATGGTGAGGAGTTTGTGTTTGATGCGGAGGTGGATGTGCAACTACCGGAGTTGGTTGAGGAGTGGGGAAACATATCCTGAACTTTTTTTTGCAAAAAAATGATCTGGGAGGCAGACTTGAGTAAAGCCGGGAGTGGGGAGAGACCGGAGACTGGGAGGTCAGCAAAGAGGCTGATGGAGTAATTAAGGTGGGATGGGATAAATGATTCTATTAACATGGTAGCAATTGGGATGGAGAGGAAGGGCAGATTTTAGAGAAGTTGTGAAGTTGGAATGGCCAGGATTCAGGGACAGAGTGAATATGTGGGTTGAATGAGAGAGGAGTCGAGGATAATACCAAGGTTATGGGATTGTGAGACAGGAAGGATGGTCCTGTTGTCTACAGTGATGGCAGAGTCAGGGAGAGGACAGGGTTTGGGGGGGAAGATGAGGAGTTTTATTGTGGACAATGTTGAGCTTGAGATGATGGAAGGACATCCAAGTAGAGATGCCTTGAAGGCTAGAGGAAATGAGACAAGCAGAGAGGGAGGGAGAGAGATGGGGACTGGAGATGTAGATTTGGGTGTCATCAGCATAGAGATGGTAGTTGAAGCCATGGGAGCGAATGAGTTCTCCAAGGGAGTGGGTGTAGATGGAGAAACGAAGGGACCTAGAACAGAAGCTTGAGAGATCCCAAAGGTTAGGGGGTGGGAGGCAGAGGAGGAGCCCGTGAAAGAGCCTGAGAATTTAATCCCCACTTTAACAGATAAGGGAACTGAGGTACAGAGAAAGCAAGTGGTTTATCCCAGGTCACACAGCTGACAAGTGGTGGAGTGGGAGAGTACATATCTGTAATTCGTTTCATTGTCTGTCTCCTTGCTTCTGCCCCCCCTGGACTGAGTTGTGCGGGCAGGGAATGTGTCTATTGTTGAAGCAGCAGCATGGCTCAGTGCAAACAGCCCGGACTAGCGAGTCGGAGATGATGGGTTTGAATCCGGCTCTGCCGCTTGCAGCTAGTGACTGTGGGCAATTCACGTCACTTCTCTTGCTTCAGTTTACTTCATCTGCAAAATGGGGATGAAGACTGTGAGCCTCATGTGGGACACCTGATTACCCTGTATCTACCCCCAGTGCTTAGAACAGTACTCTGCACATAGTAAGTGTTTAACAAATACGCAACATTATTATTTCTCCCAAGCACTTAGTACAGTGTTGGGCACACCAGTAAGTACTCACTAATACAACTGAATGAACCCAGGTCCTTTGACTCCCATTCCTGTGCTTTTCCCACTTGGCCAAATTGCTACCCCCTGGGTTCTGCAGTACTTGCTGTGTGACCTTGGCAAGTCACTAACTTGTTTGTGCTTTAGTTTCCTCAAGTGTAAAATTAGGGATTCAATACCTGTTCTCCCTCTTACTTGACTGTGAGCCCCATGTTGGACAGGGAGTGGGTCTGCTTTGATGAACATGTATCTAGCCCAGTGCTTAAAATAGTGCTTTACCCATAGTAAGTGCTTAACAAATGCCATAAAAATAGTAGTAGTAGTAATAATCTGTTCCTCTTTCCAATGTGGAAATGGAAGACAGAGTTGCCAGAAGTTGATAGAGTGATACAGAAGGGATTTGGCTTGTGATGAGTATTGTATGATGCTGTATTAGTGGCAAGGATAATAATGCTAATAATGAATATTAGCACTGGGATGGAGGAATGATCAGGTCTCACATGGGGCTCACAGTGTAAGTATGAGAGACAGGTATCTTATCCCCATTATGCAGGTGAGGAAATGGAGGCCCAGAGAGGTGAAATGATTTGCCCAAGGTCACACAGTAGACAAGTAGTGTAGCAGGGATTAGAACCCACCTCCTCTGACACCCAGTCCCGTTTCTATCCACTAGGCAACCCTGCTTCCTGAAGAGACTTGGAAAGTGTAATCCTATATCATTATTTGGGGAATCAAATCACTCAATTGTTATTTACACAACACTTACTGTGTGCAGAGAATTGTACTAAGGCCCTAGGTAGGAGTACAGTACAGTCGTTAATTGATACTTTCCCTTCCTATAAGCAACTTAGAGTCTAGAGGGAGTGTCAAATAAAGAAATCCTGAGACCTCTCCTTCAGGTTTTTCTATGTTTCTACCTTCCTGGGTAGATTACTGTGGGATTTTTACTATTTAATATATACTACTACTATTATTACTGTGGGATAGCAGCCATTATTGGGCTGCACAGTTGTGCTGAGCAATTGAAGTTCAGAATGAAGGCATCACCCATTTCCTGCCCCCAGGGAGCTTGCATTTTAGTCAGTTAAGAAAAGAAACATGGTAGGGAGGTAAAAGTAAGCTCGTTGTGGGTAGGGAATTTTTTTTTTTTTTTTGCATTGTACTCTGGCAAACACTAAGGCACTCAAAAACAAAATGTGCTTGATTTGGCCCTAGTCATGGAGCCAGAACACTGCATTGGATGGTTCACTTATTTTTGGCAGATGAGGCAAGTGTAAAAGTTATTGTCATGGTATTTGTTGAGCACTTCTTTGTGCAGGCACTGTTTTAAGCACTGGAGTAGATGGAAAGTAATCAGGTTTGACACAGTCCATGTCCCACATGCGGCTTCAGAGACTACATCCCCATTTTACAGATGAAGGAACTGAGGCTCAGAGAAGTGAAATGATTTGCCCAAAGTCACACAGACAACATTACAGGGCCAGGATTAAAACCCAGGTTCTTCTGTCTCCAGGCCGGTGCTCTCATCCAATAGACCACACTGCTCCTCTAAAGTATTCAATTTTGAAGGGGAGTACCTTTATTTTCTTACCTCTCCTCATCCCTTTGGCTCTCCTGTGAAAAGAAATCATCTTGTTTTACGCAAAGCCAAACTGGTTAGGAAAGAATCTCTGGGTGAGAGATTGTCATCTATTCACCATAGTATTTGGGAGTAGTCTCCTGATTGGTTGAACATGGATTTCAGCGTTTTTCCCAGGCTGAAGAGGACTCCCTTTTTAACAAAAAAGGAGAAAAATTTTAAAAAGAAAGTAATCAATGCAACAGCAGTGGCCTTGCTCCCCGAACTGATGTTGCTAATCAATCTGTCACATGGGTATAGGTGGTTTATGAGGTAAAATGCTGAGGAGTTAAACTTTGCTGTGGAGAATCAGAGTAGGGTACCTCAGTCACACTTCAGTTACTTGTTCTGACCAGATTTTTGCGGCCTAGAGGCTTGGACAAGAATAAGGAGTAGTAGAATTTTTTTTTAACGAATTCTGTGGTCTTGTACTTTGTGAATTGCTGAGTACAGTGCTCTACACGCAGTAAATGTTCACTAAATATCATTGGAAGATTGATAGGATAAACCAGCTTAATGTCCTTCCTTTGAAGCTCCCCACTTTTTTTTTTCGGTACTTAAGGCACTGCATTCATTCATGACTTAATGAGCGCTTACTGTGTACAGAACACTGAAACTGAGCACTTGGGAGAGAACAATACAACAATGCACAGACACATTCCCTGCTCACAGTGAGCTTAGAGTTGAGGGGAGACAGACTTAATATAGAAATCAATTACAAATATGTCCATGAGTGCAGTGGGGCTGGGAAGGGGGGAAGAACAAAGGGAGCAAGTTGGGGTGACCACAGAAGGGAACAGGAGAAGAAGAGGGGGGGCTCAGTAGGGAAGGCTTCATGGAGATGTGCCTTCATTAAGACTTTTAAGTGGGGTGATAGTAATTTTCTGCAAAATTTGAGGAGGGAGGCGTGTTCCAGGCCAAAGGGTGGAGGTGGGTGAGGGTTCGGCAGCAGAAATAGGTGAGATGGAGGCACAGGGAAAAGGTTAGCATTAGAGGAGCAAAGAGTGAGGGCTGGGTCATAATTAGGAGAGTAGTTAAGTGAGATAGGAGGGGGCAAGGTGGATGGAGTGCTTTAAAGTCAATGACAAGGTGTTATATTTGAGGGTGGATGGACAACCACTGGGGTTTTTTGAGGAGCAAGGAGACATGTTATGAGAGTTGGTTTAGTAGAAAAAGGATCTGGGCAGCGAAGTGAAGTATGGATTGGAATGGAGAGAGGCAGTAGGCTGAGAGGTCAGCATGGAGACTGATGTAGTAAAGCAGGCGGTTTAGGATGAGTGACTGTATTAATATGGTAGCAGTTTGGATGGAGAGGACAGGGTGGATTTTAGTTTTGTCATGAAGGGAGGACCGACAGAATTTAGTGATGGATTGAAGGAGAGAAAGGAATCAAAGACAGGCCAAGACTAGGGCCTTGTGAGGCAGTAAGGATGATGGTGCCATCTTCAGTGATGGGAAAGTCAGGGGGAGGTCAAGGTTTGGGTGAGAAGATGAGGAGTTTTGTTGTGGACATAGTAAGCTTGAGGTGACAGGAGGACATCCAAGTAGAGATACCTTGAAGGCTAGCGGAAATGCGAGAATGCAGACAGGGAGAGAGATCAGGGCTGGAGAGAGAGATTTGGTGATCATCTGCTTGTTTGAAAGCAATGGGGAAGAAGCCATTGGAGAGTGAACAGTTAGAGACGGCTGTTAGGGAGGGGGCAAGTATTTAGATAAGGTACAAAGGAATGGGGTCCGATGCAAACTGTACTACACAGTGCAATAGAAGCTAATCAAGTTGCACACAATTCATGTACCACGTGGGGCTCCCAATTTTAATCCCCGTCTTGCAGATATGATAACAGAGGCCCAGAGAAAGGAAGTGACATGACACCCCTAAGGTCACATAGAGAAGTAGAGGAGTCAAGATTAGACTTCCAGGCCAGTGCTCTATCCACTAGGCCAGTCGGCTTCTCATTTCTCCAAAGACTCGGATGTGGGCCGCGAATATGTCCACCAGCTCTTTTATATTGTACTCTTCCTCACACTCCTAATATAATCTCTACATAGTAAGCACTCAAATATGATGGATTGACTTAGCTTGGCCCTAAAGGAACAGCTGGATTTTTTTTTTAAGGGGACTGCCAATCAATCAATGAAGGATATCTATTGAGCCCTTATTGTTGGCACTGTACTGAGCCAGAATTGGAAAAGAATCATACAACATAGTTGGCAGAGAGAAATGCCAAAATAGTAGACTGCAAGCTAGTTGTGGGCAGGGTATGTGTTGGTTATATTGGACTTTTCCAAGTGCTTAGTGCAGTGCCCTGCAAACAGTAAGCACTCAGACAGTAATGAATGCAAGACTAGATGGTGATATAGACTGTTTTGCTTCCCACCATGATGATGGCTCTGGAGAAAGTTGACTTGTGTGTTGCGGGACCCTGAAAAATCCATTTTCAGGGAACTTTTCCCAAATCATGTGGATTATTTCAACAGCCACCTGGGAAATGAATGGCATTAAATGAGTGCTTACTATGAGCCAAGCACTGTACTAAGCACTTGGGAGAGAAAATATGACGTTCCCTGCCCACACTGAATTTATAGTTTAGAGGGGAAACAAATATCCAAATTAGTGAAGGATCTACCATGTGTTATCCATAGGCCTTCCAACTAAAGGCTCATATTCTCTTATCTCACTTCCTCCTGCAACCCCCTTGCACTTGGATTTGCACCCTTTACCCCAACTTCAGCCTCACAGCCCTTAGGTCCATATCCATAATTTTTTTTATAATAATGTCTGTCTCTCCCTCTGAATTGTAAACTGTTTGCGGGCAGGGATTATTTGGAATAAGTCTGTTATATTACACTGTCCCAAGTGTTCAGTGCAGTGCTCTGCACACAGTAAGTGCTCAGTAAGTATGATAGGGGCTGGGGTAGGCACAAGGTTATTGGATCAGACCAAGTCTCCATCCAAGAGTGGTTTCACGGTTTGTCTTCTCCCTGTTTTACAGTTGATAACAGAAGGCCCAGAGTGTGCAAGTGTCTTGTCCAGGGGCACACAGCAGGTTGGGATGTGTTACTACTAAAACCAGCTTTCTTCTGATGTCTGGTCTCGTGGTCTTTCCATTAGGCCAATTCACCTCCCCTACTGAATCATTTTGCTAAAGAAAAGGGTTTTGTTTTTTTAAAAAAAAGTTATACATCGCCCTCTCGTAATTTCACAAACTGTGCCCATGCTAATTGCTAGCAATCAAGAAGAAAATGGGAGAGGGGGAGAAATGGAATGGAGTTTACTTTTGTTTGATATGTTTCTCAAAAAGGGATTTAAAAAAGAATGTAGTTCACCTGCCTTCCATAAAAGGCTAATGGATGGTGTCATTAAAATGCACCAACCTCAAACTTTCTTGTAATAAAGATGAGAGCTTTAATATATGCTTCAGTGTATTAATTTACTTGTAATTACTGTAATCACCAAGATTTCCACACGGTTGAGTTCAAAAGCAGATAATACAAGTCGGCTCCTTGGTATCTCATGTGGTCCTGACTAATTTCTTCTGATGAAGCTTGTCTTAAAGGAGCAGGAGCCCTCTTAGAAACTTGGGGGATTATCTTCTAAAATCCGGCCTAGTAATGTTTTCTTGTATGCAAACTATGCTAAATTGCTTAAGAAGAAAATCATTCTTAACCTTATTTTAAAGGAATAGTGCCATAAACTCTCTTTGCTGATTTGCCTTATTATTGTGATTGGACAGTATGGCCTAATGGAAAGAGCCCGAGCCTGGGGGTCAGGGGTCCTGGGTTCTAATCCCACCTCGTCAACTCATCTTCCAGTCTCTTCACTGCTCTGTGCCTCTGTTATCTCATCTGTAAAAGGGGGAATAATAATAATGTTGGTATTTGTTAAGCGCTTACTATGTGCAGAGCACTGTTCTAAGCGCTGGGGTAGATACAGGGTAATCAGGTTGTCCCACGGGAGGCTCACAGTCTTAATCCCCATTTTACAGATGAGGTAGCTATGGCACAGAGAAGTGAAGTGACTTGCCCACAGTCACACAGCTGACAAGTGGCAGAGCCAGGTTTCGAACCCATGACCTCTGACTCCCAAGCCCGTGCTCTTCCCACTGAGCCACGCTGCTTCTCTAATAAGGGGAATAAGACGATGAGACCCACATGGGGGCATGGACTGCGTCCAACCTGATTGGCTGGTTAATAAAGGTTTAGTTCAGTGCCTGGCACATAAAAAGCACTTAAATTCCATTTTTTAAAAATTTCCATGGAACATTTGTTGGAAGGGGTGGGTTGGAATCCTTTTCCAGGAAGGAGTCTTGATTGGATTGCAAAGAATGAAAAGTCCTCAGGTGGTATCTTGCCAAAATAAATATAAAGTTCCTCTTTGACAGTTATTCTTAGTTCCTACCATGAATACCAACCATTTGTCTCAAAGGTGCTGACTCTGAGGAATAAAAAGTCTTTGGCAAGCATTCTCCTACATGTCCACTTCTGACACTGCATAGGTACTAATTCAATTCTCAGGCACGAGGTGGAGATGCGAGGGAAACGACAAGACCTTTAAGTTTCATGTTTTTCCCTCAAAGCTTTTATTCCTGCCCAGAGCAGTGTGGTCAAGTGGAAAGAGCATGGGTCTGAGAGTCGGAGGAAGTGGGTTCTCATCCAGGCTCCTCTAGACGGTAATAATGTTGGTATTTAAGCGCTTACTATGTGCAGAGCACTGTTCTAAGCGCTGGGGGTAGATACAGGGTAATCAGGTTGTACCCCGTGGGGCTCACCGTGAATCCCCATTTTACAGATGAGGTAACTGAGGCACAGAGAAGTTAAGCGACTTGCCCACAGTCACACAGCTTGCCACCAGTGGCAGAGCAGGGATTCGAACCCATAACCTCTGACTCCCAAGCCCGTGCTCTTTCCACTGAGCCACGCTGCTTCTCAACGGTAAACTCATTGTGGGCAGGGAATATGTCTGTTTATATTTTACTCTCCAAGCACCTAGCACAATGCTCTGTATACAGTAAGTACTCAAATATGACTGACTCTGCCAATTGCTTGATATATGACCTTGAGCAAGTCACTTAAGGTCTCTGGGCCTCAGTTTCCTTATCTGTAAAATGGGGATTAAATTCTTGTCCTCCTTCTTACTTAGACTGTGAGGTCCATGTGGGATAGGGACTGTTTCCCACCTGATTAACTGCTCTCCACCCCAGTGCTTAGAACTGTCCTTGAAACATAGTAAGCGCTTAAGAAATGCTACCATTATTGTCTTACCTTGTGACTAAAACTACATTTTACATGTGAAAATTTGACCCTTTCATGAGTCAATATGACCTCAAATATGTTTTGTGCTGGCTCACTCTGTTTTCAAACTAGGCCCCTAAAGGTAATGTTGAGGACTTGCTTGTCACACAGCAAGCTGTGAATATCATGGTGATAAAATGAAAAAACACAACTAACTTGCCACTTGATGAGATGGCTTTAGGCTCATCAACTGCAAACTATATTTGGGAGAGAGCTTCTCTAAGCTCCACCAAAAAAATTAGACAAAAGGATGGAAATGTTTTTTTAAGAGGAAATGATGAAGTAGCAAGATGGAGGGGAAAGCATGGGACTGGCAGTCAGGTCAGCCGGTTTCTAATGCAGGCTTAGCTACTGGTTTGTTTTATTTTTCAAGTTGCCACAGCGGGGGGGAAAGAACAGGTTTTTGTCATGTGTTTCGGAAGTTTTAATAATAGGCCAGAATCAAGCCAATACGCAGAATCCACCAGACCAACAATGCCCACACTCTATGGTCTTTGTCGTTGGCTCGTTTCTTTCCCCAGGGAGAGTGTACATTCGGGATCCTCATGGTACAGGAATGGGAAATGATGTTTTCACTCTTGGGGTTCACAGTGTCCCCCAAGAACCGCCATGTCTGTAGGGGTGAATGAGTGAGGGGAGGCCAACTCTGCCCATCTTGGGACAACCTGCTTATTGAAACAGGTGGCTCAATCAACAGATGTTACTTTTTTTATGTTATCGGTTAAGCGCTTACTATGTGCCAAGCACCGTACTAAGATCTAGGGTAGATAGAAACTAATCAGGGAGGACACAGTTCATGTCCCTCATGGAACTCATAGCCCTATTGCTCATTTTACAGGAGAGGTAACTGAGGCACAGGGAAGTGACTTCACTTCCCAGTTCATGCAGCGGACACAGGCTGAGTGAGGATTAGAACCCAGATCTAATTGACGACTGATTATGTGCAGAACACTGTGTTAAGCCCGCTGGAGAGTACCGTACAACAGGCTGGGGAGATGGGATGGTGCTTAGGAGAAGCAGTGTGGCTTAGTGGAAAGAGCACGGGCTTGGTAGTCAGAGGTCATGAATTCTAATCCCAAATCCACCATTTATCTGCTGTGTGACCTTGGGCAAGTCACTTGACTTCTTGGTACCTCAGTTCCCTCATCTGTAAAATGGGGATTAAGTATTTGAGCCTCCCTTGGGACAATCTGATTACCTTGCATCTACCCTTGCGTTTAGAACAGTGCTTGGCACATAGTAAGCGTTTAACGGATACTATCATTATAAGGACCTTCCAGGCTAGAAGGGAGCTTAGAGTCTAGAAAGATGACGGCTCAGTTTTTGGAATATTCCTTTGTTCGTTTATAGAGAAATATTTCCCTGGACCCAAGCTGGGTGTCCAACATCGTGCTGGGCACATGGAGAAGCGATGATGGATTGTCCTCCCGATGGGGGTGCAGCTCCGAGCAAATGACACACTGTATACGTGCGGTGGGAGCAGATGGGAAAACAAAATTATACACAGTGACGCCAAAAGGGAGATGTAAACAACTGGATAGATGGGGAAAAAATTTATCTCTACATCGGAGAGGAGGGTGTCTGAAATGATGGGACATGTGGAGGTGCTAATTAGTTGCCATTATATTGATTAGCTGCTACTCTAGTGCAACTGAGAGAGGCAGTATCAATCTTTCACCAATGGTTCCCACAGTGATTGGAGCGGGTTTTTAGTGAGTTTTAAGTGGCATGTTTCACTCTGATCCATGAAATGGGCCTATAATGTTTCAGCTGATGAAATAATTGATGAGACCTAAATAAATAGCCTTATTTTGTAATTGGGTGCCAAGCCCTGGTTGGTAAATGAGAACTGATTCCTTTAGCACACAGACTGGACATAATAATAAGAATAATAATAATAATTATTTAAGTGCTTACTATGTGCCAAGCAATGGTCTAATTGCTGGGGTAGATATGAAGTGATCAGATCAGACACAGTCCCTATTGTATCTCAGTCTTAATCCCCATTTTAGAGATGAGGTAACTGAGGTACAGATAATTAATTATGGTATTTGATAATTACAGTATATTTTTAAACACTTCTTGTGTGCCAAGCTCTGTTACTAACTGAGGTAGATAGAAGGTAATTAGAGGGAAGCAGGGTGGTTCAGTGGAAAGAGCCCGGGCTTGGGAGTCAGAGGTTATGGGCTCGAATCCTGGCTCTGCCACTTGTCAGCTGGGTGACTGTGGGCAAGTCACTTAACTTGTCTGTGCCTCAGTTACTTCATCTGCAAAATGGGGATTAAGTGTGAGCCTCGTGTGGGACAACCTTATTACCCTGTATCTACCCCAGTGCTTAGAACAGTGCCCTGCACATAGTAAGCGTTTAACAAATACCAACATTATTATTATTATTGTCTCATGAGGGCTCACAGTCTTAATACCCATTCTACAGATGAGGTAAAGGAGAGGTGGAGAAGTTGGGTGGCTTGTCCAAGGTCACACAGCACACAAGTGTTCTTCCCCTTGATGCTGTTTATTGCCATCGTTCTTGTCTGTCCGTCTCCCCCGATTAGACCGTAAGCCCGTCAAACGGCAGGGACTGTCTCTATCTGTTGCTGACTTGTTCATCCCAAGCGCTTAGTACAGTGCTCTGCACATAGCGCTCAATAAATACTATTGAATGAATGAATGAACACAAGTGACGGAGTGGGGATTTGAACTCGTCCTCTGACTCCCAAGCCCGTGGTCTTTCCACCAAGCCATGCTGCATCATGATGTGTGATTCCATGTCAATGCCCAGAGACCAAACCCTTGAAACCAAAGGTTCTGGTGGGGAAAAAATGCAAGGATCCTGTATGGGTGGATGGTCCCTGTCACGACTTAATGGAGGAATGAAGCTTTGTTCTCTATTTGCTAAACTCTGAGTTTTGTTTAACAAATTTGGAACCGTGATTTGATAAATCTTAAAATCATTACTATTTTATGACAGCTTACCGAGAAGAGATCACTGTACTAAGTACTTGAGAGAGTGCAATAAAGTACAGTCTAGTGCTCGAGATGGAGGCTAAAATAAATTAGAAGTAAGGGGAAGCAATAGAGTAAGAAAATTCATTCAGTCATTTTGAGCGCTTACTGTGTGCAGGGCACTGTACTAAGTGCTAAGGAGAGGACAATACGAGAATAAACAGACATATTCCCTCCCCTCCTACAAGCTTACAGTCTAAAGGATGTGCTGCTCCAGAGGGGGTGTAAATAACCCAGTCCTTAAGTGACTTGGCAGGATGAATGGCAGATGTAAAATGCGAGGATAAATCAGGGAAAGCCTCTTGGAGGAGTTGGGATTACAGAAGAATTCTGGACGGATGACTGACGTAAAGCCCACCCTGCATAGTGTATCTGCTATGCAGTGTTAGGTTAAGGCTGAAAAGGGATCTGATGGAGCAGTATGGCCTTGTGGAAAGAGCCAGGGCCTGGAAGTCAGAGGACCTGGGTTCTAACTCCTGCTCTGCAATATTCAATAGTATTTATTGAGCACTTACTATGTGCAGAGCACTGTACTAAGCTCAATATGCCTACTGGGTGACCTTGGGTAAGTCACTTTACTACTTTGTGCTTCAGTTCCCTCATGTGCTAAAAGGGGATTCTTGTGAGATTCATATGGGATATGATTATTTTGTCGCTATCCCGGTGCTTAGCACATAAGAGCTTCACAAATACCACAGTTATTGTTACTTATCATCATTATTATTGTTATTTAGACAGCTCCTTGAGACACAGATTGTCTACCCCAATACTTACAAAACTCTGTGACAAATAGTGCTTAAATACCATAATTGTCAGTAATAAAAATAATTACGGTATTTCTTAAGCACTTACTATGTGCCAAGCACTGGGGTTGATTAGTTTATCAGGTTGCCCCACGTGAGGCCAACAGACTTCATCCCCATTTTACAGATGAGGTGGTAATAATAATAATAATAATAATCATGGTATTCAAGTGCTTACTATGTGCCCAGTACTGTTAGAAGAGGTGGAGCAGACACAAGGTAATCAGGTTGTCTCACGTGGGGCTTAATCCCCATTTTTCAGTTGAGGTAACTGCGGCACAGAGAAGTGAAGTGGCTTGCCCAAGGTCACACAGCTGTGAAATGGTGGAGTTGTGTTTAGAACCCCCATCCTCTGACTCCCAAGCCCCGCTCTTTCTATTAAACCACACAGCTTCAATAACTATTACGGTAAGGTGACCTTTTTCTCTTGTCTGTATGGTCATATTGCCTTTTGCTAAAAACCATCCCTAATAATAGTAATAGCAGTAATAATGTTTGAGTGATCATGTGTAATAAGCACTGTACTAAGTGCCTGGGAAGACAAAAGATATTCAGGCCAGGCATAATCCCTGAGGAAGCAGGAGAGAGCAGGTAACAAAGAATCAGTGATGTTTAGTGAGAGCTGTGTGTAGAGTAGTATATGAGACAGCTTGGGAAAGTGGGAAAGGACACTGTAACAGAGTTGATAGACAAGATATCTCCCTAAAAGGAACCTATAAGTGAAGTTAGGTGACTTGTCCAAGATCACAAAGGAAGTAGGTGATGAAGTGGGGATTTAGAACCCATGTCTTCTGACTCCCAGGCCCAAGCTGTTTCCACTAGCGCAAAGAGATTTTCCTCCCTAGCAGAAGATGGATTGTTGGAATAGGGTCTCTTTCTTCCAGATCATTTGGGGAAATGTTCATTAAATTGGCCCTACCACCATCGAGGGATCCCAATTATTTACACAGAGGCAAAGTGGCCTAATGGATAGAGCAGGAGCTTGGAGGGTCGGGGAGAAAAATATTGGTAAAAATGGCTCTAAACAATCTAAGGAGAAGTTAAGATTCTAATTTGGACATAACCTCTCTGCCGAAGGGCCACAAACCGGCACTGACTATTGACTACGGCTCGGGACAGAGACCTGTGGCCTGACCGTCCAACGGAACTTTCATTCATTCATTCAGTAGTATTTATTGAGCTCTTACTATGTGCAGAGCACTGTACTAAGCGCTTGGAATGAACAAGTCGGCAACAGATACAGTCCCTGCATTTGACGGGCTTATGGTTTAATCGGGGGAGACGAACAGACGAGAACGATGGCGATAAATAGAGTCGAGGGGAAGAACATCTTGTAAAAACAATGGCAACTAAATAGAATCAAGAACAGCCTACCGTCCATCTAGACGTCCTCCAGGACTTGAACATTTCATCCTCCATCTCCTGTGGCCCAAAGGCTGCTACTGGTTCACTTGCTTCACTTTCTCCTTTGGTCTGCAGCCGGTCCTGAATCCACAAGTGGAAAACACAGGTCAGGTGAGTCTGCCTAACCCCCAGGAGACAACCATCCAGATTTTTACATATCAACAGCTGCTTACCTGCACGGTCACCCAGCCCAGGCTTTATTTAGGTTTATTTGTAATCTCTTTTCTCTTGATTCTCTACGACCCAAGGACGGGCATACAATTCTAATATTCATTTAGGAAACAATGGGATTAAGCAATTATTGCTGTTGTTAATCTCACCTGTGACCCTTAAACTTTCCTAACCTCATTAGGACACCTCAATTCCTGCCTTCCAGTCAGCCTGCATCTCCCCACACCCCCAATCCCTGTCATCTTGTCCCCGTGTTTAAAACAGTGCTTGGCACATAGTAAGTGCTTAAATATCATCATCATCATCATCACCACCTCTGAAATCCCTCTATCTGACCAAAACCTCCTCCCCCATCTTCTATCCCACATAAGGCCTCCCCACCAATCTGTCCTGTTCCCCCACAGAAACCTCCAATCATTGGACCCCAACCAATTTTCTCAAGACATTTAACCCCTATGTCTAAACTATCTTCCTTCCATGACTAAATGGATGCCCTCAACACCACCACCTCTCCTCAACTCAGCTCACTCTCTCCCCCATTCCTTTTTTGGTCTCATACGGTCCACTTCCTCCACGGTCCACTTCCTTTACTCCTGTGCACGAGCCACAGAGCACGGCTAGCAGAAATCTGGATATCGGGCCGATCTTGTCCACCTCTAGTTGATCTTGTTGTGCTTTAATTCTGCCCTCTTCACCGCCCAGCAAAATCATTTCTTCATCCTTATTGACATCCATACCTGTTGTCCTTGCCACTTGTTCCAGACGTTTAACTCCCTGACTAAATCCCCTGTCCCCCCCCCAACCTCCTCCATTCCTTGCGCCTAATGACCTGGCTACCTACTTAATTTGAATGTTTTCTGACATCAGGCATGATTACTCTAAAATCTCTCCTGCCCCTACCCAGTCGCACTGCCCTCCTGCCGCTTCTTGAACTCTCCCATCTTTTCCAGTAGTTTCTCTAGAGGAGATCTCTTGCTTTCTCTCAAAATCCACTCTCTCCTCCTTTGGCATCCTACTCCATCCCTTTGCACCTCATCAGAACACTTGTCTCCTCTCTCCTTCCCTCCCTGACCACCATTTTCAACTGTTCCCTCTCCACTGGCTTCTTCCCAACTGCTTTGAAACACCCTTGTGTCTCTCCTATCCTAAGAATACCTTCCCTCGACCTCACTGCTGCCTCCAGCTATCGCCCCATCTCCCTCCTCCTATTCCTCTTCAAACTCATTGGGGGAGCTCTCTACCCCCTCTGTCTCAAGTTCCTCTCCTCCAACTCTCTCCTCAACCCCTTTGGATCTAGCTTCCATTTTCTTCACTCCACAGAAACAGCCCTTTCTAACTTAATCAGTGACCTTCTTCTCACCAAATTCAAGAGCCTCTACTCCATCTTGGACCTCTCAGCTGCCTTGGAGCACTCTTTTTCCATTAAACCTTATCTCAAACTTGGATTCACTTTGACTGTCGTCTCTTGGTTCTCCTTATATCTCTGACCACTCCTTCTCCATCTCTTTTGCGGGCTCTTGCTCTGCCTCCCACCCTCTGACGGCAGGAGTCCTTAAAGGCTCAGTTTTAGGTCCCTTGGCTTTCTCCAACTACACTCATTCATTTGGAGATCTTGCTCAGGGTCACACAGCAGACAAGTGGTAGAGCCAGGATTAGGACCCAGGTCCTTCTGATTTCCAGATTTGGGCTCTATCCACTAGGCTGTGCAGCCTCCCAGAATCCCACGTCATGAAAACCTAGCAGCCATGTCCTAGCATGTGCTTTTTATCCTTGGCACCTTGGTCTATGTGTTAATTTGGCTGCGCATTTAATTTTGATGTCTCCTTTTGTATCTGTCATCCCCTATTAGATTGGAGGCTCCTTGTGGGCAGAGAATGTGTACCTTGCTATTTTTCTTCCCAAATGCTAAGTACAATATGTGGTACTTATTAGATGCTGTTTATCGCAGCAGCTTCTTATGGGCTGTTAGAGGGGAGATGGTTTGCTCTAAGAATATTATCCCACTGAGAAGACTTACTCTCTAAAAGAAACCCTTTCCACCAACACTTGATATCAGGTTTTGTTTCTGTTCTATTGCATATGCCTTTTCAAAACTTTATTTGAAGAGTAAAGTGCCCCTACCTTTTTGTCATCTGTGGCCTCCTCACTCTCTCCCCATTTCCTCCTCCCCCTATCTCTCTCTCTGTCTTTCTCCCCGCCCCCCCCACTCTCCCTCTCTCCTTCTCCCTCCAGGAGTGCTTTAACAGTATGATACCAGAATGAGATGATCTAATTCTTCAACATCTGCACATAAGAGCTGGAGAGACTCATGCTTACAAGGCTGTTGATATTCTCTACTGTGAGAGGAATAGATGTTAGAGCAATTCTCAAAGCCTGAGGCATACTGAAGAGATGTTCTAATCAGGGCAGAGGAAAGGTGAATTTGAAGGGGTGCCTTGGTTAGAATCAGGGATGGGTAGTGGGAAAACCCACAGATAAAATGTGAGATATCTGACCCAGTTGAGGTGGTGATAATACTAATTATTAAGATATTTGTTGAGCGCTTACTAGGTTCCAGGCACTGTAGATTTTACCTGTGTTTGTAGCTTTAAAATTGAAAACAGTCTCATTAAAAATGAGTGGTTTAGCAAGTAAGAGAAAAATCTACTAGAAAGCAAGAGCACGGATCAAAAATTATCCATCACAAAATCTGCTGGGAAGCACAGTCCACAAGCAATCTTCTACTTAGTAAAAATCCTTTCTGGAGGTTTGGTTATGGTAAATATGAAGATCTACTGATTTTTTTTGGATGCAAATGAATAATAGTACTAATGAAAATAATTGTAGTATTTATTAAGTGCTTCTTAGGAGCTAGGAACTGTGTTAAGCGCTGCAGTAGATAAAATACAATCAGATCAGTCACAGTCCCTTTCCTATCTGGAGTTCACAATTTAAGGGAGAGGGAGAACAGATATCAAACCACCTCTTTTCAGGTGGAAAAGCTAATTCATTCATTGATTGAATAGTATTTATTGAGCGCTTACTATGGGCAGAGCACTGTACTAAGCACTTAGAATGTACAAATGGGTAACAGATAGAGATAGTCCCTGCCCTTTGATGGACTAACAGTCTAATTGGGGGAGATGGACAGACAAGAACAATAGCAATAAATAGGCCCAGAAAGGTCAAGTGACTTGTCCAAGGTCCCAGAGACAAGTGGCAGAGTGCGGATTAGACCCCGGTCCTCTACCTCTCAGGCCTGTGTTCTTTTTAATAGGTCATGCCACTTCTAAAAATCCATATTTGCTTCTATACCAGAACAGGAGTAGGTAAAATGTAGTTATAGGCTGAAATTTAGTTACGCGGTGAAGAAAATTCATAGAGAAAAGAAATTTATTTATTCTTATTCTTAATATACCTTTTTTCTAAGGAGCCCAGAGAGGCATATAGTATTAAACTTCTAACTCAGTTACTTTCAGAACATCCCGTGGGACTTGCTGAGCAGAACAGGAAAACGTCACACGCGAACCACAAATTCCACGGTGGCAATGGAAGTGTAAAAGCAGTATCAGGTCTTTTCTTTTTTTAATTTTTTTTTTAAGTACTTATGTTTCAAACACTGGTCCAACAACTGGGATAGCTACCCGTTAATTGGGTCAGACACAGTTCCTGAACCACATGGGGCTCTCAGTCTAAATAGGAGGGAGTTTTGACCGTCTCATGCTGGTTCTCAGCCAAACTAGCGATGGCATTTATTGAGCACTTAGTGGGTGCCCAGTGCTGTACTCTTTGGCGAATAAAAGATAAAAGATTTGCTAGAAAGTTTTCTGCCCACAAGGAACTCACGGTCTACAGGGGCAGACAGGCAATAATATAAATTATGGATAAGGGAGAAGAGTAGAGCATAAGAAGAGGTATGTGCTTTGGGACTGGGGTGAAGATACAAGTGCTTAGTAATTAGGATTGTGGTATTTTGGTGCTTAATATGGGCTAAATACTGTACTAAGCCCTGAGGTAGATATAAGTTTATCACTTTAGATATAGCCCCGTCCTACATGTGACTCACAGTCTTAAATGCCATTTTACAGATGAGGTAACAGAGGCACAGAGAAGTGAAGTGACTTGCCAAAGGTCACAGAGAAGCAGTATGGCTCAATGGAAAGAGCCCCGGCTTGGGAGTCATAGGACATGAGCACTAGTCCCGGGTCTGCCACCAGTCAGCTATGTGACTTTGGGCAAGTAACTTCTCTGTGACTCAGTTATCTCATCTGTAAAATGGGGATTAAGACCATGAGCCCAATGTGGGAAAACCTGATGACCTTGTATCTACCCCAGTTTTTAGAACAGTGCTTGGTACGTACGTAAGCGCTTAACTAATACCCTTATCACTACAGAGCAGACAAATAGAGCCAGAGGCGAGGTCAGGTAGCTTCCCCCAATAACCGGGAGCCAATCAAACCTTCTCTGAGGTAATCAATCAATGGTATCCATTTATTCAATGATATTCATTCAGTGCTTACTGGGTGCAAAGCACTGTACTAAGTGCTTGGGAAAGGACAATACAACAGAGTTGTAAGATATGATCTCTGCCACAAGGAGCTTAGAGTTGACAGGAAGAGATGGTCATTAAAATAGAGTAATAATAGGGGAAATAGGTACATGTGTTTTTTTGAGACAGGAAGAGTATCAGAGTCCCTTAAATTGTCCCACGGCCAAGGAGCCAATTCATGCTGAGGTTGAGGGCAGCCTGCCAGCCGTGGGTCCAGGTGAGAGAAAACTGTGATGGGAAATTGGAACACTTGGGTTCCCATCCCTGTTCTCCCTGCTGGGGCCATGCCCTGGTAGCTGGAGGCTTCTGAAAAGCAGCAAGACCTAGTGGAAAAGAGCACAGACTAGTGAGTCAGAAGGACCTGGGTTCTAATATGTGCTCCACTACTTGTCTGCTGTGTGATCTTGGGTAAGTAGCTTAACTTGTATGTGCTTCACTTAACACATCTGTAAAATGGGGATTGAGACTGTGAGCCCCATGTGGGGCGGGAACTGTGTCCAGCCTAATTAGCTTGTATCTACCCCTCTGGTTTTTTTGTTCATTTTTTGGTTTGTTTTTTTTTTTTTTAAACCAAGAAACTTCTATGGATCCACTACCAGAAGAATTGCAGATGGAGTTGGCATTCTGGGAGAGATGTGTCCATGGCGTCTCTATGGGTCTTAGGAGACTTGACAGTGAAAGACGACACCAGTGCTTAGAACAGAGTTTGACATATGGTAAGCACTTAATGAATACCATTATTATCATTATTATTCTGAGCCAAAGTCGTTGGGCAAAGTGGTTAATCTACCAGGGGTTTTGCAGAATCACTTACTAACATGGGCCACGAATCAAACTCTTCCTATCACAGCCGTTGTGTCTTTATATTTAAACTCTACTGCATCTCCTTTCCTGTTTCTTCTGTTACATGGTAAAGACCTGGGTTCTAATTCAGGCCCTGCCCCTCATCTGTGGTGCACCCTTGAGCAAGTCACTTTTCTTCTCTGTGCCTGTTACCTCAGTGGTAAAATGGGGATTAATGCTGTGACCCATATGGGACATAAACCGTGTCGAACCTGAGGAGCTTGTACTTCAGCCAGCGCTTAGTAAAGTATGTGACACATAATATGAGCTTAACAAATACCAGTAAAAAAAAAATGCTCCTTGAGGCCGGGAGTCATATCTGTTCATTCTCACGCACTCTCCCATGAGCTTAGTGCCGTGCTTTGCCCCCAGTAGACTAAGATCTTTGAGAGCAGGGATCCTGGCTATTCACACCATTGCACTCTCCTAAATACTAAGGAGCAGTCAGCAGACGGTAAAGTCCTGGAGGGCAGGGGATGTATATGCTAAATCTACTGTATTCTCCCAAGTGCTCAGGACAGTGCTGTGCACAAAGTAGATTGAAAGCACTTGGAGGATCTTGTTTACTATCTGTTATACTTTTGCAAGTACATATTTGAGCGCGATGCACGCAATACATAAGATCCTTGAAGGCAGGGGATTGTCTACTAAACCTAGTGTACTCACCCAAAAATTCAGTAGTGATGTGCACGTAGTAGATTGTCATCTCCTGGAGGGCAGGGATTGTGTGGACTTAGAGAAGCAGCGTGGCTCAGTGGAAAGAGCACGGGCTTTGGAGTCAGAGGTCATGGGTTCGAATTCCGGCTCGGCCACTTGTCAGCTGTGTGACTGTGGGCAACAGTTCACTTCTCTGTGCCTCAGTTACCTCATCTGTAAATGGGGATAAACTGTGAGCCTCACGTGGGACGACCTGATGACCCTGTATCTACCCCAGGGCTTAGAACAGTGCTGTGCGCATAGTAAGCGCTTAACAAATACCAACATTATTATTATTATAACTCTCTTGTTCTCACAAGTGTGCAGCGCAGTTTGCTCCATCCCACTGATTGCAGGCACCTGGAGCGTGGGAAATATCTATTGATCTTTCGTGCTCTTTCAAGTGCCTAATACAGTGCTCGTCATACGGTAGACTCTCGACAGACAACGCTCCCATTATTTTCAGGATACATGTTGAATATAAACTAATAGGGTGGCAGAGAAAACATGTGAAACTGAACTTTGACGAGCTGCTATTAAACAGGTTCTTTAACCCAAGTTTGGTATAAACCGCCTTTTGCTTAAAAAATCAATTTAAGGATTCTCCTGTACATTATGAAAGTAGACTGCTTTGCAGAATTTAATAGGATTATGTTATCGATTCTATCTGTACAATGCATACTGGTGTTGCAAACGGCAAGATAGCGTGTGATTGAACGCCAGACAGGGATTAGTTATGAACAGAAAAAGAGACTTTGAGTTGGGTCATGCTCACACACCTGTTAGCCGGGTAAGCTTTGTAGCTCTGGAAAAGAAAGACTGAGAAACCAAACTGGCATCTGGTGTCACTTCTTCTTCTTTAAAAGGGCTTTGTTGGGGGATTGAGGCAGAATCTGGAAGGGAAAGGTCAAGGGTGGGAAAAGTCCAATCTTTCCTTATTTATAAAAATGAGGAAGAACAGAGTGGTTGGTCTTCTCATGACAAGTGAAATGTGGAGCTGATGGTGCTTAATATTTACTACACCTGCTGCTGTTTACCTTCTGCTTTCTCGCCTCTTGTTCCTTCCAAAGATTTTGTTCAATGAGAACTGTTCATTTCTTTGTCCATATTGTGGTCCATCTTCAACAACTGAATCCCGGAAATCAACTGGGCTGCAGAACACTCTAAGGCTTTAACTACATTTTAAAAACATTTCTTCTGCCCTCCCGGCCTTCCCGATTTCAGGCCTCCATACAGTAGCTGTCTAGGTTGTGTTGTCAGTCAATCTCTTGTGTTTATTGAGCACTGTACTAAGCTTCTGGGGGGAAAAAACAGTCTAACAGACACATTTCCTGCTCACAGAGAGCTTAGAATCTAGACGGGGAGACAAACATTAGTAGAAATAAAATTACAGATATGTACATGATGGTGTTGTGGGAGGGATGAATAAAGGGAATAAGCCAAGGTGACCCAGAAGAGAGAGCAAGAAAAGAGGAGTGCTTAGTCAGGACAGCCCCCCTGGAGGACGTGTGCCTTCAATAAACCTTTGACGATGAGGGGAATGATCATCTGTTAGATATAAGGATGGAGGGCGTTGCAGGCCAGAGGCGGGATGTGGGCGAGAACTCAGTGGTGAGACAGACAAGATGGAGGTACAGTGAGTAGATTGACATTAGTGAGTAGGTGGGCATTAAAGGAGTGAAGTGTGTGGACTGGGTTACAGTAAGAAAGTAGCAAGGTGAGGTGGGGGGGGGCAAGGTGATGGAGGGCTTTAAAGCTGATGGTGAAGGATTTTCGTTTGTGGTGGTGGCTGGGCAATCAATAATGATGATGATGATGGTATTTGTTAGGCACTTACCATGTGCTTTGGCCCTGTACTAAATGCTGAGGTGGACACAGGCCCTGTCCCATGTCAGGCTCACAATCTCCATTTTTCAGATTTGGTAAATGAGGCCCAGAACAATGAAGTGACTTGCTTAAGGTCACCAAAGAGACAACTTGTGGAGCCAGCATTAGAACCTGTGACCTTCTGAATCCCAGGGCCATGATCTATTCACTACCCCATGCTGCTTCTCATGCTAGTAGTAGTAGTTGTTTTGATCAGTGCTTCATTCCTTCTTATATCAACTCCTTGTGTGTCCCCTGATTATCTAGGACCAGCTTGTTTGAGGTTCTTGGTTTTGTTTTTTAAAAGGCAGTAAGCACTTATGTATCAAACACTGTTCTTAGTGCGAGGGGAGGTTCAAGTTAATTAGGTCAGGCACAGTGCCTGTCCTGCATGGGGCTAACAATCTAAGTACATATCCATAATTTAAGTGCGTAACAAATAGCGTAAAAAAATGCCCCGATGGGCCCAGCCAACTCCATATCAGAAAGAAGACTCAGAGCTTGTTGATGGAAGCTTCCTTTATTCCTTAATTGTTAAACCTTTTATTCATCCCCCCACTTCCAGCCCCACAGCACTTAAGTACATATCTGTAATTTATGTATATTGATGTCTGTCTCCCCGTCTAGAGGATAAACTCGTTATGGGCAGGGAATGTCTGTTTGTTGTTATATTGTACTCTCCCAGGCACTTAGTACAGTGTTGTTTACACATTAAGGGCTCACTATGATTGACTGACTTCTTGAGAATGAATGACTGAGGACAGGATTATGCTAGCCGAGAGGGCGGGCTGTTTGGATTTTCTGGTGTCAGATTCAGTGTTGGGACCAGAGGGACCTCATTAATACCTTAACTATCCCATTTTCTAAAATTGGAACAACATTCCCCACTGCTTATTCCTATTCTGGGAGGGTGCACATTCCTAATATAGAGAAGGAGAACAAATAGAAAAGTGTTAGAAACAGCTCACTTAGAAATTTGCAACATGAAGAAAAATCGTTTTCTAAAATAGAGTTCTTTGCCCGCAAAGACTCCACCCCCTCAAGTCACCTCCCCAGAAACATCTTCCGGCTGCGACGTCCCATTCAGTGATCCCTGATGAAGTGAAAGTCTCGCGAATTTTGGGCTCGGAAAGAATATTAGAAAGCGAGTTACCGGGTCCCAGAAAGAGGCTGGGGCTGGCCCAATCTTATGACTTTCCTTTTTATAGAATCCAGTTATAATGTCATCTGGATGACATCTGCCCATTTACCTCTCAATCAATCCATGGTATTTATTGAGTGTTTACTGTGGCAGAGCACTGTACTAAGCACTTGGGAGAGTAAAATATAAAAATTAAACGGACACGCTTCCTCTCTGTTTAGAGGGGGAGACGGAAATTAATACAAATAAATAAGTTACAGATACATCAGTAATTGTTGTGAGGCTGAGTACGGATGTGAATTACGGGAGCAAACTGGTATGATATAGAAGGAATTGCTAAAAGAAGAGAGTGCTTATATTTATCCTATGGCTTAGTACTCTGGCACATAGTAAGCACATAACAAGTACCTTTAAAAAGAAACCAAAAAAACTTGTCATAACCCTTTCAGGATTGTTAGCCCTAGCTGAAGATTTCATACTTAAATGTACAAAGATGAAATGATCAGGCAAATAGACTGCTTTAGAATTTCCCTCTCTCTCTCTGTGAATTCCCTCCTTCTCTAGACCTAGAGTTCCATATGCATTATTATGTAATGAGACGCACTGTCTGGTGTTTATGCTTTTGACCCTCGGGATTCTGTAGCCACTTGGTTCCCCGAGGATATGGTGTAATGGTGGTTAAGACAAATGGATGTTTTCAACACAAACTCAGCTTCCTCACCCCTCTGCTAGATTACATCAAATAATAACCCTCCATCTCCTAACGCACATTCTTTGCTTTCTGCTTTCATTAAGTATGGGGAGAGAGAGAGAGAGAGGAAGAGTATTAATAAATGACTCTGTCCTTGAAAGAGCGCTTCCCCCTGGCTACTGGGAGGGAATGTTCAAAATGGTCCCAAGTGCTTTGTGGGCAGTGTCCCACGACACCAGGGGCAAGGAATATATTTGCTATACGGTCACTGAAGCAAAGAGCAGCGCCAAGATTGATAGCGGTAGATGTCCTCCTTCCTAGCGATGATCATAGGCCTGGTAGAGAACACAGCAGCCTCTGATGGGGGACTGTTTGGGTCTGAAAAGGCAGAGATGATGTTTCCTACCTCGGATTCTGGTCACGATGGACTCCACCCGTGGCCCTCTGGGGAATCGAGGTGGAGGAATCATGCTCTCAACAGCTCTGCCAAGACGTGCGCGCCATGACAACTGGGGTTCTCTCTGGCTATCGGATCAGATCAGTTCCTGCTCCTGACGGTCAGCATCCATCATTGGCTTTTGAGTGCTTACTGTGTGCAGAGCACTGGACTGAGCACTGGGGTGAGTCCGGTAAAATGGAGTGGGTACACATGATTACTGGCCTCAAGGAACTTAGGCCCCTGGGTACAGAACATTGTACTGAGTGGTTGGGAGGGTACAGTACAATAGAGTTTGTTTTTCTGGTGTGTTTTTATGTTAAAATTTTAGTTAAGCATTAACTATGTTCCAGGCACCGAACTAAGCCCTGGGGTAGACACAAGTCAGTCGGGTTGGACACGGTCCCTGTCCCATGTAGGGATCCCAGTATCTATCCCCACTTTACAGATGAGGGAACTGATGCCCAGGGAGGTGAAGTGACTTGTCTAAGGTCACACAACAGACAAGAACAGAGTGGGTTTAGAACCCAGATCCTTCTGATTCCCTGGCCCAGGCTCTGTCCAGTAGGCCATGCTGCTTCTCAGTCACAGTCCTGCTTGCAAGTAGCTTAGGTTCTTAGCCTGTTGTTAGGTAGGGATTTTCTCTATTTGTTGCTGAATTATATTTGCCAGGTGCTTAGTACAGTGCTCTGCAAACAGTAAGTGCTCAATAAATACAATGGAAACAATCTGCCATCAGTTATATTCCTATATTTTATCTTCGCTCCTCTCTCATTGCACCCCAGCTTGCTCATCTTCAGTCAGTCTTCTCACTTTACCTCAGTTTGCTCTCTCAACAGCAAACAATCCTTCTCGCCGCATCCGGCCAAGAGCTCTGCTCCTTCTCCCGGTTGTCAGAGCCCTGGTCTACTGATGTCCAAGCCCCTTTGGCGCTCACATCTCCCCTGGGAGGTCTTCCTGGATTAATCCTCCTTCTCCTCTTTTAATGCCCCTCAACTCCACCTGAGCACTTTTGTATGACCAAAAGAGTTTAAGTATTCATTGTCAGTCATAGTGGTACATATTGAGCACTTGTGAGCAGAGCACTGTGTTAAGCGTTTGGCAAAGTACAGTACAATGGAGTCAGAAGAGGCTGTCCATTTGCATTTAGGAACTTGTCTTTAATTTGCAGTTAATACCATTCATTGATTGATATTTATTCAGTATGGCCTAGTGGACAGAGCTTGAGACTCAATCAGAAGGACCTGGGATATAATCCTGCCTCCCACACTTGTCTCCTGTGTGACCTTGGGTAAGTCACTCAAGTGCTGTGCCTCGGTTACCTCATCTATGCAATGGAGATGATGACTATAAGTCCAATGTGAGACAGTTAATGTGTCCAACCTGATTAGTCTGTGTCAACCCCAGTGCTTAGGTAAGTGCTTGACATATAATAAGTGCTTAACAAATACCATGATAATCATTATCAGAGCACTGTACTACGTGCTTAGGAGAGTACAATGCAACGGCAGAAATGTTCCCTGCCCACCATTACCTCATACCTGATTTTAACTCAAGGGCCCAGTACAATGCTCTGTAGGCACTCAAAACACAGTGCAGGTAGATTGACCGTCCTAGAATGGATCATATTACATTCTGTACTGTTTTAGTGGTGTTAGATATGCTCTTAGTTTGCATCAGGCACTGTACTAGGCACTGGGGTAGATAAAAGGTCATCAGGTTGGACCCCGTGTTTCAGGTGGAGCTTAGAGTTTTAATCCCTGTTTTACAGATGAGGTAACCAAGCCGCAGAGAAATGAAGTGACTGGACCAAGGTTACGCAGCAGATAAGTAGGGAAGCCAGGATTAGAACCCAGGGCCTCTGAATTCCAGGCCCAGTCTCTTTCCGTAAGCCCTTGCAACCTCTGTTCTTTAAACTGAAACGTGATTGATACACCAAGAACAGAAAGCAAGAAATACTGAACTGGATGAAAATGAGGATAAAAAGTAACTGGCTTTATAGCCCTGAATCCAGTTGGAGGAAGACAGTGTGATGTAGGAGTGAGCACCGGACTGGGAATTGAGAGTCAGTAACTCTCTGTTCTGTCACTGGCCTACTGAGAGTTCTTGGACCTGTTGCTCAACTTCTCTGGGCCTTGGTTTTCTCATCTGTAAAATGGAGCTAAAGTACCCATTCTCCCATTTAGATGGTGAGCACCAAGTGGGATGGGGACCCTGTCCATTGAAATAATCCTGTATGGATATCAAACCTTAGCTCAGTCAGTTATATTTGAGTGCTTACACTGTGTAGAGCACTGTACTAAGTGTTTGAGAGTACTCGCTAACAGTAAGTAGACACATTCAATGACCACAGTGTGCTTACACTGTAGTGGGGGGACAGTGGCTCACTCTTAATCCTTCATAAATCCCCAGATTTCTATTACTGCTATGAACACCAGAAATTAAATCTTAATCCTCCAAGTAGTGACGATAGTAAATTTGGAAAGAGTTTTTCTTTGAAATAAACATGCTCAAGTCAATATCCAGATCAAAATCCAGACATCAGATCTTGATGGTCTATTAGGGTATAACTAGTTAGCCTACATTTTTCCCTTGGATAAAATCTGAGTTAGCCGAGAGGTTTTAGTTATCTTTATTTCATGCTTCTCCCCTTCCCCCCCCCACACAGTAAGCTTTGTGGACCACCAGAGTTGCTAGCGGATTTTAATGATCAAGTGTTTTAGCTGACGATTTGCCCTTGGAAATGGCTGATAATAATAATTGCGGTATTTAAATGCTTACTATGTGTCAAGCCCTGGAGTAGATAGATCAGATCCCACCTAGGGCTCCCACTTGAAGTATGAGGAGAACAGATATTCAATCTCCCATTTACAGTTAAGGAAACTGAGGCATAAAGAAGTTGTGACATGCCCAAGGTCACCCAGCAGGTAAGTGGTGGAGCTGGGATCAGAACCCATGTCCTCTAACTCCAAAGCACAAGCTCTTTCCACTACAGCACTGAGCTGCTCTAAAATAATCCTTATCTAGAGTGAGCTGATGTGAGTCCAGTTCCAGTATGGTTCTTGGATAAGGCAGACCATATAACTTGCTCAATTCCCATCATCCTCTACTCGTGCCCTCGGACTCATAAAATATTCCATTCTTTCCTGCCATTCCCTCAGGACTTGTTGATTCCACAGAAACGTCAGAGCGCCTTGGCCGACACCTTTTCACCCCCTGGACAAAGAGAAGCAAAATTTCTTTGCCTGAGTCTGCTGTTAGCTTTTTATCTCTCTGGCACTTCCCAAGGCAACGTTGATTGGGTTCTGTAGAATTTCTCTCTGCTCAGGAACAGTTCTGAACCCCGTGGCAAACTTGGCTTCACGGAACAGCAGGAGAGGCTTTAAAAAAAGAAAATGACGGATTAGGGCTCTATGGGCTGACACCCTGCTTCACACAGGGAAGAATCTCCACTTTTCTACTGTGTGAACTTGAGCAAGTCACTTAACTCCCCTGTGCTTCAGTATCATCAGTTAAAATAGGAATTAAATCCTATTTACTTGTATTTAAACTGTGAGCTCCATATGGGACAGGGAAAGTTTTTATCTATCTACCCCAGCACTTAGTACAGTGCTTGACACACAAGTACCATAATAATTACTATTATTATTAATGTATTAGCAATAGAGATAGTGTAACCTTATGGAAACCTCATGGTTCAGATGACTGTAAGCTCCTTGTGGGCAAGCATCAGGTCTCTTGACTCTGTCATGTGCTTTTCTAAGCACTCAGTACAGTGTATTGCTCACAGTGAGGGCTCAAACAATGCCATAACAAAGCAATAAGTAATACATGAATAGGAAATATAATAAATTAATTTATTTTTGAGGAACAGTGCCACGAAAGGACTAAGGCAGGAACAAGGCCTTGTTCCCTGACTGGAAGAAGCCCAGGCAGTCAGTGGATGGGCTGATGGCAGGGAAGGAAACGGGGGACCTTTTTTTCTTGAGTGACCTTTCAGTTTGGACCAAATGAACTCAAGCTTCTTTCTGAAAAGTGAGAGCCTAGTGTTGAGGACTTGCCTGGGGAAGGAGAATTTCTTTTTCAATGGTATTTCAGTGCTTACTCTTTGCCAGGCATTGGACTCAGCAGCACTGTGATAGATATAAGCTTATCAGGTTGGACCCGCTCCCTGTCCCACATGGTCCTCACAATCTTGATCCGCACTTTACAGATGAGGTGACTGAGGCATGGAGAGATGAAGACTTGTCTGCTGGGTGGCCTTAGGCAAGAGGTGGAGCTGAGATTAGAATCCAGGTCCTCTGACTTCCAGGCCTGGCCTCTACCCACCGTTACAGTTTCTCTAAAGTTAAAAGATCCATCTGACTCTTCACCAGGGAAGTGTGCAATTTGGACAAAGGATTTCATCAACACCTCAAAAATGAAAGCCGCTACCCAATTTTGCTATCTGGGCAGCTCTGGGTGGGGTGGAGAAGGTGGCCAGGGGTTGGGGAGGAGGGGGAAAGGTATGGGTGTACACACTTGTACGGACACCAGCCTTTCAGGTTTTGAAGGTGATGTATTTTATTTTAGTTTTGCCATACATTGGATCGTAACTGGACACCAAGTTGTGACACGCACGATGCGTGACAAAAACTGTCCCTTGCCAGGGCTGAAGTGTTTGCTGCAAATGCCAAAGGAAACAAGCTTGGATCCATTTGCCTTCTGGAAAGAATTTTTTACTAAAAATTTTTTGTAAGAAAAAAAGCAACAGGATTTTTTTTCTGAGAAATTATTAAAGCTTGGCGTTGGAAATATATTTACAGAGCTTTTTTTTAAATTAAGATTTAATAAACTTGCTTGGCTAAAACTGTGTAGAAGTAGCTGGGACCTCTCAACAGAGGTACCAGCTCCCTGAGAACTTAGTAAAATGGGGCCTCCATTGGTGAATTTCTAGAACATGTTTGTAAGTGGGGATAAGAAGGTCTTTGATCTGTTGTAAATGTCAAGGATCTATTTCTTATGCTAATGTCTGACCCACCTAGTAAGAAACTTAAACTGTATGCATATTCTATCATGCCTTTTTTCTCCTTGCTTATCCAGCCCAGTTCATATCAATTGATCCATCAGTCAGTGGTATTTGAGCACTTACTATTGGGAGAACACTCTATTAAGCCCTTGGGAGAGTATCATACAATAATAGTAATGTTAATAATGTTGGTATTTGTTAAGCGCTTACTATGTGCAGAGCAACGTTCTAAGCACTGGGGTGGACACAGGACAATCAGGTTGTCCCATGTGAGGTTCACAGTCTTAATCCCCATTTTACAGATGAGGGAACTGAGGCACAGAGAGGTTAAGTGACTTGCCCACAATCACACAGCTGACAAGTGGCAGAGCTGGGATTCGAACTCATGACCCTTGACTCCAATGCCCAGGCTCTTTCCACTGAGCCACGCTGCTTCTACAACAGGATCCCTGCCCACCAGGAGCCTACAATCTGCCTGTATAGAACTATACTAAGCACTTAGGGTACAATAGAGTAGTCGTGATCCCTGACATTAAGGATTTTACTTTGTCCTCGTTCATTCAGTCTTATTTATTGAGCGTACTGTGGGCGGGGCACTGTACTGAGCGCGATGTGCAGAGAACTGCACCGAGCACTTTGAAGAGCGCATAGAGTTAATAGGATCTCTATACTCCAGGAGCTGAGCACTCACCGAGCGTCAGTTCCCGGCCGACCATTTAATTCCCATTTCAGAGATGTGAAAACTGTTCAAGAGGGGTCAAGTGACCGGCCCAAGGTGGCCAGGCACGCTGGAGGACCCATCCACATCTCATGTGCTGGTTTTCAAACAATGAATTAATGATATTTATTGAGCACTTATTACATGCAAAGCAACTTAGTGAGAGCTTGGGAGAGGAGAAGGTAGCCGAGTTGGTGGACACATTCCCTGGCCACAACAAGCTTACATTCCAGAGAGGAAGACGAGGGGCTTTGTTAGAACATTATTGCTCATTTCTGCTACCAGTTGGCTGGAAATATGTTTAGACATTTTCAGTTGGTGGAATCTTTTTTTTTTTCAAAAGCAATTCATAAGATGTGAGAAAACGGATTCCTATTTATCTAGCTTGTCCAGATTTCATCCCCATCAACTGGTGCTACAAACTCGGAGAAATTTGGAATAGAGTTTCAGAAACACCGAAACTGCAATGCGCTTCTCGAGGGTGGCGTAGATTCGAGAGCTGATGAGCACGTCTGTCCGTTCGGATCTATTTGTGCATTCGATTATTCAGTTCTTTCCTCCTGTCGGGCTTGTGGTGCTGGCTCTGTCAATGCTTTCTCTTCCTCTCGGTCCCCCTTTGACAAATTCCACTCTCAAACTCCCCGTCAAATCCCAATGACTCCTGGCTGATTTCCATCCTTTCACGCTTTGAGCCCTATCTACCTTTGTCTTTTCCCAACTCTTTACAGTAAATCAATCAATGGGGAAGCAATGTGTTCTTAATGGAAAGAACATGGGCTCAGGAGCCAGAGGACTTGAGTTGGAAAACCGATTCCCTCATTTGCCTGCTGTGTGACCTTGGATGAGTCACTTCATTTCTCTATGCCTCAGTTATCTGCAGAACGGGGATTAAATCTTCTTCGCTCCAACTTAGATTATGAACTCCATGTGGGACTGGGTCCAACCTGACAATATTTTATCTATTCCAGCCCGTAGACAAGGGCTTGACACCTGACCCCATCTGTAAAATGGGGATTAAGACTGTGAGCCCAAAGTGGGACAACCCGATAACCTTGTATCTAACCCAGCGCTTAGAACAGTGCCTAGCACATGGTAAGCGCTTAACAGATACCATCATCATCATAGTAAATGTCCTCTAGACCATAAGCTCCGTGTAGATTGACAACTTGTTATGGTCTGGGAATGAGTCTGGTAATTCTCTTGTAAGGTACTCTCCTAAGTGCTTAGTACAGAACTCTGCACATAGTATGAGCTCCATAAATACCACTGAACAGGGCTTAACAAATACGATAAAAAAAGACCTTAAAGTGTTTAGGGAGAGAAGGATAATAGAATAATTCAAAGATGGGGAAAGAGAGTATTAGGATATGGATATAAGGGGGAAATGGAGTAGAAGAAGATGGACATAAAAGGAGAAATGGAGGATTAGGAGGTGGACGTAAAGGGGAAATAGAGTATAAAGAGGTGGACGCAAAGGGAAATGAAGCATAACGAGGTGGATGTAAAGGTGAAATAGACTATAAGGATAAGGGCATAAGTGCAGAAGGGCTGGGGTCTATTTAGTTGCCATTGTTTTTACGAGATGTTCTTCCCCTTGACTCTATTTATTGCTATTGTTCTCGTCTGTCCGTCTCCCCCGACTAGACCGTAAGCCCATCAAACGGCAGGGACCGTCTCTATCTGTTGCCGACTTGTTCATCCCAAGCGCTTAGTACAGTGCTCTGCACATAGTAAGCGCTCAATAAATACTATTGAATGAATATCAAAGCGATTAAGGGGTCCGTGGCCAAGAGCGGCGTTGACGCAGAGGGAATGGCGAAGAGGGGAAATAAAAGGCTTGGTCTGGGGAGGAGATATGATTTCAGTAGGGTTTTGAAGCGGGGGAGAGTGGCGGTCTGTCAGATGTGAAGGGGGAGGGCGTTGCAGGCCAGAGGCAGGATGTGACGAGGGGTGGGCGGTGAGATAGATGAAATGGAGTTACAGTGAGTAGGTTGACATTAGAGGAGCGAAGTGTGTGGGCTGGTTGTTTTCCTCTAGTCAGGCTGGTCTCTCCAGAATTTTTTTCATCTCTCCCTGCTCCTCTTGCTTCTGTTCCCTGGAGATGTCACTCAAAGACGCCTCCTTGCCGTGCAGCTCTTTCTCAGGGCTGAAACGGTAGCCGGTCTTTGTTTTTCCAGGTTGTTCCTTTCTCTCCTAATTTCAGACATTTCAGATGATGGCATGACAATCCAAAATGCCGATACTGATTTGATGGAGTGAGGAGGTAAATCGATTCACGGTGTTTGTCGGGGCAGGGAATGGGTCTACCAACTCTGTTATATTGTGTTCCCCCAAACGCTTAGGACAGTCCTTGGCACATAGTAAGTGCTCAATAAACATGACTGGCAGAGAGCACTGTATTGGATGTTTGGGAGAACGCAGGAGAGTTAGTAGACACTCTGTCCTCAAGGAGTTTAACGTCTAGTGGGGGATAGAGACAGTAAAATCAGTTGCAGGTAGGAGAGAAAGAAAATTATAGATGAACATGAGTTAGTGCTTAGGTAATGCATGATGGTGGTGAAGTGAGAACCAGCTTTGGCTAAGAGAATAAGAGAAAAGACGGAAGTTAGGGGACCGGGTTCCAATCCTGCCTCTACCATTTGCCTGTCATGTGACCATGGACAAGTCAGCTTAACTTCTCCATGCTCTGATATCCTCACCTGAAAAATGGGGATTCAATACCTGTTCTTTCTCCCTATTGGACTCTAAGCTCCAGGAGGGGCAGGGATTGTGTCCAAACTGTTTATATTGTGGTTTTTTTCAGTCAGTCGTATTTATTGAATGCTTACCGTTTGCAGAACGCTGTATTAAGCACTTGGGAGAATATAATAGAACTATAGAACAGACATTCCCTGCTCACAACGACCACACAGTCTACAGTTTTTCTTTAGCACAGAACCTGGTATGTAATAAGGGCTGTGGTATTTGTTAATTTAATTTTATTAAGATCTGATATGTACGTACAGAAGTGCTTTAAACAGGTGGGTCTCTAACTTGGAATGAACTGCTACTAGAAATATGTATTTCAAAGAACATGATTTGGCAAGTCCAAACCAATCATCAGGAAATATTATTTATTTTTTTAAATGGTACTAAGTGCTTACTATGTGCCAAGCACTATACTAAACACTGGAGTGCTAGTCCCTGTCCCACACAGGGCTCCCTATCTTAATTCCCATTTTAAAGGAGGTAACTGAGGCACAGAGAAATAGAGTGACTTGCACAAAGTCACACAGCAGACAAGTGGCGGGTCCAGGATTAGAACCCAGGTCCCTCTGACTCCCAGGCCCGGGCTCTAATCACTAGGCCATGATTATTTTCCAGGCTATGATAAAACGGGACAGCAGTCTAGTAGAAGGATAAATCCAGTTTCTGTGTAATTGATAGCCACGGTGTTTGATGCCAGAAACCTTCATTGCCTCAGTAATCAAGGCTCCAAGGTTCTGACATGAGATTTAAGTCAGTCTCAGTTTCTCCTCAAATAAGAGGAAAGCGAGGGCTTTTTCAACTCTTCTTTCATATCCCTCTCCACATCTCATGCTAAGGATGCCGGTAATGCGAGACTCCCCTTAATTAAAGGCAGTTCAACTAGGTGCCTTCCTAAAGGTATGTAAAAGAGACTTTGAAATGCAAGCACAAAGCTTTTCCTTCTCTATTTATAATTCATTCTCCACTTCCCTAACAGGGTTCACCCTTGCTTATTCAGCCGGCTGCCCCCTCTGCGGCCAAAAGAGTTGCTCGGGAAGGAGATCTGAGTAACGAACTCCACGACAAAATAGCTGTGGAAAACGGGTAAACCTTTAGGATCCATCTTCTCTTTAATTTCCTCGAGGACCCAAAATGTCATTCTGGGGGAGAAGCAGGAGTCAAGAACGGACATTCTAGCTGGAGGCCAGGTGGGAAGAGGAAGAGCACAGGTCGGTTTTCTTTTGAAGAGGGAAGCTGGATGAAATGCCCGGCGTGATCAGATGAAGCACAGCAGATGACAAAAATGATATTGGTATTTGTTCAGCACTTACTGTGTGCCAAGCACTGTAGTAAGTGCTGGGGTAGACAGAAGCTAATGAAATTAGACACAGTCCCTGCCCTCTTGATGCTCCCATTTTAGAGGGAGTGGACTTAACTGGGAAAAAAAGAAGTAAAGAATTCAAGTCAGTCTTTCTGTTCCCTTGATGTTACATTTGCAGGGGTTGGTTGTGCTCTCTCTCAATCGATCAGTGATATTTAGTGAACTCTTAATATTTACAGAGCACTGTACTAAGTGCATTCCTTCAGTCTAATTGAGTATTTACTGTTTGCACAGGACTGTACTAAGCACTTGGGAGAGTTCAGTATAAGAATAAACACCCACATTCCCTGCCCACAATGAGCTTACAGTCTAGAGGGGAAGACAGACATCATTATTAATAAATAATTACTAATGTCTAATTTAAATATCTGATCACAAGTGCTGTGGTATAAGGATCATATGTCCAGAGGTCATAGATTCTCCCCCTTTATGCTCTAAGCTCACTGAGGGCAGGGAATATATCGGTTAACTCTTATACTCTTCCAAGTGCTTAGTACAGTGCTCTGCACACACTAAATGCTCATTAAATGCCACTGATTGGTTCAAGTGCACAGATGATGCAGAAGGGAGAGGGAGCCAGGGGAAGGAGACCTTGATTAAGGAAGGTCATTCGGAGGAGACGTAGACTGAATGAGGCTTTGAAGGTAGGAAGAATGGTGGTCTGGCTATATGGACGGGGAAGCAGTTCCAGGCTGGGGGAAGAAAAACGAAAGGGATCAGAGGCAGGAGAGATAAGATAGGGGCCTAGCGAGTGAGCTGGTGTTAGAGAAGTAGAGGGAATTGCATTCTGATGCTGTGTTTGCTGATGCCTCTTGAGTTCATTTGTCTCTCTTCCTCACATTCAGCTGTCTCCATGTTTTTCTCATGAACAGAAGCTGGTGTCCCTGGTCACATTTGGTGACCAAAGAACGAAAAGGCCCAGCACACTTTGTCCACCCTTACCCTTTGTGTCGTCTAGTGAGGAGCAGCGTGGCTCAGTGGAAAGAGCACGGGCTTTGGAGTCAGGGCTCATGAGTTCGAATCCCAGCTCTGCCACTTGTCGGCTGTGTGACTGTGGGCGAGTCACTTCACTTCTCTGTGCCTCAGTTCCCTCATCTGTAAAATGGGGATTAAGACTGTGAACCCCACGTGGGACAACCTGATTCCCCTATGTCTACCCCAGCGCTTAGAACAGTGCTCGGCACATAGTAAGCGCTTCAATAGCAACATAATTATTATTATTATTTATTAATAGTGGTTGGTGCACACTGGAGCCATAGGAAATGTGATACTACAGTGTCAAGCACCGTTGCAAGCATTGGGGTAGATAGAATAGGAGATGTCGCCATAAGAGACACACTTGGGGGGTGTGATTGTGGGATACATAATAATTAATGGGGAGTCCTTGCCTTAGAGGGAAGAGCACAGGATAGGGAGTCAGCAGATCTGGGTTCTAATCCTAGCTCTACCACCTGCCTGCTGTATGGTCATACTCAAGTTACTTCTCTGTGCTCAGTTTTCCTCATAGTAAAATAAATCGTTCAATTGTATTTATTGAGCATTTACTGTGAGCAGAGTACTATACTGAGCGCTTGGGAGAAGACGATACAACAGAGTTGGTAGGCACATTTCCTGCCCACAAAGAGTTTACAAACTGAGGTCGGGAAGACTTTAAAATAAATCATATCATGGACACAAGGGCTGCCGCTGACCTCCTAGGTGATGGGGACAATCACGGAAACTCTTCTGGGCCTCAGTTGGTTGATCTGTGAAATAGGGTTTAAGATGAATGTCCTCCCTCCCCATTAAACTGTGAGCTATGATGGGACAGTGACTGTGATTCATTTATTTCATAGTACCTATGTCCGTACTTAGCCCGGTGCTTAGAAGTGTTAAAAAAAAAAATGACAGTATTATTACCATTATTATTATTAGTTTGAGTAATAACATTATTACTATTAGATTAATAAAAATCCCTGCTCTGGTTCTAATACCAGTTGAGTTGGTCACTGCTTTGTACTGTGTCCAGACAGTTCTGGTTTTTTGGTTTTTTTTTTTTTTTTGTTTGGTTTTTTATAAGTGCTTATTACGATCCAGCTACTCTACTAAGCTCTGGGGCAGATAGCAACTAATCAGGTCAAAGTCCCCATCTCACGTAGGGCTCCCAATCTTCATCCGTATTTCATGGATAAGGTAACTGAGGCCCAGTGAAGTGACCTGCCCAAGGTCACAGAGCAGACAGTTGGCAGAGCTGAAATTAGAACCCAGTTCCTTCTGACTGCCAGGCCTAGGCTCTGGGGTGTTTCTGCTCTCTGTATTTCTTTTGGTTCCGAGGTTGTCATCGGATCCATTTGACAACTGGGTGAGGGATTAGGGAGAACGGTGTCTCACACCTAATTCTAGTCTTTGGATTTTGTTTTTTCTGAAACGATTTTTAAACCATTGTCACATTTTCTAGGTACCATTCTCACGAAGTCTAAAGTTTTGCGGTTATAACATTTACAAATCCTGTCTGTTTGACCTTATAAGATAACTTAGACTTGTGTCTGGGGGCTTGGAGAATAAATGTTAAGCACAAGCTTATGCTAATGTACACATTAGTGTTCCAGTTAAATGCTAAGGTAATTCTTCAAAATCCAAATCAGAAATAGGAAATATTATGGAGCAGGGACTGATCAAACATGTGAAGCTTAACGCACTGGATTTATTTTTTTGTTACCGTTTCATCGCTAGCGTGTTTGGGGAATCACCAAACATTAACATGGTAGCCGCAATGTCTAGTGGTCAGAGCACAGGTCCTGGGAGTCAGAAGATCTGGATTCTAATCCCACCTCTGCCACCAGTCTGCTGCATGACCTTGGGCAAGTCACTTCACTTCTCCGTCTCTCAGTTACCTCATTTGTAAAATGGGGATTAAGAGCCTGAGCCCCAGGTGGAACAGGGACTGTGTCTATCCTGCTGAGCTTGTAACTCACCCAGTGCTTAGTACAGTGCCTGGAGCATAATGAGGGCTTAAACACCACAGTTATTATTAAAAGCACTCCCTGAGGAGGAATAAATCCTCTCATTGTAAATATCCCCACCCTGAAACCCTACTCTTTCAATCAGCCAGTGCTATTTATTGACCATTTACTGTGTGTAGAGCACTGTATTAAGCACTTGGGGAGAGTATGATCAACACATTTGGTAGACAGATTCCCTGTGCACAATTACAGATAAATGACTTATTTATATTAATATTGGTCTCCTCTTCTCGACTGTAAACTCATTACAGGCAGGGAATGTGTCTACTAATTCTGTGGTATTGTCCCCTCCCAAGTGCAGTCCAGTGCTCTGCACGTAGTAACTGCTCATCAAAAACCACTGATTGATGGATAAGGAGCTCAGAGTCTAGAAGGAACTATTCTGATGTTGTCAACGGGAAACTTTGCTAATTTTAATGCCGTGCTAGGAGTGTAACCCAAAGATAGAATTTTTAAGTAAAAAAAAAAAAACATAGAGCACATCTTATTTTGAAACTACTTTACCGTTTCTGGAACTCTAACATTCCCCTGCTCTTTATTCTGAGTGAAACAGGTGGAATCAAAACGACCTGGGTGGGGGCCAGGAGAATTAGCGACAGGAAGCAATTTAGATTTGATCCGGTCAAAAGCAAGGGCTCATGGATTTCTTTCAGCTCCTAACAAGGACTAAGCTTTCATTCGCCTCTGAAGAGTAAATGGAGACATGAGAAAATTCCACACCTTGGCAGCCAGTTTTGGGGGAAGACTTCTGGCATGAAAGGTAGAGACCAGTTTGAGTCCAAACTGTGCTGGCTGCATAACTGTGGGCAAGTCGCTTAACTCTCTGTACTTCAGTTTCCTCATCTAGAAAATGGGGAAAATCTTTCTATCCCGTGGGATTGTTGTGAGGTCAATAAGAAGAAGAAGAAGAATTATGGTACTTGTGAAGTGCTCATGTGCCAAGCATTGTTCTAAGCACTGGGGTAGATAGAAGTTAATCAGGTTGGACACAGTAGCCTCATATGTAAAATGAGGATTGATTTCCTTTTCTTGCTCTTATTTGAGCTTTGAGCCCCGTGCCAGACAGGTACTCTATCCCACCCATTTGACTTGTATCTGCCCCAGTTCATAGAATTGTGTTTTAGACTGCTTAACTAATGCTATTTCAAAAAAACAAAATTCCCCTGGAGTCTTGCTACATAGTACCAACGCAATGGTATTTACTGAGCACTTTATTCTAGCAGAACCTTGTACTTAGTGCTTAGGAGAGTACTATGCAGTAGAGTCATTGACATGATCTCTGTCTTTGAAGATGTGACAATCCTTTTTTTTTTAATGGTATTTAAGGCCTTTTTGTGTGCCAGGCACTGTACTAAGCACTGGGGTAGATAGAAGCTAATCAGGTTGAACACAGCTTCTGTCAGTCAGACGTATTTATTGAGCATCTAGTGTGTGCAGGGTACTGTATTAGGCACTTGGTAGAGTACCATATAACAATAAGCAGACTCTACATGCCCCCAAGGAGCTTGCAGTGGAGAGCAGGAGACAGGCGTGGCTCAGTGGAAAGAGCACGGGCTTCGGAGTCAGATGTCATGGGTTCGACTCCTGGCTCTGCCACTCGTCAGCTGTGTGACTGTGGGCAAGTCACTTAACTTCTCTGTGCCTCAGTTACCTCATCTGTAAAATGGGGATTAACTGTGAACCTCACGTGGGACAACCTGATTACCCTGTATCTCCCCCAGCGCTTAGAACGGTGCTCTGCACATAGTAAGCGCTTAACAAATACCAACATTATTAAATCAATAAATTACAGGCATGTACATAAGTGCTGTGGGGCTAGGAGGGGCCATTGAATAAAGGAAAAAAGTCAGGTTGATGCAGAAGGAAGTGGGAGAACAGGAAAGCTCCACATGGCGCTCGCAGTCTTAATCCCTATTTTACAGATGAACTAAACGTGTCTAAGGTCACACAGCAAGCAATCGGCAGAGCTGCGATTCAAACCCAGGTCTTCCTACTCCCAGGCAAGTGCCCTTTCCACTAGAATTTGCTATATTTGCAATGAGTGTCGAGAATGCTTTGTCAAGATTAGAGGAGCCGTGCTTGTCTGAGGAGAATTCACACCTCGCATCCTACAGGGCCGTTGGACTGGAACGGTTTTGTTTTTCGTGGTCATTCAAGCTCGCCGGGTGGATGTTAATTTTCCACCTCTAGTCTGTGGTCTCGGAGCATAGATTGTGCGTGGCTAGAGTGGTCAAGTTGATCCCGAGGGAAAGCTAGGTTAGGAAACATTTTCACTCCCGCATGTTTTAAAGCAACAGTTTGGAAATGAATGAGACAATCAACAGCTCATCCCCCCCAAAAAACCCCAACAAAAAACAGAAACACCACAAGCAAAGGAGCAAACAATGAAAGGCTCACAAGAAATACATACCAAGCATCTCTGAGGCAAGGTGAAGTAAATGTAGGAAGCTCCCCCTGTTCTAGACTCGAAGTCCGGTGTGGGAAAGGATTGTCTCTATTGCTGAATTGTACTTTCCAAACACTTAGTACAGTGCTCTGCACACAGTAAGTGCTCAATAACTTCGATTGAAGGAATGAAAGATGAGGGAATAGCTGAGGCTTTTGTGCAGTGATAAGACTTGAGAAAAGTTTAATATTTTGAATCGTTTATGCAGCTGCCTGCACTTGGTCTTGAACCTGTTTCTCCCAGGACTGTCTCTACAGTGCATTTTATCTAGTGAACGCTCAGTAAGTACTGTGACTTTCTCTTCCAATCCACTTCTTGTTTATTTGACATGATGGGAGTGCAGATAGCTCTGAAAATGTCTCTCCCTATTCTGAAATTCCCTCAACTTGTCAAAGCCAGATGCATGTGGAACCTTTTTTTTTTAATGGTACTTAAAGCCCTGAATATGTCAGGCCCTGTTCTAAACGCTATGGTACATACAAGATAATTAAGATGGACACAGTTTCATCCCCATTTTAACCCATGAGTTGAGGCACAGAAAAGTGAAGCGTCTTGTTTAAGGCGACAGAGCAGGGAGGTGGCAGAACCAGGATTAGAACCCAGGACCTATGGCTCCCAGGCCTGAGCTTTTTCCACTAGTCCACACTGCTTCTCTTGCGGTGACGGCTGTTGAGCAGGGATTGAGACAGAAGGATGGGTCTTCTTTATAGGTTCAGGGCTAGGGGCGGGAAAAGCCTCTGCCAGGCTTTGGAACCCACAGAGAAATTAATGGCAATTGATGCACATAATTAAAAGAGTTGCTTGCCTGTAGATTCAAAGGGGTCTGTGTACTGTAATTTCCTTGTGGGCAGTGATCACATTTGCTACCTCTCGTATTTGCCCAGTCACTAGGTCAGTAATATTTATTAACGATTAAAGAATAAAACACAGCACTGTTTTAAGCAGTTGATAGAGTATAATACAATAGAATCGATAGCCACGATCCCTTGGCTTTAGTATCTGTTAAATATTCAGCATGTGTCAAATGTAACTAATCAACGGATTAATCATAGTAATTGAGCACTTACTGTGTGCAGAGCACTCAACTAAGCACTTAGGAGAGGACAGTAGAAGAGAGTTGGTGGTAATAATGGTGGTATTTGTTAAGCGCTTACTATGTGGAAAGCACTGTTCTGAGCGCTGGGAGATACAAGGTGACCAGGTTGTCCCACGTGGGGCTCACAGTCTTCATTGCCATTTTACAGATGAGGTAACTGAGGCCCAGAGAAGTTGACTTGCCCAAAGTCACACAGCTGGCAAGCGGAGGAGTTGGGATTTGAACCCATGACCTCTGACTCCCAAGCCCTTGCTTTTTCCACTGAGCCACTCTGCTTCTCTGATAGACACAGTCCCTGCCCACAAAGGGCTTCCAGAGGAGGAGATAGATATTACTATGAAAAATAAATGATGAATACGGACCTTGGTGCTGTGACGCTGAGGCTGGGTTGAAGAGAGGGTACGGATCCAAGTGTGTTAGGCCTGTGGGAGATTAAAGATCATCAGGTGAGACACAGTCCCTGTCCTGTATGATGATTAAAATCTTAGGAGGTAGAATAGGTTTTGCGTCCCCATTTGACAGATGAAGGAACAGAGTCCCAGAAAGCGGAGTGACTTGCTCAGGGTCACATAGCAGGCAGCTTGGCAAAATGAGAATAAATCCACTGTCCTCTGACTCTTAGGCCTGTGACATTTTCGCTAGGGTCACACAGAGTTCATGGGCAGTAAAAATCATTTCTAGAGAAAGCAACAGTGAGTAGGTAGGTGAGTGCTACCACCCCTCTGCCATCCCCCCTTTACCTCTCCGCAGCTAAAGCCTCATTTTCCCCTTTTCCCTCTGCTCCTCCACCTCTCCCTTCCCATCCCCACAGCACTGTACTCGTCCGCTCAACTGTATATATTTTCGTTACCCTATTTATTTTGTTAATGAATTGTACATCGCCTCGATTCTATTTAGTTGCCATTGTTTTTACGAGATGTTCTTCCTCTTGACGCTGTTTATTGCCATTGTTCTCGTCTGTCCGTCTCCCCCGATTAGACTGTAAGCCCGTCAAACGGCAGGGACCGTCTCTATCTGTTGCCGACTTGTTCATCCCAAGCGCTTAGTACAGTGCTCTGCACATAGTAAGCGCTCAATAAATACTATTGAATGAATGAAAGTGATAACCAAATATTACTGATCATGGTGGTATTTGCTAAATGCTTACTATGTGCCGAGCTCTTTCCACAGCACTGGGATAGATAGAAGTCTAATTAGGTTGGACACAGTCCATGTCCCATATGGGACTCAGTCTTAATCCCCATTTTACCGATTAGGGAACTGAGGTTCAGAGAAATGACTTGCCCGAGGTCACACAGCAGGGAAGTGGCAGAGGTGGGTTTCGAACCCAAGTTGTTCTGTAGTAGCGAAGGTGTTTTGGCATTTATGGAAATGTGGGTAGTTGGAAAGTTTCAAGACCTGGGTGACATGTTAAAGAAAATACTGGATATGTGAGGCAACATTGCATATTGTACTCTTTGAGCATTTAAAACAAAAATAAGTGATATTATGATTATTATTAAGGACTTTCTGTGTTCTTAGTGTGTTGCTGAATGCTTGATTAGATACAGATAATCTGAAGAAAAATCAGATTGAGGGTGTGCCCTTATTCTCTGCTCTCTCCTGTGAGCCTGGATTGGATAGGGACTATGTCCACTCCAATATAGCTGTTTGTACACCAGTACTTGGCACATAGTGAAAGCTTAACGAGTGTTCTTAACTAACCAGTCAGTGACTCAGTTGGCTCTGAGGACAAAAGAGCTGAATGGCTAAAACTTGGAAGAGTAAATAGTTCATTTAATCCAGGCTGGTGTTTGGTTGGGTAAAACCAGGAAAACTTCTCAGATTGCAATGGGAAGGGGTTTCGGGTTTTCCAGCAAAAATCACAGGTCTCTGTAGGTCACGGAACGTTTCGGATGGAAAAAAAAATGTTCACTTCCAGACCGATTCAGTATCGTCCAATAAAATGGGCAAGGGAATTCAGTAGATTTAGGATGAAGGCCTAATAAATAGCAATGATTTTAAATATGATTACTTAGGCAAATGCTAGAAATTTGCATTTCTTATGAAATCATGCATGCCCAAGAGATAATTTTTCAAGTTTATGGTTGTGCCTTTTGAGTATCAAAGGCAATTAGATTACATTTGGCTTTCTTGAATTGCACTGAAGAGAAAAGTTCTTTTTAAGTTGAAGGAGCAAAGTGGGATGAATGAAACTACTCACATGCTGAAAGAATCAGTCCAAAATAACTAATAATAATAATAATGATAATAATGTAATCTGCTAAGCACTTATAATGAGCCAAGCACTAGCATCGATTTAGGATAATCAGATGAAACACATGGCTCAAGGGCTTAACAGTGAGGGAAAACAGTCAACCAAACAATAGTACTTGTTTAGCATTGAGTGCAGAGCACTGTACCAAGCACTTTGGGAAGTGCAGCACAATAGTAATAATAATAATTATATTGGTATTTAAGTGCTTACTATGTGCAGAGCACTGTTCTAAGCACTGGGGAAGATGTATCAGGTTGTCCCACATGAGGCTCACAGTCTTAATCCCCATTTTACAGATGAGGTCACTGAGGCACAGAGAAGTGAAGTGACTTGCCCACAGTCACACAGCTGGCAAGTGGCAGAGCTGGGATTCGAACCTGTGACCTCTGACTCCCAAGCCCGAGCTGGTTCCACTAAGCCACGCTCTGCTAGATATGATTCGTGCCCACAAGCAGTTTAAAGTCTACAAGAGCAAGACAGACATTCAGGTGAATTCAGGATAGGGAAAATAGTAGAGTGTTAGACGGTTTACAGAATTTTTGTGGGGCGGGGTGGATATCGAGATGGTTCAAGTCGACACAAGTGAGGGCAAATAGGGAATTTAGTCTCTATTTTACAGATGAGGAAACTGAGGCATAGAGAAATGAAGTCACTTGGCCTAGATCGTACGGCAGGTAAGGGCCGCGTCGGGATTAGAATCCCGGTCTTCTCTCAGACATATGCTTTTCACTAGGCCTGGGAGTAAGACTAGTTGTTCTGTAAAATCAAAAACAAAAGCTCTGTTTTTCAGTTAGATTTTCCAGTCAACCTTATCACCTGAGCCCCTACTGTGTGCAGAGCACTGGACTAATTGAAGGGAAGGTAGGAGAGGGCAAGCAGCACGGCCTAGTGGAAAAACCCGGGCCTGGGAGTCAGAAGGACCTGGTTTATAATGCCGCTCCGCCACGTGTCTGCTGTGTGACCTTGGGAAAGTCTCTGGGCCTCAGCTTCCTCATCTGTAAAATGGGTGTTCTCCCTCTTAGGCTGTGAGCCCCATGTGAGACTCAGTCCAACCTGATTAACTTGTATCTAGCTCAGCGTTCACAACAGTGCTCGACACACCCGAGGCTCACTGTCTAAATGAGAGGGAGCACAGGTATTTTATCCCCGTTCTACAGGTAAAGAAACGGAGAGAGATTAAATGGCATGCGCAAGATCGCACAGCTGGGATTGGAACCCAACTCCTGACTCCTAACTAGCAACTACAACATTATATCCCCAAATCGGGGACATCTTATCAGTCCTTCTCAATTTGTCATTCTGAACGAATAACTGCTTGCCTTGAACTTTATCCCTTGGAAAGTTTCTATAAAACGGTGCTCCAAGGAAAAGCTCTGCTTTAATAATATTCTCTGATCACTTGGGAAACCAGCACAATGCTGTGACAATTTGGGACCGAGGTTCTAATAAAGGTGCTAATTATGAAAATTGGAGCATCAGCAGAACATTGCACATTTAAGACAAAAATGAAATATTCATTCACAAATATTTCTTCTACCTGTCCAATAAGGAGTCGGAAAAATTCAATAATGTTCATTACATACATAAATGTGAATATTAAAAATAAAGATTTTTCCCTTGTGATTTATTATACACCATCTGGAAGGCCTAGTGGGGAGAAAGGAGTCATTATGTGGCATGGAATGTGTTCAAAAAAATGGTTAATTATATTGTAAAATCTGAGGTAAACAAGCGAATGTCGGGGCTGGGGAGGGGGGGAAGACTTCTCGTTGGCTCTCAGCAACTTTATATACAAAAAGTTGTCCTGAAATAATCCGCAGAGTGTAATGTGGATTTTAAAATGCAGTTAGGTGGAAAAGGGGTTTTTAATTTCAAATGTAAAATAATTAGTTTGCCGTAATTGAAAACCTGGGAAGATGGGTTTGAAATTTTAAGCATTTTCTCTGTCTCCCATGTGAGACTGGAAACCAACTGAGGGTGGTTATTATTACTGTGTATAGAGCCCTGTACTTCATGCCTGGGAGAATAGAGATTTGGTAGACACATGGTCTGCCCAAGGGAGCCAACAGTCTATGCAGCTTCTATGGGCATAATCCCTGTCAACAAGGAGCTTAGTCTACTGTGAGTAGAATACAGTACTAAGTGCCTAGAGTATGTTGATATCATCCCTGACTTAGAGGAGCTTGCACCTCCCGGGCGTTCAGTACAGCGCATTGCAACCTGTGGGTGTAAAAGCCAAGCCGTCAGTACTAGGACCGGAGGCAGTGCTTGCTTGCTCCATCAGTCCAGCACACATACTAGGGGAATTTATCTCCTCCTTTGTGCCAGGAGATTGCAGGATTAGGGGTCTCATGGTGGGCTTCAGCATTGGTGCAGGATCTTTCATTTGCTGTCTGTGAAGAGAAAATGAGGTGGCCTATTGGTTTCTAAGCTCTCAAAAGCATGCAGGAGACTTTTTACATTTTAAAGGCATTTGTTAAATGTTTAGCATTTGCCAGGCACTGTACTATGGGCTGGGGTTGAAACAAGTTACTCTGGTTGGACGTAGTCCATGTCCCACATGGGGCTCACAGTCTAAATTCCCATTTTTTAGATGAGGTAAATGGAGGCACAGTAAAGAGAAGGGACTTGACCAAGGTCACAGAGTAGACAGTGGGCAGAAGCAGGATTGGAACCTGGTCTGTCTGACTTGCAGGCCTGTGCTTTATTCACTAGGCCATGAGGCTTGCCCCCTCCTACCTTACCTTGCTGTTCTTACCTTACAACCCAGCCCGCGACTTTTGATTGTGAAAGTGTTTGTGCATCAAGAAGATTTGGGAAAGCTTAAAAATTTCACCTATATTTGTCTCCATCTTCCCTTCAGTCACCGGTATTTGACACAAATAGGGAACCGGCATGACCTGGTAGGAAGAGCACGGGCCTGCCACTCAGACCTGGGGTTTAATCCTGGCTCCTCCACTAGTCTGCTGTGTGACCTTAGGCAAGTCACTTCACTTTTCTGGGCTTCTGTTCCCTCATCTACAAAATGAGAATTCAATATCTGTTCTCCTTCCTACTTAGACCGTGAGCCCCATGTGGGACCTGATTATCTTAGTGTGGAATGCAGTGCTTTGCACATAGTAAGCACTTAATAAATACTATCATTAACATTATAATAATAATGATAATTGTGATATTTAAAAGCTTACTCTGTGGCAAGCACCATTCTAAGTACTGGGGTAGATTTTACTACAAAAGCATCGGCCGAGAACTTCCTCTCTCCCCTGGAGGAGAGAAATCAATCCCATGATTCCCCTGTTAACAACTTGACCGGCCCTGTATTCCATCCTTGGCTACTTGCACATTTATTTCTCCCAGGGCAGCGGTGTGGGAAATAAATAGAATTGAAAGACTCGGCCAAAGAGCTTTTGCAACACATAGACCTGGAGTGGTTTTCTCCCTGTGGAAAAGCAAGGATTTTCATTCCCCCATTCAGAGAGCAGCGGGCCTTAAGGGAGACTTTTAGGACTAGTCACTGTGGTTGAGTTTGGCCCGGGAATGTAGAGAAGCAGCGTGTCCTCGTGGGCAGAGAGAGGACCCGGGAGTCAGAAGACCTGGGTTCTAATTCTGGCTCCTCCACTCATCTGCTGTGTGATCTCTGAGCAAGTCATTTTGATTCTCGGTGCCTCAATTTCCTCTTTGTTAAAATGGGGATTGAAACTGAGCCTCATGTGGGACAGGGACCGTGTCCAACCCGATTTGCTTACATCCGCCTCGGGGCTTGAAACAGTGCCTGCCACATAATAGTAAGGGTATTTGTTAAGCACTTACTGTGTGCCAAGCACTGTTCTAAGCACTCTCCTAGATAGAAGGTAATCAGGTTATCCCACATAGGGCTCAGTCTTAATCCCCATTTCACAGATGACGTAACTGAGGTCCAGAGAAGTGAAGTGACTTGTCCAAATTCACACAGCTTACAAGTGACAGAGTTGGGATTAGAACCCATGATCTCTGACTCCCAAGCTCGTGCTCTTTCCACTAAGCCAAGCTGCTTAGTAAGCGCTTAACAAATACCACAGTTATTAATTATTAGGACGCACGTCAGAGTTGCTGGTGAAATACGTTCCCATGCTGATCTCTACTTAAAAGGGTAGAAAGAGGAAAAAATGAGAGGGCTATATTTGGGGAGGGGGGGCACCTGCTCCCTGTTTTCTTCAGTAGTGGTAGCATTTTTAAGCACTGTACTAAGCACTAGAGTGGAGGTAAGATAACCAAGCTGGACACAGCCTTTGTCCCACATGGGGCTCGCAGTCTAAGGGGAGACGAATCGATCGTATTCATTTAGTGCTCATGGTGTGCAGAGCATTGTACTAAGCGCTTGGGAGAGTATAGTATAACAGAGTTAATGGACATGTTCTCTGGCCACAAAGAGCCCTGTGGTCTAGTGGCATGAGCACAAGCCTGGGAGTCAGAGAACCTGGATTTTAATCCCAGCTACACCACTTGTCTGTCGTGTGACCCCGTGTAAGTCACTTTACTTCTCTGGCATCAGTTCCCTCATCTGTAAAATGGAGATTTAGACTCTGAGCCCCATATTAAACATGGACTGTGTCCAATGTAATCATCTTGTATTCATTCATCCAATAGTATTTATTGAGCGCTTACTATGTGCAGAGCACTGTACTAAGCACTTGCAATGTACAACTCGGCAACAGATAGAGACACTCCCTGCCCATTGACAGGCGTACAGTCTGATCGGGGGAGGATTAGACTGTATCCACCCCAGCACTTAGTAGTGCCTGGCTTATAGTAAGTGCTTAACAAATATGTATTTGAAAAAGGGAGCACACTTTCTAGACAATGAGACGGGCATTAATATAAAGAAATTAAGGCTATGGACTTAGACTCTGAGCCCCATACGTGATAGGGACCGTGTCTGAACTCATTAACTTGTACCTTCCCCTTAAGAGAGTGACTGACACCTAGCAAGTGCTTAAATATTATTAGAAAAAAGTGTTTTGCTACTGAGGGGGTGAATATCAAGTGTCTCAAGGGTACAGATCCAAGCCAGTATATGATGTGGAAGGGCAAAGAGTAAGGGGAAAGACGGTTTAATGGGGAAGGTCACAGAGCACTTTATGGGCACTTAAGTGAGGATGCCGGCTAGCTCTCGAGCTTCTGGTAGAACTTCCTTGAGCCATTTCTCAAGGCATCACCTCTGCCTGTTCATTTATTCCTTCAATCGTATTTACTGAGCGCTTACTGTGAACAAATCATTGAACTAAGCATTTAGAAGAGACAGTAGAAGGGTAAGCAGACACATTCCCTGGCCACAAGGACCTAGGGTATAGTGGGAGACTTTGTGGGGTAGTTGGAAGGGAAAAAAGGGTTGGGAAAGGGGCAAGCTGAAAACTTAGTTGGGAAGGACTTTCGGAATGGTTAGGAAACCCCGAGGGAGAAGGTCTGTTTGTCATTTGCACCTGTGCGCTCTTTCCCAGTGCTTAGTACAGTGCTCTGTACCCGGTAAGCACTTAATAAATACTATTCCAATTGCTCCTAGTCGATGGACTGACTGAGCAATCCAGATCCAGATGTGTTTTCCCTTTAGTTACAAGGTAATTTGGACCCCAAGGGGGCTGGGAGCTTCTCCAAGGTCAGCGGAAAGAAACAGATGTTTCTGGCTCACTACATTTGGGCTCGATTTTTTAAACTTAGAATTACAGGTCCCAAGGAGTCTTTATATATGTATGTGTGTATATATATGTGTATATATATGTGTGTGTATATATATATATGTATCGTATTGTATGTATAACTATATAGTTAAGCGTTTACTATGTGTAAATCCATCAGTGGTATTTATTGAGTGCTTACTATGCACAGAATTATACTCAGTGCTTGGGAGAGTATAATACAAGAGAATTAGCAGACATGTTCCCTGCCTGTAGCAAATTTAGTCTAGAAGGGGAGACAGATATTAATTAAAGTAGTACTTTATAATATAGAATTTAAAATACAGTGCCAGGCACTCTACTAATCACTGAGATGGTTTCAGGTTAATCAGGTTGGATACCATTCATGTCCCATGTAGCGCTCAGTCTTAATCCCCATTTTGCAGATGTTAACTGAGGCCCAAAGAATTGAAGTGACTTGCCCAAAGTCTCACAGCAGGCAGATGGTGGAATCAGGGTTAGAACCCAGGCCCTCTGAGTCCCAGGCCCGTGCTCTTTCTGCTAGGCCATCCTGCAGCTAGGGTTCTTTCTGAGAGATCGTGTTCCAGTGGGGAATAGCAATTAGTACTGAAGAGCTTATTCTATGCCAACTACTGTACCAAAGAATTAATTCAAGAGAAGCAGACCAGATCCAGTCCCCGTCCCCTCAGAGAGTTTACAATACAAGGGGGAGGAAGAACTGGTTTTTAATCCCCATTTTATAAATGAGGAAACCGAGGCCCAGAGAATTGAATTGACTTGCCCAAAGTCTCACAGCAGGCGAGTGGCGGAGCTGGGCCCAGAACCCAGTTCCTCTGACTCCCAAGCCCGTGGCCTTTTTCCACCAAGGCACGCTGCTTCTCCTCCACTCCAGGGAAGAAGAAGAGATGAACCGCTCCACAAAACTGCCAACACGGAAGGGAGAAGTGTTTCAGTATTAAAATCCTAGTTGCGGTCTGGATTCTTAAACCGTAAAGAGAGAGGATGACTATTGTGTTATTTATGGTGTATATGACACCTAATTAATTAACCAAATTAATAATGAACGATGGCCTTGTAGAGGCTAGCCAATTCATTTATTATAATAGAATACAGGCTAACACTTAGGGAAAGTGGTCAGTCATTATTAATGTACCTACTGTTGGTTGTGATAACATTAATCAGATTCAATTAATGTTGTGTTGCTTTTATCTTTGGCTAGCTTTAATGAACGCCTGATTATTGCAAAACCGCGACATACCGTCGGAATATCTCGCGTGAGCCCTATTTTTCACGGTGAAATAAGCGGCTCCGCTTGGCGATTGTCTTCCTGTTGATTTGGTTGAAGGATGGCAGGATGTTGGAAAGTTGCCTTGTGAGGTACGAATATGATACCGGTGGATATCTCAGAAGCGTGACGTAGTAAAATTCTCAAAAATCATCAGTTGTTGCCCATCAACCTGCATACCTCAAGCAAAAACTCCTCACTGTTGACTTCAAATCTCTGCATCCCCTTGCCCCCTCCTACCTCACCTCCCTTCTCTCCTTCTACATACCACCCCGCACACTCCGCTCCTCTGCTGCTGACCTCCTCGCCGGGCCTTGTTCTCACCTGTCCCCCCTGACCCCGACTCCTGACCCATGGCCCACGTCCTACCTCTTGCCTGGAACACCCTCCCTCCTCAAATCCACCAAACAATCACACTTGCCCCCTTCAAAAGCACACTGAAAGCTCACCTCCTCCAAGAGGCCTTCTCAGACTAAGCCCCCTTTTCCCTCAGCTCCCCCTCCCCATCACCCTGACTTTCTCCCTTTCTTCTACCCCCCTTCTCCACCCCACAGCACTTGTGTATATATGTGCATATCTATAATTCTATTTATTTAAATAAATACCTGTTACTTGTTTTGATGTGTATGTATCTGTAATTCCATTTATTTATATTGATGCCTGTTTACTTGTTTCGATGTCTTTGTCCCCCCTTTTAGACTGTAAGCCCACTGTAGACAGGGATTGTTTGTCTTTATTGATGAACTGTACTTTCCAAGTGCTTAAACAGTGCTCTGCACACGTTAAGCACTCAAATACGATTGAATGAATAGTAGAAACATCTTGGTTGTTAGAGGACCTGAGTTCTAATCCCAGCTCTGCCATTTGCCCACTGTGTGACCTTGAGCCAGCTACTTACTTCACTTTGCCTCAGTTTCCTCTTCTGCAAAGTAGAGATTCATTGTCTGTTCCCCATCCCTCTTAGTTTGTGGGGCCTTATTTCATCAATCGGTGAATCAATTGTTTTTACTGAGTGCTTACCTTATGCAGAGCACTGGACTAAGCGCTTGGGGAGTAGAGTATAAGAGAGTTGGTTCACAGGGGGATTACAGTCTAGAGGGGGAGGCAGACCTGAAAATAAGCAAATTTCGTATATATACACAAGTGCTGTGGAGCTGAGGGTGGTGTGAATCAAGGGTGCAGACCCAAGTGCGAGGGCAACGCAGAACAGAGTGGGAGAAGAAGAAATGAGGCTTTAATCTGTGAAGGACTCTTGGAAGAGGTGTGTTTCAAAACCTCTTTGATGGTAGGGACGGTGATCATCTGTCGATTACGAAGGGGGACGGAATTCTTGCATCTACCCCGGCATTTAGTACAGTGCTTAGCACATAGTAAGCGCTTAACAAATACCAAGATTATGATAAAGAGAAATTATTCAGTAGTTTGACACTGATATATGTCGGCTATAGCATCCCTGGTCTCCTTTACCTGAATTGGTTTTGTTAGAGGAGGAGTGTGGTACATTGTGTCTTTGGTAGGAATCTACATATATTTTGAGATGAACCAGACAATCAGATCCTCAGGCATCGAAGTCTTTTTTTCTCCCAGAGGAGACTAGATAAAGCAATAGATCATATTCTCCACCTCCTTCTACCCCCACTTTTTCCAAGTACAATTTTATTCGTGAGTGAGAACTCAAATTTTGAAAAGTGTCTGTGGAGCACTTATTATGCATCCGAGATACTGTTCTAAGCACTGGGAGAGTTCCAAGCTTGGGAGGAAAAGTAGTGTGACCTAGTGAAGCACAGGTCTGGAAGTCAGAAGGCCCTGGGTTCTAATCCAGCTCTGCTACCTGTCTGCTGTGGGACCTTGGACTTCACTTCTCTGTGCCGCATTTATCTCATCTGCCAAGTGGTGATTAAGACTCTGAGACCCATGTAGGACAAAGACTGTGTCCAACCCACTTTGCTTGTATCCACTCCACTGCTTAGTACAGTGCCTGACACATAGTAAGTGTTTAACAAATACCGCAATTATAATGGCTGTCATTTTAAGCTAATCAGGTTGGACACAGTCCCTGCCCCGCTTGGGGCTTACAGTCTTAATCCCCATTTTACAGATGAGGTAACTGAGGCCCAGAGAAGTGATGTGATTGACTGAAGGTCATACAACAGATAAGCGATGGCGTTGGGACTAGAAACCAGGTTCCCAGGCCTGTGTTCTATCCAGTAGGCAATGCTACTTATCTTCTCTGTGGTGCGTTTGGTTTTTTTTGGAGCTTGATTATGAAAGGAAATATTGCTGCTGATTATTTCTAAAATTAATTAACTAGGGATTCTTGTTTTATTGCATGACCTCCCCCCACAGATATCCTGCCTCATCACATGCCAATTCTCAGGGCTTCCGTTTCAGAGGCCAGGCCATCTTGTAATTGCTTGGAGAATGCTGGATTATTTATGCAAGGAATGGGGGTGGGGGGGTGGGGGGTAGTTTGTGGGGGGGGGGTGGAGGGAATTTGTGTATTTGGGGGGAGTTGTGGGGGGAATGCTCACACTAACACCAGTGAACCAACCTCTTGAGAATGCTTTCCTCCTCTTTTCATTCAATCACATTTATTGAACGCTTCCTGTGTGCAAAGTTCTGTACTAAGTGCTTGGGAAAGTACAACAACAACATAATAATATTAATGTTGGTATTTGTTAAGCACTTACTATGTGCAGAGCACTGTTCTAAGAGCCGGGGTAGTTACAGGGTAATTAGGTTGTCCCACATGAGGCTCACAGTCTTCATCCCCATTTTATAGATGAGGTCACTGAGGCACAGAGAAGTTAAGTAACTTGCTCACGGTCACACAGCTGACAAGTGGCAGAGCCAGAATTCGAACTCATTACCTTTGACTCCCAAGCCAAGGCTCTTTCCACTAAGCCAGGATGCTTCCCCCACAACATAACAATAAACGGACACAGTCTCTGCCCACAATGAGCTTACAGTCTTTTATTCACGTTAATGCCTGTCTCCCCCTCCAGATTCTGAGCTCATTCCGGGCAGGGAAGATGTCTGTTCTGTTACATTGTACTCTCTCAAGCTCTTTGTACAATGCTTTGCCCATAGTTAGTGCTCAGTATGTGTGATTGATTCCTCTAGATGGGGAGATGGTAAATGTGTGCTTTGTACCACAAGACACCCTTGCTGCCATGAACAGTACGTGACCTGGATTTCTGGGTTTTCGCAAGTGAGTCACCAGGAAAAAATCATTGCCAACATGGTAGAACCCTGTTGTTTGATTAGTCTGTCTCCCACTCGAGAGTTTAGCTTGTTGGGGGCAGAGAATGTGTCTGTTGACTGTTACATTATACTCTCCCAAGCACTTAGTTTAGCTCTGCTTGCAGAAAGTGCTCAAAAAATACGATTGACTGGCATTTTTACAGTGCTCCCTGTTCAGTCTTATTTCTTAAAGGGACAAAGACCGTGTCCCATCCGATGATCTTCTCTCTCCCCCTTTCATTTTATCTTTGTCTTTGTATCTTTATCTTTGTATCTCTCACTTGAACAGCACAGTGCTGGACGCATAGTAAGTGCTTAATAATTATCGTCATCATGCTCAATCTGAATCGGGGTGACCATAAGAGAGGAATGGAAAATGATTTGTGAAATCCACCTCAGTCTTTTTAATGTGCATATTACTAGAGGCCTGAGCTCATAAGCCCTTTAATTCTCAGCCAGCCCAACAACACGAGTGCAGACTTTTATATACTACCATTTCCCCTATCTGTAATTTATTTTAATGACTGTCTCCCCTCTGGACTGTAAGCTCCTTGTGGTCAGGGATTATGCTCACTCACTATTATGTTGCATTCTCCCAACCATCAGCACACTGCTCTGCTTGTAGTATGTGCTCAATAAATAACTTTGTGGCAGGTCAAATATTGATTGGGTGGTTTATTTTTTTTCAAAAAAAGCATTTACTACTAGAGTTGCCAAAATAAATTATTAAACCCATATATATTATATTAGTGCTGAGGCGGGTATAAATAAATTCATGCCCCTCTCAAAGAGAATGTCATTATGACACTCAGCCCAGCTTCACACTCTTTATGTAAATCAGTCAATCATATTTATTGAGTGCTTACTGTGTGCAGAGAACTGTATTATGCACTTGGGTGAGTACAGTACAACAGAGATGGTAGAGATGATACTTTGCTTGCCCACAGAGAGCTCACAGTCCAGAGGATGCTTTTATATTCTTTTATTCCTCTAGCTGTAATTAATGTAAATGTCTGACTCGCCTCATAGCCCATAAGCTCCCTTCTCTGCTGTATTTTCCTTAGAGGAAGTGGGTGGTCATTTTTAACGTGGCTGCCATTGATTGTGATAGCCTTGATCAGATTGAATTAATGTAGTTCTGCTCTTATCTTAGGCTAGGTTTTAACACACACCTCCTTATTTCCAAATGGCATTGCAACCTGGTATTGGAATACCTCATGGGAGCCTCAGCTGTTATGGTGAAATACAGTGTTCTTTACACGGTACCATTTATTGGTTCACCGATTTTTTTTAAAACCCTATTGCTTCCTTCTATCCACAGTTGATTTTAGTGTCTTTCTCCTATGCTACATGGGCAGGGATCCTGTCTGCTAACTCTACTGTACATGCTCAAGTGCTCAATATAATGCGCCGCTCATAGTAGATGGAAAGATCCTGAAGTTATCGTATCCTCTAATTATAGTCTATGCTTCTAAGTGCTCAATACAGTTCTCTGCACTGTGTGGTGGTAATAATAATTGTGGTATTTAAGTGCTTACTATGTGCCAGGCACTGCTCTAAGCACCAGTGTTGGACATAGTACCTGTCCTATAATGGGGTCACAGTCTTAATCCCCATTATTCACGAGGGAACTGAGGCCCAGAAAAGTCAAGTGACTTGTCCAAGGTCAAACAGCAGACAAGTGGAAGAGCCAGGATTAGAAACAATTTCCTTCCGATTCCCTGGCCCAGGATCTTTCCATTAGATCATGCTGATTCTCTCTTGAACATTTTCATTAAGGATGCCCATGGGCAACCATAGTGGTTGGCAAAACTGTTGTGCCCCTCAGCTGCTGTCTCCTGCTTACCAAGACACTCTGGTCACCCTCACCTTCCAGTTTCATGACTATGGCTGTCTCTACCACTCATGGTAATAACTGTAGTATTTGTTAGGTGCTTATGTTGGACTAAGAACTGTACTAAGCGCTGGGGTAGATATATAAAACATTAGGTCCCACTAAGAGGAAGAACAGGTATTTTGCAGATGAGGGAACCGAGGTACAGAGAAGTGAAATGATGTGCCAAGATTACACAGCAGATAAGTGGAGCCAGGATTAGAACTCAGGTCCTCTAACTCGGGGCCAGTGCTCTCTCCACTAGACCACCCCTCTTCTATGCTACTGCTCCCTCTGTGATGGACCGAGAAGTTCCCAAAGATAACAGCACAGAGGAAGACTAGTGGAAGAGTAGAAGAGACCCTGATAGCAATCAATGATATGTACTGCGCGCTTACTATGTTCAAGGTACTGTACTAAACACTTTGGAAAATAAAATAGAGATGGTAGATATGCTCCCTGACCACAAGGAGCTGACAGTCTATTGGGAGAAGCAGGCATTAAAATAGATGACAGAGAGGGGACAGAGCAGACTTTGGTCATTGAGTACAAGAATCAAGCTTCAGCAAGCTCCCGTCTGGGGAGTCTCAAGCTAATTATGACTTGGTCTTGAGTTCTCTAGACTGTAAGCTCATTGTGGGCAGGGAATGTATCTTATATTGTTGAGTCATAGTCTCCTGAGAGCTTAGTACATTGCCCTGCACACAGTAAGTGCTCACTAAATACTGTTGAATGAGTGAGCCATCCATCCATCCCATATATTTTTGGTCCCCAGGTGAAATTACTGCAGGAAACTTATCCTGAATAATGCTGCTGAGCCTGTGTAGGTGAGACTCCAGCCCAAGCTGGAGATATTTCATACTGTAAAATGTCTCAATTCCTGGACAGATAGGACTTGATAACATGAATCAATCCTATTGATTGAGTGCTTATTGTGTGCAGAGCACTGTACTAAGAACGTGGGAGAGTACAATATAACAGAGTTGGAAAAGCCTGTTCCCTGCCCACAGGGAGCTTACATTCCAGAGTCATTGATCATTCAGTTGTATTTTTTGAGTGCCTACTGCGTGAAGAGTAGTGTTCTCAGCACTTGGGTTAGTACACTATAACACAGTTCATAGATAGATTATCTGCCCACAGTGAGTTTACAGTCTAGAAGAGAGGCATCACGTTTCCTTCCTGATTCCGGGTCGAGTTCTAAGGAAAAGAATCACTTGCCCTCGTGGCAAAAAGATCCTGCAACCCACTTATCAATAAACAATCAACGATATTTATTGAGCACTTGCTGTGTGCAGAGCACTGTACTAAGTGCTTGAAAAGTGCACTTCAGCTACAGAGGGAATCCCCGCCTACACTTGGATTACAGTCTAGAAGAGGGGAGACAGACATCAAAACAAGTAGGCATCAATATAAATAAACAGAATTAGAGATAGATATACACATCAAAACAAGTATAAGGATATGGACAGAAGTGTTGTAGGGCAGGGGGAGGGTCAAAGTGCTTGAGGAGTATAAGGCCAAGAGTGTAGCCAATGCAAGGGGAAAGGTTGATACTAATCGATAGTATGTATTGAGCGCTTAGCGCATGCAGAATGCTGTACTAAGCGCTTGGGAAAGCACAGTCCAACAGGGTTGGTTGCTCTCTCCGATCACAAGGAGCTTACAGTCGCCAGGGGAAGCAAGAGAAGCACCAGAAGTCCAGGTGCAGAGATGGGAAGGAAGGGAGTATTCACTGAATCATTTAATCGTATGGATTGAGCACTTACTGTATACAGAGCACTGTATTAAGCGCTAGGCAGTGAAGATCAGAAAGACACAGACCCATACCAAGTATTAAAGCAATAATGCAGTTGATTAGACACTCCTGTACCTCCCAGAGGAATAAGGGTCATAATAGTCCAGAGACCTTCCTAAAAATCCTATCTCCTCCAGGTGGCATTCCCCGACTGAGCCTTGGTTCCCGCCCCCAGAGTCACAAATTCTTGTCTCTGTCTTAGGGAAATGGTGCTATCATTAAGGGAAATAAGGATCAGTCAGGGATCTTGCAGTATAGACTAGTGGACAGAGCACATGCTTGGGAGTCAGAGGACCTGGCTTCTAATCCCAGCTCTGCCACAAGTCTGCTGTGTGACCTTGGACAAGTTAGCTCACTTGTCTGGGCCTCAGTTCCTTCATCTGTAAAATAGGAATTAAGATTGTGAGCCTCCAGTGGGACTGGGACTGTCTGAACTGATTACCTTGTATCTACCCCAGTGCTTAAAGCAGTGCATAGAAAGTGCTTAACAAATACCAGTGTCGCTATTATTTAAGGATGTCAGGAATAAGGGAAATGAAGGATCAATCAAGAAAAGTTCCCTGGAGGAAATGTGATTTAAGGAGGGCTTGGAAGGTGTGGAGATGATGGATTGTCAGATAGAAAAGAGGGGAGGTCATTACAGGTCTGTAGAGAGAAAGATGAGATGGAGCTCCATTGAGTGGATGGGTGTTAGAGAAGAGATGCGTGACGGCTGGGTAGTACTAGGAACCCTTATTTTTCTCAGTCAATCAGAGTTGCTTACTGAGTGCCTGAATGGGTGCAGAGACCTGAACTAAGTCGTTCAGAGAGGGCTGGTAGACATCATCCCGGCCCTCAAGTCTAGCACTGCATTGGAATCGGTTTACACCATTGCAGTACTTAAAACAAGACCATAATTTTTTTCCCCAATATCTAACCTGAGGTTTTTGTCTGGACATTTTAATCAACCCTTTTTCTCCTCTCCCTCTCTTGATGATTTTTAGTGCCTGTTCTCATTTCCATCATCTACTCTTTCCGTCTCATAATTATCCTCGTCTTCCTCCCTCCCCTACTAACTGTCCTGCCTTCCCTCCCATTACTCTTAGCTTTCTTCTCCTTTTTAAAATTCTTCTCATCTTCCTCTTCCTTTTTCTCTTCCTTCTTGTGTACCATTCTTACCGCCTTCCTTGTCCTCCCTCTCCTTCTCTTCTTTCCCCTGCCTCACCCTTCTTCCCTTTTCCCCCACACATTCTCGTCCCCCTCTCATAATATCTCCTCCCCTTCTTCCCCCTTCTCTTCCTCCTCCACCCTCCTCCTTCCCCTCCTCTCCTGCTCCCCTTCTCCTTTGTCCTCTCCTCCCTCTCCATTTACTGAACAATCCATTTTCTACAGAGTTGAATACATGCACACTCGTGAGATGTGTCCTTGGTAGTTGCAACACGTCTCACATCTCTCCATAAAGCCAGACTCCAGCTTTACACACACCTTCAACTTAGTATGCTGTAAGACTCTTCTAGGGATTTCAGCCTTTCCTTCTAACCTCTATTTTCCACCATTTAATAATATTCATTGTTCTGCTTTTGAACTACCTCCAAGTTTCATTCATTTTGCTGAAGTTGCAATGTCCGAAACTTGATTTAGTACCCAAAGAAAGACCAGATCAATCCAGAGAATAATGGGTTATTACCTCACAGTTTACATTTGCTTTTCTCCTACTTTGTCATTCCAGAGGGGTGAGATGGGAAAAGTTGAGACCTAACATGTGGTCCTCTATGAACTCCTGCCTTGTTTCTGGTGGAAGCTTCTCCTCCTCTCATCTCTCTTTCCTTCCATAGCCGTTTCAGGTTCTACTTGATACGGATGATAATAATTATGGTACTTGTTAAGCACTTACTATGTGCCAAGGGCTCTTCTAAGTGCTGGGGTAGAGACGAGTTAATTAGGTTGGACAAAGTCCCTGTCCCACATGGGATTCAGGGTCTAAGTAGGAGGAAATAGGATTGAATCTCCATTTTACAGATGAAGTAACTGAGGCACAGAGAAGTGAAGGGACTTGCCCAAGGTCACACAGCAGACAAGTGGTGGAGCCAGTAGTAGATCCCAGGTCCTCTGACTCCCAGGCCTGGGCTCTTTTCACTAGGCCTTGTCTGTTACTGAAGCAGCGTGGCTCAGTGGAAAGAGCACAGGCTTGGGAGTCAGAGGTCATGAGTTCGAATCCCGGCTCTGCCACTTGTCAGCTGTGTGACTGTGGGCAAGTTACTGAACTTCTCTCTGCCTCAGTTACCTCATCTATAAAATGGGGATTCATTGTGAGCCTCACATGGGACAACCTGATTACCCTGTATCTGCCCCAGTGCTTAGAACAGTGCTCGGCACATAGGAAGCCCTTAACAAATACCAACATTATAATTATTATTATTAAGCAGCATTGGCAGGAGTGAGAGGGGCAGGAGGAGGGGGAGAGATATTAATCCTTGGCCCAGCCTGGGCCTCATCTAGAGGGAAATTGAGGCAGCCACCACCCCAGGTGATGCTGGGAATGGAGCAGAAGAGCTAGGGCAGGTTGGTGGGGATGAGATCAAGCCTTCATATTTACTGAGCCCTGACTCTGTGCAGAGCACCATAATAATAATAATAATAATAATAATAATGATATTTGCTAAATGCTTACCATACCAAACACTTGGGAGAGTACAATATAACAACTTTGGTGGATATATTCTTGGTGGATACATTCCCTGCCTACAACAAGCTTGCAGTCTAGAAGTGGAGATAGACAATGATATGAATAAAGAAATTATGAAGATAATAATAATGTTGGTATCTGTTAAGTGCTTACTACGTGCCAAGCACCGTTCTAAGCTCTGGGGTAGATTCAAGGTAATCAGGTTGTCCCACGTAGGGCTCACAGTCTTCATCCCCATTTTACAGATGAGGTAACTGAGGCATAGTGAAGTGATTTGTCCAAGATGACACAGAGGTATTTAATAGTGTTGATTTTGTGCAGAACACTGTACTAAGTACTTGCAAAAGTACATCGTAGAGTTGACAGACACGTTCCCTGCCCACAGAGAGGGCAGCGTGGCCTAATGGATAGAGCACAGGTCTGTGAGTGGGTTCTAAATCCGGCTCTGCCACTTGTCTGCTGTGTGACTTGGGCAGATCACCTCTCTCTGCCTCGGCTGCCTCATTTGTAAAATGCCGATGAAAGCTGTGAGCCCCGTGTGGGACAAGGTCTGTGTCCAGCCTGATTATCTTGCATTAACCCCAGCGCTTAGTACAGTGCCTGGCATGTGGGCAGGGATTGTCTCTGTTTACTGCTGAGTTGTACTTTCTAAGCACTTGGCACAGTGCTCTGCACACAGTAAGCACTCAACAATAATAATAATAATGCTATTTGTTAAGTGCTTACTATGTGCTAAGCCCAGTGTTCTAGAATATGATTGAATGAATATGGTAAGAGTGTAACAAATACCATAAAGCTTACAGTCTAGAAGGGGAGACATAATAATATAAGAAAATGACAAATGCGGACATAAGTGCTGTCGGGAGAGAGAGGTCATTTCGAACCCCTGATTTGGGGGGAACAGGTCAGCTGCTTTAATGTTGGTATGTGTTAAGTGCTTACTCTGTGCAGAGCACTGTTCTAAGGCTGGGGTAGATACAGGGTGATCAGGTTGTCCCATGTGACCCTCACAGTCTTCATCTCCATTTTACAGATGAGGTAACTGAGGCACAGAGAAGTTAAGTGACCTGCCCACAGTCACACAGCTGACAAGTGGCAGAGCTGGAATTCGAACCCATGATCTCTGACCCCCAAGCCTGTGCTCTTTCCACTGAGCCACGTGAGCCAGCTGTAGGAGAGGCAGGGAATCACCCTGGCCCTGCCTGGAGGAAAGAGGGAAGCAGCGTGGCTCAGTGGAAAGAGGCTGGGCTTCGGAGTCAGAGGTCATGAGTTAGACTCCCGGCTCTGCTGTTGGTCAGCTGTGTGACTGTGGGCGAGTCACTTAACTTCTCTGTGCCTCAGTTACCTCATCTGTAAAATGGGGATTAACTGTGAGCTTCACGTGGGACGACCTGATGATCCTGTATCTACCCCAGCGCTTAGAACAGTGCTCTGCACATAGTAAGCGCTTAACAAATACCAACATTATTATTATTAAGAGTTGCAAGAGAGGTGAGGGAAAGACATGTTTTGGTTGTCCGCTGACTGGCTCGGCCTTCCTGACTGTAACAGGGTAAGCAGCATAGCCCAGTGGCAAGAGTGTGGGCTGGGAAGTCATAAGGACCTGAGTTCTGATCCTGGCTCTGCCACTTGTCTGATGGGTGACGTTGGGCAGGTCACTTCCCTTCTCTAAACCTAAATTACCTCATCTGTAAAATGGGGATTAAGACTGGTAGACCCATGTAGGACAGGGACTGTGTCCAGCCAAATTCACTTGTTCTCATCCCAACGCTTAATACAGTACCTGGCCCACAGCAAGCACTTAACAAATGCCACAATTTATTGTGATTATTATTATGATTACTATTAATGATATTATTTTCCCCTTTTTAAAATTCTCTCTATGGCTTTGTTCATTTTACTCCGCACTGATCAATTCACAAATGAGATCTGCATTCCATTACTAATCAGTAGTATTTACTGAGGCGCTCACTATAGTACGGAGTAGTCTACAAAGGGCATGGGGAAGGGCGATACAATAGAGATGATAGACGGGATCCCTGCCCAAAAGGACCTTGCAGTCTTGTTTGTGAAATTCTGAAATCCACACCCCTGTTCAGTCTGAAACTTCAATCGTATATTTTGCCCGTGGGTCTGGTATGTATGAGAGGGAAGGAGAGAAGAAATTGCTGTTCCTTGATGACAGAGCTCCTGATAAACTATAGTTGTGACTTCAAAGGCTGTCAACAACTCCTGTGCGTATTATTAGTGTGTAAAAATTGCTCTTTTCTCCCCCCATCATTTTTTTTTAATGGTACTCGTTAAGTGCTTACTAGGTGTCAAGCAATGTTCTAAGTGATGGGCTAGATACAAGTTTCCCATCCACTGCAGCATCAAACAAAAACTCCTCGCTTTAACCTTTAAAGTTCTCAATCACCTTGACCCCACTCCCTCACCTGGCCAGTCTCCTACCACAACCCAGCCCGCCCGCTTTGCTCTTCTAATGCCAACCTTCTCACTGTACCTCCATCTTGTCCATCTGGCCACTGACCTCTCGCCCACGTCCTGCCTCTGGCCTGGAATGCCCTCCCTCTTCATAACCCGCAGACAGTGACTCTCCCCTCTTCCAAAGCCTTATTCATTCAATAGTATTGAGCGCTTACAAGGTGCAGAGCACTGTAGTGAGCGCTCGGGATGTACAGTTCGGCAACAGATAGAGACAATCCCTGCCCAGTGACGGGCTCACGGTCTAATCCGGGGAGACGGATGGCAGAGCGAAACAGAATGAAACAAAAACAAGACAACGTTATTGCGATAAATAGAATCAAGGGGATGTGTGCCTTATTGAAGGCGCATCTCCATGAGGCCTCCCTCGACTAGGGCCTCCTTTTGTCTTCTCCCACTCCCTTCTGTGTCGCTTTGACTTTCTCCCGTCATTCATCTCCCCTCCCAGCCCCACGGCACTTATGTATATATCTGTTATTCATTTATACTAAAGTATTTCTCCTCTAGACTGTAAGCTCGTTGTAGACAGAGAGTGAGTCTATTGCTATTTTTTACTCTCTCAAGTGCTTAGTAAAGGGCTCTGCACACAGTAAAAATATTCAATAAATACAACTGAATGACTGCATGAAAGTTCATCAGGTGGGATACTGACGCTGTCCCGCGTGGCCTCACAGTCTCTGAAGTGAATTGTGACTGAATCCCCTTTTGACAGTTGGGGAAACGGAGGCACCGTGAAGTTTATTAACTAGCCCAAGGTCACTCAGCAAGCAGTTGGCAGAGCTGAGATTAAAACCCAGGTCTTCTACCAAGCCCATGCTCGATCCACTAGACAACACGGTTTCCATGTATTATCGTGGAAAAGTCATTTCACTTTTGAGTGCCTCAGTTTCTTCATCCTCAAAATCAGGATTCAGTACCTATTTTTCCCTCCCACTGAGACTGTGAGCCCCCATATGGGATGGACTACATCTAACCTGATATACTTGTACCTACCCCAGCGCTTAGAACAGTACTTGACACATAGTAAACCCTTTAATGTACACCAAACAGCATGGTGTAGTGGATAGAACCTGGACCTGGGAGTCAGAAGGTAGTGGGTTCTAGTCTCGACTCTGCCACTTGCCTGCTGAGTGATCATGGGCAAGTCACTTCACTTATCTTTGCCTCGGTTACGTCATCTGTAAAATGCAGCTTGAGATTGTGAACCCCATGTGGGACAGTGATTGGGTCCAACCCGATTTGCTTGTACCCACCTCAGCGCTTAGTACAGTGCCTGGCACATAGTAAGCATTTAAATGCTGTTATTATTATTATCTAATGAATCCAAGTTTCCCAGCCATATACAGTGTTAGATACCACTCAATTCTGCCACCTCTTTGCATCATCAGTGGTATTTATTGAGTTGTTGTTATATGCAGAACACTGTACTAATTGTTTGGGGCAGGGCAGTAGGAACGTTTTCATTCTCATCTGAAGCTGTCAACTTCATACACCTCTTAAACTCTGGGGTGATTGAAATGTTTGTTTATGACCTGTTTGTCCCTTTTGAATGCTGGGACGTATTTCCATTAGACCATTTTCCAGGTACGGGTCCTTGGTTTAGAAGTTTGTTGTCTTGATGATTTTTAAAAAAAAATTTTGTTTTACACAGTTCATTTCAGAATGTTTTCCCCGAGTCCGGAAACCTTATCTGATCATTTAGAACTGGCTGCTTTTATCCGTTGGCTAATTTCCTCTGCTCTGTTGGAACACTGATTAGAATTCAATCACAGTCATTTTATGTGTTCAAGTTCATGCCTGTATACTATATTTTTCAATTTCCCAAGCAACGTCCTTGAACCTGGATGCCCCTGAGCATCTAAAAACTATGCAGTTTGGGCCATTAATTGAAAAGAAAAAGTCATTTTTTCCAGGATGTGTTCTCCTTGAATTATTTTTGTTACTTAGCTTGATTGGAGTTGGTTGTGATTTCAGTCATGAGATCCCAGACTAAGACTAGGCAAGTAATTAAACGGAGATGGTTGGAATTGCCCAGCTATTAAACCTACAGATTCCATCTCTGGAAAAAGACTGGAGTTTTTGAATCTTCCAGATTCCCATGCTAGATTGATCAAAATACTAGATGTGGATCACTTTATTTGCTGCCAGTTGTTTATGAAATGATTCAGGCAAATATTTCAATCAATCATAATTATTATTAAGATGAGTGGTATTTACTGAGCACCTGCTGAGGACAGAGTGCTCTCCTAAGCACTCGGGAGACAAGAGTGTCAGTAGACACGAGCTCTGATGTCGGGGAGCTTATAGGAGCTGGGTTCTAATCCCAGATCCACCACTTACCTGCTCTGTGACTTTGGGCAAGTCACTTCAATTGTCTTTGCCTCAGTTCTTCTGTAAAATTCATTCAGTCATATTTTTTTGAGTGGTTTCTGGGTGCAGAGGAATTAAGACTGTAAGCTCCCCAAGGGACAGGGACTGTCTCCAACCTGATTTGTTTGTATTCACCCAGTTCTTAGTACAGTGCCTTGCACAAGTAAGCACTTAGCCAATACCACATTTGTCATTGCTCTTGTTATTATTCTGATGGTCGGGGAGGCAGATAAAATTAATGTCAGTAGTATTTATTGAATGCCTTCTGTATACAGTGCTCTGTACTGAATGCTTGGGAGAGAACAGTAGAGTTCCTAAATATGATCCCTGCCTTCTAGGATCATATAGTCCACTGTTGGCAGAGCGATCATTCCTATTTTTTGAGTGCTTACGGTGTGCAGAGCACTGAACTAAGCACTTGGGAGAGTACCAAATAGTAGAATCGGCAGACATGTTCCCTGCCCACAATGAGTTTACAGTCTAATAATAATAATGATGGTATTTGTGAAGCACCCACTGTGTGCCCAGCAATGTTCTATGCCCTGGGGGAGATGCAAGGTCATCAAGTTGTCCCACGTGGGCCTCCAGGTTTTCATCCCCGTTAGACAGATGAGGTACCTGAGGCACAGAGAAGTGAAGTGACTTGCCCAAATTCACATGGCAGAGAAATGAAAGAGTTGGGTTTTGAACTCATGACCTCTGACTCCCAAGCCTGGGCTCTTGTCACTAAGGCACGCTGCTTCTCTAGAAAGGGAGAGGGTCATTAATATAAATGAATTAGGGATATGTATACAAGTGTTCTGGGGCTGCACATAGTAAGCGCTCAATAAATAGGATTGAATGAAGTACTGCACTGAGTGCCTAGGAGAGAACAATAGAGTTAGTAGAAACAATCCGCATGGCTTAATAATAATGGTGGTATTTGTTAAGTGCTTAATATGTGCAAAGCACTGTTCTATGCGCTGGGGAGATAGAAGGTGATCAGGTTGTCCCACATGGGGCTCACAGTTTTAATCCCCGTTTTACAGATGAGATAACTGAGGCACAGAGGAGTTAAGTGACTTGCCCAAAGTGACACAGCCGGTAAGCGGCGGAGCTGGGATTGGAACCCATGATTTCTGACTCCCAAGCCTGGGCTCTTTCCACTGAGTCACGCTGCTTCTCTAAGTGGGAAAAAAAGGCATGGACTTGGGAGTCAGAGGTTGTGGGTTCTATTCCCAGCTCTGCCACTTATCAGCTGTGTGACTTTGATCAAGTCACTTAACGTCTCTGTGCCCCAGTTACCTCATCTATCAAATGGGGATTAAGAGTGTGAGCCCCATATTGGACAATATGACTTCCTTTTATCTACCCCAGAGTTTAGAACAGTGCTTGGCACATAGTAACCACTTGACAAATACCGTTATTATCATTGTTATTATTATAATCACTGCCCTCAAGGAGTTTACTGTTTACTGGGTGTGGAGCACAATACAGAGTGCTTGGGAGAGAACAGTAGAGTTAGTAGACCTGATCCCTGCTCTCAAGGAGGTTTGAGTCTTGTAGATCAAAAACAGATCCTTTGGATTAAGAAGCAGAGAGTTTGAGATTAAGGTCCTGAGCCCCCGAGACAACCTGCAAATTGAAGTTACCCTATTTTCCTTCCTACTTTTCCAGGATGCCAAATGGGTGGATGAATACCCTCATCTCTGAAAGAGAAATTTGGATGTACTTTCCCGCCTAGGCAACTTTGAATTCGAACTCGTGTCTTTGGAGTAACCAGCCTTGACCAAAGCCACGTGAGGTCCAGTGGGTACGGAAGCAACCTGGTGCAGTCCTGGGTCAGAACTCACATGACACCGATGCCTTGCAAGCTGATGTGAGGTGAGGGAAGGGGTTAACACCAGAGTTTCTCTTTGGTCAGTTCCAAATTTTATACCCCAAAGTGTCACCCACTTTGCTACCTACAGTCAATTAATCCACGGTATTGTGCGCTTACTATGTGCAGAGCACTGTATAAGCACATGGGAATGAACAGAAACACTACTAACTGAAAGAAGCAAAATTAGCTTCAGAGCCACTTTATGCTCCCTACAGAGTGACTACCAACTCTCTTATACTGTACCTTCCCAAGTGCTTAGTACATTGCTCTGCACATACTAAGCACTCAATAAATATCACGGATTGATTTTGGCCTAGCAGCTGGAAGCACGGGCCTGGGAGTCAAAAGGTCGTGTGTTCTAATCCCTACTCTTCCACCGGATGTGACCTTGGGCAAGTCACTTTACTTCTCTGTACCTCAGTTACTTCATCTGTAAAATGAGTTTTGAGATCGTGAGCCCCACGAGGAACAGGGGCTGTGTCCAACCCAATTTGCTTACGTTCATCCCAGCACTTATTACAGTGCCTAGCACATAGTAAGCCTTTAATAAATACCAGTACAGGCACTTAGTACTGTGCTTTGCACACAATAAGCACTCAATAAAAACTACTGATTGAAGAGAATAAGGCTACTTCCTACCCTGATGTGTTGTACTTTCCTAAGTGCTTTGCTACAGTGCTTGCTAATAATAATAGTAATCGTTATGGCATTTAACGATGTGCCAAGCACTGTTCTAAGAGCTGGGGTAGATACAAGGTCATCAAGTTGTCCAACGCGGGGCTCACAGCGTTAATCCCCATTTTACAGATGAGGTAACTGAGGCACCGAGAAATTAAGTGACTTTCCCAAAGTCAGCAGACAAGTGGTGCAGCAGAGCTTAGAACCCACATCCTCTACATAGCAAGTGCTCAGAAAATACCACTGATGGATCGTTCGATTCTGAGTGCTTGTGTGTGGTCTGTGGTGGGAGAGGGGGCCAGGGCTGTCCAGGCAGGGACCCAGGAAGGACGGGAATTGCTGGCCAAAACCCCGGCCCGCAGACGGTAGCGGCTACCTGGGCCAGCGTTGGGGGACTTTGGGCATTTCTGGGACTTAAATGTCGAAAACCTTCAGCGCCTTCTGAGGTGGGTTGTGCCCCTGCCCTCCTGCTCTATGGTCGCCCCCTGGACCCCGGTTGGACAAAACAGTGGAGACAAGGGCCTGAGTGGACCCCCAAGCTTGCCATAAGCCCCCTAAGTATAGCCAGTTAATGATATTTTTTATGGTAATAGTTAAGTGCTTAGTATGTACCAGACATTGTTCTAAGTGCTGGGTAATAATAATACTAATGTTGGTATTTGTTAAGCGCTTACTATGTGCCAAGCACTGTTCTAAGCACTGGGGTAGATACAGGGGAATCAGGTTGTCCCACGAGAGGCTCACAGTTAATCCTCATTTTACAGATGAGGGAACTGAGGCCCAGAGAAGTGAAGTGACTTGCCCACAGTCACACAGCTGACAAGTGGCAGAGTTGGGATTCGAACTCATGACCTCTGACTCCCAAGCCCGGGCTCTTCCCACTGAGCCACGCTGCTTCTCATACAAGATAAACAGGTTGGACCCAATCCCGGCCCCACATACGGCTCGCGGTCCTAAACCTGTCTCTCTTTATTGCCGAATTGTACTTTCCAAGCGCTTAGTACAGTGCTCGGTACACAGTAAGTGCTCAATAAATACGATTGAATGAATGAATCCTCATTTTACAAAGGAGGGAACTGAGGCCCAGAGAAGTGAAGTGACTTGCTCAGGGTCACACTGCAGACAGGTGGCAGAGCAGGGATTAGAACTCATGACTTTCTGACTCTCAGATCCGGGCTCTATCCATTAGGCCATGCTGCTTTATTGAGCGCTTACTATGTGCAGAACACTGCACTAAGCACTTGGGAGAGAAGGCCCCCTCTAGAAAGAGGAATAGCAGGGTAGAATTGCCTCGGGAAAACCAGGTTTTAAGGATGTCGAGGAGGAGCTGTGAGTGAGTCGGGAACCAGTCAAAGAGGAAGGGAAGATTTATTCTTTATTATGGATTATTATTTCTTTATGGAAGAAGGGTTTCCATAGGCCAACCTTGGCTGAGGCTGGGGGGCTGGGTAGTGTCCTGAAAGACGGGGTTTGAGGTGTTCGGATGAGGTTAGATAAATTTAAGGGTTTTAGGTGAGATTATCAACAGCAATAAATGCCTAAACCGGTTGGTTTCCTGAGTAAATACTTGAATTGTATGCAAATCCTTGCATCCTTCAGAGTGAAGAGGTGAGAGCTGAGGAATAAAGCCGGGGCTTGGGTGGATGTGAAACTAAGCAGCTGTTGATAAGTAAAAATCGAGGTGGTTGTCACGTGGGGCTTAGGCCGACACACCTGTTCTGTGTTCTCCATTTAAAGCTTGAGGCCGGGCTGCAGACCTAAGGAGAAGCAAGTGGAGCAGTGGCTCCTTTTCGGCAGCGGCAGATGGAGAATGAAATGTCCAAGTCCTGGAGGATGTCCGGAAGAACGGTAGGGAGTGATTATCAATCCCCCGGGCAGGCTGCAGGTCTCTCGGCTGAGAGATCTCAGTGGTCCGTGCTGGTCTGGGGAAAGATCTCAGGGTCCCTGGGCAGTTCTCTGGCCTGGGAGATGTTGGATGGTCCTCTCCGGTTTGTTGTCTCTTGGAGGAGAGATCTGTGTCCTGGCACGGGCCGCTGTGCGGGCCGTGGTCATTTGTCCTGTTGGTGTCCCCTCGCTGGAGAGGTTCTGTCCATGTTAGAGAGTCTTAATTTATTCTTAGATGGTGTAGAACCGCAATTTACTGACGCCCAGACCCGTGCTCTAGCCACTAACCCACACTGCTTCTGTGGAAGAAATAGGGTTCCCCATTCACAGGGGTGTAGGACCAATTGAATGAATATTGTCATTAATAATTATAATAATGCTGGTATTTGTTAAGCGCTTACTATGTGCAGAGCACTGTGCTAAGCGCTGAGGTAGATACAAGGTAATTGCGTTGTCCCACGTGAGGCTTGCAGTTAATCCCCATTTTACAGATGAGGGAATTTAGGCCCAGAGAAGTTAAGTGACTTGCCCACAGTCAGAATAATAATAATAATGTTGGTATCTCTTAAGCGCTTACTGTGTGCAGAGCACTGTTGAAAGCACTGGGGTAGATACAGGGTAATCAGGTTGTCCCACGTGAGGCCCCACAGTCTTAACCCCCCATTTTACAGATGCGGTACCTGAGGCACAGAGGAGTTAAGTGTCTTGCCCACAGTCACACAGCTGACGAGTGGCAGAGTCAGGATTCGAACCCATGACCTCTGACTCCTAAGCCCGTGCTCTTACCACCGAGCCACGCTGCTTCTCTCTGCATTCATGCAGTCGTATTAAGCGCTTATCGTGTGCAGAGTACTGTACTAAGCGCTTGGGAAGATATAATACAGCAATAAACAGTGACCATCCCTGCCCACAGGGAGGTCACAGTCTAGAGGTGGGGCGACGGGCATCATTATGAGTAGGTTTACAGATAAGGAAAAGCCAGTCAGGGCGATGCATATGGGAGTGGGAGATGAGAAAAAGCGGGGCTTAATTAGGGAAGGCCCCTTGGAGGAGATTGATTAATTCACTCGTATCTATTAAGCATTTACTGGGTGCAGAGCACTGTACTAATCGCTTGGGAAAGTACAGTACAACAGTGGGAGGGAGAGTAATTCTCTGTTGAGCTAAAATGAGAGTCAATCCTCTGCTAAGGAGGAAAACCTGTGCCCTGGTGGAAAGTACATGGGCCTGGGAGTCAGAAGACACGGGTTCTATATTCTCACTCAGCCACCTGCGTGTTTTGTGACCTTGGCCAAGTCACTTAACTGTAGGCTCTTGGTAAGCAGGGATCTTGTGTATCATCTCTGTTGCAGGGTAATTTTCCACTTTCCCAAGCGTGTCCTATATTACTCTGTACACAGTAAGCACTCAATAAACATCACTGATTGCTTCCTAGCTTTTGTCCCTTTCGCTCTGACAGGGACTAAGTCTGACCTGATTATCTTTATCTTACCTAGCACTTAATACAGTGCTTGGTAATCACTCAACAAATACCCCTACCGTTATTATGATTAGGAATGGTGGTTAGCAAAAGGACATATAAGCAGACAGATAAGCAGAAGAGGAAAAAAAACCCTCTCCTTATCCTAATAATAATTATTGAGAATTATGGTATTTAAGGCTTACTACTTTTTAAGCAGTGTTGCAAGCATTGCGTTAGATAAAAGTGAATCAAGTGTGTTTGTGTCTCGCTTGCGGCGCACTGTCTAATAATAATACAGATAGTAACGACTGTGATACTGGTTAAGCGCTTAGGATATGCCGCCGGGCACTCTACTAAGCACTGCAGTAGATCCCCATTTTCCAAAGGAAAGAACTGAGGCACAAAAGTCAAGTGACTCGGCCAAGGTCACACAGCAGGCCAGTTGCAGAGTCGGGATTTGAACCCAGGTCCTCTGACCCCCAGTTCCGTGCTCTTTCCTCCTCTAGGCCATGCTTCCTTCCTGACTGTGAGTGATGGTGAGGAGGAGCAGTAGTTGGGTCAGAAAGAGGTCAATAATGAAAGGAAGGTAGCCCATGATGGAGCTGGGGTTCCCCAGGCTGCCCTTGGGGATGGGGCGAGCGATAGGAAGGGGTTGAATAGGGGTGAGGTGGCAGAGGGGAAAGGGGTCGGGGAGGCACAAAGGGAGGGATTGGATGGGCTTCCTCTCGGGAGGGGGATGAATATTTGTGCTGGCAACAGGGGAGGGGGAGATTTGTACATTCTAACCGCTTAGTACAGTGCTCTGCACACAGTAAGCGCTCAAATCCTATTGAATGAGATCAGAGGGAGGGCACTGAGTAAATAATAAATAAAATAATAATATTTAAATGCTTACTGTGTGCCAAGCCCTGTTCTAAGCACTGGGGTAGATACAAGTTAATCAGGTTGGACACACTCCTTGTTCCACGTGTGGCTCACATTCTTATTCCCCATTTTACAGATGAGGGAACTGAGACACAGAGAAGTGAAGTGACTTGCCCAGGGTCACACAGCAGACTAGGGGTGGAGGGGGCATTAGAACCTAGGTCCTTCTGACTTCCAGGCTCATGCTCTTTCCACTAAGCGACGCTGCTTCTCTTAGTGAGGGTATTTGTTAAGGTTTAGTATGTGCCAGGCACTGGACTAAGCGCTAGGGTGGCTGCAAGCGAATCAGGTTGGATACTGTCCCTGTCCCATGTGGGGCTCACAGTGTCAAGGCCCATGGTGGGGGAAAAAAAACTGGAAAAAAAGAAAATCAGGAGCTGCCGCAGGAGAACTGGAGTCGTAGAGGGGCTGTGGCAGGTTCCCTGAGTAGGGGGAATCCACAAAATCTCAGCTGCAATTAGCGAGTCATTAAAGAAGCATTAACGAAGCAGCACCGTGTGGTGGGCTGGGCGTCAGAAGGTCATGGGTTCTAATTCCCGCTTCAACACTTGTGTGATTTGGGAAGTCATTTTGATTTCTCTGTGCTTCGTTAATATAATACCTATAATTTTTGTTTTAATTATCTTCCATAATATTAATAATATTAGGCGCTTACTATGTGCCAAGCACTGTTCTAAGCGCGGGGGTAGATAAAGAGTAATCGGGTTGTCCCTCGTGGGGCTCAGAGATTTAATCCCCATTTTAATAATAATGATAATGTTGGTATTTGTTAAGCGCTTACTATGTGCAGAGCACTGTTCTAAGCGCTGGGGGAGATAGAGGGTCATCAGGTTGTCCCACGGGAGGCTCACAGATAATCCCCATTTTGACAGATGAGGTCACTGAGGCACAGAGAAGCTAAGTGACTTGCCCACAGTCACACAGCTGACAAGGGGCAGAGGCAGGTTTCGAACTCATGACCTCTTACTCCCAAGCTGCTGCTTCTCTCCCCGGCCCAGCGCTTAATGCAGTGCTTGGCACATAATGAACTCTTTACAAATGCCATCATCATCATTATTATTATTTTTATTATTAAAGCGTCGTCCGGGATTGAATGGATGAGCCGCGTTAGAGAGGACTCAGGTGTTGCTGGGGCGTCTGTTGACACTTCATTATCTCCTGCTTTTTTGGTGGGAGGAGGGGAATTAACAATTCCTTCCTCGAGCAGTTTCAAATTCTCGTGCACCGTTGGAGGGAGGGGGGGAAGTGTGGCCAAGCTGTTTAATTTATTCATTCATGCATATTCATTGAGTGCTTACTGTGTGCAGAGCACTGTACCAAGCGCTTGGACAGTACATTTCGGCAACAGAGACAATCCCTACCCCAAAACGTGCTCACAGTCCTAGAAAGGGGGAGACAGACAACGATACAAAACCAGTAGACTGGCATCAATAGCCTCAATATAAATGAAAAAGAATTATAGATCTATACACATCATAAATAGAATACTAAATATAATAATGTTGGTATTTGTTAAGCGCTTATTATGTGCAGAGCACTGTTCTAAGCACTGGGGTAGACACAGGGGAATCGGGTTGTCCCACGTGAGGCTCACGGTTAATCCCCATTTTACAGATGAGGGAACTGAGGCCCAGAGAAGTGAAGTGACTTGCCCACAGTCACACGGCTGACAAGCGGCAGAGCCGGGAGTCGAACCCATGACCCCTGACTCGGAAGCCCAGGCTCTTTCCACTGAGCCACGCTGCTTCTATTTACATATATACGCAAGTGCAATGGGTGGGGATGGGGGTAGAGCAGAGGGAGGGAGTCGGGGTGATGGAGAGGAGGAGCAGAGGAAATGGGGGGCTCAGTCTGGGAAGGCCTCCTGGAGGTGGTGAACTTATAATAATAATGGTATTCGTTAAGCGCTTACTATGTGCCACGCACTGTTCTAAGCACTGGGGTAGATAGTTGTCCCACTTGGGGCTCAGAGTCTTAATCCCCATTTTACAGATGGGGTAACTGAGGCACAGAGAAGTTAAGTGACTGGCTCATAGTCACACAGCTAAGTGGTGGAGCTGGGATTAGAACCCACCACCTCTGACTCCCAAGCCCGTGCTCTTTCCACTAAGACACGCTGCTTTTCTACCACAGTGCTTAGCACAGTGTCTGGCCCAGAGTAAGCGTTTAACAAGTACCATTAAAAAAAGGGGGACTACAGTGTAGCCTTTCTGGGTCTTCGTTCCCGAATAAGCAGCCTCTGGTGTTGCCTGGCTCCAGTTCAGACATCTGAAAGGTCCGTTTCAACCAGGAAGGCAGGTAGGATTCATTCATTCAGTCGTATTTATCGAGCGCTTACTCTGTGCAGAGCACTGTACTAAGCGCTTGGAAAGTACCCTTGAGCGATGGAGACAATCCCTGCCCACAATGGGCTCACAGTCTAGAATGGGGAAGACAGACATCAAAACAAATGAACAGGCATCAAGAGGATCAATAAAATAGAATTATGGGTTTATGCACATCGAAACAAGTCAACAGGCATTAATATAAATAAATAGAATTATCGATATGTATATACATACACAAGTGCTTTGGGCTGGGGAGGGGGATAGAGCTAAGGGAAAGAGTTGGGGCGATGGGGAGGAGGAGCAGAGGGAAAAGGGGGCTTTGTCTGGGAAGGCCTCCAGGAGGAGGTGAGTTTTCCATAGGGCTTGGAAGGGGGAAGTGTAATTTGCGGATTTGTGGAGGGAGAGCGTTCCAGGTCAGAGGGAAGCTGAGGAGAAAGGGGGGCTTAGTCTGGGTTGATGTCCTCTACTTTCACATGGCAGGATCTGCTTCTCAAACGGAGAGGCCCTGTGGTGTAGTCAAAGAAGTGCAAGAGTGGGGGTCAGGAGACCGGGGTTCTAACTCCAGCTCTACACCTTGCCTGCTGTGTGACCTTGGTCCAGTCATTTCATTCCCTCAGTTTTCTCATCCCTAATAAGGGAATGATAGAGACAACCAGAAGCAGTGTTGCCTAACAGAGCTTGGGCCTGAGTGTCAGAGGGGCCTGCTTTCGATTGCCAACTCCACCACTTGTCTGTCGGGTGACGTTGGCTAAGTCACTTCACTTCTCTGGGCCTCAGTTACCACATCTGTAAAATGGGGATTAAGATTATGAGCCCCACATAGGACAACCTGATTACCTTGTATCTATCCCAGTGCTTGGCACATAGTAAGCGCTTAACAAATGCCATTATTATTATTACTTCCCCTCTGTGGGCCTCAGTTACCTGATCTGTAAAATGGCGTTAAGACTGTGACTCCTGTTTGAGCAGGGGACTGCATTCAACCGGATTATTTTATATCTACCCAGTGCTTAGAATAGTGCCTGGCACATAGTAAGTGCTTAACAAATAACACATTGTTATTACTTCTCTGTGTCTGTTTCCTCACCTGTAAAATAGAGATACTTGTTCTCCCTCCTACTTGGATAATAATGATGTTGGTATTTGTTAAGCGCTTACTATGTGCAGGGCACTGTTCTAAGCGGTGGGTAGATACAGAGTCATCAGGTTGTCCCATGTGAGGCTCACAGTTAATCCTCATTTTACAGAGGAGGTAACTGAGGCACAGAGAAGTTGTGACTTGCCCACAGTCAGACAGCTGACAAGTGGCAGAGCCGGGAGTCGAACCCATGACCCCTGACTCCGAAGCCCAGGCTCTTTCCACTGAGCCACGCTGGCTGGTGAGCCCCATGTGGGACGGGGACTGTGTCCAACCCCGATCACCTTGTACCTTTCCCAGTGCTTAGAACGGTGCCGGGTGCATAGTAAGCGCTTAACAAATAGCATAAAAAATACCATTCTCTCGCCTACTTTGGCTCTGGGACTCAGGGGGGACAGGGACTGTATCTGACCTGATGATCTTGGATCTACCCTAATGCATAGTGCAGTGCCTGGCACATAATGACAAATACTACAATTCTGATTATTGGAAGCTAGTTGTGGGAAGCTTCCAGGCTTGGTCATTGCCATAATGAGCAGCTGAGGTTCAGTGCAGCTGAGTAATTATACAGATCGATAGAACCTACTTGAAAAGTTTTTTTTTCCTCTTCCCTTTGTTAATTCCCCATAGAAACACTTGTAATGCATTGGAAAACATTGCACTTGTCTCTGTCGTGATTTGTGGGACAAATGTCGGTTCGTGTCCTGAAAACAGCAGGATCAGCACATTTATATATACCCCATCATTATTCATTCTACTTTCTAATTCACTTGACAGTTGACATGGGTTATATATATATTTCCCACCTCGTCCAGGAAAATTTACATTCATTTTGCAGTTCCTTGTGGCCAAACTTCTGTGTACCGGAGACAAAAATGAATGGCTGTGAAAAGCTAAAAAATTTCTTTGAGAGAGAATGAGTATTGGATGTGTGGTGACAAAATGCCAGATGAGTTTATGAGGATAACAGACATCTTTATGCGTCCTTTACCCGATCACTGTCTATTTTTTCCATTCCTTTGAGTAATAAGTGCCAGGTAGCTCTTCAAGCTCATTAATGCTTTGTTAATCCCGGCTCTGCCGCTTCCCTGCCTTGTGACCTTGGGAAAGTCATTTGACTTCTCTGATGTTCAGTTTCCTTATCTGCGAAATGGGGATTCAGTACTTGTTCTTCTACTCCCTTCAACTGAGAGTCCCATGTTAGATTGAGATTGTGTCCAATCAGATTATATTGTATTTTACCCCAAGGCTCAGTTTAACACTGTAAAAACGCTTACTATTTGTAAACACCACAATTGTTACTTTTATTTACTTTCTGTATCACAGTGCCCGACATCCTGGACTGTGTGATGCCTGATTTCTGAGTATTGTATGCTCCCAAGTGCTTAGTTGAGCGCTTTGTCTACACACAAGCAGTGAGTAAATACACTTGGTCAATTGAGTATATTTCAACATGAATACAAGCTTATGTTGTATTCATATCATATTCAAATCATATAACATCCATGAATAACCATTCATAGTCATATCCCCTTCATATCTAAAAAATGATCATTCGCCCCATCTTCAAAGCGTTATTAAAAGCACATCTCTTCCAAGAGGATTTCCCTAAATCCTCATTTCCTCTTGTCCCACTCTCTTGTGCCTCGCTCTTACACTTGAATTTGCACCCTTCATTCACCCCACCCTCAATTCCACTGCACTTATGTACTTAATAGTATATTTATATTAATGCGTCTCTCTCTCTCTGCTTCCAATGAAAATTCCTTGTGGTCAGAGAGCTTGTCTACTAACTCTGATATATTGGACTTTCCCAATTGCTTAATACAGTGGGGTGCACGTAGTAAGCACTCAGTAAGTGTCACTGACTATAAAAGATGAAAATAAGTGAATGATGTATTCGAGTTGAAGAAAACAGTCACTTAGGATCGTAGTGAATGCAACGTATCAGGAGGAAAACGAAGCTGAAGAAAAACTCAGATACTTGGCACTTCCTCAAATATCTTGGCCCTATGATTTAGGAATTTTCCTTGTAACATTTTTGACATAAATAGTTATGCAATATAGTCCTTAGCGATAGGATGAGGCAGCAGAGTCACGGAGACATTGAATGCCTCTTTGGAGGTCTCAGAGACAAAGAACCAGTACTCATTTGTCTTGACTTTAAGACTAGAGGGTATCACCCGGGAAATAAGATCTTTCTGATGCTTAGATTGAATTGTCTGGGAAGACGACTCTTTTCATCTTCTTAGTATTTCTCTACCAGTTAAAATTGACCGCATACGCCCACAGAATTTCACCCACTTCCCCCCGCTGGGACCAATGAAAAAATAGCCCCGAAACAAATCTCTGTAAAACGCCAGAGATGGTGGGGTGAGCCTAGTGACACCATTTTTTTTTTTTTTTTACTCTTTAGGGAAATGAGTTTTAAAATATGCAAGGGAATCTCTTCCCTTGCAATGTCCTTATTTTAGCGAAGATTTGCCTGAAAGGTCTGTGGATAATTAAAATAAATCACTCCTCCTCATGAAGAGCTATAATGATTCAGAGACCATGCTGAATGATTTCCCAGAAGTCCTCACAAAGTCTCTGGGATTCCTATGAAAATATAGTTACTGTGTTATATGAAAAGGCAGCCTAGGGCAGCAAGCAAAAGACATGGGTACCAGGAGATAATCTCTCTCGAGGAGAAGAAATTTCCCTATTCGCTCAATTCTACTCCGGGTTATCGCTCCTGAAACTCGGCTTAGTACAGACAGCCTAGATGTGGGAAAATGATCACTGATTTAATAATAATGTTGGTATTTAAGTGCTTACTATGTGCCGAGCACTGTTCTAAGCGCTGGGGTAGATACAAGGTCATCAGGTGAGCCACTTGTGAGCCATTGTGAGCCACTTGGGGCTCACAATCTTCATCCCCATTTTACAGATGAGGTCACTGAGGGCCAAAGAAGTTAAGTGACTTGCCCAAGGCCACACAGCTGACAAGTGGCAGAGCCAGGGTTAGAACCCACGACCTCTGACTCTCAAGCCCGGGCCCTTTCCACTGAGCCACGCTGCTTCTCATCAGCGTGATGATTTGCTCATCACGGGTATTCTTTGTCAGTTACTTTGATCAGTGCTGGCTGTAGACCTTTGAGAACATCAATCAATTATATTTATTGAGCTCTTACTATGTGCGGAGCACTGTACTTAGCTCGTGGGAGAGTGCAATATAACAGTTAGTAGACAAATTTCCTGACCACAAGAACTAGCAATCTAGAGGGAGGGGGAAAAAATTGTAACTCTTTGATAGGGGTGCATGTATATGCAAGTGTTTGTGTATGCGTGTATTTCCGTGTGTTCAGGTCAGCAGGTGCATCTTTTTCTATCGCACTAATTGAGTATATGCTGTGCGCAGAGCATTGTACTAAGTACTTGTTCAAGTACAATAGAGTTGGTAGAAACGATTCCTCCCTTCAAGGAGCTACCCGTCTACTCTGTTGAAAGCGCTGTACTCCAGGCTTGGGAGAATACAGTAGAACTAGTGGACATGATCTCTGCCCTCAAGAAGCGTACCAGATATTTAAAAAAATGACTAAGGGAAGCAGGGGGGTATAAAATTATGTACAAAAGTTCTCTGGGTGATTATCCAGCTGCTTAAGTGAAACAGAAGTGCTAAAGTAGAATCAGTGGAGGGCATAGGGAAAGGCTAAGAGAGATTAGTCAAGGAAAGGCTCCTGGAGGGGATGGGCTTTTAGTAAGATTTGGAAGATGGGACGAACTGATAACTGAGGAGAAGAGTGGCCTAGAAGAAAGAGCACAGGCCTGGGAGTCAGCGGTCTTGGTGTCTTATCCCAAATTGGCCACTTGGGCCAGTGTGACCTTGGGTAAGTCACTTGCCTTCTTTGGGACTCAGTTTTTTCAGTTGTAAAATGGGGATTCAATATCTGTTCTCTTTCTAATTAGATTGTGAGCCTCAGTTGGGGGAAGGACTGTGTTGGACCTCATGAACTTGTATCTACTCCAATGTTTAGAACAGTGCTCGACATAGTAAATGCTTAACAAATACCATAGTAATAATCATTTTTATTATATGACGGGAAAGAGAGGGCGTGGGCCAGGGGTCATTGGTGAGAGAGACAAAAGTGAGGTGCCTTGAGGTGGTTAGTGTTAGTTGGGTGAAGTGTATGGGTTGGGTTATGGGGTGTTGGGGGGAAAGGCAAATAGACAAGAGGGAGAGAGATGAATGAGCACCACCTATAAAGAAATGACCACAGTGTCCTTTTTTATGGCATTAAGAGCTCACTGTAATCATCATCATCATAATTAATAATAATGTTGGTATTTGTTAAGCGCTTACTATGTGCAGAGCACTGTTCTAAGCGCTGGGGTAGACACAGGGGAATCAGGTTGTCCCACGTGGGCCTGTCTTAATCCCTATTTTACAGATGAGGTAACTGAGGCACAGAGAAGTTAAGTGATGTGCCCACAGTCACAATCGTTAGTTGCTTACTAGGTGCCAAGCACTGTACTAAGCACTGGGGTGGATAGAAGCAAATTGGATTGGACCCAATCCTTGTCCCACCTGGAGCGCACAGTCTTTATCCCCATTTAACAGATGAGGTCACTGAGGCACAGAGAAGTTAAGTGACTTGCCCAAGATCACACAGCAGATAAGTCGGTCAGTCCTACGCACTGTACTAAGCGCTTGGGAGAGTACAGTATAGCAGATATTCCCTGCCCACAATGAGTTTACTGTCTAGAGGGGGAACTGGGATTAGAACCCACGTTTTGAAGTAGTGTGCCCTGATGGATAAATCACGCATCTGGGAGCCAGAGGACCCAGTTTCTAATCCCACATTCTCCACTTGCCTGCTTTGTGTCCTTGGGATAGTCACTTAACTTCTCTGTGCCTCAGTATCCTCAACTGCAAAATGGGGATTGAATACCTGTTCGCCTTTCTAGACTGGGAGCCCAATGTGGCATAGGGACTGTGCCTGAGCTAATCAGCTTTTTATCTACCCCAGACCTGAAAAAATACCATTAAAAAAAAAAGTCCTCCAACTCCTAGTCCTGTGCTTTTTCCACTAGGTCACGCTGCTTCTCTAACATCAAACAAAAACTCCTCACCATTGGTTTAAAGCACTCAAGCGCCTCGCCCCCTCCTACCTCACCTCACTCCGCTCCTACTACTTCCCAACCCGCACACTGCACTCCTCTAATGGTAACCTTCTCACTGTACCTCCATCTTGTTTCTCTCACCCCCCAATCTCTTGCCCTCCTCATGACTCTGGCCTGGAACGCCCTCCCTCCTCAGTGAGGAGGGACCGACAATGACTCTCCCCAGCTTTAGAGCCTTATTGATCTCCTCCAAGGGGCCTTTCCTGACTAAGCCCTTCTTTCCTCTTCTGCCACTCCTTTCTGCATCGACCTGACTTGCTCCCTTGATTCATCCCCTTTCCCAATCCCACAGTACTACGTACATATCTCTAGTTATATCAATATCTGTCTCCCTCTCAAAACCGTAAGCTCACTGTGGGCAGGGAATGTCTATTGTATTGTACTCGCCCAAACGCTTAGTACGTTAGGCACTCACCACGTGCACCGGCCAGCAGGCCGTGGTTGGGGCGGATCTTCCAAAAGAGCCTCCTGGTGACATTTGTCTAGGGCTGGGGACGGGGAGACGGAAATACTTTAGGGACATTAGTGGGCGTTACGAGGTCAGTCACGGAAGAATTGCTAGGAGGCTAGGAGGTAGCCTTTGGTCCCCGGACCGGTTCCCGAGAGGCCCCTCGGACGAGGAGGGTGAAATAGACTGGCTGTGAAGAGTAACGGAGGCACTGAAGCAAGACATCCCGGCAGCTCGTGTCCACACTCAGTCATGGGTAGATTATGTGGTTGGGCACTTACCTCTTACCGTTGTCACGGCATGATGTATAGGCCTGTTTACCTCATATTATATATCTGGGGGCCACGCGAATGAGGAATTGGAGACCCGCAGTCGGCCTTATCTGCTCTCTCCCCACGGCTTCCTTGTGCAGTGCTGCTTGGGTCTAACTGCACAGAGAAGCAGTGTGGCCTAAGGTATTAGAGCACGGGCCTGGGAGCCAGAAGGACCTAGGTTCTGATCCCGGCTTGGCCACGTGTCAGATCAGAGCTTGGGCAAGTCACTTCTCTCTGCCTCCGTTCCCTCACCATAAAATGGGGATTAAGACTGAGCTGCATGTGGGCCGGGGCTGTGTCTAACCTGATAAACCTGTACCTACTGCAGCGCTTAGAACAGTGCTTGACACCCCCTAAGTGCTTAAAATAATACCGTAATTATCCTGGGGCGGGACGATTCTTACCTAAGCAAACTAACTTTATATTGCATTGAGTTGTTGGGGGGATTTATTATAGCAGAACTATTATCCAATAAAGATACTTCAAAGTGGGCTTGAAACCATCACCCAGTGTGGTGTGAAAAATGGAGAATGGGGTGTTGGAGCTGTTGGTCCTCTCCCTGAGTGACCCCATCCCAGCCGTGGAGCTGATGATGATGATGGTATTTTTAAGTGCTTTCTATGTGCTAGGCACTGGGGAGGATACAAGCAAATTGAGGTGGGCGCGGTCCCTGTCCCATGTGGGGCTCACGGTCTCCATCCCCATTTTACAGGTGAGGTAAGTGAGACCCGGAAAAGCCAAGTGACTTGCCCGAGGTTCCACAGCGGACAAGTGGTCGAGCTGGGATTAGAACCCATGACATTTTGGGTCCCAGGCCAATGCTCTATCCATTACATTATGTTGCTTCTCTGGAACTGTTGTTCCTCTCCCGGGATCACCCCATCTCAGCTGTGGGCAGCAAAGCGGCTGGATCTTGGGGCTGACCCTTAGCCCAGCACTTGTCCTCCTAGACTGTCAGATCATTGTGTGTAGGTGTAGGGCACATGTCTACCGACTCCACGGTACTATGTATACTCTCCCAAGCACGTAGTACTGTGTTCTGCCCACAGGAAGGGCTCAATAAATACACCGATTGATTGATTGGGACGGAAGGATATCTGACCCCCTTTCCTGCAAGGATTGGAAGATGATAGTAAATTACTGGCTCAATCTCTGTGAAGGGAACACGTTTGAGAGATTTTACAAGTACTCGTTCTTCAGCTCTTGATGGATTTGAAAGAACTGGGCTGAGTGGAGGTGTCGGGAATTAAGCAAGGGACAGACATCTCCCTTCCGTTCTCTTTGCCAGCTCCCTTCCTCTTTTCCACAAGGGTGTGGCTCTCTGGGGGGAATGGAGTCTGAAAACTGGGGAAGGAGAGAGGAAAAGGAGGAGACAGAATGAGAGAAGACCATGACAGGAAAATGAGAGGATGCGATCCACTAACACAGTTATCTTGCACTCAGCTCAGAGGAATGCAGAAACACGATTGGCCACCGGCAAAGAGATTGGTTACAAAGTGAATTCCTCCTTGCAGGAACTATATCCCATAGTTTACCTGGAGCAGCACGTTTTTGAGTTGATCAGTGATATTTATTGAGGTCTTAGGGACTGAAGAGCACAGGATAAATGCTTGGCCGGGTGCAATACAACAGAGTTGGAACACATCATCCCCGACCTCAAGGAAGTTGTAGTTTTGCGGCGGTGACAGACATTAGAATAAATTACCGATCAGTGAATCGGCAGAGTTTGAGGGTACGGACGTAAGTGCTGGGGTGAGTACTGAGTTCTTAAGGGGAACTTAAAGTGACACAGTGATGTGGATAGGGAGAATAGGGTGCGGAAATGAGAGATTTATCGGTTTCTGTTGGAAGGCATTTTATGCGTATCTGAAATGTGTCTCTCATGTCCTGGATACTATAGGACTTGTTTGTTACAGTTTTGCTGCCAGCAAGTGTCAAAAGAGGGTATTGTGACTTCATAAATCTCAATCAGCTGCAAGTATTTACAGAACTCCTTCACTATGTAGAGCACTGTATTAAGTGCTTGGAAGAGCAGAAAATACTCGTATGTACGGTACTCTGCATGTAGTAAGCCCACAATAATGCCAGTGATTGACTGCTGTGTGACCTTGGGCAGGGTACTTAACTTGTCTGTGCATTGATTCCCACATGAGCCCCAGTGGGGCAGGGATTGGGTCCAACCTCATTTATCTTTCTTAGTACAGTGCTTACTACAATGCCTGGCACATAGTAAATGCTTACCAAGTATTATTTGCCCCCCAAAATTCTAAGATACTGTCTCTGAGTCCTGGTGTAGACAAACCAAGTTGGGTTGTGCAGTACATGCTGAAAACGCTGTGCCTGGTTATCCTGTCTTTAATGTTTGCAGTGCCTTAATGCTGTTTTCTCTCACCGGGTGGCGAATTTCCCCCTTTGAGTTCTTTTTCAGTGCTTAGTTCAGGGCTCAGCACATTGTAAGCCCTTAAAAATGTTATGACCACCACTGAAACTACCATTTGTTCCTCATTTCACTCCTTAATAAATAGCATAATAAGAAGCAGCAGTACTAATGCATAGAGGACATTTTTTCTTTCTGCTTAACCTCACGGCCTGTTATTATTAGCGTAACTGATTTCAGTCCAAAACACACTTGAGCAGAGAATTTGAGAACAGAGGACTGCATAGAGAAAGCTAGTGAGTCTCAGTGAAGAAGGAACACATTTCTTTGACGGTATCGCTCGATGAGTTCATGGCTAATATAATGTGCTTGTTAGGGCAGGCATTTGTCTGAAAGCGTCACCTTTTTCTTAAGACCAACTATTTATGTACAGGATGTGCTGGAAAATATGGCCATTGAGGATGAGCCGAAAGCATCTGTCAAGGTGTTATCGAGGATGTGAGGAGAAATGGATGGCAAACTGAAAGGGAATGGCTTGTTGGTGAAATTCTCTCCGTCTGAATGATTGGAGATGTGTGAGCTTAGTCGTGCCCTAGGCTAGCTGAAGAAGGGAACGGTGACACCGACTTTTTGTGTCAAGGACAAAAGGGGAACTCTCCATTGCGAGCCGAACCCACCTCTCACTTGGAGGAGATGCTGGTGTTTCTGGTTGGCTCAGCTGGAAACTATGACACGAAGTCAACTTAGGGTGTCCACTGAGATCCATTTGTCTTTGGGGTTCCTCTGAATAGGTGTGTGGGGTGCCTGTTGAAAAATGATGCTAATTAATATGATATTAAGTGCTTATTATGCACCAAGCACTGAGTTAAGTGCTGTCTATGTGCATCGGGTAGGACACAGTTTCTGTCCCACATGGAGTTCGCAGTCTAAGTCGGAGGGAGAACAGGCAGTGTATTCCATTTTGCAGTTGAGGAACTGGGGCACAGACCAGTGGCATTTGTTAAGCGCTTGTTATGTGCTAAGCGCTGCGGTAGACACAAGATAGCTGGGTTGGTTACAGTCCCTGTCCCACATAGGGCTCACAGTCTGAATCCCCATATAACAGATGAGGAAACGGAGGCACAGAGAAGGGAAGTGACTCTCCCGGGCCACACAGTAGGCAGAGGCTAGGATAGAGTCCTCCACTCGCTCCCTACTGTGAGTGGACTCCTGCTCTTGAGTGAGAGCCCTCTTCAAATCCCACCTCCTCAACCAGCCATCCTTAATTCTCCTCCCGGCACCCTTTAACTTCACCTATCGTACTCAAAAAACTCCTTGATGTCCATTTCCATTCCTTTCGATCTTGAGCATGACCCAATGCTTGCATTTCCTGAAATCCCCCAAGGTCATGAATACACAGATGACAAAACTATTGAAATGGAGGAGTGGGAGAAGAGCGATTATCCTTTTTTTTTTTTTTTAATAAGGCGAACATTTGGTAGTTGTGTATATTTGGAACAATTACAATGCCATTAGTTCTAGGGGCTCAGCCAAGCATCAGGGATGTAACTGTAAAACAGGCATAGAGAATGCAGCCCTTTGATCGAAATGGCAGAAATAAATCATCCACGACACGGTAACGCTAAGCAGGTTAAAGCGACCCATTTTGGTTGAAACGTAGATGTGACATTCCTCAGTTGGATGGACCGTTGCATTTAATCCACAAATGAAATTAAGCTTTCTGCGGATTGTGTAGATGACAATTTGCCACCTTAACTCTTACAGATGTAGGTTCGTATTCGATGTGCGTGTCTACCCTAGTTTCCCCTCTCTTGGTCTTGGAATTATCACAAGCCCGCAGACGCGGCTTGCCGTCAGAAATGGAGTTGAACTATTTCATTTTCAGTCGGAACTGCGCTGAAATACGCTTCTCTAGCCGCCTTGGGTAAGCCTTTGGGAACTGCGGTGATAAGGAGGTTCAAGTGCGAGAAATCTGAAGTCTTGATGCAAATCTCGGGCTCGGTAATTTTACTTTATCTAAGAATATGCTGATCCTGAATGTGTTAGAACCAACAGGATGGAGAAAGGGCGGGGGAAGAGAGACCGAGTGTTCTACTTGACTGTCTTGTAGCTGCTTTCTTAGCGTTATCAGAACCTCAAACAATTTCATTGATCTTAACTAGATGAGGGAGCAGTTTCTGTCTTCTGAGATGTTGAGTGTGTGAAATTATGTAAGACGTCATTCACCAATATAACAAGTGTGGGCCGTTAGAAAAAATTATGACAGAGCTTGGATTCTTGCAGACTGCCTGCCTTGCGTTAATCACCTGTTTTGATATCAACTAGTAGCATAAAGGAGGCTTTTCCATTTTGTAATGAATTGGATAGAATTTTGACTACTTTTTGACATTTAGAAAATAATTAGTCCTATTTGGCTGTATTTGTTCTGAGGCGGATAATAAAAACGTAAGAAAATCACTCGCCAAGGTTAAAGCATATGTTGCCCTAAAAGGGATTTAAGTATTAGCTGGCAGGCGTCAATACCTGCATTTGGCCTAGTGGAGAGAGCCAGGGTCTCCTCTATCATAGATCCTAGTCTTGGGTCTGCAGTGTCTGCTGTGTGACCTTGGGCAAGTCACTTCACATCTCTGTGCTTCAGTTACCTCATCTGTAAAATGGGGATTGAGATTGGGAGCCCCACGTGGGACGGGGACTGTCAATTAAGATATGTGTGTATCCACCCCAACGCTTAGTACAGAGCCCGGGACAGGCTAAGCACTTAAATAGATTATTATTATTGTTCTTGTGACAGTAGATCAGTATCTACAGAGCACTTACTGTGTGTAAAGCCCTGTATTAAAAGCTTGGGTGAGTACAATAATAATAGTAATGTTTAGTGGTATTTGTTAAGCACTTAGTATGTGTCAAACGCTGTTCTAAGCCCTGAGGTGGATAGAAGTTGATTAGGTTGAACACAGTTCCTGTCCTGCAAGGGGCTCATACTCTAAGTAGGAGGGAGAACAGGTGTACCGAGTCACAGTGAAGTGACTTGCCTAAGGTCTCACAAGAAGCTTTTGGCAGAGCTGGAAATAGAGCTAGGTCCTCTGACCCGCAGGCCCGTGCTCTTCCTACGAGGCCAAGCTGCTTTTCGATTAAATACTAGAATCGGTATATGATCCCTCTGGAAACTTACAATTCTCTTATTCTTTATCAATCCATAAGTGTTGCCAAAATTCTTTCCCTTAGGAAGGTCTCTGGCTGGGAAGTCAGAAAAACTGAAAAAGTTTACGGATATATGGATGAAATGGATCAGTCGGTAGAATGATGGAACCTCCACTACGTGCAGTGCACTGTACTAAGCACTTTCATTCAGTAGTATTTATTGAGCGCTTACTATGTGCAGAGCACTGTACTAAGCGCTTGGAATGAACAAGTCGGCAACAGATAGAGACAGTCCCTGCCATTTGACGGGCTTACGGTCTAATCGGGGGAGACGGACAGACAAAAACAGTGGCAATGAATAGAGTCGAGGGGAAGAACATCTCGTAAAAACAATGGCGACTAAATAGAATCGAGACGATGAAAATATATACAGTTGAGCGGACGAGTACAGTGCAGAGGGGATGGGAAGGGAGAGGGGGAGGAGCAGAGGGAGATGGGGGGGGGGGGGGAAGAGGGTTAAGCTGCGGAGAGGTGAAGGGGGGTGGTAGAGGGAGAAGGGGAGCTCAGTCTGGGTAGGCCTCTTGGAGGAGGTGAGTTTTAAGTAGGGTTTTGAAGAGGGGAAGAGAATCAGTTTGGCGGAGGTGATGAGGGAGGGCGTTCCGGGACCGCGGGAGGACGTGGTCCGGGGGTTGACGGCGGGATGGGCGAGACCGAGGGACGGCGAGGAGGTGGGCGATGGAGGAGCGGAGCGTGCCGGGTGGGCTGTGGAAAGAGAGAAGGGAGGAGAGGTAGGAAGGGGCAAGGTGATGGACAGCCTTGAAGCCTAGAGTGGGGCAGTGAAGGTCTAATGTTGAGAGATCTTAGTATTAACTCCCTTCTAATTATTCGGACTCTTATCTGGAAGAGGATTCAACACACTCAGTTGTATTTATTGAGGCTCATTGGTGTGCAGGGCACTGTACTAAGTGGGGAAAGTACAGTATAGCAGAGTGGGTAGAAACATTCCCTGGCCACCACGAGCTTACAGTCTACAGGGGAATAACAATCTAGAGTCGATTCTTGGAAAGACACAAGGTAATTTCAGGTAATTAGCTTTTCAGGAAACAGTGTCTCGTAGTGGGAAGAAACCAGGATCGGGCAGAAGATCTGGGTTCTAATTCCAGCTCCCCAGTTTGTCTGCTGGGTGGCCTAGGGTGAGTCACTTCACTTCCTTGCATCTGAAAAATGGGGATTCAATACTGTTCTCTCTCATATTAGACTGTGAGCCCCATGTGGGACGAGGACTGTGTCCATGTCCAACCTAATTACCTTGTGTCTGCTTCAGTGTTTAGTACAATGCTTGGCACATAGCACGTAATGAGTATCATAATTTAATTAGAGCTCACCAAGTGCACTGCGCTTGACTGAGTGCTTGTAAAAGTGAGACTGAGAGACAAAGCCCCCTACCCCTAAAGAGTTGGGATTCTTAAATATGAGAATGGGGCAAGGGCAGCTAATTAGAGGGGGTGGTTTGATCCTGGCACAGCATTCTGGAGAGTCTCTGGGAGAGCATATGATGAAAATAACTGCGGTATTTGTTAGGTACTTAATTTGTGCCAAGCACTGTTCTTAGTGCTGGGGGAGATAGAGGATAATCAGGTCCCACTTGGGGCTGACAGACCAAGTAGGAGGGAGAACAGTTTCCGAGGCCCCATTTGTAGAGATGAAAGAATTGAGGCCCAGAAAAGTGAAGTGTTTGCCCAAGGTGATGGGGCAGAGTGGTATTAGAATCCAGATCCTCTGGCTTCCAAGCTGAGCTCTTTCCACTAGACCAGCCTGCGTCTTTGTATGTCTTAAAAGCCCAATGTGGGCGGGAAACATGTCTACCCAACGGATTATATTGTATTTCCCCAACGATTGGTGAAGTGCTCCGCTTGCAGTATGTGCTCAACAAATGTGATTGATGGGTATCGCACTTGCTTATGTACTCTGTTGGTGAGAATACAGTCACGTCCCTGACCTTCTCACTTGATTTAGAGGGACGCCTTGCTCTTATACTAAAACCACGGCAGATGATAACAGTTAGCAAAGTCACGACGTTTGTGTGTCGCTCACCTGACCCCGCTGGAAGATGAAGCTCACGGTGTGCAGGGAATAGATCTGCTTATTGTTGTATTGTCATCTTCCAAGCGCTTAGTACAGTGTTCTGCACTCAGTAAGCCCTCAAATACGATTGACTGGTGAGATGGATAGAGCCTGCGCCTGGGAGTCAAAAGGTCAAGGGTTCTAATCCCGCTGTGCCACATGCCTGCTGTGTGACATTGGGCAAGTCACTTCTCTGGGCCTCAGTGGCCTCATCTGTGAAATGGGGATTGAGACTGCGAGCCCCATGTTGCACGGGGACTGTCCCCAACGTGACTTGCTTGTACCCAGCCCAGCACTTAGTACAGTCCCTGGCACATACTAAGCGGTTAACTAATACCATTATCATCATCATCACTAATTTCCTCCATCTCTGAGGAATCTCATATGGTGGGGGTAATAATAATTGTGGTGGTATTTCTAAAGTGCTTACTATGTGCCAGGCTCTGTATTAATCGCCAGGCTGGATACGAGGAAACTGGGTAGGACACCGTCCCTCTTCCACATTGGACTCACAGTTTGATTCTCCATTTTACAGATGAGGTAACTGAGGCACGGGGAAGTGAAGTGACTGGCACAGGGCCACACAACAGGCACGTGGCAGAATCAGGATTTGAACCCATGAGCTTCTGACTGAAAGGCCCACGCTCTATCGGCTATGCTGTAATCCCATGCTAAGATGAGCACACTCAATCTCAGCTCTGGGGTCGTTTGTCCATCCACACGCTTTTGTTGCTCTCCTGTTCCCATGGCAACCTACACTAATGTGAGGGGTTTTACCTGGATTAAAAAAAAGGGAATTAGACTATACTTTATTTTAATGCAGAAATAGCGATTAGCACCCGTAGGCTCTGTAAAGGGGGTTTATTATCTCTTTTGACTTTTAATTAACTTCTTCCTGATGTATCTCGAGACCCTTTTCTCTTCCGTTGTAACCGCCAAACCCTGAACCTTGAATTTGTGAATATTAATCTTGGCTTTCTCCCTGGGTCATTTTCCTCCCTCTGCTACCTCGAGATGAATATTGTTCTAAACATCCATTTCTGCACTCCCTACTGGATCCTCCTCGATGAGTAACTTAGATTTACTGGCCACGGATGTCACGCCTCTCCTTTGCTGCCATAACCTATTTCGATTTTCTCCTCCGTAACAGATGCCCTTGTTGGTGCTGACCGTTTTACCTACTCTATCACTTAATTTTATCGTCAAGAAGAGGCGGCCGAAGCAAACTTAGCATCCGTAAACGTGAGCCCAAGTCGAGCTGATCGATCGATCGATCGATCCGTGGTATTTGAGTGGTTATGTGCAGAGTTTTATACCGGGGACTTGGGAGAGTATAATACAGTGGAGTGGGTAAACTCGATCCCTGTCCATTGTGGGTGGCGGGGAGGGGCCAGGTAGTGTGGGCTAGTGGATAGAGCATAGACGTGGGAGTCAGAAAAGTCTGGGTTCTAATTTTGGCCCCACCACTTGGGCGTGTCAGTTCGCTTCCTGGTGCCTTAGTTACTTCATCTGGAAAATGGGGATTAAATCCTACTTCCGAATTAGACTCAGAGCCCCGTTTGGGATGTGAACTGTGCCCAACCTGATGGGCTTGTATCTACCCCCGTGCTTAAAGCAGAGCCTGGCACATAGCAAGCACATAACAAATACTATTTTTTTAAAAAAAGGCATAGAGTCTAGAGGGGGAAACATATAATGATGCTGGTATTTGCTAAGCGCTTACTATGTGCCAGCACTGTTCTAAGCACTGGGGTAGATACAGGGTAATCAGGTTGCCCCTTGCGAGGCTCACAGTTAATCCCCATTTTACAGATGAGGTAACTGAGGCAAAGTGAAGTGACTTGCCCACAGTCACACAGCTGACAAGTGGCAGAGCTGGGATTAATACAAAGTACAGAAAGGGGAAGCAGCAGCGAATTCATTCAGTCACATTCATTGAGCTCTTACTGCATGCGGAGCACTGTAATGTTGGTATTTGTTAAGCGCTTACTATGTGCAGAGCACTGTTCTAAGCGCTGGGGTAGACGCAGGGGAATCAGGTTGTCCCACATGGGGCTCACAGTCTTAGTCCCCATTTTACAGATGAGGTAACTGAGGCACAGAGAAGTGAAGTGACTTGCCCACAGTCACACAGTTGACAAATGGCAGAGCTGGGATTCGAATTCATGACCTCTGACTCCTAAGCCCATGCTCTTTCCAGAGCCACGCTGCTTCTCTGTACTGTACTGACCGCTTGGAAAATACGTTTCGGATACAGACTGGACTGTGAACTCTTGGGTGGTTAACGTGTCTGACAACTCATGTTGTACTCTTCCAACTGCTTCAAGTGGTGCGCTGCACACAATAAGTGCTCAATAAACACTGTTGCTGTGGACACGAGGAGTCGTTGAGGATCAAAATGCTCAAGCGGAGCAGATTGGGTATAAAGAGAACCTTCTAGACTCGAAGCTGATTGTGGGCAGGGAATGTGTCTGTTTATTGTTGAATTGTACTCTTCCCAGTGCTTAGTACAGTGGTCTGCATATGATTGACTGGTTGACTAGTCTATTATGGGTGGCTGGAATTTGGGCAGCTCTTGCCCCAGCTAGGAGTGCTGATGCCAGACTGATCATTAACTTGGAAGGCAGAGAAGGAGCATGGCCTAATGGAAAGAGCATGGACTTTGGACTCAGAGGATCTGGGTTCTAATCCAGGCTCTGCTAAATGCCTTCTGTGTGACCTTGGGCAAGTGACTTCATTTCTCTGTGCATCAGTTCTCCTGTTTCCCTTCTTATTTTGGTTTTCCCCCTTCTGGAATGGGAGCCCATTGTGGGCATCGATTGTCTCCATTTGTTGCTAAATTGTACTTCCCAAATGTTTAGCACAGTAGGCATTCAATAAATACGATTGAATGAATGAACAACTAGACTGTGAACCGTATGTGCTGTGTGGGACTTTGCGCAACCTTTCATTCATTCATTCAATAGTATTTATTGAGCGCTTACTATGTGCAGAGCACTGTACTAAGCGCTTGGGATGTACAAATCGGCAACAGATAGAGACAGTCCCTGCCGTTTGACGGGCTTACGGTCTAATCGGGGGAGATGGACAGACGAGAACAATGGCACTAAACAGCGTGGAGGGGAAGAACATCTCGTAAAAACAATGGCAACTAACCTAATTCCCTTGTATCTACCCCAGTGCTTAGAACAGGGTTTCACACTTAATAAGCACTTAATAATACCATAAAAAAAGTTTCAAGATAAAATGGGGCCTCCGGCTGGCATCTTTCACCAGCCAAGCGCCACATAATTTCTTGATATACGTCCTAGCTAGAGTCTTTCTCTAGTGCCTTTTCCCCGGTGCTTAGTACAGTGTTCTGCACAGAATAAGTCCTCAATACATATGATTGGTCTGATTTAGTTTAGAGATTTGTTAGCTAGTTTTTTCTTCTTCCAGGACTTATTCATGGAACCTGTTTTGTTCTCAGTACAAACTCAGTCCATAGTATTTGGTACATTTCGGTAATTGATGAATTATTACGGTGCTCTGGATGCAGTAAGCTCTCGGTAAATATGATGGATTGATGGATTGATCGTGGTTCTGATTTTCAAGGATTGGAATTGAGAACGAGACGCCGGTTTCCACGTTCCTGCCCTGCCGCGCAGTGGCATCGCTCCAGATTTCTTTTGGGGGCTTCTCCAACTCATTAATATTGGAGCATCACCCTGAGAAACACCGGTCTCCGAAATGGTCCGGTTATTGGGTCCATTATCAGGAGCGTCAGAGATGATGGATTATACTGTCAACACCCACTGCGACGGGCCTTCCGAAAGCAAGGCCATCGTGTCAGAAATCGGCAGAGGAGCGGAGAGGAACAGAAACCTTCCGGAGAGGAAACGCATAGGGAATTGACGAGCGATTCTGTTTTGCATTGATCAGAATAAGATTTATCTCAGAGTAACAGGTCTCCCTGTCACAGTCTGTCTATTCTGGATTCTTGGGAGCATTTGTCTTTTAATGAATTTGGCTAATGTACACTTTTAGTGAAGATTTCCAAATGAAAATAATTTCCACTTGATCACCGGGGAATGTTGTACGTCTGGAGCCAAAAGGCCTCAGGCTTCGCCATTTACTTGGAGCTTGTCTTCTACAGGTCTCGGGGACAGACTGCTTATCGATGGAGACATCTTTGAAGATGTTAGGTGCTCTCAGGCTCAGTCGCCTCCATAGGCAAGTGACTGATTTCTGATTGGGTGCAGAGATAGATCGCAGATAGATGGAAGCTCCTTGTGGGCTGGCAACTGTCTACCGACTCGGTTACACTGCACGCATTCATTCATTCAGTCGTATTTATTGAGCTTTTACTGTGTGCGAAGCAGTGTACCAAGTGCTTGGGAGAATACAACAATATACAGACACATTCCATGCCCACTATGAGGTTCCAGTCTTGGAGTGATCGGGGGAGGCAGACACCAATAGAAATAAATAAATTACAGATATGTACATAAGTGCTGTGGGGCTGGGATGGGGGAAAAACAAAGGAGCAAGTCAGGGTGATGTGTACTCTCCCAGGTTCTTAGTACAGTGCTCTGTGTGTGGGAAGTGCTCAGTAGATACCACCGACTGATGGACTGTGGGTAGGTGACTTGCCTACCAATACTGTTACATTGTATTCTTACAGGTGTTTAGTACAGTGCTCTGCAAATAGTAAGCAGTCAGTAAATACCACTGATGGAGTCATTAGAGTTGTTCCACAGGATCCCTGCCCTCAAGGAGTTTACATTATAGGGGAGGAGCTTTCAAAAAGCGGCATGGCCTAGTGGATAAAGGCAAGGGCTTCGAAGCTAGAGGTCCTGAGTTCTAAACCTGATCCCATCCTTTGCCTGGTGTGTGACCCTGGAGAAGTCACTTAACTTCTCTGTGCCTCAGCTTCCTCAAATGTAAAATGAGGATCAATGGCTGTTCTCCCTCCTACCTAGCCTGGGAGCCCCGTGTGGGACACGGTTTGGGTCCCACCTGATGAACTTGTTTCTACACCAGCGCTTGATGCCTAGTAAGTGCTAAACACATTCCATTAAAAAAACAACAACACAGAAACAAAGTTTATTTTTCTTCCGGGACTTATTTTTTGGGAACATATCTACCAACTCTGTATTATTCATTCATTGATTCAATCATATTTACTGAGTGCTTACTGTGTGCAGAGCACCGTACTAAGCACTTGGAGAGTACCATTCAGCAACAAATAATAATGTTGGTATTTAAGCGCTTACCATGTGCAGAGCACTGTTCTAAGCGCTGGGGTAGATACAGGGTAATCAGGTTGTCCCACGTGAGGCTCACAGTCTTAATCCCTATTTTACAGATGAGGTCACTGAGGCACAGAGAAGTCACGTGACTTGCCCACAGTCACACAGTTGACAAGTGACAGAGCTGGGATTTGAACCCGTGACCTCTGACTCCCAAGCCCGGGCTTTTTCCACTGAGCCACGCTGCTTCTCTAGACAATCCCTACCCAACAACACGCTCACAGTCTAGAATGGGGGGAGATGGTCAATAAGACAAAACAAGTAGACGGGCATCAACAGCATCGATATAAATACAGTTATCAATATATACACATTAATAAAATGAATAGAATAGTAAATATGTACTTAGGTACACAGGTGCTGGGGGGGTGGGGGGTAGAGCAGAGGGAGGGAGTCAGGACGATGGGGAGGGGAAGAGGAGCAGAGGAAAAGGGGGTTTCAGTCTGGGAATCCCCGTGGAGGAGGTGAGCTTTCAGTAGAGTATTAAGCTCTGCACAATATGATACATATTAGAAAATTTACTTGGAGGGGAAGAAAGGAGAAGCATTTCAAGGAAATAATAAATAAAGAGAAATGCATCTGTTTAAACCATTAACAGATGGTCCATCAGTTAGAAATACAGACACAAATACATCTGTTGGACCATTATTTTGGTGGAAAACAAAATACAGCTTTGACATTAAAATATATGTAAAAATGAATTTAAATTTGACATTTTGCCTCAAAAAGCTTGCTTGCTTGTGTCCTCAAGGAGGTTAGTGTCTCCTGCGTGCAGAGCACTGTGCTAAGTGCTTTGGAGAGGACACTGCAATAGAGTTGGTAGGCAAGATCCCTGACCTCATGAAAATAAATTTTGGATAGCAAGATGTGCTTAGAGGTTGGTAAAAAAAAAAAAAAAAATGATATTAACATTTGCCGAATAGTCTTACACCTGTCTTGAGAACATCAGGGGAAAGGAAAGGAGGGGTTTTGATTTTGAGATGTGTTTCTGGGGGGCGGAGAACAAAATAGAATGCATGAAACTTGTGAGTTGTTTTTTTTTTTCCTACTCTCTTAATGCCTCTGCTGTGTATCTTTGAGCAAGTGTCTCAATCTTCCCGTTTCCATCCCTCACACTCCTAAAGCTTTTCCCGTTGAGATGGCTTAATTAATGTTTTGAAAGCACTTTGGAGTCCTCAGATAGAGGACACTGTAGAAATGTGGAGTGGCATGTCCTTAGCTTTTTGCTCCTCCTTGATTATGTAATCAAGCCCTGGAGGAAATATGGTCATTCCAATCCCAGCTGCCTCTTGAAAAACCACGAACCCCAATTATCCATTCCTGCCGGGATTTTGGGTGCCTGCAGACCTCTGTTTTGGTCAATTAGTGTTTGGCTGTCCAAGTCTCTTATTTGTTCCGGTTTGGATGTTGAAAATTGGTCCTGGGGGGGGAGCCTACTTCCATCTTTCTTGGCAATGGCAATAGGAAGCATTAATGAAGAAAAACCAAAGAGTTCTCCAAGGAGAGAATCTTGCTTTTTTCCCCTCTTCCTCCGCCTTCTTCCATAGGCAAGAAGTCGAGTTTTACCATTTTTCTTAGAGGTGATGGAACGGTTTACAGTTGTCTACGGCCAACCTTTTATTAATTTTTTTAAAGTGGCATTTGTTAAGCGCTTGCATACGGGGGCCCCCTGTCTTAATCTCCATTTTACAGATGAGGTAATCGAGGCCCAGAGAAGTGAAGTGACTTGCCTCAGGACACACAGCAGACAAGTGGTGGAGCCGAAATTAGAACCCATGGCCTTTGACTCCCAAGCCCGTGCTCTTTCCACTAAGCCACTCTGCCTCTCCGAATGAATGAACGTTGTGATTGTGATTGCATTGTGAGATTGCTGTTTGGGCCAGGACTGCAAAGCCACATTGAGAAGTTGCCTGGTAATGGCAGGAAGCAACACTGATTTTTGGTGGTGGGGGAGAGGGATGATGGGAGGGTAAGTGGGGCAACTCAGTGCTGCTAGGAGAAGGAGGTCAGAGCAGCACATTATAGCTTCATCACCAGCCTATCAAGGAGAGATATCGTATCGGCTGTGGAGCGGCGGGTGATCTTCATTCAGTACGATAGCCATCGGAGCCAGTCTGGCTGACTGTTAAAATCTTCCCACTCCTTTGGGCCCACTGATTGCCGGGATCTTTGGCTTTTGATCCTCTTCTCCATCTGTGTTCCTCTCTGGTTGTTTGGATGCCTCGGATAGTCATTCAGTTGAATTTACCGAGTGCTTAATGTGTGCGGAGCAAGGTACTCAACACTGAGGAGAATGCAGTGTAACAGACATATTTAGTGCCCACAGTGTGCTTACAGAATAGAGGGGGAGACAGACCTTGATATAAATTAATAAAATTACAGGTATGTACATAAGTGCTGTGGGGTTGGGAGGGCGGGTGAATCAAGGGAGCAAGTCAGGGAGTCAAAGAAGGGAGCGGGAGAAGACGAAAGGAGAGTTTAGTCAGGGAAGGCCTCTTGGAGGAGATGTGCCTTGAGTAAGGCTTGGAAAGAGGGGAAAGTGTCTGTTGGATATAAAGAGGGAGGGCTTTCCAGGCCAGAAGCAGAACAATGGTGAAAGATCGTTTATTTACATTAATATCTTTCTCCCCCTCTAGTCTGTAAGCTCGGTGTGGGCAGGGAATATGTCCGTTGTTATATTGTACTCTCCTAACAGCTTAGTACAGTGCTTTGCACACAGTAATAGCTCAGCAAATATGATTGAATGCATGAATGTTGTGCTCTCCACTGCCATCTTGTCTTTTGAAATGCTGAACATGTTTCTAATTGGGGTAGAGAGTACTGAGTGACCTCTTAATGCATGCAGTGTACTGGACACTACTGAAGAATAAAATAGGGAAGCGTTAGGGCTTTTCCCTCTGAGGAGCTTACTCTGTAGCAGGAGAGGTAAACATGAAAATATTGATAACTGAAACGGTCCAAATCAACAGTTGCATCTACTTAGAAAAATTAATACTAGTCTTCAGACCTCTGCACATTTGAAGAGAGGCAGAGGCTTGGTCAGATGTCTCCTTCAGCTTGCATTTGAAGCCTCTTCTCTATTTTGAACCAGTTAATCAGTGATACGAGAAGTAACGTGGCCTAGTGGAAAGAGCCCGAGCCTGGGGGTCAGAGGGTCCTAATCCCTGTTGCCGGCATGCCTGCTGCGTGGCCTTGGACAAGTCACTTCCCTTTTCTGCGCCTCATTTCTCCTGTCTGCAAGATGGGGATTCAAAAGCTGTTCCCCTCCTACTTAGACTCTAAGTATCAAGAGGGACCTGATTATCTTGTGTCTACTCCAGCACTTAGAATAGTGCTTGATACCTGGTAAATGCCAAATTAATGCCATAATTGTTATTAGTTATAGTAATATTTACAGAACTCCATACGAAGTACTTGGGAGAGGATGGTAGACATGATCTGTACTCTCCTGGAGCTTACAATCGTGTGCGGACTCCTGGACTAAGTGTTGAGGAGAGTACAAGAGATTGAGATGAAATCCTTGCTCTCCAGGAGTTTCCAGCGTACCGTTTTGAGAGCACCGGACTAAGTGTCTTGGAGAGTAAAAGAGTCGTTAGATATCCCTGTCCTCAAAAAGTTTACAGTCAAGTTCTAACTAAGACTAGGAGTTGAGGAGAGGTTATGAGTAAGTAGGGGAAGCAGCAGGGCTTAGTGGATAGAGCTTGGGCCTGGGAGCCAGAAGGACCTGAGTTCTAATCCCGGTTCCACCACTTGTCTGCTGTGTAATCTTGGGCAAGTCACTTCACTTTTCTTTGCCTCAGTGGCCTCATCTGCGAAATAGGGATTAGGACCGTGAGCCCGCTGTGGGACGTGGACTGTGTCCAACCTGATTGCCTTGTATCTACCCCAGCGTTTAAAACAGTGCCCGACGCATAGTAAGTGCTTAACAAGATTAAAAAAACCCTGGCCTCAAGTAGCTGACAGGCTCATGGGGGAGACTGGTAGTAAACTAAATTAAAAAAATGTTGGTATTTGTTAAGCACTTACTATGTGCAGAGCACTGTTCTAAGTGCTGGGGTAGATAGAGGGTGTTGAGGTTGTCCCACCTGAGGCTCACAGATAATCCCCATTTTACAGATGAGGTAACTGAGGCCCAGAGAAGTGAAGTGACTTGCCCACAGTCACACAGCTGACAAGTGGCAGAGCCGGGAGTCGAACCCATGACCTCTGATTCCGAAGCCCGCGCTCTTTTCACTGAGCCACGCTGCTTCTCTGTCATGTAGGGGGAGGCAACCAAATGTAAAGATGTTAAGAGCCTGTGTCTGGAAGTCAGAGAACCTGAGTTCCTTGTCTGTTGTGGACCTTGGACAAGTCACTTCATTCTCTGGGCCTTAGTTACCTCATCTGTAAAATAGGGATTCAATCCCTGTTGTGCTTCCTACATAAACTGTGAGTCCCATGTGGAACATGATGATCTTGTACTTAGTCCAGCACTTAGTATCATCCTCAGCATATAGTAAGCACTTCAAAAATGCCCCGATTTGTAATATGTATTGCCGTTGTGACGAGAATGATGCAATCTGGCCCTTCCGGAAGCTTGTTTTTGTACACATGCACCGGTCGCTGTGGTGAGCCTCGTCACGGCCTCCCTCGTGTTCTGGTTCTGCGTCCGGCCTTCCGTCGGATTGAGAGACACAGGAATTTGTATTTGCATGTTCTGGCTGGAAATTGCTGATGAGCAGCAAAGTTAATTTGATCTGAAACGACTCTGGAGGACAAAGTCCCAATGAGCTGTTCCATTTAACAGGCCTGCTGGTGTCACAGATTCCTGGTCCAGCGCTCGGCTATCTGGGGATTTTAATCTCCTAGTTGGAGTTGGATAACCCTTCCCGGGCCTCAGAAGCAGCTGCCTCTGTAAATGGTAATGGTCTTTACTGCGATCTGATTGCACTCGGAGAGTATTTACCTTATACTCTTTTCTTTCCCTTAATTTTTGTGTTTTGAACCCGCGGACTGAAAGCCCAAAGAAGGGGCTAGAAGCGAAGGCAGAAAAATATCTAAAAATGAGTAGTGAACGAGGTTTTCCTGGCTCTTTGCAGTAGCCCTAGTTACAGCCTGTTTTTCATTTTTTGAAAATTATTGGAACGTCCGCTTGGATGCCTCAAAAAGTGCAGCCAACATTTTGATTGCACTTAATAGATGTTCTTATTATTAATAAATGTTTTTAATAATAGTGATAATGCTCTGTCTAGCAGTGCGTTAAGCACTGGGTCTATATTAGACCATTAGGTCGGACACCATCTGTGTCCCATCTGGGGCTCCCGGTCTAAGAAGGAACTGTATTTCAGCCCCCTTTTTCCAGATGAGGAAATTGAGGCCCAGGGAAGTGAAATGACCTGATCATGGTCACACGGCATACAGGGGGCAGAGCCCCAGGATTAGAATCGATCAATTTTATTTATTGAGTAGTTACTGCGTGCAGAGCCCAGTACTAAGCACTTAGAGTACAGCATAACAATTAGAGTTGGAAGACACATTTCCTGACCACAACAGGCTTATGGTCAGGAGTCCAGGACTGTTCCTTTTGCGGCTACTGTCATAGGGCCGGGAATCCACTGGGCTAGAAGCAGCGTGGCCCGGTGGAAAGAGCACGGGATTGGGAGTCAGAGGTCATGGGTTTGAATCCCCGCTCTGCCACTTGTCAGCTGTGTGACTGTGGGCAAGTCACTTCCCTTCTCTGTGCCTCAGTTACCCCATCTATAAATAGGGATGAAGGCTGTGAACCCCATGTGGGACCAACGCGGTTACCTTGTATCTCCCCCAGATCTCAGAGCAGTGCTCGGCACATAGTAAGCGCTTAACAAATACCAACATTATTATTTATTATCCAGGGGCACCTGCCTCCCAGTCCTGAGCTCTTACCACTAGAACACACTGCCTCCCATCAGATCTCCTCGGTCTTGGTTCTTCTAATACTGCCCAGCAGATGAGGTACCCCATTTTTCTGTACACCCCCAAATCCGTGCCGGCTGGAGCTCAACGGTCACTCTTCCCCCTATCAAAGACTTATTGAAGTCACATCTCCTCCTTGAGGCCTTCCCTGACTAACCCCTCATTTCTTCTTCACCCACTCCCTTCTGTGTCACCCTGACTTGCTGGCTCCCTTTATTCACCACCCCTCTTGGCCCCACAGCATTTAAACCCCAAACTGTCATGAATTTATATTAATTTCTGTGTCATTCATTCATTCATTCAATAGTATTTGTTGAGCGCTTACTATGTGCAGAGCACTGTACTAAGCGCTTGGAATGGACAAGTCGGCAACAGATAGAGGACAGTCCCTGCCGTTTTGACGGGCTTTCGGTCTAATCGGGGGAGATGGGCAGACGAGAACGATGGCGATAAATAGAGTCGAGGGGAAGAACATCTCGTTAAAACAAGGGCAACTAAATAGAATCGGGGTGATGTACATCTCATTTAAACAAAATCAATAGGGTGGTAAAGATATATATATAGTCCAGTGGACGAGTACAGTGCTGAGGGGTGGGACGGGAGAGGGGGAGGAGGAAAGGGAAGGGGGGAGAAGAGGGTTTAGCTGCGGAGAGGTGAAGGGAGGGGTGGAGGGAGCAGAGGGGAAAAAGGGGGTAGCTCAGTCTGGGAAGGCCTCATGGAGAGATGAGCTTTAAGTAGGGATTTGAAGAGGGGAAGAGAATTAGATTGTCTGAGGTGAGGAAGGAGGGGGGTTCCAGGACGCGCGGGAGGACGTGGCCCCGGGGGTCGACGGCGGGATAGGCGAGACGGAGGGACGGCGAGGAGGTGGGCGGCGGAGGAGCGGAGCGTGCGGGGTGGGCGGTAGAAAGAGAGCAGGGAGGAGAGGTAGGAAGGAGCAAGGTGATGGAGAGCCTGGAAGCCTAGAGTGAGGAGTTTTTGTTTGGAGCGGGGGTTGATAGGCAAGCACTGGAGATGTTTAAGAAGGGGAGTGACATGCCCAGAGCGTTTCTGCAGGAAGATGAGCCTCCCTTTAAATTGTAATCCTCGATTTGGGCAGGGAATATGTATACTAAGTCTGTTATATTACATTCTCCCCAAATGCCTAGGGCAGTGCTCTGCGCATGTTAAGTGTTCAAAAAATGCAGTTTGGTAAGACACACGCAGCGTTGTGGAAGGAAGCACTCTGGGTTGCGGGCTCTCGGAGGGGAATGAACTGATTAAATGCGTGAGCTCTTTCACTCAACCACACTGCTTTTCAACTAGAGAGATTAATACCTCTTCCTGCTTGCCCCTTAGATTACCGAGTGCTTAGTACAGTGTTGTGCAAATAGTATGTGCTCAATAAATACCATTGATTGATTGAGCCCCATGTGATACCGAGACTGTCTTACCTGATTATCTTTTATCTATCCCATTTCTTGGCACATAGCACTTAAAAAATGTTTAGTATTATTTTCATCATCATCATTTGAGTTAAAAAGCCAGGACTATGGTCAAGCAGCATGGCTTAGTTTAAAGAGCATGGGCTTGGGAGTCACGACATGAATTCTAACCTCTGTTCCGCCATTTGTCTGCTGAGTGACTTTGGACAAGCCACTTAACTTGTCTGTGCCTCATTTACCTCATCTGTAAAATGGGGATTAAAACTGTGAGCCCCCAGTGGGACAACCTGATTACCTTGTATCTACCCCAGCGCTTAGAACCGAGCTCGGCACACAGTAAGTGCTTAACAAATGCCATCATTATTATTATTCATCATGTCCACCCATTGTACTTGCCCAAGTCTAAGTGCAATAGGCACTCAGTAAATATCACTGATGGATCGAACTTATTTGAGCACTTATTGTGTGCAGACCACCGTATCAGGTACTTGGGAGAGTACAATACAACAAAGTTGATAAGTTCCCTTCCCAAAATGAGCTTACAGTGTGGAGGGTGAGACTAAAAATTAATAAAAATAAATAGAATTCATGGTATTCTGCTGAGGGAGGGTTGAATAAATGGTGCAAATCCAAGGGCAAGGGTGATGCAGAAGAAAGTGGGAGAAGAGGAAAGGGAAGACCTTCTGGAGGAGATGTGACTTGATTAAGACTTGGAAGCAGGGGAGGGTAATCGTCTTTCATATTTGAGGAGGGAGGACATTGCAGGCCAGAGGCAGGACCTTGGGTGGGAGGTCGCGGTGCGATAGATGAGATCGAGGGACAGACAGAAGGTTGGCGTTAGAATAACGAAGTAGACAGATTGGGTTGGAGTGGAAGAGCGGTGAGGAGAGGTAGGTGGGGGCAAGATGATTGAGGGCTTTAAAGCGACGGTGAGGAGTTTGATGTCGAGATGCTGATTCAACCTCTGCCTCTGTCTCCGAGTTAAGATTGGCAGGATGTGACTGCTCCCGACATTACAGTTTCTCAGAGGGTGTTTCCTGTCCCCGAGGAGGGAACACCCCACGGTTTGTTGATGTCATCAATTCCCATGAAATAACCACTTGGCATAACCCTTCTGGAGCGGACTTACAGGGGGAGAATGCCAATTCCCCCAAAGTGTGAGGAAATGATTCTCCGTGACTTTTCAGAGTGAAACGTGCGTGTGTGCATGCTCAACTGAAATTTAGCCTTATTCTGATAGAATCGATGAGTTGAGTGTTAGCTCTGGGGTGCAGAGCACTGGGCTTAGCACTGGGAGAGTACAATTTAACTGGTAGACATGATACCTGCCTCCAAGGATCTTAGTCTTGTGCAAGAGTTGGACATTAAAGTTAATTTCATATAGGTGGATGGACTAGGAGAGAGAAAATATGAGGTCTTCCCTAACTTAACCTTCTTTTTGTTTTTAATGGTATTTGTTAAATGCTTACTATGTGCTAAGCACTTTTCTTAAGCTCATTTCCCTAGCCCACACTCCCTTCTGCTTTTCCCTTGGATCTTTTACTGTTTATTTGCCCCTCCCTCCCTCCCGCCGCCCCCCTCCCCCCCCCCAACACACGTGTAATTTATATTAACGTCTGCCTCGCCCTGTCTTCCTGTAAACTTGTGGATGAGGAGCGTGTCTTACCAACTTTGTTACCTTGTGCTCTCCAAGGAGCTTAGTAATAATAATGTTGGTATTTGTTAAGCATTTACTATGTGCAGAGCACTATTCTAAGTGCAGGGGTAGATAGAGGGTAATTCAGGCTGTCCCACGTGAGGCTTACAGTCTGAACCTCCATTTACAGATGAGGTAACTGAGGCAAAGAGAAGTGAAGTGACTTGCCCCACAGTCACAAGCTGACAAGTGGTAGAGCGGGGATTCGAAACCATGACCTCTGACTCCCAAGCCCGTGCTCTTTCCACTGAGCCATGCTGCTTTAGTGCTCAACTGGTTGCTTGGGGAGAGGCTGAGAATATTTAAAGACAGTAGTGGTATTGGCTTCAAGATGGCAAATGAGGAAGGCATTTGGGCAGAACAGATTTGAAGTTTAGAAAGAGATCTTTAATACCAAATGTCATCTCGGTGAGCATCACTTGCCTTTCCCAGGGTCCAGCTGTATATTCTTTCCAGTGCTTAAGTTTAGCACTCGGCAAGATTAAGCCCAATTTTTCCTAATCTCCCATTCCCTTCTGCCTCACCCTGACTTGCTCCTTTGCTCTTCCCCACTCTTAGCCCACATCACTTATGTACATATGTCATTTTATTTGTATTGATATCTGGCTCCCCTGTTTCATCCTGTAAATTTGTTGGGGGCAGGGAATATGACTGTTTTTCTTGTACTCTCCCAAGCACTTAGTACAGTGCTCTGCACACAGCGCTCAAATAAATGATTGATTGAACAAATGAATAGATACCTTTGGACCTTTTTATTCTTATTCCTGCTCCCTTTCCGTCTCTCCCGCTCCCTTTCCGTTCTCTCCCGCTCCCTTTCCGTCTCTCCCGCTTCCTTTCCGTCTCTCCCTCTCCCTTCCTTCTCTCCCCCTCTGCCCTCCACCTCTTTCTCTCTGTATTTCCCTAGTTCTCTTCTTGGCCTCTCTTTTGCCTCCTGTTTCCTTCAGTCTTGTCTTCTTCCATGCTTACACCCCTAGAATGACAACAGCTCAAACCTGAGAGGAAACATGCTTCCCTTTGGTAATTTCTCATCTCCCCTCGATTTTCCATCTTTTGGATGACCTTACGGATCCCAGTAAGCAGTGTGTTGAAGTAGAAAGAGCCCAGAGCTGGGAGTCAGAGGACCTGGATTCTAATCCAGGCCTTCCCAACTTTACTGCTGTGTTGTCCTAGCTCAAGTCATTGACTTCTTTGTGCCTCTCTTCCCTCCTCTGTAAAATGGGGTTTCGAGCAGCAATGCCTAATTGATAAAACACGGCCTTTGGAATCAGAAGGACCCGATCTAATCCCGGCTCTGCCACTTGTTTGCTGTGAGTCACTTCACTACTCTGTGCCTCAGTTACCTCATCTGTAAAATGAGGAATTAAGACTGTGAGCCCTATTTGGGACAGGGGCTGTGTGCAACCCAATTAGCTTGTATCCACCCCAGTGCTTAGTACAGTGCCTGGCACAAAGTGAGTGCTTAAGAAATTCGCGTAAGTTATTTATTGAGCGCTTACTGTGTGCAGAGCACTGTACTAAGCGCTTGGAATGTACAATTCAGCAACAGATAGAGACAATTCCTGCCCACTGTTGGGCTTACAGTCTAATCGGGGGAGACAGACAAAAGCAATAGCAATAAATAGAATCAAGGGGATGTACGTCTCATGAACAAATAAATAGGGTAATAAAAACATATACAAAATTGAGTGGATGAGCAGAGTGCTGATGGGAGGGAAAGGGGAGAGGGGAGGAGTAGAGGCAAAGGAGGGGGAAAAGGGGGCTTAGGTGAGGGAAGGTGAAGGGGGAAGCAGAGGCAGCAGAGGGAAAAGGAGAAGCTCAGTCTGGGAAGGCCTCTTGGAGGAGGTGAGTTCTCAGTAGTATTTCTTAAGAAATACCACAGTTAATTTTTATTATTTTTCCCCGCCTACTTAGATTATGAAATCCCATGTGGCGCAGATAATGTGTCTGAATTGATTAACTTGTACTTATTCCAGCTCTTAATACAGTCCCTGACACAGGAGTAAGTGCTAAAGAAGTACTATATTTTTATATTTTATTATTGCTGGGTCAAGTCCTATATTTGGTTGGGTCAGGGATCTTCTACACATATTGATCTCCCCCAACTCCCCTTTCGTTTTAAGCTCAATTCACCTTGAAACTAGGACAACCCAGTATGTATTCCTCACTCAAAAATAAAGTTTCCAGAATCCAGACTCAGAAGAGGTGAGCACCTCGCATCCAATCCCTAAAGCATCTTTTAATACCACGAGAAGTCAGGCTGTTCAAACACCCCTCCCTTCCGCACCTCCGGCTGTAAATATTATACTTTCTGAATTCATGTTTTTTAAATGTGCAGGTTTGCAGGGCACATATCTGTGCAGCACTTGCGATGTGAAATTCTTTGGATCAGAAATCAATCCCGGAGAAGGAAAGCCAATTTGTACCCGGCAAGAGGAATAAAGTGCTGACACCGGGTTTTGTTGGGCCGTGATTTAATCAGACAAAAAATTAGAGGTCATGGCACATTTCAGGCTAATATTTCCCAGCTCCGAATTCTATGGCAAAATAATTTCAGTTGGGTTTTCTGCAAGCAATTAATTCATTAAAGTCTGCCATGTATCTGCCCGACGAACTCTTGGTTCTCCTAATCAGAAGCTCTTTCTTATTCCTGTGCCTCAGAGTTTGTATCGTGCAGCGGTTCAGAAGGGCAACTGAAAAAGATGAAGGGCGGGATGCCTGACATCACGCTTTCTTGAACTATTCTGTGAGAGATGGGGTGACTTATGAAGTGGAGACTGAACAGAAGGCCTATCTCTCAGGGGCGAAACGGGACACAACTGTGGCTCCTTGCCCTATTTCTCTCCAGGCAGAAATTGTAGCTTGAAATGCTGGTTAGGAAGATAGAAAAAAATGTGTATTCAATTAAATTTTTCACAGTTGTCATGTGTACTCTTAAAGACAGAGATTGCAACTATTGCTCCGCATCTGTTTTGGGGAGGGGGAAACAAAGCATTTAAACACAAAATGATTCTGAAAGCCAGGTTGTGAGGTGGGATGGATCATGTGTAAACAAACAAATGTGTGCATGCAGAAACACACACTTGTGCACTCGCATATATACATATGAGCCAATCCACCTTGATGGAAAGTAAAATAAGTTGTGATGACTCTGGTTTTTGGAAAAGGGAGAAGGAAGCTGGGACAAGCCTTCAAGCCTTACTGAAGGCACATCTTCTCCAAGAGGCCTTCACTGATTAAGCCCTCCTTTTCTCTTCTCCCATTCCCTTCTGCATTTCCCTCACTTGCTCCCCCTATTCATACCCCCTCCCTGCTCCACGCACTAAATTAAATATTTATATTAATGTCTGTCTCCCCCTCTAGACTGTAAATTTATTGTGGGCAGAGATTGTGTCTGTTTTATTGTTATGCTATAGTTTCCCAAGTACTTAGCACAGTGCTCTGCACACAGTAATCACTCAATATGGGGCATTGGTTATGGTAGATTTCATGGCCCCCCGGCACTTTTGTTTAGATTCAGAAAAAGTTGCATTTTACCTTAAATCTGATCTCTCGTGATGTCTTTTCAGCCACCTGAATTTCTGAACCACTTCCTCCAGTAAGATCAATCTCACAGTGAGATGTTTTCCCACCCAGGCATGTGCAGGTGATTTTCATCTTCTTTTACCACCCAAGTTTGAAAGCACATGAGAATCTAGGATCTGGGAAGGTCACTGGGAATGTTATGTCACTACCTTTATTTTTGAACTCCTTCCTCCACCCATAAAGTTTCCCTGCAACATGGTTCTCTGCATTCCTTCCAGCGAGAAAAGCAGCATGGTCAAGGGGAAAGAGCTTGGGACTGGGAGTCAAAGAGCTTGGTTCTGCCACTTGTCCTTTGCAAGATATTGGATAATCAGTTGTATTTGAGTTCTTATTGTGGGCAGAGCACTTTTACCAAGGAGAGTACAATATAACAGATTTCCTGCCCTAAAGGAGCTTCCAGTCTATAGGGGAGACTGATGCTAATGGAAATATCTTATGGATAGGTACATAAGTGCTGTGGGGTTGGGAGGAAGGATGAATAAAGAGAGCAAATCGAGAAAACACAGAAGGGAGTGGAAGAAAGGGAAAGAGGCCTTAGTCAGGAAAGGCCTCTTTGAGCAGATGTGATATCAATAAGACTTTGAAGAGCGGGAGAGTAATTGTCTGTTGGATGTAAGGAAGAGGAGGGCATTCCAGGCCAGAGGCAGGATGTGAGCAGTAGGTAGGCAATGAGATCAAGGTACAGTGATTCGCTTCACTCCTCTTCTCATCTGTTTCCTCAGCTGTAAATGGGGAGTCAAACCCTATTATTACCATTTTTGAATTTAAGCTCTTATGTGTCAAGCACTGTTCCAAGCTCTGGTTAGGCACATGTTTAACAGGGCAGACCCAGACCCTGTCCTATTTGGGGCTCACGGTCTAAATATGAGGGAGAATCCCCATTTTACAGTTGGGGAAGCTGAAGTGCAGCAGTTCAGTGGAGCTGGGATTAAACCCCAGGATCTCCGACTTGGAAGCCCAGGCTCTTTCCACTAGGTCTCACTACTTTCCCCCTTCTCCCTTCTCCTTGCAACTTGAGCTCTGTTTCAGATTGGGACTACTCCAGCTTGATTACCTTATATTTATCCTAGCGTTTAGTGTCGTGCTTGGCACATAGGAGACAGTCGATAGAGTCCAGACCTGGTATCTTGGTTCTAATCCTCGCTCTGCCACTTGTCTGCTGTGTGACCTCGAGCAAGCGGCTTCACTTCTCCAGGCCTCATCTGTAAATGGGGCTTAGGGCTTTGAGCACCACGAGGGACAAAGACCGTGTCCAAATGATTAGCTCCTACCTAATCCAGTGCTTAGTATAGGGACCGGCGCGTAGTAAGTGCTTAAGAGATACATAGAGAATACTACATGCTTAACATAGCGTAATTTAGTAGTGTTAGCTATAGAAACAGATTTCTGCCAGAGAAGCCGATGCACATCAATATCAATCACTTGTATTATTTGCGTGCTTATTCTGTGTCCGTGTACCGTATTAAGCGTTTGGTAGAATACAAGAGAGTAGACGAGATAGTTGCATATGAGGAGCTTACAGTCTAGAGAGGGAAACAGACATTGCAATAAATATTGCAATATTATTAAATATTATCTGTTTGCCACGGAGTGAATAGCTAATGCTTGAAGGGTACAGATTGAAGTGCAGAGGTGAGGCAGAAGGGAGAGGGACTTGGAGAAATGAAGGTTTAGTTAGAGAAGGCTTTTTTTGGAAAAGACATGATTTTAATAAGGCTTTGAAGGTGGGGGAGTGTTGGTCTGTCCACGAGGAAGGAGGGAGTTCTAGAAGGAAAGTTGTGGGCTAGAGGACAGCAGCGAGATGAATGAGTTGGAGGTACGCTGCGTAGGTTGGTTTTAGAATAATAATGTGAATAATCATGTTGGTATTTGTTAAGCACTTACTATGTGCAGAGCACTGTTCTAAGTGCTGGGGGAGATACAGGGTAATCAGGTTGTCCCACGTGAGGCTCACAGTCTTCATCCCCATTTTACAGATTAGGGAACTGAGCACAGAGAAGTGAAGTGCCCCCAATCACACAGCTGCCAAGTGGCAGATCTGGGATTCGAACCCATGACCTCTGACTCCCAAGCCGGGGCTCTTTCCACTGAGCCATGCTGCTTCTCTAAGAAGCAGAGAGGAATGTGGGCTGGGTTGTTAGTAGGAGAGCAACGAGGTAAAGCAGTAAAGGTGCAAAGTGATGGAGGACTTTAAAGCTAATGATGAGCTTCTTGTGGATGCTGAGGTAAATTAGGCAATCACTGGGAGGGTATTGAGTGGGGATATGTGGACTGAATGTTTTTGAAGCATATAAGTGAAGTATGGACTGCAGTGGGGGAGACATAGGAGGCAGGAAGGTCCGTGAGGAGGCTGATGCAGTAATCAGTATGGGATAGGATGCCTTCATCTTGGACTGTATCTGGAGAAGTTGTTTTTTTTTTCGCTTTCTATCTTCCCCTTGCAGTCTGTCTTCTCTCCCTCCCCACCCCAGCATCTCTCCTCTCTTCTCTCTGCTGCCTGGAAATACTGCATTCTCCTCCGTGGCCCCAAAGTGAGAGCTCTCTCTTGTTTTGTTTTTCTTTGAGTCTCCTCATGCTAAGGCGGGAGGAATGAAGTGAAAAGGCTGTGGGTTGCAGTATATTGGTTTCCCTTCTACGCAAGTGTTCTGTCTAGTTCCTTCATCCTCTGGGGGTCAGTGACCTCTCCCATATCCCTTTGTTTCCGGATCCGGTGCCGACTCAGGGCCGGGTTGGTTTCCTGGGCTACCAGTCATGGATTCTTCTCTGACTTACCTCCCTTGTCCACATTTCTGTGGGGAGCTATCATGGTGGCATTGGTTAAGCGCTTACTATATGCCGAGCGCGGTAAGCATGGGACTGGGAGTCAGAAGGACCTGGGTTCTCATCTCAGCCCCTCCTCTTGTCGGCTCTTGTGACTTCTATGGGCAAGCTTTGCTTATGTGTGCCTCAGTTACCTCATCCGTGAAATGGGGATTGTGACTATGAACCCCATATGGGACAGGCACTATGTCCGACCTGATTAGCCTGTATCTTCCCCAGTGCGCAGTACAGTGCCTGGCACATAAGGAGTGCTTAACAGATACCATTTAAAAAACTACATGTTGAAAGTGAACGGAGAAGCAGTGTGGCCTATTGGACAGAGCCCAGGCCTGGAAATCAGAGAACCTGGGTTCTAATCTCAGAGCTGCAAATTATCTGCAGTGTGACCTTGGAAAAGTCCCTAAACCTCTGAGTTTAAGTTTCTTAATTAGTAAAATGGAGATTGAATACCTGTTTCCTTCCTACTTAGAATTTAAGCCCCTTGAGGGACAGGTACAGTGTCTGATCTGACTTTATTGCAATCACCCCAGTTTACTTGGCATGGTCTTTGGCATACAGTAAGGATTTTTTAAAATGCCACAATTATTATTACAATTACATAGCTAGATTGTAACCTTTTAATTGGCAGGGAATGCATCTGCTAATTCTGTCATTGTCCTCTCCGAAGTGCTCAGTACAGTGAACTGCAGATAGCGTAATGGATAGAGCACGGGCCTGGGAATCAGAAGGTCATGGATTCTAATCCGGACTCTGCCACTTGTCTGCCGAGTGACCTTGAGCAAGTCGCTTAACTTGTCTGTGCCTCAGTTCCCTCATCTGTAAAATGGGGATGAAGACTGTCCCTATGTGGGACAGGGACTGTGTCCAACTCTATTACCTTGAATCTACCCCAGCGCTTAAAACAGTGCTTGGCATATAGTAAGTGCTTAACAAAATCATTATTATTATTAATAATAAATACCACTGATATCTCTTGTGTTAAAGGGTGCCAAGGGGCTACACTCGGATGGTGACGGCCTGATTTGAACGAGGTCAATTTTATTTAACCTCCCAAAGCAGTTATCTGATTCAGTCAAATTTCTTGAGCTTTTACTGTGTGCAGAGCACTCCTCTAAGCACTGGGGAGTATGCTATAACAGAGTTACTAGGCACATTCCTCCTCCCTGGAAGCTTGACTGACCCAAACTTTTCCATCATTCTAATCCTGTGCATTGGTTAAGACATTTTGTTTACCGAATTGAGTCAATCAGTGGTATTCATTAAGCAGTTACCGTGTGTAGGGCACTGTACTCAGCACTTGGGAAAGTAAAATACAGCGGAGTCAATAGATTGAGTTCCTGACCACAAGGAGCTAGCAGTCTACCGGCGAAGACAGGCATTAAAATAGATTAAGGATAGGGGAAGTAGTAGAATTGAAGATTTTTCTTTGGATCCATCCGACTCGTACTGCTATATAATTTTAAGACTTTCCGGATACCCCTGATGGAAAGTTCCAAGGTCTGCGGACCATGTATCCCTCCCCCGTCCCCTTCCTCCACCTATTTCCTATGTCAAGGCGTGGACCCTCAGCTGATCACGCTAATTGGAATCATGAGAAGGTTCATCTCACAATTCTGTTATCTAATTCTCTGCCTGACTTGTTCTGATGAATCTGAAGATGTTTTATTTGGCAGCTCAAATGCTTGTCGTTTTAATCCCTCACATGTAAACTCCTTTTTGTATGAGGGAGCAGGTTGACAGAAAAACCACCGGTCAATCAATTGTATTTATTGAGCGCTTGTTCTGTGCAGAGCACTGTACTCAGCACTTGGGAGAGCATGATATGAAAGAGTTGGTAGACAGGATCCCTCCTTACAGGGAGATTACAGGCTGGAGGGGGAGACGGATATGCCAGTAGATAACAGATATGGACATAAATGCTTTGGGGCTGAGAGAGGAGTGAAGAAAGGATGCAAATACAACTGCAAGGGTGATGGGAGAGGGAGAGGACGGAATGGAGGCTTAGTCGGGGAAGACCTTTTGGAGGAAATGTGATTTTAATTAGGCTTTGAAAGATGGTCTGTCATACGTGAGATGGATGGAGTTTCAGTGCAGAGAGAATGTGCGTGAGGGTCGGAGGTGAGATAGGCAAGATGGAAGTACAGTGAGAATGTTACCATTAGAGGAGCGAAGCGTGTGGGTTGGCCTGGAGTCGGACAGTAGTGAAGTGAGGTAGGAGGGGGCAAGGTGATTGATTGATTTAAAGCAGATGGCAATGACTTTCTGTTGGATGTAAAGGTCGACGGGTAGTCACTGGAGTCTCCTGAGGAGTGGGGAAACATGGACAGAATTTTTTTTAGCAAATGATCTTATTACCATACACTGTGTGTCGAATACTCTACTGTTTTGGAGAAGAATAAGAGTTAGCAGGCACCATGCTTGTTCTCAAGGAGTTTATTTGAGCCTCCAGGCCTGAAGTCCCAGGCTGCACTTCTCTCATGTGACTTTGCCAGAGGTTTTGGAATCAATCAATCAAGAGCATTTATTGAGCACTTGCCATCTGCAGAGAACCATATTAAGCGCTTGGAAGAATTGGCAGTCACATTCCCTGCCTACAGTGAGCTTAAAGTCTATAGCGGGAGACACAAATTGGTAGAAATAAATAATTCATACGATATAATTTATAGATATGTACATAAATGCTGTGGAGTTGAGGGTGTGGCGATTATCAATCTAGGCTTCAAGGCTCCATCACCTTGCCCCTCCTACCTCTCCTCCCTTCTCTCTTTCTACCGCCACCCCGCACGCTCGCTCCTCCGCCGCCCGCCTCTCACCGTCCCCCGTTCTACCTATCCCGCGTCGACCCTGGGCCGTGTCCTCCGCGGTCCCGGAACGCCCTCTCCTCCTCACCTCCGCCAAACTAATTCTCTTCCCCTCTTCAAACCCTACTTAGAGCTCACCTTCTCCAAGAGGCCTTCCCAGACTGAGCTTCCCCTTTTCCTCTGTCCCTTTACCCCACATTCACCTCTCCTCAGCTAAGCCTCTTTTCCTCCTTTCCTCTGCTCCTCCCCTCTCCCTTCCCCTCCTCAGCACTGTACTCGTCCCTCAACTGTATATATCTTCATTACCCTATTTATTTTGTTAATGAGATGGACATCACCTTGATTTATTATTTGCTATTGTTTCAGTGAGATGTTCATCCCTTGATTCTATTTATTGCTATTGTTATTGTCTGTCTCATCCGATTAGACTGTAAGCCCATCAATGGGCAGGGACTGTCTCTATCTGTTACCGATTTGTACATTCCAAGCGCTTAGTACAGTTCTCTGCACATAGTAAGTGCTCAATAAATACTATTGAATGAATGAATGAATCAGATGCCCAAAGGTCACTGAGGTGAGTGCCTAGATGCCACAGTTGGGGGAAGGAATCTCAATTTAGAACATAGGGGTAGGGGAAGGAGCAGAAGGAAGATGAAGAATCATGGGGCTTGGTGTCAAAATGCTTAAATAAATCTACCCTAATTACACCTTTACATCCCTGTTCAAATCCGTCCTGAGATGGTGGTGTGGAGCTGCGAACAAGGCTATTGGCCGAATTACTTCTCCTTCTCAATACATGTTCAGTACACATCTGGCAGGCCCTGGCAAGGAGGGAAGTTTGAGAAAGAAAGCATCCTTGAATCAAATAAATTTTCAAGGCTATTACTTCTGGGTAAGGATGTGTAAGGATAGATGAAAATACAATGTTGATTTCCAGCTCCAAAATACAAAAAAAGAGTGAATTGAACAGGGACTTGTGAGAGAAATACTGCAACCGAGGAAAATAAAAAAGAAACCAAAAAAATATTAACCAAATACCACGTGGTGCCTAGGATTTCATTTCGGAAGCTCTTTCTGCATTTACCATGGAGCACTGCTTTTTTCGTTTATATCGTTTTTGAATCAGCACCGTCTGCTCAGCCCTTCGGTTCTTCTTGCTTTAACATTTGTGCGACAATATCACCTGGTCACTTGGACTAATTGATCATAATAACTAGCTTGAGCTGGCAAGGAGTCAAGGAAACTGCTACTTATTTTGAAGCCGACTTTGAGGGTTAAGAGCAAATGTCAGATGCTTCAAAATACAGATTATGTGTTTGGAATTTTTAGCAAACCTATCGTCCACCTTGGCATTCAGTGAGACTTGGCCGTTTTCAATCTAGACGGTTACAGCTCAATGTGATAATTGACCTTTCTGGACCTATACATATTTTGATCTTGAATCACATCCCAACTGTGTTTCGTTGGGACCTTATTTACAAATTTAATCGTTAATTATTAGCATCGAATGCCTTTTAGCTATGCTCTCTTGAGTCCTTTCTGAAGCTAACAGTTTAGAAGCTGCGCGTCTTATTCGAAAGAAGCTTCACAGTGGGAGTTGGGGCCTGAGTTCTGATTTCAGTTCCGTCTCTTGTCCACTGCATTTTGGGCAAAGCATTTAACTTCTCTGTGACTCACTTTCCTTATTGGTTCCTGAAGCGTGCAGTTTGCGCCTCGAGTAAACACCATGTTAAACTTAATGCCATGAGGAATATCCCTTCTGTGATCGGCGGGTGAGCCAGACTCATAGGCTCCAAGGACAACCTAAATGTTGACACATCCTCAGAGGTCCTGGGGAGGTGTCTTCTAAGAGCAGAAGACTATGGAATGATAATTAGTAGATTAAGGTCATTAGCGGAAGAAACGTGGTGTAAAGGTCCCCAAGTAGACTGGAGGGTAAAGCCTGCCACTGCTGCTCACCCGAAGGGGAGGCAGGGACAGCCCGAATCCATCCGCCACTTGTTGCTGTGTGACCTTGGCAAGGCGCTTAATGTTTCTGGGCCCCAGTTCCCTCATCTGTAAAATGAGGATTAAAATGTGAGCCCCTGTGGGACAAACCGATTACCCTGTATCTGCCGCAGCACTCAGAACAGTGCTTGATATAAATTAAGTCTTAACCAATGCAATTATTATTATTATTAATCCAAGGACCACTTAAAGCGGGGGATGCTCGTGCAGTCGGCTCGTTAAGGACCGGACACCCAACGGGACTGATCTCACGGTAGGAGAAACTACGACTGGATTTGGTGGGGACATTTATTTGATGCTATCTAGCTGAATCTTTGATTTTTCTGTTGAGGGCCTGCTGAATATGTACTTCTTATGGTACTGAAAGGAGGATTAACCTTCATATCATAAAATCGGGCCTTTCTCTCCATCTAAATGTCTACCACATTAATCCAAAACTTGCCCTCTCCCTCCTTGGTTACTCATAAGCCTCTTGGTTGACCTCCCTGTCTCCTGCCTCTTCCACTTCAGGACAGTGCTTTGCACACAGTAAGAATTATATCTATCATTCTAATTTTATCGCTGATATTGATGCCTGGTTTCTTGTTTTGAAGTCTGTCTCCCCTTCTAGACTATGAGCCGTTGTTGGGCAGGGATTGCCTCCGTTTGTTGCTGAATTATACTTTCCAAGCACTTAGTACAGTACTCTGAACACAGTAAGGGCTCAATAAATACGATTTAATTAAATAAGATCGATTGATAGAGTTGGTAAACGTTATCCTCTCCTAGAGGAACAGGTCTGAGCTCCAGGGTAACAGAGAGTTGACCGATCCTAGAAACCCGTTCCTCTTGCCGGGGGAGTGAGTCTGGGTTTGGCAGAGAGAGGGAGGGGTGAGGATAAGGCATAGGGAGGAGTTGGACTCTGATTCGGAGTGAGTGTGATAGATTGGGTTGGAACAGTATTAATAATGGTATTTGTCAAGTGCTCCTATGTGCCAAGCACTGTTATGAGCTCTAGGATGGATACAATAATGTTGGTATTTGTTAAGCGCTTACTACGTGCGGAGCACTGTTCTAAGTGCTGGGGTAGATACAGGGTCATCAGGTTGTCCCACATGAGGCTCATAGTCTTCATCCCCGATTTTCAGATGAGGGAACTTAGGCACAGAGAAGTTAAGTAACTTGCCCACAGTCATATAGCTGTCAGAGTTGGGATTCGAACCATGATCTCTGACTCCCAAGCCCGGGCTCTTTCCACTGAGCCGCTGCTTCTCAGGTAATCAGGTTGTCCCAATGGGGCTCACAGTCTTAATTCCCATTTTACAGATGAAGTACTGAGGTACAGAGAATAATATAATAATGTTGGTATTTGTTACTGCTTACTACGTGCCAAGCACTGTTCTAAGCACTGGGGTAGATACAGGGTAGTCAGCTTGTCCACCTAAGGCTCATTGTCTTAATCCCCATTTTACAGATGAGGTAACTGAGGGACCTAGAAGATAAGTAATTGCCCAGGTTCACATAGACTAGTGGCGGAGTTGGGATTAGAACCCACGTCCTCTGACTCCCAAGCTCGTACTCTTGCCACTGATTGACTCTCGCCATTAATTATTATACCACAGGAAGGACCATTTGGGAGCTTCTTCAGGCAAGGGATGAAGGCTACTCTGGTATCATTACATTGTACTCTCCAAGCTCTTAATATAGTTCCTGCAATACTCAATAAATACGATCGATCGACCACATCAGAGATATGCCTAGACGTGCGTCGTTGAATAAATTTGAGGTTTGTCGCCTGGACCTTGTCCCCATTCTCTAGCCCGGATGGGTAGAGAGGTTCTCTGCATCCTGGTTTGCCTCACTGGAGCCCTGACAGATCCAGCATCTCGAGTGGGCCTGGATGTTGAGCACAGTGCCTTGTTCGCCGGGGGTTCCTGCTGATTCTCTCCTTGCAGGCCGGACCCACCGGGGTACACCAGTTTGGAAATCCCTGTTGAGTCATTTGCGGATGCCGATGGATATTAAATGACTCCACTGTGCTGAAGAGCGAACGGTCTATTTGGTGTCTTAATCTATGTCCTGGCATCTCATTAGGTCCCCGTGGAAGGTTTTTATTCAAGTCTTTAACTCTTTTTTTAACGGCTGTAATGGCCCTCCTGGGGACCATTTGGACGATCTTGGCTTCGGCACACGAAGCGGAAGAGCGGGAGAAGGGCAGGGTCGTGGAAGGAGAGCGATTGGAGGAAAGTGGTAATATGGGCCGCTAGGTGGCAGAGATAGAGAGACCTTCCCAACACTGAATCGTTCTCCAGGAGATGTTGGGAGTCTCCTAGAACACGGGGCTGAGATGCTTCACGTTGGCTCTTCTGGGCTTTTACTCAACAGCAGATCAATCAGTATATTTTTTTGTGGTAAATGTTCAGCACCTACCCTGTGCCAGATACTGTTCTAAATGCTGGGGTAGATAAAAAGAAATCAGGTTGACACAAGTCTTTGTCCCACATTGGGCTCAAAGTCATAATCTCGGTGGCTTAAAAATGTTAATTGATAATGTTGGTATTTGTTAAGCGCTTACTATGTGCCGAGCACTGTTCTAAGCGCTAGGGTAGACACAGGGGAATCAGGTTGTCCCACGTGGGGCTCACAGTCTTCATCCCCATTTTACAGATGAGGTAACTGAGGCACGAGAAGTGAAGCGACTTTGCCCAGTCACACAGCTGGCAAGTGGCCGAGCCGGGAATCGAACCCATGACCTCTGACTCCAAAGCCCGGGCTCTTTCCACTGAGCCACGCTGCTTACTGAGAAGCAGAGTGGCATGCTGGATAGAGCATGGGGTTGGGAGTCTAAAGGACCTGTGGCTTAATGGTGGTCCACTGTGTGCCTGATGTGTGACCTTGGGCAAGTCGCTTCACTTCTCTGTGCCTCAGTTACCTCATCTGGAAATGGGGATTAAGACTGTAAGCCCTACATGGGGCGGGCACTGTGTCCGAGCCAGTTACCTCATATTCGCCCAGCGATTAGTACAGTGTCTGGAACGTAGTAAGCACTTAATCACAACCATTATTATTATTATCATCATCATCATCCCATTTTACAGTAACAGGCACAGAGAAGAGGAGTGACCTGCCCTGGTGTTAGAGGATGAAAGTATGGGGCTGGGTTGTAGCAGGGGGCAACGAGGTGAGGTATAGGGGAGCAACGAGGTGAGGTATAGGGGGAGAGCTGGTCGAGTAAGTTGAAGCTGATATTGAGGAGTTTCTCCTTAATGCAGAAAAAGGATGTTTTGGAGGAAAATCCCATCTCCCCCTCTAGAATATAATTGTTGTGGTCACGGAATGTGACTCCTAACTGTTGTTTTGTACTGCTCCAAGCGCTTAGTACAGTGCTCTAGAAACAGTAAGTTCTCAATAAACACTATTCATTGATTTATTGGTCCAGTTGATGTTACCAGGTGGGATAATGGGTGCTCTTGAGTTCGTAACTTTTGGGCACTTGGTATTCACCTCACCCTCAGCCCACGGCACCTAATGTACGTCACCAAGTTTTATATTAATGTCTGCCCTTCTAGAGAGGGGTGGGGTGGGAGCGTGTCTACCAACTCTCTTAGATGATGATAATAATGTTGGTATTTGTTAAGCGCTTGCTATGTGCCAAGCACTGATGTAAGTGCTGGGGTAGATACAGGGTAATCAGGCTGTCCCATGTCGGCTCTCAGTCTCAATCCCCATTTTACAGCTGAGGTGACTGAGGCACAGAGAAGTGAAGTGACTTGTCCATGGCCAACAGCTGAGAAGTGGCAGAGTGGGGTTTAGAACCCACGACCTCTGATTCCCAAGCCACATACGCTTCACATACAGTAGAACGTAAGCTCCTGAGGTCCGGGATCCATCTACTTAATCTACTGTACTCTCCCAAGGATTTAGTACAGGACTCTGCACACGGTAATTGCCAAGAAAGGCCATTGATTTAATGGTCACAATAACTCTGTGCTAGATACCTCTAAGCTCCAAGGACCTGCGGCCTTGATACGAATTTCTATCATCATATTTAAGCGCTTACTATGTGCAGAGCACTGTCGTAAGCGCTGGGGGAGATACAGGGTAATCAGATCGTCCCATGTGAGGCTCACAGTTAATCCTCATTTTACAGATGAGGTCACTGTGGCTCAGAGAAGTGAAGTGACTCGCCCACAGTCACACAGTTGACAAGTGGCAGAGCTGAGAGTCGAACCCATGACTCTGACTCGGACGGCCAGGCTCTTTCCACTGAGCGACGCTGCTTCCCACCAGCAGAAACTTAGATTTCAAGATCTTTGAAGGTGAACCTTATAAATGCTTGGAAAAAGAAGGTGACTTTAGGTCAGCGTGTTTATCCACCAAATTTCAGTGATGCCCATTTTTTATAATGGTTCCATAGCTACTCATTTTTTATTTTATATGTTTTAAAGGAAGGGAGTGATATCAGGTGTTGAATTAAGAATGGAATGTGTTTTATGTGTTGGGTTTAACACCGTGTGCCATTGATGAAACAATCAATGGTACTTGTTGAGCGCTTACCCTCCAGAAAGCACTGTACTGAGCGCTTGGGAGAGTAAAATATGACCGATTTGGTGGATTGGTTCCCTGCCCACGAGGGGCTTAAAATCTAGAGGGAGAGACGGTACGAGAAATAATTTTCAGCAGCCAGCAATAATCATTGTGGTTTTCATTAAACACTTCCTATGTAATAATAATGGTATTTTTTAAAGTGCTTACTATGTGCCAAGCACCGTTTTAAGCAGTGGGATAGAGACAAGTCAATCAAGTCGGACACAGTTCCTTCCCCATTTTCCAGATGAGGTAACTGAAACCCGGTGAAGTGACTTGCGCGGGGTCACACAGTAGTCATGTGGCAGCGTCGGACTTGGAACCCAGATCCTTCTGACTCCGAGCCCGGGCTGTATCCGCTAAACCACGCTGTGAGGGTGCCAAACAACAATCACTTCAGTGAAAAGATGATCTGACTTCTATCAAAGAGAAAACAAAGTCTCGAACGATGACTTTGTTTAAACCAGCGGTTAGGTCATTTCTAGCCACCCACTTCCACTGAGTCAGCCTCTGTTCCCTGACAGGAAGCTCAGGGTGACCGTTTAACATCCTGACCGGGAAGGGACAACCATATTTCATCGTTTAGATGAGAGATCTGCATAATGGCCGAGCCTGTGTTACGGACACAGGTGCTTCAGGGGATTAATGACTTGCACAATGTCTCCGCGGCGAGTTTCTAGCCGCTCTACAGCTCGCTGGGATTTGGGGGCTTAACACAGGGTTGGGAAGACGAGGCGGGAGGGAGAGAGCGGGCTGGGGGGGGAAGAAGACGGGAGTCTGTCCTATACTGGACCGAATCTATATTGGGGTATAGATTCAGTGAGGAAAGAAAGATAATCACCTGAACGTACAACCTTCCAAATTTCTTGAGGGTAGACATTATTTCCAAGAAACTGTCGGGTCCTTGCCCAAGCGCTCAGTGCGATGCTGCGCACAGAGTTAGGGCTCCATAAATCCCACTGGTTGACTGATCCTTGACCTAGGGAGGCCCTCTGTGGGAATGGAGACTAGGAGGTATAGGGATGGTGACCACAGGGTGGTTCTGGGCCATAGCTGGATGTGGGGAGTGACGTGTGTGATGACGACAGCGACAGAAATGGGACAGGGAATCTTGGGGAGACGAGACCAAAAAGGACAGCCTCCAATGAGCCAACAGGCCGGAGAGTCTCCCTCTATTTTGGGCCTTCTCGGCCCTGGATGGAGAAGCTGAATCTGGTTAGAGTGCTGGTAATCTTCCTCTCACAGTTGTGGAGACCATTGCTGTCATGGGCTGGAGTCTGTGTGTCCACCATTCCTTCCTGAGCGCTTGCTCCTCATAGAAGCAGCGAGGCTCAGTGGAAAGAGGCCGGGCTTGGGAGTCAGAGGTCAGGGGTTCGAATCCCGGCTCTGCCACTTGTCAGCTGGGTGACTGTGGGCGAGTCACTTCTTCTCCGTGCCTCAGTTACCTCATCTGTAAAGTGGAGGTTCCGACTTGTTCATTCCAAGCGCTTAGTACAGTGCTCTGCGCATAGTAAGCGCTCAATAAATGCTATTGAATGAATGAACTGTGAGCCTCACGTGGGGCAACCTGATGACCCTGTATCTACCCCAGCGCTTAGAACCGTGCTCTGCACATAGTAAGCGCTTAACAAATTCCAACAATATTATTATTATTATATGATGGGCCCAGGGAGGAAGAAACTGGGACAGGGAACGTGATACCCATAATAATCATCATAATAACGTCCCATTTGTTAAGCACTTATTAGATGGCCAACGGTATACAGAATCCTTGGGTAATTACAAGATACTCAGGTCGGTCACGGTCTTCGTCTTATAAGGGACTCACATTCTAAGTAGGTGGAAAAACAGGTCTTGAAACCCCATTTTGCAGATGGGATGGCTGAGGCACAGCGAAGGTGAGTGACTTGCCCAAGTCGCACAGCAGGCAGACATGTGACAGTGCTGGAATTAGAACCGAGATACTGACTGTGCTCTCCCAAACATTTAGTACAGCGCCCTGCTGAGAGTAGACACTCAATGGATACTCTTGATCGTGGTGATCCCATTTAAAATTTTAATTATTATAATTTTAATGTGCTGTAACATGATCTGAAAACTCTTGGTTGTATCTATTTTTTTTCCCAAGTAGAAAGTGAGCATAGATTTTTAGTGAAAGAATAAATGGGTGCTTCAGCATGAAAGTGAGCTTATTTGAGGAAGTGGTATTAATATGTTTCACTTTGAAGAAGTGCAAGCAAATGGCTTTTAAAGTGCTGCCTTGAGGCTGTTAGTTGTTGATCACTCAACTGGCAGGTCCCTGGTCAGATCATTTCTCTCTTGGCACCGAAATCGACAGTGCCCCCAGATCACACCGCCCTTCGATTCCTGCCACCGGAAGCCGTAGATCAAAATTCGTCATTTCCCCGTCCCTAATCGGTGGTGACTTTGTCTGTTTGGAACTCCCACAGTGCAGGGCAGGGAGAAGGGAGAAAAGACCTGTAGCTAAATGGGAATATGTCACCGATTTGTACCTATACGGAACTGGAGAAGGGAATGCACGCTGTAAGCTCCTCCGCTAGATTGTCAACTCCTGCAGGGCGTGGATCGTGTATCCTAACTCTATTGGACTCTCCCCATCGCTCAGTACAGTGCTCTTCGGGCAGTAGACTGCAAGCTCATTCAAGGCAGGGATCGTGTCTCGTAACTCAATTGGCTCGCCCCAAGCATTTAGTTCACTGTTCTGCACTTAGTAGACTTGTGTGTCTATATATGTACATATCTATAATTCATTCATATTCATGCCTGTTTAATTGTTTTGATGTGTACATATCTATCATTCTATTTAAATTGATGCTAGTGATGCCTGGTTGTTTGGACGTCTGTCTCCCCCACTTGTAGACTCTGAGCCCGTCGTGTGCAGGGATTGTCTCTCTTTGTTCCCGAATTGTACTTTCCAAGCACTTAGCACAGAATGCTTTGCATACAGTGAGCGCTCAGTAAATGCGATTGAATGAATGCAAGCTCCTTGAGGTCAGAGATCTGTCTGTTACTCTCTTGTACTTTTCCAGGTGCTTAGTGCACTGTCCTGCATAGAGTAATAGACCGTAAGCTCCTTTAACTGGCAGGAACTCTAGTTTTTTCTCCTTAGCATTTAGTGCAGTGTTCTGCTCACGATACACTGTAAGCTCCTTGAGTGCAGAGATTGTGTTTATGTACTGTATTGTACTCTCCTAAGCACTCAGTACAGTGCTCTGCACAAAGTAGAGGGTAATTTATGTAAGTTTGTCTTCCCCTCTAGACTGTGAATTTGTTATGGGTAGGGAACATGTCTGTTGTTGTATTGTCCTCTCCAAGTGCTTAGTACAGTGCTCTGCACACACTAAGTGCTCAAAAATACAATTGACTGACCTGCTCCTAAAGAGCAGGGATTGTCTACAAGCTTTATTGTTTGTAATCAGGCCTGACAAATTGGGGACACCCCCATGCTCACAGTACAACGTTGGAACCTACATCCAGGCTGACTCCGGTATAGTAATCAAGGTGCCTTACTCTGGCTTTATCCTCCATTGCATCTGTTTTATCTTCTCGCATCAATCAATGGTATTTATTGAGCATTCGCTATGTGCAGAACACTGTACTGTCATTCATTCATTGGATTGTGTTTATTGAGCGCTTAATGTGTACAGGGCAGTGTACTAAGCACTTGGAATGTTCAGTTCGGCAGCAGATAGAGACCATCTCTGCACAACAACGGACTCAGGTTCTAAAACGGGGAGACCGACCGCAAAACAAAACAGATCGTCAGCCATCAAAATAAATAGAATCATAGATATATATACAGCATTTTTAATGAAATAGAGCAATATATAGAAATATACACAAGTGCCGTGGTGATGGGGCTAGAGCGGAGGGAGGGAGTAGGGGCAACGGGGAGGGGAGGAGGAGCAGAGGGAAAGGGAGGGTTCAGTTTGGGAAGGCCTCCTGGAGGTGGTGAGCTCTGAGAAGGACTTGGAAGAGGGGAAGAGAGTTAGTTTGGGGGATGTGAGGAGGGAGGGCCTTCCAGGTGAATGGTAGGGCGTGGGCCGCGGGTCGACGGCGGGACAGGCGAAAAAGAGGCACGTTGAGGAGGTGAGCGGCAGAGAAGCGGAGTGTTCTGTATGGGGTGGGCTGTAGAAGGAGAGGAGGGAGATGAGGTAGAAGGGGGCAAGGTGTTGGAGAGCTTGGAAGCCAAGAGTGAAGAGTTTTTGCTTCATGCCAAGGCGGATAGGCAACCATTGGAGGTTTTTGAGGAGGGGGAGTGACATGCCCAGAGCGTTTCTGTAGAAAGATAATCGGGGCAACGGAGTGAAGTACAGACTGAAGCGGGGAGAGACAGGAGGATGGGAGATCAGAGAGGAGGCTGATGAAATAATCCAGTTGGAATATTGTGAGGGCTTGTACCGGGAAGGTGGCAGTTTGAATAATAATAATGTTGGTATTTTAGCGCTTACCGTGTGTAGCGCACTGTTCTAAGAGCTGGGGTAGGTACAAGGTAATCAGATTGTCCCACGTGGGGCTCACGGTCTTCATCCCCATTTTCCAGATGAGGTCACTGAGGCCCAGAGAAGTGAAGTGACTTGCCCACAGTCACCCAGCTGATAAGTGGCAGAGCTGAGATTCGAACCCATGACCTCTGACTCCCAAGCCTGTGCTCTTTCCACTGAGCCACGCTGCTTCTCTATGGAGAGGAAAGGGCGGATCGAAGTCCTTGGGAGAGTATGATATAACAGAAGTGGTAACTCTGTTTCCTCCCCACAAAGAGTTTACAGTATAGCATCCTACCTCTTAATAATAACTGTGGGCTTTAAAGTTTACCACGTTTCAGCCGTCGTGCTGAGAGCTTGGAAAGATGCAAGTTAATCGGATCAGGCGTGGTCTCTGTCCAGCATAGGGTTCACAGTCCAGTAGGAGGTAGAACAAGCGTCTAATCTCCATTTTATAGGTGAGAAAACTGAGGCACAGAAAAGTGAAGTGCTTGCCCAAGGTCATAGGCGGTAAGTGGTGGAAAAGGGATTAGGAACCAGGTCTTCTGACTCCCAGGCTGCTTATCAAAAGAAAAAAAAAGATGAATGCCTGCATCACTTTACTAAGTGCTTGGGAGAGTATAATGTAAAAGGAGTTGGTGGGCGTATTTCCTGCCCTTAAGGAGTTTACAATCTAAAGAGGTAGAGTAGCCATGAAAATAAATTTTAGATATGCACATAGGTGCAGTGGGGCTGAGAGTGAGGTGAATTCCAAGCGCTTAAAAGGTACAGATCCAACTACAAAGATGACCCAGAAGGAGAATAATAATGTATTAAGCGCTCACCATGTGTCAAGCACTATTCTAAGTGTTGGGTTAGATTCAAGCTTATCAGGTTGTCCAAGTGGGGTTCACAGTCTTAATCCTCATTTTACAGATGAGGGAACTGAGGCATAGACAAGTTAGGTGACTTGCCCAAATTTACACAGCTGACAAGTGGCAGAGCCGGGTGGAGAACCCACGACCTCTGACTCCCAAGCCCTGGCTCTTTGCCCTAAACCATGCTGCAGGGGTAATGAGGACTTAGGGAAGGTCTCTTGGAGGAGGTAGGATTTTATTAAGGCTTGGAATGTATGTCTGCCACATATAAAGGGGCAAGGAATTCCAGACCTGTGGGAGGACTTGGGTGAGTTGTTTTGACTTGGGCTGCTGGGCACTAATCAAGGGACGCTTCTTGGAGGAAGCTGGATCTGAAGATGAGAAGAGTTGTACTCTGGCTAGCTGGAAAGAGGAGGGAGTTGGTAGCAGGAGGAGCGGGGAGTAGAAGATGGGAGAGTCAAGAGCCACTCTACAGTTCTGCCGTAAGGCAGAGATAAAATCAAGTAAAGTTCTTTATTATAATAATAATGTAATGTTGGTATTTGTTAAGCACTTAGTAGGTGCAGAGCACTGTTCTAAGCGCTCGGATAGATAGAGGGTCATCAGGTTGTCCCACATGAGGCTCACAGTCTTCATCCCCATTTTACAGATGAGGTAACTGAGGCACAGAGAAGTGAAGCGACTCGCCACAGTCACACCAGCTGACGAGTGGCAGAGCAGGGATTCGAACCCATGACCTCTGACACCCAAGCCCAGGCTCTTTCCACTGAGCCACGCTCCTTCTCATACTCAAGTACCATTTTCAATGAAAAATATCTCCTAAATTTCCATTCTTTAGAACATGACAAATTCCGTGTAGTTCCCCTAGAACCTTTATAACCCCATTGGTTCGTCTTCCTCTTAAAGACCACTTATTTCAGTGTCCGTCTCCCCTGCTAGACTGTAAACTCCATGGCAGTAGGGATCCTATCTGCTAAGCCTATTCCACTCTTCCAATCAATTAGTATGTTGTTCTGTGCATAAGAGGTTGTAGGCTCCTTGAGAGCAGGGATGGTGTCTCTAATGAACTTGATTCTTGATTCTATTTAGTTGCCATTGTTTTTACGAGATGTTCTTCCCCTCGATTCTATTTATTGCCATTGTTCTCGTCTGTCCGTCTCCCCCGATTAGACTGTGAGCCCGTCAAAGGGCAGGGACTGTCTGTATCTGTTGCCGACTTGTTCATTCCAAGCACTTAGTACAGTGCTCTGCACATAGTAAGCGCTCAATAAATACTATTGAATGAATGAATGAACTCTCGCAAGCGCTCAGTACAGTGCTTTGTACCCAGTAGACTGTTAGCTCGTTGTTACACTGTATTCTTCCAAGCACCTATTACAGTGCTCTACACACACAGTGTATGTGCTCAGTAAATACTATTGATTGATTGTTTGAGGTCAGGGATCATGTCTACTAAATCTCTTGTGCTCCCTCAATCACTGAGAATCACTTAATTTTTGTCTGTCTCCCCCGATTAGACTGTAAGCCCATCAAAGGGCAGGGATTGTCTCTATCTGTTGCCGAATTGTACATTCCAAGCGCTTAGTACAGTGCTGTGCACATAGTAAGCGCTCAGTAAATACTACTGAATGAAGTTAGTACAGTGTTTTGCACACAGATGCTCAGGAACTAGTGTAGATCAATCGCTTGCGAGATGGCATTTAATCCTATTAAAAGAGAAGGCAAACACATCTGTGACTAATACAAGTCTTTTGAAGTGCTTAGTTGATCCAACTGAATTTTTAGCTCAATTTTGATTATTTCAAATGGATGTGGGTGGGGAATCTGTCTGCTAATTCTGTTTTGCACTGTCCCAGATGCTAAGAACAGTGCTCGGCATGTAGTTTGCCCTCGATAAGTACCACTGATTGATTGATATGTAAGTGCTGAGGGGCAGAGGGAGGGGTGAATAAAAGAGCCAAATCCAAGTGTAAGGATGACGCAGAAGGGAGTGAGAGAAGAGGAAATAAAGGCCTTGTCAGAGAAGACCTCTTGGAGATGTACCTTCAGTAAGGATGAAAAAAATTCTGAAAGAATTCTAGAGAGATCTGCCCTGTCACAGTTTCCAGGCAAATGTATATTTTCTCTTTGTCCAGGACCTAGCATCACGACAGCGTTCAGATAGCCCTAAGAACCATTGTTTGGAATAATGAATTGACCCCCTCAGCGCGACCCAATAGAGTCTCGGTGGTGAACAGCCCCAGCACGGTTACAAAGACATGGAACATCTATGGGAAAGTCATAAAAAGGCTTGAAAGTGGAATAGATTCAACAGGTTCGTGGTAGTTAACCTTTCCAAATGCCACTTGAAGCAATTGCAAAGAGACGATTCAGTAGTTTAAGGAAAAGGGGCAATTATATAGTCCCTGCTTAAAAAAAAAAATATCCCTGATGAAAGGAAATGATGATTATTGTGCTTTAGCTGTCTGGACCCATATTTATCAGTTGGGGTGATGGGGACAGAAGGGGCATCTTGAGGAGAAATAAGAACACTGCCTTTTCGTTCCAAACAAAGACTGACATTCTCATGTGATAATGCTGGTATTTGTTAAGTGCTTACTATGTGCAGAACACTGTTCTAAGCGCTGGAGGAGATACAGGGTCATCAGGTTGTCCCACGTGAGGCTCACAGTCTTAATCCCCATTTTACAGATGAGGAAACTGAGGCACAGAGAAGTTCAGTGACTTGCCCACAGTCACCCAGCTGACAAGTGGCAGAGCTGGGACTCAAACTCATGACCTCTGACTCCCAAGCCCAGAGGAAGCAGCGTGGGTCAGTGCAAAGAGGCTGGGCTTCCGAGTCAGAGGTCATGAGTTCAACTCCCAGCTCTTTCACTTGTCAGTTGTGTGACTGTGGGCAATTCACTGAACTTCTCTGTGCCTCAGTTACTTCATCTGTAAAATGGGGATAAACTGTGAGCCTCACGTGGGACGACCTCATTACCCTGTATCTCCCCTAGCGCTTAGCACAGTGCTCTGCACATAGTAAGCGCTTAACAAATACCAACATTATTAATATTATTATCTTTCCACTAAGCCACGCTGCTTCTCTATCTCTGTTGTTGTTTTTTGAATGGTACTGCTTAAGTGCTTACTGTGTAGAAGGCACTGTACTAAGTTCTAGGGTAGATAGGGTAGACTGTATTGGACACAGTCCCTGTCCCAAGCAGGGTTCACAATATGCATCCCCATTTTGTATATGAGGTAACTGAGGCAGAGAAAAATTGACTCGCCCAAATTCACACAGCAGACAACTGGCAGAGCCAGGATTAGAAGCAGCAAGGTCCAATGTTCAGAGCGTGGCCTGGGAATCAGAAGGGTCTGCTTACTAATCCAGGCCTTGCCACATGGCTGTTGGGTGACCTTGGCAAAGTCATTTCGCTGCTTCGGGAATCAGTTACCTCATCTGTAAAATGAGGGTTAAGACTCCGAGCCTCATGTGGGACATGTACTGTGTCCAATCTGATTAGCTTGTGCAGCGTTCTGTACAGTGCCTGGCCCATAATAAGCACTCAACGTAAAAAAAAAATCCAGATCCTTTGACTTCTCCAGCCTGTGCTCTTTCCACTAGACTATGGTGCTTTTTTGTTATTCAGCAGGCTCCCCTCAGGATAGTTTCATGCACGCTGTGTTTGCCTCTAAAGGGGCACTATTTAGTACCAGTAATAATAGTATTAACCCCCCACTTGGTGCAGTGCACTGGAGTAGATGTTCTGGAAGAATAGACTAGAGAAGTGTCAGGTTGTCTTGCCCACGAAGAGCTTACGTAGAGTGACTAACTTTAAAATATTTGGAACTCAAATAGTAAGAATGGCTATTCAAGCACCCATTTGGTGTGGTGCACTTTGCTAAATCCTTGAGAAGGGCAGGACAAAGAAGTGACCCGTTGCCTGCCCGCAGGGAGCTTATGCTCGATCCTGGGCGACGGTATAATTGTCCATGCGTGGCCTGCATAAATAATTGAGGATACGTTTATACCCAAGGGTGGAGGAGCCTGTAAATAAGGTCTTAAGAGCTGAAGTTGATGTGAAGGGACCATATGTGTCAGGACACTGGCTTGTTAAAGCCCCAGCATCCTGCTCAAAACTCCTCTGCAAACAGTGCAGAGATGCAGTGACCATTCTCGGGACCTCTGTAGAGGTGACCGGTCGCTACAGGCTCGGAGTCCAGCCGAGCCCCTCGGTCCCTCCCGCCGGTTAGATCCGTGGGTGTCTCAAGTTGAGGAGTTCAGATCCAAATCATCAAGACTGATTTCATTCATTCATTCAATAGTATTTATTGAGCGCTTACTATGTGCAACCAAAATTCCGGTTGTCTGTTAAGTGCTTACTTGGTGTCAAACAGTGTTCTAAGAGCTGGGGTAGGTACGAGTTAAGTCGGACACAGTCCCTGTCCCACATACGGTTCACAGTCTAATAAGAGGATGACCGGGTATCCGCACTTTACAGTTGAGGAAACTGAGGCCCAGATAAATTAAATGATTTGTCTGAGGTCACATAGGCAGGTGGAGAAGGCAGGGTTAGGACCCAGGTCCTTCTGACTCACAGGCCTGGGCAATCTCCACTAGGCCAAGGTGCTACTTCAGCATGTAGTGCAGTGCTTGGCACATAGAAAACGCTTAACAAATATCACAGTTATTACTATTTCCCAAATGGTGCAGAAGACTCGAAGGAACAGTCCTATTGATGCTGACCGTTAGCCCCGAGGGACAGGGCTGCGTGTTCTCTCCCAGCACTTATCACAGTACTTACTGCATCCGAAAACCGCCTAATACTCTCCCTGCTACCACGGCAGAGCTGGCCCGTGGACACCCGGCGAAGACGAGCGCTTGATCCAGACTGGTCCTTCTAACCTTCTTCCTTGTAACCGTGCCTAGTGCTTAGACGAGACTCATTCCCAGACAACATCTCATGTCCCTTCTTCGTCTCGCCCCTTCATCGCCTCTCTTGGTCCTCTAGACCACAGACCTACTGTCATTGTTGGATGCCGCTTAAATCGCTGTACTCGTAAGGGGAACGCCTTATCAATTGAAACGCTAATGCCGTCTAAGAAGGGAAGAAGAACATAGAAAGGTCTCCTAGCAACTACCGTGAATCCTTCTAAAGTAAGTCGGTTAGAACCGCGGCGGACGTGGGCTGGGTGCTGATCTCGGTGCCGGGCTGATGTTGGGAGGTGCCTGGGTCCACTCTAAAATACAGTCAGACCCGTAATGGGAGGTGAAACGCTTGAGAAGAAAATCACAATGGAGTTTTGACAGCTTTATCGTTATTTAAATGATCCGGCTTCAATTTGACTGCACGGTTGGTGAGGGTGAGTGTCAGACCCCGGAGTGACGGGTTGCGAAAGCCCAGCTAATAGCTATTCTTAATGTCACCTTTTGATTGTTTCTCCTTTTCCCTGCAACGAACCCCCAACGGGATGATGACAAAGAGAAAGAAGTGAAAAAATATATACCTTCTGCTTTGCAAACGGACGGACTGCATTAAGGAAACAAAATACTCCCGACACTCTGATGTGTGAGCTAAATGTGAGATTTATGCTTTGGATTTCAATCACTCAAGGGTATTTATTGAGGACTTACCGTGCAGGACACTGAACTAAGAGCCTGGGAGAGTATGGTGGAGTCTCTGTTCCGCATAGCTGTTGTCTACTAAATCAAATGACTGTGGTTTTGGCTATGCGCTGTGTTCCAAGCACTGTCCTGAGGGCTTGGGCGAATATGAGATAATCAGGTTGGGAACGGTTCCTGTCCATTCAGGGGCTCAGGGAATAAGTAAGAAGGAGAATGGATGATTTTTTTTAATCCCCATTTTACACATGAGGAAACTGAGGCCCAGAGAGGTGAAGAGACTTGCTCAACTTTACACGGCAGGCGTGAGTTGGTGCTGAGATTAGAGCCTACTGTAGACGACTCTCCCAAACACTTGTTGGGCTGCTTTCTGCACAGTGAGTACTCAATAAATGCCATAGATGGATTTACCTTGTCCTCTTTCCAGCCCTTAATAAATACAATTGATTGACTGAATTTCCACTCTCACTGAGGAGTATCTTATTGCTAGATCAGTATATATTATTTTATGAGTACCTCCTCGGCGCAAAACAACATAGCAAATACTTAGCATCGTGCAAATCAAGGCCCATCACAAGACCTTCTCCGAGCGTAGCTCTGGGTCCTCGTTATTTGAGGCTTTTATTTTGCAAAAGGAAATAGAGCTGAGCAGAGCTGCCTAGGTAAAACAGTCTGCAACTTTCTAGAAAGACCGTTGGAAACAGCTATGAGATTGGAATGGAATTAACAGCTCTTGCTGTTTGATTCCCGAATTCAATATCACCCGGCCTCAAAGAGTGAGCATGAGAAAAGCAGCATGCCCCCGGAATGAACAATGAGGTCTCTGTCAAAAGCCGGGAGACAGAAATCAAAAAGAAAAATAAACAGCAAGCTGGTCTTTTATAAAGAGCTTTCATATGGGGGGGAGCAGTCATTTTGGGGGGAGATAGGGTTGGGGTAGGGGAGAGAAGGCTGCCTAAGAGATATAAAAGCTCAGAGCAATAAACCTGACAAATTTAAAGGGGATTTCCAAAAAGCATCCTTCTCAGTGATTATTGGATGTTTCTCTTAAGTTGGATCTGTAAAATTTCTGGAATCAATTTTTCACGTGCGATGAAGGCATTTATGTTGCTGTTTTAGCCTGAAACATCTCTCCTCTCTAAAGCACCTGCGTGACCCGTTAAAGGGTTTTGCACTTGTTTTTGGAATCTGCAAAGGTTTGAGTTTCGGGGCAACTCGTTTTAGTTTACGGACTGCTCGCTGGATGCTATGCACTGTAGTAAGCGCTTGGGAAGAACAAAATGGAGAGAGCCATTTTCTTAGGTCCACGGGGGAGTTTATACTTTAAGGATAGAGAAGGAGTGCGGTCTGATGGCTAGAGAATGGGACTGGGATTCAGAAAACCTTGGGTTCTAATTCTAGCTCTGCCACTAGTCTGTTGTGGCAGCTTGGACAAGTCACTTCACTTCTCTTTTCCTCAGTTCCCTCTTCTGTAAAATGGAGTTGGAGACTGTAAGCCCTTTGTGGGACAGGGACTGTGGCCAACCCGATGGTCTCGTATCTACCCCAATGCTCAGAACAGTGCCTGGCATATAGTAAGTGCTTAACAGATACCATTATTATTTTTATTATTGTTATAAGGGACAAAGGAATGTTTTCCAACAGAAAAATTGATATAAGTAATTGAAAGGACAGTTGAATACCACTTATAGAAAATCGGTTGGGTTTAGTGGATAGAGCCCAGGACTGGGACTCGGTGTCCTACCTTGGGAGAGTCACTTCTCTGCACCTCGGTATCCCTATCGATAAAGTGGGGATTGAATATCTGTTCTCCCTCCTCCTAATAATAATGATGGTATTTGTTAAGCGCTACTCTTCTAAGCGCCGGGGGAAATACAGGGTCATCAGGTTGTCCCACGTGAGACTCACAGTTACAGATGAGGGAATTGAGGCACAGTGACTAGCCCACAGTCACACAGCTGACAAGTGGCGGAGCCGGGATTCGAACCCATGACTAGGACAGGGACTGTGTCTGAAGAGAGCATCTTGTTTCTACCCCGTGCTTAGCAAAGTCGAGGGCACATAGTAAGTGCTGAACAAATATCACAAATATTTTACCCATCCTCTGAACTTTCTAATGTATATAAATCCTGGAAACGGCCAGTGGGTTGGAACGTCGCCCCAAGCCTTCTAATCCTGACTCCAACACTTGCCTACTGTGTGACTTTGGGCCAGTTACTTCTCTTCTCTGTGCCTCAGTTACTTCATCTGTAAAATGGGGATAAAGACTGTGAGCCCCATACGGGACATGGATCGTGTCCCGCCTGATGAGTTTGCATCTACCCCAGGACTTAATACAGAGCTTGGCGTATGAGCTTGTATCTACTCCAGTGCTTAGTACGGTGCCTGGAATATAGTAAACACTTACTGGCAAAAAAAAACCAAAACAATTTGAGGTGCCAGGGGGGAGATGAGACTGCTTTCATTTCTGTCTATGAGCTTAGAGAGACTGTTTCTCGTCTCCTCTGCGCTACGCTCTGTTGGTTAATGACAGTTATGATGGCGCTCTTGGTGAAGTTTTCTCTTTGTTGGTAGGGGTGGGTCTAGAGCCCTTATTTACCACTCAGTCGGGGGATATGTCCCCCCACTTGAAAGCCTCAGTGATGGCATGTTCCCTTCAAGAGGTCTTCCCCGACTAAGCCCTCATTTTCTCTTTTCCCTCTCCCTCCCGTGTAGCCCTGACTTGCTCCCTGTATTGGTCCCCGCCTCCCAGCCTCACAGCTCTTCTGTAAGTATCTGTAATTCATTTATTTCTATTAATACCTGACTTTCCCTCTAGACTGTAAGTCCTTTGTGGGCAGGGAATGTCATTTTATTGTTGTACTTTCCCAAGCGCTTAGTACAGTGCTCAGTAAATGCAACTGAGTGAATGAACAAAGGGGGAGGGAGTCGCAGAGAAGAGGCGGGATATGGGCGAGGTGCCGGCAGCCAGAAGGACGAGATTGCTCCTCGAATACCGACCTGCACGCTCCCCCGATTAGACCGTGAGCCCGTCAAAGAGCAGGGACTGTCTCTGTTAGCGATTTGTACATTCCAAGTGCTTAGTACAGTGCTGTGCACATAGTAAGCGCTCAGTAAATACTATTGAATGAATTTCAAAGTGTGAAGGCTAGTAGGAGAGTAGTGGGGTGAGCAGCAGCGTGGCTCAGTGGAAAGAGCATGGGCTTTGGAGTCAGGGCTCGTGAGTTCGAATCCCAGCTCTGCCACTTGTCGGCTGTGTGACTGTGGGCGAGTCACTTAACTTCTCTGGGCCTCAGTTCCCTCATCTGTAAAATGGGGATTAAGACTGTGAGCCCCACGTGGGACGACCTGATTCCCCTATGTCTACCCCAGCGCTTAGAACAGTGCTCGGCACATAGTAAGCGCTTAACAAATACCAACATTATTATTATTATTAGGTAGGAGGGACCAAGGTGACGGAGTGCTTTAAAGTGGACAATGAGGAATTTCTCTTGGATGTGGAGGTGGAGGTGAACCATCGGAGGTTCTTGAGGAGTGGATAAACTTGAACTTTAATATCTTTGAGAAAAATGATCTGGGCAGCAGAGCCAAGTATCGACTGGAGTAGGGGAACACAGGAGGCAGGGAGGTCAGCAAGGAGAATGATGGATTAATAAAAGCAGGATAGGATAAGGATAGGATCAGCTTGGTAGCAGTCGGGAGAGGAAAGAGTGGATTTTAGAGAAGTAGGCGATCCAGCCCACTTCGGTTGACCTTGAAATGCTCAGCCCTAATATCCAAACCCCAGAGTTTTCTTTCTGATTCTCTGAGCTACAGACTTATAGTTTTCCAACGTGGGAAGACTCATTCATTCTTTTGCTCTGGAATATGAAGTCACACCTGGCTAAATCCATCCAAGTTGAAAAACAGGATTTACCCACTGATATGCTGTAGTCTCCCAAGTGCTTAGTATAATGTTCTGCACACAGTAAGCACCCAATAAATGCCATTGATGGAAAAGAGAACTAGAATAATGAAAATTTCAAAGATTGCTACAGATACTAATAATGAGGATAATAGTGGTATTTGTTACATGTTGAGTGTATGCCAAGCGTTATTCTGAATGCTGGGAGAAATACATAATCAAGTCCCACATGGGGCTCTCCATATAAAAGAGGAGAACATGGGTTGAATCCCCATTTTGTAGATGAGGAAACTGAGGTTCAGAGAAGTGAAATGACTTGCCTAAGGTCATCCAGAAGGCAAGTGGTGGATTTGGAATTAAACCTTGTATTTGCACTATTTCTTCTAACCCTGGCTGGGCTTGGGAAAGTTTCCTGCTTAATAATCCTTCCCACTAAAACTTGCTGTCTTGCAGAATCGTGACTGGTCAGAAAATAAAATAACGTCCCCCGATCAAAAGACAGAAATAAAACCGATCAATGATTGCCACAAATACTGGATAAATAGATAAAAATGAGTGGTATATGTTAAGCACTTATTATGTCCAGGAACTGTATTAAACCTTGGGGGGTAGAAGCTAATCTGTTTGGACACCGTCCCTGACCAACATAGGGGCTCACGGTCTTAATCCCCATTTTACATCTGAGAGAACTGAGGCCCAGAGCATTCAAGTGACTTGCCCAGGGTCACAAAGCCAGAGAAGTGGTGAAACTGGGATTAGAATCCAGGTCCTTCTGACTTAGAGGGCCAGGGTCTATTCACTAGGGCATCCTCACCCAGCCCCACCCTTCATAAAGTCACAACGCGTAGATTATGTTTTATCAGGCCAATAGGCCAGCTGGCTACTTTCCTTTTTTCCAGGTATGCAATATCTTCCCAAGAATTGATTGGATTCGAACCAAAGCCTGGAAGACACCTTCCTTCCGAATAACCATGTGACTCCCGCTGACATTATGAGACGTAATCTTCTTCACATAGCCGCCGGAAGCTGAACAAACCCTGAGGGTCCCCCTCCGAACCATTCCTAGAATAAGCTCTCGAGGGCCGGGATGATTTCTACTGACTAGTTGTATCGTAGTTGCTGAAGTGCTTAATACAGTGCTCTGCACACAGCCGCTTGCTTAATAGATTACTGGAAGCATGTGGTTTCTTTACCAAGCTTTAATCTTGGTAATTAGTGTTTTTCATCTTTATGTTCTCTTTTTAAGGAGAAAATCATGTTCTTTGATCAGAATCACATAAAAAATTGCAGTTCTATGCATTGCCATCTACATGCTAATCTTCAACAGAGGCATTTAGATTCCTTCAGGGAACCATTATGGTCTTAAGACAAGGGCATCCTTTTAGCAGTGCTGAAAGTGTTTCAAGGACTTTTGAGAACAAAGTAACCACCCCCCCCCCCCCCATAACACACCCCAGCACACACTAGCTTTCTTTCAAAGTACCTAGTTGTCGACTGAAGCAGGTTGAAACTAGTAAACACTGCAGAGTATCTGGATCTTCCCACACTGTGAATAAGCCGGGAGAGGCTTCAGACCTTTTGCTGCGGTTCAGAGGAGGCAATTAGAACTTCCATTACCTTCTGGGGGACAGCCGTTGTCTTTCCGGTCATGACTATTATAATCGCCCTGGTGACCCCGATCATGTTTTGGTGACCACTGTTCTCCTGGTGTCGACCATTGTCTTGCTGGATGTCAGCTTTCATCTTCCTGGTCACCCTCGTTGCTTTTCTGGTCACCCCTTTGTCTTGCTGGTCATCCTCATCATCTTTTGGCGACTGCCATTTTCCAGGGCGCTGCCATCGTCTTCCCGTGCCGGCTGTCAACTTGCTGGGATGGACGTCATCTTCCTGGTCGTGGGCTGTCCTCTTCCTGGCCTCCCTCATCTTCTGATGACTTGCTGTTTTCTGGTGGCGGTTATCTTCCTAGGAATTGCTATTGTCTTCATGGTCATCCTCACATTGCCTAGTGCCTAGAGCCCAGGCCTGGGAGTCAGAAGGATCTGGGTTCTAATCCTGGCTCTGCCACTTGTCTGCTGTGTGACCTTGGGCAAGTCACTTCACTTCTCTGTGCCTCAGTCACCTCATCTGTACAATGGGGATTGCTTCCGGAGACAGTCTCCCTCTTCCCGGGGACCACCGTTGTTTGTTGCCACCATTTTCCACCCGGGGACATACAGAGTGCTGTACTAACTTCTTGGGAGTGGACAGTAGACTTAGGAGACTCGTTTCCTGACCTCTAGGGACTTAGATTTTCACTGGGGAGACAGACGCTAAAATAGACTCCATGTAGGAGAACCAGCAGAGTTTAGCGGTACGTACGTAAGTGTCGTGGAGGTGGGGTGAGGACACAAGCGAATAGGTGATGGTGAAATAGGGTAGGAAGATGAGAGGTTAAAGAATAATTATGCTAAATTTATAAAAAGTGTTCAAACTGAATTCCTAGTATAGGGTCTCCATAACCTAAAATTGAAGACGTATCTTGGCGTTTTCATTTTCGACTTCACTTTATGCATGATAATTTTCAAAACTTTTCTCGTTTCCCCTGAGGACTCGTCCTTCCAAAATGGAGATATTCTTTCTCCCTTCAGGGAGAAGTGAATCGACCGACTTTATTTAGAATCTATGATAGGAACGTGGGTACTCGAGGACAATGCTCTCTCTAAAGCGAACTTGCCCAGTCCTGAGGCAGTCTGTTTTTAAGGCTATATTTAAGGGTCCTTGTCCCTCGGGCCAAAACGATTGTAGATACGGAAATTGTTAATTCATTGGCTACTATTTCTTGATTTATTTGTCTGAAAATTAGCCTTCCAATCATGTCTTCAGAATCCTTCACCCAGAATTTAAATGTAAATCATAGTATGAAAATGTCGTATGAGTGTTTGAATTTATTTGAAATACATTTTGACTTCACCTCTATATTTTGTCAAGACTTGTTGAGTGTGATTTAATATGCTGACTCATTGCACTTTTTACCCAAATGAAGGAATATGATAGTTATTATTCAAATGGTTAGGAACACCATGTTTTATTATAATATCATCCAGAGGCTTCTTGAATGTTAACAGGAATAAGTCGGGTTCGGTTACGAATTTTCCATTAATCGGTGGTATTTGTTGAGTGCTTGGTGTGTTCGATGCCCTGTACTAAGCACTTGTGAGAGTTTAATATATAATATTGGTATTGGTTAAGCACTTACTGTGTGCAGAGCACTGTTCCAAGGGCTGGGGGAGATACAGGGTGATCAGGTCGTCCCACGTGAGGCTCACAGTTAATCCCCATTTTACAGATGAGGTAACTGAGGCACAGAGAAGTGAAGTGACTTGCCCACAGTCACACAGCTGACAAGTGGCAGAGCCGGGAGTCGAACCCATGACCTCTGACTCTGAAGCCCAGGCTCTTTCCACTGAGCCACGCTGCTTCAATACAAATGTATCGATAGACACAACCCCTGCTCTCAGAGCTTCTACTCCAGGATTTCCCCTACTTATACTTGATTTTCCCCTCTGAGGGACGCACCTGGAGAGTTTCCAGTATTCTACCAGTCTCGGCTATGGGAGGGAGAGTCGAGCAGCGGCCTACCTATTTAATTCCTAGCTTGGCCAGTGGCTGGCGAGTGGAAGGCAATGTGCAGCGAGTCAAAACTCACCTGTGCTGGGCAGCAGTGACAGGGGAGAGAGTTGTGGGTGGAAACTCAAATTTACTGTGCGGAAGGAAGCAGTGGTCAACCTCTTCCAGATTTTTACCAAGAAAAGGTTTATGGATACACTGCCGGAACAGTTGCAGATGGAGAGCGGGGCGTTGTGGGAGAGATGTGTCCATGGTGTCACTATGGGTTGGAAACGACTCGGCATAGGAAGAGGCAAGATAATTTATTTTATCATCTATCTCTCCCTCCAGTCTATAGGCTCATGGCCAGTCGGGAACATTAGAGAAGTTAGAGAAGCAGCGTGGCTCAGTGGAAAGAGCACGAGCTTTGGAGTCAGAGATCATGGGTTCGAATCCCAGCTCTGTCACTTGTCAGCTGTGTGACTTTGGGCAAGTCACTTAACTTCTCTGTGCCTCAGTGACCTCATCTGTAAAATGGGGATTAACACTGTGAGCCCCACGTGGGACAACCTGATTCCCTTGTGTCTACCCCAGCGCTTAGAACAGTGCTCTGCACATAGTAAGCGCTTAACAAATACCAACATTATTATTATTAACGTGTACCAACTCACTTGTATTGCATTCTCCCAAGCACTTAGTACAGTGCTTGGCAACTAGTAAGTGGTCAATAAATACCATTCATAAGGAGCTGTCCTAGAGGATCTTGATGAAATAATTAACTAATTGTAATATGTGTTAAGCGCTTACTATGTGCCAAGCAGTTAGCTAAGCTCTGCAAAGTCGGACCCAGACTCTATCCCACACAGAGCTCAGAATCTGAGAAGGAAACCTATTTACAGATGAGGAAAACTGAGGCGAAGAGAAGTGACTGGGTCAAGTACACACAGTAAGCGAGTGGAAGAACTGGGATTCGAACCCAGGTCCTCTGACTCCGGCTCCGGGCTCTTCCACTATGCCATGCTGCTTCTGCTGACTGAAATGATTTCCAGAAAGGAGGAGGGAACTGAGAAGTCTCCCAAGCACTTAATAAAGTGCCTAAAACTCAGTAGGAGCTCAGTATACATCCTTGTTTAATAGGCTGGGAGAACCTTGCTGGGCAGTCAGTCACCAGTAAGTGGTGTCTCTGGGTCATTTCTAAGCTAGTGGGGGAAAGGAACAAAAGTAAAGGCTAGGACCTCATCGATGATTTGATTAATGGTATTTGAAGGCTTACTAAATGGAGAGGACTTTACTAAACCCCAGAGTATGTACGTACAGGTCCGTAATTTGATTTATATTAATGTCTGTTTCCCCCTCTAAAATGGAAGCTAGCTGTGGGCAGGGAATGTGTCTGCTGCATTGATATACTGTACTCTCCCAAGCGGCTAGTACAGTGCTCTGCAGCCAGTAAGCACTCAATAAATACAACTGACTCACTGACCGACTCTGGAGAAAGTGCAATTCAGCAGAGTCGGTAGCTGTGATTTCCCTGTCCCCAAAGAGCTTACAGTGGGGGGGGGGCTGACATTAAAATGGACTGTGGGTAGGGGAAACAGTAGAGTCTAAGAATATTGAAATAAATGCCGTCGGGAGCCTCAAGGTGCTTAAGGGATTGACGGCCAAGGGCGTAGCCCAGTCGACGCAGAGGGGAGGAAGGCGGGTGAGATCCGGTGGAAAAACGTCTCGACAGGCTGGTGGTGATGGTGCTTCTGCCCCCTTTTGAAAAGGCGCCTCGGCTGGCGAGGCTGTAGCGGACCGAGACTGCTGACTCTCTCACTGCCTCACAGCCTGAACATCCTACTAGTAGTAGTAACAGGAATTACTAAGGCCTTACTGTGTGAAGAACACTAGTTACCTTATCCCCTCGTACCTCACCTTGTTACTCTCCTTCTACAACCCGGCCCACACCCTTGGCTTCTCTAGTGCTAACCTTTTCACTGTGCCTCCGCTCACTCCTGGCCAATGCCTTTCCTCCTCAAATCTGACAGATAATTACTCTCCCCTGCTTCAAAGACTTACTGAACGCACATCTCTTCCAAAGGCCTTCCTAGATTAGGTCCCCGCTTTCCTCTTCTACATCACCCTGACAGGCTCCTTTGGTTCCTTCCTCCCTACCCCTAATTCTCCGGCCCCACAACACTTATGTACATTCTTGTAATTTATTTGTGTTGAGATCCGTCTCCTCTTTCTACACTGTAAGCTCTTTGTGGATAGGGCATGTGTTTGTTTATTGTTGCATTGTACTTTCCCAACCGCATAGCACAGTGCTCTGCACACACTAAGCACTCCATAAATACCCATTCAAATTTCCATTAGATACGGTCCCTGACCTTCAGGGAGCTCATGATCTAAAAACAGGCAACAAGCTCAATGTGGGCATGAGCTGTCTGTTATACTGTCCTCTCCCAAGGACTCAGCACAGTGCTCTGCACACGGTAAGAGCTCAATAAATATGACTGACTAAAAACATAAAGAGCGGAAAGTGGATTGATGACACACTTAAGGAGAGATGAAACAAAACTTTAAGCATGGAAAGAGAAACATTGCTCAATAGGGTACTGGGGCTAGAGGAGCAGGATTTTTTTTTTTGTGGTACTTGTTGAGCGCTTACTATGTGCTCGGCACTGTACTAAGTGCTGGGCAAGATAAAAGCTAATCAGATTGGACACGGTCCAGGTCCCACTTGCGACTCACAGTACTAATCTCCATTGTGCAGATGTGGTAAATGCACAGAGAAGTGAAGTGACTTGCCCAGGGTCACACAGCAGACATGAGACAGTGCACTGTTTGATTCTTATGAGGGGAAAAGTGAGGGTGCCCCAGTTAGCCATGCTCCTGCTTTATGGGGCAGGGAACATCTCTCATCTGATGATCCTGTGTCCAATTTCACCGACGCTTAGCACATAGTAAGTGTCGAACCAACAGGACTGTTACCGTTGCCGTGTCTGTTGTGGCGCAGAACGGGCCTCTCCTTCACCACGTAATCCTGGGAAGCGGAATAGTTGTTTATCTGGATTTCTTTAGGTAAGGATCATTGAGCATTTATTCAATTCTGTTCAAGGAGGAGTTGCCTTATTCAAATATTTTTCTTGTGGTCCTTGTTTTAACAAGTGATGTGTGTAAAAATTAGAAATTTGTATGCATTAGAAGCGACTCTTTATTTCGGGTTATTTTTTCCCAGTGTTAAGTTTAGTAATGGGATTTAGAATTCCTCGTTCTGGGAGAAGGGGCTAGGTGATCAACTATAAACACGTGTATTTTTACGAGGAAATATTTCACTTCCAAAAGATTATCCATTTTTCATTTTGAGGATGAGAAGAAAGGGAAATTATACTTTTGTTCATCCTATACAATTTTAAATAATGGATTTATGGCAGTTAAAGACCACCTCATAGAAATGAGCTCATATCAGGCACAAAGCCAATAACATTGAAATCAAAAAATCTCATTCCTCCATCCCATGTAGAGCGTGGCCAAATGGAAGGAGTATGGACCAGGGAGCCATAGGGCCTGGGTCCTAAATCCTGTTTCCCCACTAGCCTGCTGTGCGATCTAGTGGGTGTCCCTTCATTTCTCTGCGCTTGTTTCGTCATCTATAAAATGGGGATTCAAAACCTGTACTTCCTTCTAGCTGGACTGGGAGCCCCATGTGGGAGAGTTACTGTATTGGATGAGGTAATATTGTATCTCTCCCAGTGATGATGACATTTGTTAAGCGCTTACTATGTTCCAAGCACTGTTCTAAGCATCGGGGTAGCTGCAAGGTAATCAGGTTGCCCCACGTGGGGCGCTCAGTCTTCATTCTCATTTGCAGATGAGGAAACTGAGGCCCAGTGAAGTGACTTGCCCAAAGTCACACGGCTGTCAAGTGGCAGAGCAGGGATTAGAACCCTCGACCTCTGACTCCCAAGCCCATGCTCTCTCCACTGAGCCACGCTGTTTCTCTTGCTTAGTAGTTGCTTAGTGCTTAGCACCGTGTTTTGTACAAAGTAAGGGCAAAACAGATACCATGGTTGTCGTTTTTATCATTATTCCCTACTTATGTAGTGTCGGTGCAATACAGTGTTTGGGTGCTTTCTTGTATATTCCTTTGGAAGGCTCCCCATTTGATGTTTTTAGGGAAAATGCATATTTCATATTTCTCTTCATTAGCCCCATAAATATTGATGAGTATTAATTAGAAATAGTAACAAAAAACACATTTCTCCAAATCCATTAGGATATGACACCATGACTAAAAATATTTCTCTCAAATTCCTCCTATATGTTTAAATAAGCAATTAAAGTTGTTTTCAAACTCTGAGAAGATCAGCGTTAAGGATTTAAACAACTCTCACAGGGTGATATCTCTGCCCCGTTTAGTATTCTTCTTTCAGATGTTAGATTTTTTTTTTTTTTTCCTATATTGGTCCTAGATGAATCTAAGGTACTGTTGGGGAAATAAAAACCTGTCCTCCTTTCTCACCAGTCTGCCCATTTTTTGCTCCTCTGTAATTATTTTTTACTTTTTATGGTATTAATTAAGGAGTTGACAGTCCTTGGCCTTTATATTCTAATCCTTGAGAGCAGGGATCGTTTCTACCAATTCTCCTGGACTGTGCTCTCCTGAACACTAAATACGGTGTTTTCCCCAATGCAGTGCTCAATAAATACCACTGACTGGATCGTATTTTTATTGCAACGTTCAAAATAGAAACAGCAGTTGCAGTGAGAAGCCAAATGGCTGAGTAGCAAGAGCCCGGGCTTGGGAGTCAAAGGACCTGGGTTCTAATCTCAGCTTTGCAAATTGCTTGCTGTATGACCTCGAACAAGTCACGTAACTCTCTGTGTCTCAGTTGCTTCATCTATAAGAGGGTGATTAAATCCTACTACTTTCTCCTGAGACTGTGAGTCCCATGTTGGACAGGGACTGTGTTCAGTTTGATAATACTGTAGACCTAATACAGAGCTGGACACATACTAGCCTCTTGAGCGCCATTATTCTTATTCTCACTATGATGAACATGGCACGTTCCCCAGTGTTTAGTACAACACCAGTAGGCGCGTACCAGATCTCGGCAACAGTGGAGAGCTGAGTTTTATGATGCCCTATACGATCCTTTCAGTTCTCTTCCCGATATGCTGCGTTCCTCTGATGAAAACAATCTATCAGCTAAAGGGTTACATTTTTGAGGAGTATTTTATTTTGGCTTTGAGATAAAAAGATGTTTGCTATCACCCCCGTCCTCTGAGATTCAACAGAGTTTTCACAGATGTGGGGTTTTGTTCTTGCCTCAGTGCTTCCCATCCCTCCCGCAATCTTCTTTTCTTTCCCCTTTCGCTTCTTCCTCTTGTCTGAGGCTATTTTGCATCCATCAAAAAAGAAGACTGGATCTCGAGAACTGGGAGTCACAGTCATACATAAACCATAAAATGATAACAACATGTCTCAAAATATTAACGCCAGGAGGCTGAAAATGGAGTTTATTGAAAAGGGTCTTTGTGGAGAAAAAAATGGAAAGATGCTAAAGATACAGCCAAGCGTTATCCATTTCCCTCGAGCTCCCCCTGCACCCCCGCTTGATGGGGTTTTAACTCTACCGTGGTGGTTTGGTGCTTGAGATCGACAGTAGTGTCACATAAGGAGTTGGTCCCTGTTCCCATCCTCCCCCAAAATTGGGGTCTGGAGCCAAAGACGGCCGAGGAGTCTTCAGTGGCAAATAGCTTCTGCTAACTGGCTGGGATTTCAGAAATGCTAATCAGCAGTTTGAGTCTGAGGCACATTTATTACACCCTGACACGCAGAAGACATCCTGTTACAAATAGAACTGCCTCTTGAAAAAATGCTGTTCCAGGGTTTTATAATAAAGTGCACCAATTAGAAGCATTCATTAGGACAAACTGCTTGTCTTCTCCTACATTTGGGCTTTTCAAAGGCACACTGCACTTCAGAGCTCGCCCCTGCTCTGCAAGACTATTAATTGAACGGGGACCGTTGAGGAGTTTTAATCGGATTACTGGAAATCTATAATGGATGGTATTTCCTCAGAGAGCGTCAGGTTTGCCTCTACCCTCTCGGGCGTGTGCTCAAAAGGAAGATCTCTTACCCAATCACCTCTGGTTCCCCAAATACCAAGGCAGCGTATAGTGGGAGTTGGGTCATGAGGGTAGGTTGACTTTCTGGGAGGGGTTAATTAGGGCCCCCTCCTAATGGTGAGGAAGGAGTCCTGCTCTCAAGCCTGTGAAAAGAAGACAGCATTTTCCATTTAGAAGGCTGGAGGTCAATGTGGAAGGCTGAGGGTTTGAAAAGGGCAAATTGGCAGCTGGGGAGGATGCAGAGAGGGAAGCTGACCGTTGGTCTCTGGGGAAGGCTGGAGTGATTACGGCAGGTGGGGAAGGAGGGGAGAGAGTTCAGTGGAGCTGCTTCTCCTGCTGGCAAGACCGCGGCTTCTTAGTGGGCCACCGCTATACCACCGCACGAGGTATCTGGTATTTCTCCATTCTTCTCCATCGCAGATCGGTTCTCAGTCGGAATCGTTATATTTCCATCCCTAAGCCCTCATTTCCTCTCTTCCCACTCCCTTCTGTGACGTCACCCTTGGACATGGATTGGCTCCCTTTTTTTCCACTCCTTCCTCGGTCCCACAACACTCATTTCCACATCTGAAATTGATTTATATGAATATGATACAATATATAATTGTATATTAATATTTCCCCTTCTAGTCCAGGAGCTTGTCATGGGCAGGGATTGCGTCTACCAACTCTCTCAAGATGTACTCTCCCAAGAGCTTCGTACAGTGCTCTGCATACGGTAAGTGCTCAGTAAATATGATGGCTTGATTGTAATTATCCACTCCTAAGCCAGCCCTGGGGGAGCGGTGCAGTGGGATGGTGGTGTTTTTGGGTCATGGGTTAATAATAATGATAATAATAATAATGTTGGTATTTGTTAAGCGCTTACTATGTGCCGAGCTCTGTTCTAAGCGCTGGGGGAGATACAGGGTAATCAGGTTGCCCCACGTGAGGCTCACAGTTAATCCCCATTTTACAGATGAGGGAACTGAGGCACAGAGAAGTGAAGTGACTCGCCCACGGTCACACAGCTGACAAGTGGCAGAGCCGGGAGTCGAACCCATGACCTCTGACTCCGAAGCCCAGACTCTTTCCACTGAGCCACGCTGCTTAGGGTTCGCTATCCTACTCTGGGCTCCCGTGTTTCTGTTTATAATTCCTTCCACCGGGAGAGGGGCAATACGGATGTAGCTCTCAGTTGTCACTTCCAAACTCCGTAGGAGCAGGAAGTCCAAGGAGCTTTTCACTAAATCAAATAATGGTATTTATTGAGCGCTTATTGTGTGCAAAGCCCTATAAGTGCTTGGGAGAATACAATTAAACAGAGCTGATAGGCATGTAAATCAAAATAAATTACTGATGTGGACATAAGTTGTTTGGTGCTAAGAGTGGGGTGAATGAAGGGTACTGATTCGAGTGTCAGAAATTTAGATTTATTGAGCACTCACTGGGGCCCAGCACTGTACTAAATTCTGGGGAGAGTACAATATAACGGGCACATTGTCTGCCCACGGCAAGTTTATGGTTAAAGGGGGAGACAGACGTCAATGTAAATAAATTAGTGCTAGGATTATGCACCTCCTTGGGAAAGGAAGTGGGGGAAATGACGGCTCAGTTAGGGAGGGTCTCTTGGAGGAGATGTGACTTGAATAATAGGCTTTGGAGGTGGGGAGAGTGATAGTCTGTTAGATATCAAGGGGGAGGCTGTTCCAGGCCAAGTGGAGGGCATGAGTGGTGAAAAAGAGGAGGCTGAAGTTCAGCAAATAAATCGGCATTAGAAGAGTGACATATGCTAAAATAGAGACATAAAATGGAGAAGCAGCGTGGCTAAGTGGAAAGAGCCCGGGCTTGGGAGTCAGAGATCATGGGTTCTAATTCCGGCTCCGCCACCTGTCAGCTGTGTGACTTTGGGCAAATCACTTAACTTCTCCATGCCTCAGTGACCTCATCTGTAAAATGGGGATTAAGACTGTGAGGCTCATGTGGGACAACCTGATTACCCTGTATCTACCCCAGCGCTTAGAACAGTGCTCGGCACATAGTAAGCGCTTAACAAATACCACCATTATTATATGCGGGCTGGGTTGTAGTAGGAAATCGGCGAGGTAAGATTGGAGGAAGGTTAGGTGGTTCTGTGCTAACAAGCCAATGTTAAGGAGTTTCTGTGTGATGCAGAGGTGACTGGGCAACCATTGGAGGTGACAGAGAAGTGGGGACATGTGAAATGAACCTTTTTTTTTTTTTTTTTTTTGAAAAATTATTCAGGTAGAGTGAAGCTGTGGTGTCAGAGGCAGGAGGCAGGGAGGTGAGGAAGGAATCTGATGCATCAGTCTAGGAGGGATCGGTTAAGTGCGTGGATCAACATGATAGCAGTTTGGATAGCAAGGACAGGAATCACGTCTACCAATTTTATCATTCTACTCTTCAAATGTTCAGTACCGTGCTCTGCATAGTGAGTGCTCAATTGATACCTTGGATTGATGGATTCCTTTTCTCCTACCCCATTCTAGGTGACCTGTTTCGGTCCATTTAAATTGGCCCTCCCCATATCTGTGAACCTCAATTAATCAGTCAATTAAATTTATTGAGCACTTTGGTATGCAGAACACTGGACTAAGCACCTGGGAGAGTGTCATGCAACTGAGTTGGGAGACGTGTTCTCCGCCCTAAAGAAGCTTAAAGTCTAGAGGATTCCTGATACTACAGAAGCAGCACAGCTTTAGCGGATAGAGCGTGGTCCTGGGAGCCAAAAGGACCTGGGTTCTAATCCTCACTCCGCTACGTGTCGGCTGTGTGACCTTGGATAAGTCACTTTATCCCAGCACATAGAGCAGTGGTGGGCGTATAGAAAGTGCTTAATGAATACCGGTATTATCAGGGTTATTATTCCTGTTGAATTGGTGAGTTTGTCCAAGTAGATCAGAGAGGTTTCTTTGTTCTTTACTGTTCTTCCTGTTGGATTTAGAAGGTCCCACGGAGAAAGCTTAGCTCACGTTTTTAAGGGAGGGAGAATCGTTTCTGGAAGATGTTTGAAAGGACTGAATCAGAACGAGGCGTGTGTTGTCATCAGATTGGCTTGTTCTTTTTGCTTGGATGGAGGTGGTTGTGGCAGCAAAATCTGCTTAGTGTATGAACCTGAATCTGTTTAGTGTGGAGAGATGTTAATTTGAAATCTCGATGCCTTCAAATGGGTAAGAAGTTGGCATTTTCATTTCGCTTTAAAACCTTTTCCGTGGGAATAATGAATTCATTCAACATCGATTCTCTCATTAATATGTTTATCTCATCTTCCACCCAGTAGCTGTTGGAGGCTGTTCCTATCACCATCAACCATATCAATTATGAGTTGATTTTTTTTTAATTGATCGCTTAAACACGTGCAGCCTAACCTGTGGGTTGCTAAAGGATGAACTCAAATTACTTTAATGTACTAACGGTGTCAAAAAAAGAATAAATGAAAGACAATTTTTCCTGCTTCTCTTCTACAAGCCCTTTTATGTTGTTCATTCCATAAACTTCTGTGAATTCAGCAAAAATGGAATTTCTCCTCGTTGTAAGTACATCATTAGCCTACCTAGCCAATAATGGTTTTAAAGGGATAGTAAGAAGTAATCATATTTATAGGACATGTATTCCATTTCATAATTAGCGGTTCTGTGAAAGTCTCAGTCCTGTTTTTGGAGTCCATTTTCCTTACTTTTTTTCTGAACTTTCTCTTTTCCCTCTCTCACTCCCTTCCCACAACACCTATGTACATGCCCGTAATTTATCTTATTTATGTTCATGTCTCTTCCCCCTTCTAGACGGTAAGCTCCATGTGGGCAGAGGATGAGTCTGTTGTTGTGTTGTGATAGTGATGATAAGAGAGAAGCAGCGTGGCTCAGTGGAAAGACCCTGGGCTTTGGAGTCAGAGGTCATGAGTTCAAATCCCAGCTCTGCCACTTGTCAGCTGTGTGACTGTGGGCAAGTCACTTCACTTCTCTGTGCCTCAGTTCCCTCATCTGTAAAATGGGGATGAAGACTGTGAGCCCCACGTGGGACAACCTGATTCCCCTGTGTCAACCCCAGCGCTTAGAACAGTGCTCTGCACATAGTAAGTGCTTAACAAATACGAACATTATTAATAACAATAATTATGGTATTTGTTAAGCATTTACTATATGCCAGGCACTGTACTAATTGCTGGGGTAGATAAAAGCAAATTGGGTTGGACCTTGGGGCTCATAGTCTCAATCCCCATTTTACAGTTGAGATAAACGAGGCACAGAGATGTAAAGTGACTTGCCCCAGGACACACGGCAGACAAATGGTGGAGCCGAGATTAGGACCCAGGACCTTCTGACTCGCAGTCCCATGCTCCATCTACCGCGCCATGCCGCTTCATGCCAAGCTGTTGTACTCTCCCAAGCACGTAGCACAGTGCTCTGCTCCCATTAAGTGCTCAGTAAATACGATTCATTGATTGAATTAGACCCTTGCCCTTAATGATGCAACTAAGCGTGAAGATCATCCAAACCTTCTGTCCGTACCGGTTGACGATATCTCCAGTCGGCATTGGAATGTATTTTCCTGATGCAAATTGTTTTACCGAGAACCTTTTCTTTCTTGTTCCTCTGTTTACTTGCTACACTCGGCTTCCTGCGACGTGGAAATGGCAGTAAGCGCTTGATTTATAAGAGCTTAAATCAGCGCGCTTGGAGAAAATGTCTTTGGTTCTTATAGAATTAAATCCTTGAGAAGGATAAAATTTTCTGATATATACCAGAGCCCCTTTTGTTAATTTGTCATCCTTTAATTGCTTTTGTTTCTCATTCGTTTTGGGATGCCCCTTTTTTCTCTGAGACTTGAAATGATTGATGCAATGTAGGAATTTCTATATGTTAGATACATGGATATGTACTCGGTAGACTGTAGGTTCCTCTATTGTCCCCTCCCAAGTGCTTCGTATAGTGCTCGGCACACAGTAGGTGCTCAGTCAATCAAGCAATGGCATTTATTGAGTGCTTACTGTGTGCCGAGCACCGTACGAGGCACTTGGAACGATCAATGCCATCGATTAATAGCCTGATGCATACAATGATTACTGTGTTATTTGTGGAGCACGTACTACGTGCCGAGCACTATGCTAAGTGTTGGGGTGTAGACAAGATGATCAGGTTGGGCACTGTTCTTGTCCCTCATGGGCTTGTGATAGACAAGCGAGGGAGAACAGGCATTAAATCCCCATTTTGCTTAAGAGGGAACTGAGGTACAGGGAATTTAGGTGACTTGCCCAAAGGCAAACAGCACCCCAACTGCAGAGCTCGGATTAGAACCCAGGTCCTTCGACTCGCAGGCCTATGCTCTTCCCACTGGGCCACATCAGTATGGTACGTGCCTTGTGTATGAGGAGAGCAGAGCCAGTTAGAAACTTAAGGGATAATAATAATAATATTGTTGGTATTTGTTAAGCGCTTACTATGTGCAGAGCACTGTTCTAAGCGCTGGGGTAGATACAGGGTCATCAGGTCGTCCCACTTGAGGCTCACAGTTAATCCCCATTTTACAGATGAGGTAACTGAGGCCCAGTTACAATCACAATCACACAGCTGACAAGTGGCAGAGCAGGGAATCGAACCTATGACCTCTGATTCCGAAGCCCAGGATCTTTCCACTGAGCCACGCTGCCTTGGGGAGTGTGTGTGTGTTGTTTGCACGTGCGTGCTTGTCTGTATGTGTTAGGGAGAGGTCCGTGTACCTTCATCGGGGAAGCTTTTTCTTTGCCTCCAGGGAATGTGTGTAACAAACAATCTTTGTTTTTTCTTTGAAAGGTATTATAGATGTTCTACCAATCTATTGTACTCTAATGATGATAATAGTGATGTGTGTTAGGCACTCCCTATGTGGCAGACACTTAGTGTTGGGGTAGGTACAAGTTAATCAGGTTGGACACAGTCTCGGTCCCGCATGGAGTGCAAAGCCTTAATCCCCATTTTACAGATGTGGTAACTGAGGGACAGAGAAGTGAAGTGACTTAGCCAAGATCACATACAGACAAGCGGTGGATTGGAGATTAGAATAATGTTGGTATTTGTTAAGCGCTTACTATGTGCAGAGCACTGTTCTAAGCGCTGGGGTAGACCTAGGGGAATCAGGTTGTCCCACGTGGGCTCACAGTCTTAATCCCCATTTTACTGATGAGGGAACTGAGGCACATAGAACTCAGGTCCTCCTAACTCCGAGGCCCTGGCTCTATCTACTAGGCCACGCTGCTCCTTCAAAGTACTGGTAGAAAGCGTCTGAGGGGTCCTTCCGCCCAGTCCCCATTGGAATCCTAGGCTTTGGCCCGGGACAGAGGTGGTCAGAGAGGCAGGATCCGGGATATGGACATGGAACGGTCCAGTGAGGGTAGTCCTCATCTCCCCCCGGCCACAGTCCGTGACAAGCACCATCTCTAGAGTTGGCGTTGCCCGCCACAAATTTGGGTGGTGGTTTCCCGTAGACTCGGTCATGCCGGGGGCAGCTGAACATTTGGGCAGTCCTAAGATGCTCTTCTTCTAGAACATTGTAGAAATCACCGGCACGGGCCCTCCAAAGTTGTGCAACTGAGGCGCGGGGAGAGGCTTTGGGCCAGAATTACTGCACCGTCAAGTATTTGCATTTCTACAACCCCCTAAATCACCCCCACCTCCCACTGCTTTGACCTTACCCCATCATCCACCACCACGAAGACCTGCCTGTTCAGGGACTTGTTAAAGCCCCAGCACAGGTGCGCCGCACCAGAAATCTGTGCTTAGATTTGTGAAACCAGCCAGAATTTCCCCCCTCCAGTGCATATTCCCTGAGCAGTACCCAGCAGGTCATGTTCTCCCAACCCACTGTCACCCCGACACTCAATTATAATATATCCATCCTCAGCCCACACGTATACATACATTATGATATTTCCGCTCGGCACATTATCCGGACACCCTATTGAATCATTCTGTTGGTTCCACTTATATTCCAATGGGGGCTGGGGGGAAGGACCCCTCAGAGACTTTCTACCAGTACTTTGAAGGAGCGGCGTGGCCTGGTAGATAGAGCCAGGGCCTCGGAGATAGGAGGACCTGAGTTCTAATCTCCAATCCACCGCTTGTCGGTATGTGACCTTGGCTAAGTCACTTCACTTCTCTGTCCCTCAGTTACCACATCTGTAAAATGGGGATTTATGTACATTATATATAAATGTACAGGTCTTTGGTAGCGTATAAGTAGTTATTGTATTTATTGAGCACTTACTGTGTGAAGAGCACTGTACTCGGTGTTTGAGAATGTACACTACGACAGAAGTGGTAGGCGCAGCCCATGCTCACGAGGAGTTTGCCGTGGAGGGTGGACCTGGGTGTAAAGAACAAGTGAGCGCTTGAGATGTATGGATTCCGGAATGAAAATAGCGCTGTAGGTGCCTCTGAGCTCCGTTAGAACCGAGAAAGGGACGGTGAGTATAAAATGACAAAACTCCAGACCAATTCTCGTGCTTTGCAAATGAATCCGCAGAGGTAAAGCAAGGGGGACTTTATGGGTTTTCTGATGTGCGATATTCTGGCAGACTCAGTCTGAGCGACTCTGCTCGCATCACGAACGGTAAGGATAGAATCACTGAAGAGGCTGTTTCATTCAATCTAATGAGATAATAATGCGGCAGGCCATTTGTCTTGTTGGATGACATAGCGACTTGTCGGTGCATTTCTCCGGCTAGTTATCCTACTGTAGAAGCATTCATTTGGGGTAATTACCACATTTGTATCAAAGAACAAACCAACTGGAAATGGCTATATAGGAAAGTTGGCCTTGACTGCGGGTGCTTTGGTGACTACTCATTTGATGTGGGCTGTGAACATCAATATCGTGGCAGTAAATTGGGCTGTTTTGGGGAAGGTTTCTTGGTGTGTGTGTGTGTGTGTCTGAGAGAGAGGGAATAAATTGTACTTACTGAGCACTTACTGTATGCAGAGCACTGTCTAAGCGCTTGTACCACCAAGTCGGTAGACATGCTTCCTGCCCACAGTGAACTTAGAGCTTAATGAGGGAGATGGACATTTATATAAATCATTTATAATATATAATTTATAGATATTTGCATAAGTGCAGTGACTCATCTTGGGAGCATGTTTCATCTGGGGATTGGCAAGTAAAAGCAGTCTTTGCTATTCTCTGCAGGATTCTGTATTATAATTCTATTACATTGAACTTATCCGAGTGCCTAATACAGGGCTGTGCATGCAGTAGGTGGTCAATATATACGAGTGACTGATGCGATGGACTGTGTGAGAGGAAGGGGAGGTAGAAAGATGAGACCTCTAGAAGCCAGTTTTTGTGTCTTAGGAAAGAGAAACAGTGTGACCCAGTAGATAGAACACAGGGCTGGGAGTCAAAGAACTTGAGTTCTAACCCCAGCTTTGCCAATTACCTGCTGTGTCAACTTGGACAAGTGGTTGATCTTTTCTATGCCTGTCAGTGCATCAGTAAAATGAGGATTAGTACTATGAGCCCCATGGGAAAAATGGATTGGATCCAACCTGATTTGTTTGCGATCTATACTACTGCTGACGAAAGAAGCAGCATTGGGTAGTGGGAGAGCATGGGCCTGGGAGTCATAAAGTCAAGGGTTCTAATCCCAGCTCTGCCACCTGTCTGCTGTGTGACCTTGGGCAGGTACCTTGACTCCTCTGTGCCCCAGTTTCCTCATCTGGAAAATGGGGATTGAGATCGTGGCTTGTATCCACCCCAGCGCTTCGTACGGTGCCTAGTACATAGTAAATGCTTAATAAATACCTTAATATTATTTTTATTACAGTGCCTGACACATAGTAAATGCTTCACAAACATTTTAATTATTATTATCATTATTACAGTGCCTGGCACATGGCATGCACTTAAATGCCATTAAACATGATTTCGGAGGTGTGATCTGGGTTAAAGCATTTCCTTGGCACAAGGCCAGTAATGGTGTTGGAGCGTCGTTGGGCTCGAGTCGGGTTGAAGATGGCAGTCTGAGGGCACCTGACATCTGCCCTCGCTTTTATTGGCTGATCCTACCGATGTTGCGATCCAAACCCATCCCCTTGATTCTATTTATTGCTATTGTTTTCGTCGGTCTGTCTCCCCCGATTAGACTGTAAGCCCGTCAGTGGGCGGGGACTGTCTCTCGCTGTTGCCGATTTGTACATTCCAAGTGCTTAGTACAGTGCTCTGCACATAGTAAGCGCTCAATCGATACTAATGAATGAATGAACCCATTGTGGCCCAAATTCCAAAGCAAAATTGACCCTCAATCAATCATATTTATTGAGAGCTTACTGTGTGCAGAACAATGGACTGAGAGCTTGATAGAGTATAATATAGCAGAATTAGCAGGCAGGTTCCCTGCCCGTAACGAGTTTACAATCTAGAGGGGGAGACAGACATTAATATAAATAAATTCCCGATGTGTACATGAGCGATGCAAAGCTGGGAGGTGGCGGGGGATGGGGTGGGGCGGCGGGGAGTGAAGGAAGGGAGCAGATCAGGATGACACACAAGGCAATGAGAGAAGAGGAAATGAGGGCTTAGTCAGAGAAGGACTCTTGGAGGTGATGTGCCGGAAATAAGGATTTGAAGGTAGGGGGAGTAACCGTCGGCCAAGATGTGAAGGAGGGCGGTTCGGGCCAGCGGCAGGTTGTGGGTGAGGGCTAGCGGCGAGATAGGTGAGATGGAGGTCCAGTGAACAGGTGGGCAGTAGAGGAGCGAAGTTTGTGGCCCGGGCTGGAGTAGGAGAGCAGAGACGTGAGGTAGGAGGGGGCAAGGTGAGTGACTGTGTGCTTTAAAGCTGATGGTGAGGAGTTTCTGTTGGACGTGCAGGTGGATGGGAAGCCAGTGGAGGATCTTGAGGAGGGGAGAAAATTGTCCTGAACGTCTTTGCAGAAAAATGATCCGGGCAGCAGAGTGAAGTCTGGACTGGAGTGGGGAGAGACAGAAGGCAGGAAGGACTGCAAGGAGGCTGATAAAATAATTAAGGAAGAATAGGATAAGTGCTTGGTTTAAGGAGTTAGCAGTCCCTTTCAAACCATTCTCAAACCTTTGAAACTTTCGATCGGGGACAAGAATCAAATCAAGTTATCCCCCGTTTTCCTACCCTTTCTCCAACCTCGGTCTGGCAGGAACTCTAACGGGATCTGTGTCGATTTGTGCCGAATGTTCTTAATTAATGGTAAATGTAAGCGACTTCCTTGTTAAAGAGAAGCCTTGTACGTGCCTCTTTTTAATAGACCTGAGTTAGGTTTTTGTAGTGAGATCAGGGGCTGGGTGTCTTGAATTCAGAGTAAATCCTTTTAAAGCAGCTACGGATGGTTTCCTAGGATGTAGAGTACAGTACAGCGATGGAGACTCGTTTGTGTTAATAGATGATTTTCATTTTTTTCCAAATAAATTAAAATCCAGTGAATTTGAATTGCATGGTTTGTGGTCAAGAAAATACTCAAAAATATCACTTGAAAAGTCTTAAGGGGATTGGTGGTCTGTGCCAAGAAAGAAGCAGTGGACCCTACCCCACCACCCCCGTCCTGCCCACCCCAGAAATGGAACGATTTACGATATCTGCTTCTTGCCTTGCCTTTTGTTTGTTTCTCTAAAGAACCACCCCAAAACAGTTGATGGCCTATTCAGCTTCAGATGAGGGAGATTGAAGTTTGTATTATTGTTATCATTCTCCTCTCCCTTTTGCCATTAAGTTGAACATTTCTCATTGTAATATTCATAATCCTCCTTTCATGTGTCTCTCAAAAAATGGGAATTAGCTAAACAATGTCTTTAAAATTACCATCTCTTTGATAGCTTTTGAAGAGAAGATTTTTTAAAATGCAATTTTTTTGGCAGCACTCGGGGGACCTCACGATTTTAGCAAAAAGTCCTTGTTGTACCACTTGTAAAGATAAGAGGCTAATTAAATGTTTTACAGTTTTTTCCACTAATTCAAAGCCTGTGCAAGCTCTGGTGTACTCAAAGCTGGAGCACAAGCAAAGAGGAAGACTGAAATGGAATGCTTTAGTCCCCGAAATGGGGGACTACCTCATTTGAATTCATTCACTTGTATTTGAGTGCTTACCGTGTGCAGAGCATTGTACTAAGTGCTTGGGAGAGTACAATATAACAATAAACTGACATTCCCTGCCCACAACAAGCTTACAGTCTTAGAGTCCCCGGGACTTGACATTGGGAAAGAAGCATTTTGGTGTCGAGAAAGAGTTGGGTCAGGATGAGAGCTTGATTCCTCGATGATTAATTTAAAATGAGCCGTAGAATTTCTCTCTCCTCACGGCTCAGGCCCAAAATCCCGGCTGCTGTGATGGCTCTGACTTTCCCAAAATTCTCCAAGCTTAGATGTCTTCCGTCTCCCACAGTTCAAATCCTTCCCAAGCTGGAGCAGGGCGGGATGAGACTTGTAGGGGCATCCTTGTGCCTCAACTTGACCTACCCATTAATCCTCTCTGTGGCCTTCCTTCGTTCTCTCCATCCCAAGTTGGGCTGACCGGAAGGGCCTGTGGTACCCTGGAAGGGATGGAAGTTGGACCACGGCGAATGGATGCCCCCAGTGGTCTTTGGTTTGGTCCTTTCTTGGAGTGTCAGTCGGTCAATTTTATTTGTTGAGCGCTTACTGTGTGCAAAGCACTGCACTAGTAATAATAATAATAATGTTGGTGTTTGTTAAGTTCTTACTATGTGCAAAGAACTGTCCTAAGCACTGGGGGAGATAGAGGGTAATCAGGTTGTCCCACATGAGGCTCACAGTCTTAATCCCCATTTTGCAGATGAGGTAACTGAGGCACAGAGAAGTGAAGTGACTTGCCCACGGTCACACAGCTGACAAGTGACAGAGCTGGGATTTGAACCCATGAGCTCTGACTCCCAAGCTCTTTCCACTGGGCCATGCTGCTTCTCAGACTAATCGCTTGGCAGAGTACAGTCAATAATATAAGAGACACATTCCCTGTCCACCACGAGCTTACACTCTAATGGGAGAAACAGACATTAATATAAATAAATAAAATGACAGGTAGGTACATAAGTGCCGTGGGGCAGGGAGGGGGAGTCACTAAAGGGAGCAAGTCGAGGCAACGCCGAAGGGAACGGGAGAAGAGGAAAGGAGGGCTTAGTCGGGGAAAGTCAATAAGGCTTTTATGGTGGTGGGGGCAAGGCGGGGGAGGAGGTCACGTTATGTCGCATATGAAGAGGGAGGCCGTTCCAGGCCAGTGGCAGGACTTAGGCGGGAGGTCAGCGACGAGATAGATGAGCTTGAGGTACAGTGAGTATATTGGCATTAGAGGAGTGAAATGTTTGGGCTGGGTTGTCATATGAAAGTAGTGAGGCGAGGTAGGAGCTGGCAAGAAGACTGAGTGCTTTACAGTGTATGGTGAGGGGTTTCTGTTTGAGGAGATAGATGGGCAACCACCGGAGGTTCTTGAGCAGGTGGGGAAACCTCGTCTGAAGGTTTTTGTAGAAAAATGATCCATGTAGCACTGTGAATTATGGACTGGAATGGGGAGAGGCGGGGAGGTCAGCAAGGAGGCTGATAGAGAAATCAGTGTGGGATAGGAGAAGTGGTTGGATTAACGTGGTGACAGGTAGATGGATCGGTCATAGCGTGATATTTATGGAACCCTTACTATGTGCAGAGCACTGTACTAAGTACTGGGGAAAGGACAAGACAACAGAATTGATAGGCATAAAAATGATGTGCGGTATTTGTTAAGCACTTACTAGGTGCTAAGGACTGTTTTAAGAGCTGAGGTAGATACCAAGTAATCAGGTCAGACTGGGTCCCTGTCCCACATGGGTGTCACAGTCTTAGTCCCCATTTTCCAGATGAGGTAACTGCGGCACAGAGAAAGAAAGGGACTTTCCCAAGCAGAAATGGGAAGGAGCTGGGATTAGAACCCACCTCCTCTGATGTATAGGCCCGTGCTCTTTCCACTAGGCCGTGCTGCTTCTCTGACGATGCCTGCCTTTTCCATTTACCGATCTCTCCCCAACACGTGGTACAGTGCTGTGCACACAGTAAGAGCTCCGTAAATGCTGCTGGTTGATGGACTGATGGTTTGGTAGCCGGTTTTGGGATTCCACCCAGATCCTTACTCACCCCCACCTTCTCTTTGCAAGGAAAGGGTGCACTCCGCTGTGCCCCTGGGCAAACACCAAACCAGCTGAGATGAGCAGACCTCAAAGACTGTGCTGGAGAATCATTTCATTTACACCTCAACTACTGCCTCTCTGGGAACACCTTGACTCCAACCTTAATGTAAAAGACTCCACTCGAAGCGCCGAAAGCAAAAAATCGATTGTTCCCTAACACTTTTTCTTGGGGAAAAATTTAACTTTTTCTTCACAGAATCCTACCATCACACTATCAATGAGGCATTCGGTAGGAAATGATAATAATTGTGGTATTTGTTAAGTGCTTACTATGTGCCAGAGACTCTAAGTGTTGAATAGACACCAGTTAGTGACATCCCGAAAGAGGCTTATAGTTTAAGCAGGAGGGAGAAGGGGTTTTGAATCCCCATTTTGTGGATGGGGGAATCGAGGCCCAGAGAAGCAGCCTGACCCAGTGGAAAGAGCCACAGCGGGAGCGTCAGAAGGACCTGGCTTCTCATCCCGGCTACGCCATTTGGTGGTTGTGTGACCTTGGGTAAGTCACTTCACTTCTCTGTCCCTCAGTTCCCTTATCTGTAAAATGGGGATTAAGACTGTGAACCCTATGTGAGACAATATGATGATCATGTCAGTCGGTGAATCGTATTGATTGAGCTCTTTCAGTGTGCAGAGCACTGTACTAAGCATCTGGGAGAGTACAATATAACAATATAAGACACATTCTCTTCCCAAAATGAGCTTGCAGTCTTTCCTAGCATTTAGTACACTGCCCGACACACAGTAAGCACTTACAAATGCCATTAAAAAAAGAAAGATGTGAAGTGACTTACCCAAGGTCGCAAAGCAGGCCAGTGGCAGAGCTCCAAATTAAGCTTTTTTAATAGTTTTATCAAACAGTGGTATTTATTGAGCACTTAATACACGTAGAGCACTGTACTAAACACTTGGGAGAGTAAAATACAACAGAATTAGCAGACACATTCACTGCCCCTAATAAGATTACAGGCTAGAGGAGCAGGGTATGTACGTGCTTACTATGTGCCAGGCCCTATACTAAACTTTAGGATAGGAGCTAATCAGGTTGGACACAGTCCATGTCCCACGTCGGGCTCACGGTCTTAATCGCCGTTCTACAGATGAGGTAACTGAGGGATAGAGAAGTTAAGTGACTTATCCAGGGCCACAAAGCAGAGAAATGGTGGAGTGGAGATTCGAACCCTGGTCCTCTACCTCACAGGCTTGTGCTCTTTCCACGAGGTCACGTAGCTTCCTAGACTTATTGACCGAGTGTCCCTTATGCAAGGACCACTGTACTAAGCACTTGGGGAATATACAATAGAGTAACTAGGCACATTCCTTCCTCTCAGCGAGCCTACGGTCCAGCAGGGGAGGTGGACATTGAAATAATTTATAGGTAGGTAGAGGAAGGATAAGAGAGGTTAGCGAGGTGACTGAGCATTCGTTCATTATTATTTATGGAGTGCTTACTGTGTGCAGAGCACTGTACCAAGGGCTTGGAAAGTACAATCGGGCAACAGAGAGAGACAATCCCTACCCAACAATGGGCTCACAGTGTAGAAGGGGGAGACAGACAGCAAAACAAACCCAGTAGACAGGCATCAATGGCATCAAAATAGATAAATAGCATCAAAATAGATAATAGAATAATAAATGTGTACAAATATACACAAGTGCTGTATGGAGGGGAAGGGGGTAGAGCAGAGGGAGGGAGTAGGGGTGATGAGGAGGAGGAGCAGAGGAAAGGAGGGGGCTCAGTCTTGGAAGGCCTCCAGGTAGTAAGATGTCTAAGTCAGGATTTACGTAGAATTTCCCCAATATTTATGAATGCTTGTAAGGATACAAGAGGGGAGTTTATGCAAAGTGTCGAGGTGATACTGGGAGATGGAGATGTGACCTGAAGAAAAAGGGAGTTAACGAGGGGAGGCCTCTTGGAAGAGATGGGAGAGCCAAGGGGGACTAAGATAGGATGATCCTGCTGGTCAGGAGACCTAGCTTCCAATTCCTGCTCCACCACTTGTCTGCTGTGGGAGACCTTGGAAGAGTCACTTCACTTGAGTGTATCATCAGTAAAATGGGGGTTAAACGTCTATTCTACCTCCTTTAGACTTTGAGTCCCATGTGGGCCGGGGACAATGTCCAACCTGATGCTCTTGTATCTACCCTAACGCTGGATGCTTGGCATCTAATAAGTGCAGAAGAATGGGACATTATTATGATCATTATCAGTTAAGTATCATGTCCCCTGCTCCCAGAGAGGTCACGGTTTCCACCTCCAAGGGTGCACCACGTCACGAGGACCGAGCGCCGAGGAAGGGTATGGAGGACGCACTGTCTCCAGCCCACGAGAGCGACGGTGTCCACAGCTTTATGAGGCGGATTACCAGTCTCCCTCCTCCCAGTTCCCTCGCTCCGGCGAGACTGAGCTTTCTCAGGCTTTTTGCCCCAAGACTGTCGAAAGGCAACTGAAGCACAAACTGTGGTTTGGGGGACATCTTCAATATAAAGCACCAAGCACCTCATTAACAACGGAAGCAGCTGTTGCGTTTGACGGTCGTGCGATCTGATGATTTCTTTTAGCAAACATAATTACGTTCTCTCCGCTGGGGGCCTAAGCTGAGGAGGGCTGCGTACATCAGGAGATGAACGGGAATGGTTCGGAAGGGAGCAGGTTGTCTGGAATTCTTTCTGCCGCGGGCGGGGATTTCTTTGGATTGGAGGCCGATCTGCAGTTCAATGGAGCTTGCCTGTTGAGCCGATTTGAGACCCAGTGGCCTCAGTTATCCTGGATGGCCGAAGCAAAGTCAGTTAAATGGGCCCTCTGTACCACTTAAATACGCTCCTGTGTCTACCTGAGCTTCATGTGTTTCAATCCTGTTTATTGGAAGCTTCCTGTGTGCAAAGCACTGTGCTAAGTGCTTAGGAGAGTAAGAGAACGGAGTTGTTGATAAAACCAATTTCTGGCAGGGAAAACCGCTGTTCTGCAGTTAGGGAAGCGGTGTGGCCTAGTGGCTTAACCATGGGCCTGGGAAGCAGAGGAGTTGGGATCCAATCCCAGCTCTGCCACTTGTATGCTGTATGGCCTTGGGCAAGTCACTTCACTTTCCTGTACTCAGTGACAGTGAGCTTATCTGTAAAATTGGACAAGAGTGTGAACCACAGGTGGGACATGGACTGTGTTTAGCCTGATGAGCTTGTTTCTATACCGGCATTCAGTACAGTGCCTGGCATGTAGTAAGTGCTTAACAGATGTCACTAAAAAAAAAAAATCTGCCCTTGCCTTGACCCAGTCAATTGATATCAAGTGTCTTGGGACAGCACTGACTATGGAAAGCCAGCTTTTTGATGAAATGGGTCTGAAAGATTCAAACACATATTGATACGGTGCACAGTAAAGCAAGGATTAAGATGTGTGGAATTTAGCTGGGTGGAAAGGTTATAGAGCCCTGTGTGCCAGATGGAGAGTGATAATCAGCCCAATAATTGTGGACTGTGTTAGCACTTATTATGTGCCGAGCATTGTACTAAGCGCTGCAGTAGATAGAAGAAAATGACAGTCTCAGTCCCACGTGAGACTCATCATTTTAAGTGGAACAGGAATGGAAATCCCACTTGATAGATGAGGAAACTAAGGCACAGAGAAGTTGAGACCTGCCCCGAATAATAATAATGTTGGCATTTAAGTGCTTACTATGTGCAGAACACTGTTCTAAGCGCTGGGGTAGATAGAGGGTAATCAGGTTGTCCCACGTGAGGCTCACAGTTAATCCCCATTTTAGAGATGAGGGAACTGAGGCACAGAGAAGTGAAGTGACTCGCCCACAGTCACACAGCTGACGAGTGGCAGAACCTGGATCCGAACCCATGACCTCTGACTCCCAAGCCCAGGCTCTTTCCACTGAGCCGCGCTGCTTCCAGTAAGTGACCTTCCCCAAGTGGTCAGAGCTAGGATTAGAGCCCAAGTCCTCTGACTCCCAGGCCTGGACTCTTTCCGCCAGGTCACGTGTTTTTATCTAGTGTTCAGGCCATGCCAAGCGCTGGGGTAGAAATCAGTAATTAGATCTGATACAGTTCCTGTCCCCGGAGGGGCGCACAGTCTGAAGGAGGGAGAGCAGGTATTCTATCCCCCATTTTACAGATGAGGAAACTGAGGTCCAGAGAGGTTAAAATGACTTGTACGCCGTGAGATGGATTAGAACCTGAGTCTTCTGACTCCTATTTACACACTCTTTTCACTAATAATAATAATTATGGTATTTATGTGCTTACTCAGTGTCAGGAACTGTTCTAAGTGCTAAGTTGATCAGGTCGGAACCTCTACCATTTGGGCTTCAGAGTCTAAGTAGGAGGGAGAGCAGGTATTGAAATCCTATTTTACAGATGAGGAAACAGAGGAACATAAGTGATTTGCCCAAGGTCACCCAGCAGGCAAATGGTGGAGTCAAGATTAGAACCCCCCGATTTCTTGAATCCCAAGCCAGCGCTCTTTCCACTGGGCCACCCTGCTTCCTTGTAGGCAGCCTGGGAAAGATTCCTCATGGATCCAGTATCCTCTCTGGTTCCTAGCTAAGTCCCGCTGTTTCCATCACACTCGGGATTTCTCCCCAATTCCCCTGACTGTGGAAATATGAGCTCTGGCTAGACTTGCGGGCAGGGCACGGAGAGACTCTATCCGAAGGAAGGTACCATCCTGTCCCAGCCTGCCTCACCTCTTTCATTCATGCTTAACTCCCCTCTCTGCCACCAATACTGATAGCAAGGGGCAGCGTAGCCTAGCGGAAAGAGCCCGGGCCTCGGGTATCAGAGGACTTGGGTTCTAAACCCAGGTCCCGACTTGTCTGCTCTAAGACCTTGGGCAAGACACTTACCTGTGGCTTGGTTCCCTCACCTGCGCAATGGTCATTCAATACCTGTTCTCCCTCCTATGAGCCTCATGTATTATCTTGTATATTCCCCAGCGCTTAATACACTGTAAACTCCTTTTGGGCAGAGAGTGGTGTCTGTTGACTGTCGTACTGTACTCTTGCAAATGCTTAGTATAGTACTCTGCACACAGTAAGTACTCAATAAATACGATTGAATGAATACAGTGGTGGAAACAAAATAAGAGTTTAAAAATCCACACTTGTGATTGGTACTCAATAATCTGTCTTTCTGAGCACTTAGCAAAGAAGCATAAAAGTTAGATGGTAGGAAAGCATTTCACTGTGAATTGAGTTCCCACCCAGATATTAAGACCTAGGGTAGGTGCCCTCAAAATCTTGTTGGAATCAATATGAAAATTGAGAGCTATCTTTCCGCCCCTGGGCCCGCCGATATTCTCGGAACAAGTAATCGGCACGGGATGATATTTCCAGAGACTGACGACAACCCCCGTGATCCTATCATTGATTTTCATCGTTTCCATCCATCCAGGCTACTTGTGTCTTTGTGCCAAAGAATGAGAAGCAGCATGGCCCAGCGGATAGAGCTTGGGCCTGAGGGTCGGAATAATCTGGGTCCGAATGTCAGCTCGCCACTTTAAAGCTGTGTGACCTTGTGGAAGTTGCTTCTTTGGGCCTATAAAGTGGGGATTAAGACTGTGATCGCCATGTGGGATATGGACTGTGTCCAACTTGATTATCCTATATGAATTTATTTTATGGTATTTATTAAGCGCGTACTATGTGTCACATACTGTTCGAAGAGCTGGGGTTGGTACTGGTTAATTAGGTTGGACATTAGGTTCTACATGGGAAGCAACGCGGCTTAGTGGAAAGGGTCAGAAACTCTGCCACTTGTCAGCTGTGTGACTTTGGACAAGTCACTTTACTTCTCTGTGTCTCAGTTACCTGATCTGTAAAATGGGGATTCAGACTGTGAGCGATACAGACACGTGGGACGACCTGATGACCTCGTATCTACCTCGGTGCTTAGAACAGTGCTTGGTACATAGTAATCACTTAACAAATACCATCATTATTATTACATGGGACTCACAGTCTGAGTTAGGAGGGCGAACTGAGCAATAGAACAGTGAAGTGAGTTGCCCACGGTCACAAAGCCAGCAATTGGCCGAGCTGGGAAGAGAACCGAGGTCTTCTGACAGCCAGGCCCGGGGTCTTTCAGCTAACCCGTGCTGCTTTCCCTTAATTCTCCCCCAGTATCCACTCCAGTGCTTGGCACATAATAAGCACTTAACAAATAATATTTTTTTAAAGAAGCACTGTACTAAACAATGGAGTAGATAGAAGATAACTCTCTTACGGGGCTCAGGCTCTAAGCAGGAGGAAGAAAAGGCACTGAACTCCCAATCTGCAGTTGAAGGAAGTGAGCCTCAGAGAAGGAGCAGGGATTAGAAACCAGGTCCTCTGATTTCTAGGCCCACGTCCTAGCCATTAAGCCATGCTGCTTCTCTCTGCCTAGTAAATTGGGCCACGAAGAAATCATATCATCCCAAATTGGGTGAATTCTCATATGGATTTTTATAGGACAGGGATATCTGATTTCAAGGCAGTACGTTTTGATGTGCGTCGGACTACTTAACCCTAAAGTGTTTGAGTATTTTGGATAATGGAAAGGATGTTTAAGGTTGAGCATCAGTGTTTACTGAGTATCGTCAGCGTTTGCTGAACACCTACTGCCTGCTGAATACTATAGTGGATGGTCGGGTACACGTACTAGAACCGATCCCTGGCCTCGAGGAGTTTACCATTTTAGGTTTTTCTTCTTCCTTAATGGTATTTGTAAACCACTTCCTATGTTCCAGGCACTGTATTAAACACTGAGGTAGATAGAGGATAATCATGTTGGACACAGTCCATGTCCTACATGGGGCTCACAGTCTTAATCCCCATTACGCAGATGAAATAACGGAGGCCCAGAGAAGTGAACTGCTTTGCCCAAGGTCTCACAGAGGACAGGTGGTGGAGCTGGGATTATTCATTCAATAGCATTTATTGAGCGCTTACTATGTGCAGAGCACTGTACTAAGCGCTTGGAACCGTACAATTCGGCAACAGATGGAGACAATTCCTGCCCAACCCTGGTCTGCTGACTCCCAGGCCCGTGCTCTGTCCACTAGCCCGTGCTGCTTCTCTAGATGGTGTTAGATGATGTCAATTGTCTTCTCTTTGAGAGAGCAAAAAGAAAAAGATGATACATTCGTGGCAGCATTGTGTAGAATCCAAAACATTGGCTAGGGCTTTAGGTGAAAGAAACGAGGAAGGAAATGTAGCGATTTGAGGAGGGCGCAGAAGATTTTCTAAAGACCACTCCCCATATAAGAAAGTGAGATGAAGATGACCAGAAACCGAGGGGGTGAAATTGTAATAATTGTGGTGTTGGTTAAGCGCTAACAATGTGCCACACACAGTACTAACCCCTTTGGGTAAATACAAGAGAATTAGTTTTCACATGGGAGTCTAAGCAGGAGGGAGAAAAAGGTAGTGAATCCCCTTCGGCAAGTGAGGGTAACTGAGATGCAGAACAGTTCAGTAACTTGCCCAGGGTCACACAGCAGACAAGTAGCAGAGCCAGGATTAGACCCTAGGTCTTCAGAGTCCCAGGCCCATGCTCTTCCCTCTAGGCCACGTGACATCTCAAAATAAAAGTGGCTCGAGAGTTCTAGAGGCTGCTGCTCTTGTGAAAGAGAAGCTAGGATAATAGCACTGGAGCAACTTCATCAATAATCCCATCCCTGCTTCTCACGAGGCTCGAAGAGTTCTGTCTTGGGAGGTGGCGGTGGGAGAACTGCGGGGAAAGGTAGCTTAAGTGTTGCTGATCAGACAGGTACCCCGCCGATGTGACAATTATCCAAACAAGTGTTGGCAGGGGGTATTACGTCTGCACTTCGGAGCTACAGTTGTTTAATTTATTCTGAGTCGAAAACAGATTAGCTTCTTCAGCTTAATATTTATTATCTCGTTTGCATTAAAATAGGAACCGCTATTCCTTGGAAGCAATCTGCGAATCAGTTGCCGCTCTCTGGGGTAATGCCTGGAAAAATATATTGGTGTCTTTGGTTGGCCCGCTATTTTAGTTATTTTAGTAGTGGTAGAAACAGCATTGGGTATGCTGTGGGCTGTTGTGCTGGGGAGATTGTAATCGATCAATCAAAGGTATTTATCCTGCCTTGATTACTCTATCAGTTTCCTGGCTGACCTCCCAGCCTTCTGTCTCTCCCCAATCTGGACCATAGTTCACTCTGCTGCCTAGATAAGTTTTCTACAAAACCGTTCAGTCCGCGTTTCCCCACTCCTCAAGAACCGCCACTGGCTCCCCTTCCAACTCCAGATCGAAAAGAAATTCCTTACTATTCGCTTAAAGCACTCAATCGCTTTACCCCCTCCTACCTCACTTCCCTACTCTCCTAATACCACCCAACCTTCACACTTGGCTTCTCTAACGCCAGCCTACTCACCGTACCTCCATCTCGTCTATCTCCCCGCCTACTTCTCACCCACGCCCTCCTTCTGGTCTGGCACATAGTAAGCGTTTGATAAATAGCATTCCATAAAAAAAATATGGAGTCCTTTGGCGGTGAATTCCAGCGTGTTCTTTGGCACATCTGCCCAATTCCAAGTACTGGAGACGGGAGGCAGCCATCTGATTGGCATCTGGGGAGTGCTGATTTTCTCTCTGAGGTTGCCTCTGAACTGACAAACAGGGAAGGAAAAAAAAAATAACAAGAATGTGTATCGTTTCTGTCTGAGGCATCAGCAAACTGGAGAAGCGGTTGCCTTTTCTGACATGACAGGACCTGCTTCTAGTGAGCAGACACAAAGTCCTTAGAGGGCAGGACTCTTGCAGATAGCGGAGGAGTTGATTTTCTTCCGGGAGTCTGATAGCCATGACTGGAGGTGTAAATATTTTCCAGGTTTCTCCACTTGAGGCCAGTGTGCTCCTAAGAGCTTAGTATAGTGCTCTGTACACAAAAAGTGCTCAGTAAATGCCGCTGATGACACTGATGATGAGGCTGAGTATGTTCTGATTTCATGCTCCACAAAATGTGGAGTGTAAATTCAATAATGATAATAATAATTATGGTATTTGTTAAGCGCTTTCTATGTACCGAGCACTGTCCTAAGTGCTGGGGTGGATGCAAGGCAGTTAGGTTGTCCCATGTGGGTTCACACTTTTAATCCCCATTTTACAGATGAGGTACCTGAGGCACAGAGAAGTCAAGCGACCTGCCCAAGGTCACCCAGCACAAAAGTGGCAGAGCTGGGATTAGAACCCACGTCCTCTGCCTCCCAAGCTTGTGCTCTTTCCACTAAGGCACGCTGCTTGCTTGTATTAGAATTTTTGCTAATTAAACCTTTGAATCACTTGAGATTTCCTCCTTAGGCCTTCTTTGCCTTTTATTCAATGTGGTCACACGGATAGTGAAGCGAAATGACTCGGAGCTTCTGACTGTGTCCTCTGCCTTCTAGAAACTGGAACAAGAGGCCTGATTGGGTCAACACATTAAATCTACCACCTCAGCACTCTTATGTCAATTATGTCAATTATGTCCATCAATGGTATTGTTTGAGCACCTTCAGTGTGCAGGGCACTGTACTGATCACCGGAGGGAATACGAAACAATAGAGTTGGTTGGCACGATCCCTCCTCTCAAGGAATTTATAGTCCGGTTATATCTCTTTACCACTTTTTTATGCATGGTAACAATTTGCTTATTTGCTTACTTGGGGAGGTGGTCCCTTTTTTTTTGTTTAATATGGTATCTGAGCATTTGCTATGTGCTAGAGACTGTTCTAAGCTCCGGGGTAGATAATAACTGTGATATTTGTCAAGCACTTAATGTGTGCCAAGTATTGTGATAAGGGCTGGAGTGGATACAAGCAAATCAGGTTCAACACAGTCCCTGTTCCAAGTGGGGCTCACTGTCTAAATCCTCATTTTGCAGGTGAGGTAAGTGAGGCACACACAAGTGAAGTGACTTGCCCAAGGTCACACATCAGACGAGTGCTGGAGCCAGGATGAGAACCCAAGTCCTTTTGACACCCAGGCCCGGGCTCTGCACATTAGGCCGTGCTGCTTCCCTTCATCAATGCTTCATTGACAATGGTTCTTCCTTTCATCAGGTAAAAGATTATGCGACAATAGGTTCCCACTCAATTGCTCCTTAGATTGTAAACTCCTTGAGGGTGGGGATGTTGGGTTTTACTTGGACTGTATTTTCCCTAAACACCTAGTGTTGGGGGCACCATTAGTAGTGGCTCAGTAAATACAATGTCCTTGTCCTTTACCGGGGTCTCTCTCCCCTTTCCGGCCATCGCCTCCCATGTGCATTTTCTGTACCGTGCATTCTCAGTAAAAATCATAATAGCTGTGGCCTTTGGGCTTCTATGTGCCAAGCACTGTTCTGAGCCCTGGGGTAGATAGAAGGTAATGAGGTCAAACACAGTCCCCGTCCCACGTGAGGCTCACGGTCTAAATAGGAGGGAGAACAGGTATCTCATCTCCATTTTACAGATGGGGAAACAAGCCCATAGAAGTGAAATGGATTAGTGGATAGAGCACAGGCCTGGGAGAAGGACCTGGGTTCTAATCTCCGCTCTGCCTCAAGACTGCCGTGTGACCCCGTGCAAGTCACTGCACTTCTCTGGGCCCCGTCTGAATAATCGGAATGAAATGTGTGAGCCCCATGTGGGACAAGGACTGTGTCCAATCTGATGAATTTGTGTCTAACCCAATGTTTCGAACAACGCTTGACACATAGTAAGTACTTGCCAATGAGCATTTATGGGAAGCGGCATGGTGTAGTGGATAGAGCACGGGCCCGGGAGTCAGAAGGTAATGGAGTTCTTATCCCGGCGCCGCCACCTGTCTGCTGTGTGACCTTGGTCAAGTTGCTTCCCTTCTCTGAGCCTCATTTACCTCATCTATAAACTGGGGATTGAGGCTGGGAGCCCCACGTGGGACAGGGACTGTGTGCAAACCAGTTGGGTTGTATCCAACCCAGGGTTGAAGAAAGTACCTGGCACATGAGTGCTTAACAAACGTCACAATCATTATTATTAGTTAACAAGAAGTACCATAATTATTATATGACTAGTACCGAGTCAGCCAAGGGCACGCAGCAGCGCGGGGGCGGAGCTGGAATTAGACCCCAAGTCCTCTGACTCGGAGGCCCACGACAGAGGTTCGCATGAAGGGGATCTTGGGCAAGTTTTTGAAGGTTGCCCACCTAGGAAGCTCCCTCCCCACCCCCAACCACCTCGGGAAATCCGGCTGCGAAATCTCCATCGCCTGAAAGATTTGGGTCAGAGCATCCTCAGCTAGCAGAAGGGCTGTCCTGCCATCAGCGGTCCGGGAGACAGAGTGGGATTAGCCTACTTCTGTGCTCAAGTGAAATTAATTATCGATGCAGGAGAAAGGCCTCTGCTACTCTGCCCCGGCCCTCAGTGGAGGAAAAAGCCAACCAATCCTCACTGCTGTTCCCTCCCCTGCATCGAGGGGGGGATTTCTAAGATGTTTATCAGAGAAGCAGCGTGGCCTAGTGGATAGAGGACGGTCCTGGGAGTCGGAAGGCTCTGGCTACTAATTCCAACGCCTCTCCTTTGCTGTGTGACTTTGGGTGAATCACGTCACTTCTCTGGGCCTCGGTTACCTCATCTGTAAAATGGGGATTGAGACTGGGAGCCCCACGTGGGACAGGGACTGTGTCCAACCCGATTGGCTCGCATCCACCCTTGCACTTAGTACAGTGCTTTGTAGGTAGTAAGCGCTTAAATACTACAGTTGTTATTATTTTTATTGTGTTTGAGAAACCCACTGAGCTGGTAGAAGTTGGAAGCTTTTGGTACTTCAGTGGAGATCATCCTTGTTCCCTGCGCGTGATGTCCGGGACGTCTAGACCAAGTGGCCAAGGTGGCATCTCTGAGGGGGCTGTCTTTGGCTCATGCCAAGGGTGCCACCTGATGATAATTACGGTGCTTGTTAGGTGCTTACTAGGTGCCAAGCATTGTTCTAAGCACTGGGGTAGAGATAATTTAATCAGGTTGCACAAAGTCCCTGCCCACATGGGGCTCCTGCTCTTTATCCCCATTTTGCAGAGGAGGTAGCTGAGGCACAGAGAAGTGAGGTGACCTGCCCAAGGTCACACTGCCGAGAGGAGGCAGAGCTGGGATGGAACCCAGGTCCCTCTGACTTCTCTGACAACTGAAGAGCGGCAGATCACCGGCCACATTTTCTGGGAACTGTGGAGCAGAAACGAGGGTTTTAACCGGGTAGAGAAGCAGCGTGGCTCAGTGGAAAGAGCACAGGCTTGGGAGTCAGAGGTCATGAGTTCGAATCCCGGCTCTGCCACTCGTCAGCTGTGTGACTGTGGGCAAGGCACTTCACTTCTCTGTGCCTCAGTTCCCTCATCTGTAAAATGGCGATTAAGACTCTGAGCCTCACGTGGGACAACCCGATTCCCCTGTATCTACCCCAGCGCTTAGAACAGTGCTCGGCACGTAGTAAGCGATTAACAAATACCAACATTATTATATAGGGGTTCACAGGAGAGGAGGGAAGTGAGTGGAACATGGCAGGACCACACCCTTAGATAAAATGATTCCAGCCGTTACTCAAGCTATGACTTAATCAATCAGGGGAATTTATTGAGCACCTCGTATGTTCGGAGCACCGTACTAAGTGTTTGGGAGAGTACAGCGCAACAGAATTAGCAGACACGTTCCCCGGTCAGAATGAGCTTACGGTCCAGAGGACTTACCCTGGTTTTTCCGGGTTAAGGCTGCACGATGACGACACACGCATAATAATGTCTCCACTCTATCTTCTTGTTCATTCCGCTGCCGATTCTTCCGATTCCATTTTCCTCGTGAAAAATAGGCTCCCCGAGTCCATGTGGGATGTGTTTGCCCACAGCTCTGCCTGAGGCGAGATGTCATTTTGTTGATCCGCCGAACATCGTGCTTGCTGTGGGAATTCCCCTGTCCCGGAAAACAACCTCAGTCAGCTCAGTCGATCCTTCTGAGGTCTTTACGACTCCAGTGTCCCTGCTGAGCCTTCCGTTCGTGGAATCGAGGAGGTTAGAGTATCTCGAGAGAGGTTTTTGAATAGGTGAATGGCAACTCTGTAACATGCCAGGGAGAAGGATGTCCTTGATGTTAATAATAGTAATAGTCGTGCTACTTGGTAGGTGCCAATTAAGTACCAAGCGCTGAGGTAGATACAAGATAATCTGATTTTACGCCGTTTCATTCCCAATCTAGGTAGGAGAGAGGACGGATATTTAACCCTCACTCTGCACGTGAAGAAAATGAGGTGTAGTGTCGTGACTTGTCCAGGGTCCCACAGTGGTCAAGCGGCAGAGGGGAATTAGAACTCAGGTCTTCTGTATTGGTTCCACTAGGCCCCGCCGCTTGGATCTCGAGCGGTCGATATCCATCCACTACAATTAACATGTCGATCTCCAGGAGTTGGGAGGGAAATGTGACCAACCTCTCGCAGATGTATGGACAGCTAAGATAATTTTACTCATTCGTTCATTCAGTAGTATTTATTGAGTGCTTATGCAGAGCACTGTACTAAGCGCTTGGATTGTACAATTTGGCAACAGAAAGAGACAAGCCCTGCCCAATAACGGGCTCACAGTCTAAATGGGGAGACATGGCAAAGCAAAATGGAACGAAACGAAAACAAGACAACATCATCAAGATAAATAGAATCAAGGCGATATACACCTCATTAACAAAATAAATAGGGTAATAAATAATATATACAAATGAGCACAGTGCTGAGGAGAGGGGAAGGGGGAAGAGCAGAGGATGGAGGGAGGAGGAGCAGAGGGAAAGGGAGGGCTCAGTCTGGGAAGGCCTCAAGGAAGAGGTGAGCTCTCAGTAGGGCTTGGAGGAGGGGAAGAGAGTTTGGCGGAGGTGAGGAGGGAGGGCGTTCCAGAATAGCGGTAGGAAGTGGGCCAGAGGTCGACGGCGGGATAGGCGTGAATGGGGGACGGTGAGGAGGTGAGCGGCAGAGGAGCGGAGTGGACGGGGTGGGCAGTAGAAAGAGAGAAGGTTATGGTGTGTATTTAGCTCTATCAATCTATCGCATTAATTGATTGCATACTGTGTGCGGAGCACTGCTCTAAGTGCTTGGGAGAGTACGATAAAGCGGAGTTGGTTGTCGCCTATGCGTGGCGAGCTTACTCTCTCAAAAGAGCTTAGTCCTGAGCACTGCTTTAAGTACTTGGGAGAGTACAACTGAATTAATGTTTAGGATCCTGGCCCTCAAGGAGCTTTCAGAGTAATGAAACCTCATCATTATGACTCTACCGAGATTCAGAATCATCAGATCTTTTTTTTTTTTAGCGGAACCTAAGTGCTGATTGCGTGCCAGAGCCCGGACACAGATCCAGGATAAGTAGACGGGACACAATTCCTGTCCATATAGGTCTCCCAGTCTTAGAAGAAAGGAGACCTTCTGGATGAGCAGTAAGGGACCGTAAGAAAATTTTGAGCACCCTCCTGACTTGGCCCTTTTGGATTTCCTTGGAAGTCATTTTCCTTGACTGGTTTCCATGGATACAGTGGCACCTTAGCTATTATTTAGCTATTAGCTATTTATTTCCTGAGAGGTGATATTTGCTTTGGGGGATGTATTTATTCACTGGAAGGTCCTTTTGCTTAATGGGGAGCCGGGGCAGGGCATGGCGGGAGACCCTGTGGCTCTAGGCAAATCACCTATCTGTGCCTCAGTTACTTCATCTGTAAAATAGGGATAAAATACCAGTTTTCCCTCCATTGTTGACTGCTAACTCTATGTGTGACAGGGACTGTCCCCAATCTGCTTATATAAAATCAACCCCAGCACGTTTGACAATATTTTGCTCCTGATAAGGTCTTAAAGAATAGCACAGTTATTACGTGTATACTAAGGACATAGCCTCTGTCTGTCAACACATAGTTGCAAACCTCAAGCCGATCCCGAGCCTGGTGCTGCTCAGCCTTGTGTATCTGGTGGGCATTCCTGCTGGTGAAAACAGCCTCTTGCCTCCCCCTCCCCATCGCGTGGGGTCCAGATCCGACTCTGTCATCCCATCAAGACAACAGGGCCGAACTTACCTCTAGACTGTAAGCGCGTTGTGGACAAGAAATGTGTCTGTTGTTATAGTGTCCTCTCCCAAGCACTTGAAACGGTGTTTTGCACACGGTAGGTGTTAAAAAAGTATGATTGACTGACTGATGTAGACCATCCACTGGAGGGATTTCTGGATGTTGATCATGCCTCTCACCACCTTTTGAGTTCTGCCAGGCACCTATCTCACTGCCAACCCTTCGTCCGCATCCTGCCTTGGTACTGGAATACCCTCCCTTGCTATGTACAAGAGCACTGTTCTAAGCGCTGGGGTAGATACAGGGTGATCAGGTTGTCCCACGTGAGGCTCACAGTTAATCCCCATTTTACAGATGAGGTAACTGAGGCCCAGTGAAGTGACTTGACCACAGTCACACAGCTGCCGAGTGGCAGAGCTGGGATTCGAACCCATGACCTCTGACTCCCAAGCCCGGGCTCTTTCTGCTGAGCCACGCTGCTTCTCAGTATCTATAATTTCTTTCTATTAAGGACTGCCCCTCCCTTTCTAGGCTGTTAGCTCCTTGTGGGTAGAGAACATGTTAACCAACTCTCTCCCAAGTGCTTAAAACAGTGCTGTATACATAGTCAGTGCTCAGTAAATGCCTTTTAAAACAAGAAACAAAACATAAACTTTGTACTCTCCCAAGCACTTAGTACAGTGCTCTGCACAAAGTAAGTGCTTGAACTGATTGATTCATTAATTACATCCTCCAGATGACCCATGTAGTCATCTTTGCAGCACCCTATATCTTGGCTCTGAATCAATTTGAGAACATTAAATTGGGCTTAGAATAAATCAGTCAACGCATTGTATTTATTAGAAATTGGATATAGGCTAAGAGAACTGGATCTTTCAGTGGGCGGAATCCTAAACAAGTCCGAGCACGTTCAAGGAGTGGCTGGAGGGAGCTTCTTGGTTTCAGTGGGCTAATCCCCTGCCAATGGTGTCTTAATCGACTTTTCTAAAATAATCTTTATATTGTCCCCAATAAGGTCGCCTCTAGAGGTAAGCCTCAGCTGTCTTGAGGTCAGAATTGTGGTTGAATTTCATTTTGCTTTTTATTCCACAAAGGAGAAGTTCACCAACCTCTTAAAGGTTCAATTTTCTGTCTAAAAGTCGTCACCGTCTCTCGCCTTGGGCCACAGGGGTGACGCGGTCATCCTGATGAGGCGCTTCTGGATGAAAGGACGTGTTTCCTTGTTGACGCATTATTGCTTTTGCCCCACATCCATCCATCAGTCCAGATATCAAAAGAAAGAAGCAGCGTGGCCTAATGGCTAGACAGTGGGCCTGGGAGTCACAAGGACCAGAGCTCCAATCCTGGCTCCACCACATGTCTGCTCTGTGACGTTGAGTCAGTCACTTCACTGAGCCACAGTTTCCTCAGCCGTAAAATGGGGGTTCATGCTCTGAGCTCCCTCTGGGACAGGGATTGTGGCTCACCTCATTAGCTTGTACCTACCACAGTGTTTAGTTCACTTCCTGGGAAGCCTTTTACAGATCCCATTAAAAGAAAAGTGCAAATTTCCTGAGCTGAAGAAATAGGCTGTAAGCTTCCCTCTAGACCTTGTGGGAAGTTCCCAAGTGCTTAGAACAGTGCACTAAGGGCTCCATAAATACCACTGATTGACTGAAGAAGAGGTTTGCACGCGTACCTATCTATAAATTATTTTTTATGAATTATTTATGCTGATTTCTGTCTCCCCCTCTTGACTGTAAGCTCACTGTGGGCTGGGAATGTGTCTACCAACTCTGCTGTATTATACTCTCCCAAGTGTTTAGTACAGTGCTCTGTGCACAGTAAGCACTCCATCACTGTCACTGATTGATTCAGGAGGAGTTGAAGAAGTACGTTTTCATCATCCTCGTCACCGGCGTCACAATGCTCACGATCACCATTAGGTATCGGAATGTCGTCCGAGTGGAAAGTATCGCCACTAAACATTCTGGGATTGCGTAGCACTGATTAGATGCCGTTCCTGCCTCGATGATTTTACAATCCTACCGGAACAGGATGACAGTTTGGCCTCTGATCAGTCGAGGGAGACTTACACAGTCACTACTGGAAAGCCTTGTTGTCGAGGTTAGGCCTGGAGATTTAGGTTTCATAATGACGAGGAGGAGTGTGAGAATTAGTGACGACCTGGAAGAAAAGAGAGCTAAAAATTGGTAGTTTTCCATAATTACCGGCTGGGAAGGATGGTCGTAACTGAATATGTGTGAGTCAGAAACAACAAAGAAAACCCTCCTAATTGTCGCGTGTGAGGGGTCTTAAATCTTGTGGATGTGTTTAGAAGTTGTCCGGGCCATGGAATGTCAACTGAACGCACGGGTGGTCCAGCAGACTTTAAAGGGGAGGGAGTTGTAAGCAGGGGAGAGGAAGAAGTAATGATAATCTGCAAATTATGAGGGTTATTCATGCAATAACTACCAAGAAGGGGTGTGGCTCTTTTTGAGAAAAATCATCAAAAGGGAAGAGGAAAAAAGGAGTGTAAAGAAAAACAGCATCAGGTTTGATGTCACAAGACAACCTTTTTATGTCTGCAATGTGGCCAAGACTGTGGATTCCATATTGTCCTTTCCAGCCACACAGTCTTGGGTATCTTTCACTGTCTGTGGGGTCTTGTCCAATACATTGTTCATCTATTTACAGATGACTGTAAATTGTGATATTTGTTAAGCACTCACTAGCTGCCAAACATGGCAGATGCTTAGCTTGGCATAGATAAAATACAATTGGATCAGAAACAGTTCCTGTCCCACGTGGTGCTCTCTACCCTAGATAGAGGGAGAACAGGGACTTCATCCCCATTTTACAGGTGAGTAAACGGAAACACAGAGAAGTTGTGGCTTGCCGAAGGTCACGCAGCAGGCAGGTGGCAGAGCCGGGATGAGAATCAGGTTTCCTGCCACCCAGTCTTCTGCCCTTTCTGCCAGGATACTCCGCTTCCATAACTGTTTGGATTTTCCCAGGTTACTCTTCTGTCTTCTCTCTTGAGTTTTGTGGGAAAGCATCCTCACAGTTTTGTCATTTCTAAGTGCAATGCTATCTTTGGCAGAAATCTAGAAAACACTTTTTTTTTTATACTTTTTCACAAATAAAATCCCAAGGCGAGCTACAGATCGGCAAAGGAAAGGCGATCTGGCTTCCCGATAGTGTTCTCAGTAATCCACACACCGTAAGCGCTCAGTGAATACCACCGATTGTTTGAACCCTGGCCACATCTTTTTTTTTCTTAATAATAATAGTGGTATTTGTTATGCTCCTAGTATCTGTCAAATACGGTACCAAGTTCCAGGGTAGATAGAAGATAATCAGGCCCGATACAATCTCAGTCTCATGTGGGATTCTCGTGAGTAAGGAGGAGAACAGGGCTGGAATCCCTACCTTACAGATGAGATGACGGAGACCCACAGAAGTAAAATGACTTGACCAGGGTCCCGCAGCAGACAAGCGGCTGAAGCAGAATTTGAACCCAAGTCCTCTGACTCGCAGACCCTTTTGATTAGACCTCACCGCTTCCCTTAAAGTTCTGGCCATCCCAGCGTGATCTGGAGCAAGCCCTACTTGTGATGTGGAGGAGGAGGAGGAGGAGAGGTGTTTACCAGCACTGATTCTCTGCTCTTAAGTCTCATTTCCCTGCAATTTCTGATGCTGTGATAGCATTACCTTCGCTGATGACCGTCTTGGGGTTCAAGCTGTATTGCTAATTTGCAGGACCCAGAGGTGGAATAGGAATCCCGCGTACCCCTCATCTACCATTCCCGGTATATTTTGCATTCAGGTCGGGTAAGCATCCAGGTGTAAAAGAGTCATGGTGGGCACAGTTCTCTCTAATGCATTAATAAACAGTTGTGTTATCATTTCCGCTGTCACGCTTTGTAGCTAGAGTGAGGGAATGAGAAATGAAAGGCGGCCTCGATTTAGTAGTTCCATCTCTCTTTCTCCCTATGGTCTGTGTTTTCCCGAAGAGAGAAAGCAATTCTTCTCTTATTGTTCCCGGCTCTTCTTTTTCTCTCTCCATTATCATTCCTTCAGCTCTCCCTCCCCTGTTTGCGGAGATCACCGGGCCACTTGGTTTTCCGATTCCTCTTTCCTTCCTTCCAAGGCTCCTGAGCCCGGCTTGCCGAGAACTGATTTGCAAGAATAGCATGCCGGGAGCGAGGGCGGGAGCGAGCGGTCGGTAACCGGAGAGATGAGAATGAGGCACAGCGTGATTTATATTAGAGGAGCTAAGAGTGTGATCTGGGTGGGAGTGGGAGAGGAGCGAAGATAGGTAGGAGGGAAGGAGGGCCGAGTGAGGGCCTTGAAGCCGACCGAAAGGGGTTTGTGCTTGAGGCGGAGGTGGATGAGAGAGGAACGTGTGCTCCTGGAAGACCACCGGCCTGGGAGTCAGAGGACCCGGGTTTGAGAGATGACGCACCTGGAGAAATGAAGCCTTTCGAGCAGTCCTTCCGTCACTGAGGGAAGGGCACTAGGGAACACAAGCTCCCACCTACTGAAAGGTCTTAGTCAAGTCACTTCACTTGTCTGTGCCTTAGTTTCCTCAGCTGAAAATGGGGATCCAATACCTGTTCTTCCTACTTAGCCCCTGAGCACCCCGTGAGTCAGGGACTATGTCTAACCTGAATATCTTGTATATGTCCCAGCGCTTAGAACAGCGTCCGACACACAGTAAGTGTTTAACAAATACCACCGTTATTGTTACTGTTGGCAAGAGGGATGGCTCTGCACATACAGAGGGATTGGCGGCCCTGACGTGAGAGTTGACTCATCTCTGAGGCGGGAGCCTGACTAAATTATTTTTGAAAAGGACATGTGTGGTAACACGGCTCAGAAGCACGGCTGCTTTATGTGCTCTGCATTGCTGGGAAACAAGGAAGTTTTCATGGCAAAATTCTGCCTTAGTGTTACTTGCCTTTCCCTCAGCGATGGCGGTATTGCTCGGAAGGCTTCATTTCCGCAGCTGCCTCGTCTCTCATCCGGGACAGTTCCGGTATTTGCTATATGTGTACTATGTGTCAAAACCCGGATTAAGATGGGAAATGGCATTGCATTGTGGATCCTATCCTTGACATGCTGAGGAACTTGCGTCAGCTCCAGAATTCTCAGTCCATCTATTTTGAGGGTTCGCGATGAATTCACTGTTAATAAACAGGAATAACGGTGATGGTAATTCTTGCACTTAAATACCTTGTGCCAAGCACTTTACTATGCACTGCAGTTGATTGCAAGAGCATCAGATTAGACACAATCTCTGCTCCACTTGAGGCTTTGAGTGCCCAGTTGGAGGGAAAGCAGACATTTAATCCCCCTTTTACAGATGAGGCAATTGGTCCTCAGGGAAATGAATGAAGTGACCCAAGGTCACACAGCAGATCAGTGGTGGAGCTGGATTAAAATCCACGTCTCCTGAATCCCTGTCATGTGTGCTTTGCTCTAGGCTGCTAATCTTAATCTATGGATCAGTGGTATTTATTGAGTGTTTACTGTACTAAGGGAGTTTGTAGCCATGGTCCCTCCTCCTTAGTCATTCAGTTGTATTTATGAAGTGATTACTGCATTCAGAGTCCTCTATTCATTCAATAGTATTTATTCATTCAATAGTATTTATTGAGCGCTTACTATGTGCAGAGCACTGTACTAAGCGCTTGGAATGAGCAAGTCGGCAACAGATAGAGACGGTCCCTGCCGTTTGACGGGCTTACGGTCTGATCGGGGGAGACGGACAGACAAGAACACCGGCAATAAATAGAGTCAAGGGGAAGAACATCTCGTAAAAACAGTGGCAACTAAATAGAATCAAGGGCAACTAAATAGAATCTCTACTAAGCACTTGGGAGAGTACAGTATAACAATATAAAAGACACATTCCCTGCCCACAACGATCTTATAGTCGAGAGTGGGAGACAGACATGAAAAAAATTAAATTACACATATGCAGATATCTAGAGATGGCTAAGGTATCTCCCCGCTCTCAGAGTCGCACTGGAGAGCTTCCAGGACTCCACCAGTCTCGGATGCGGGAGGGAGAGTCAGGCAGAAGCGCACCCATTCCATTCCTAGCTTGGGCAGTGGCTAGGGATTGGAAGGCAATCGGCTACAAGTCCAAACTCACCTGTGCTAGTTAGCAGAGGCATGAGAGAGAGTCGAGGGCGGAGACTCAAGTTTACTGCGCGGAAGGAGGCGATGTTAAACCACTTGGGTACTTTTTCCAAGAGAATTCTATGGATCCACTGCCAGGACGATTGCAGAGGGAGGTGGGGCCTTCTGGGAGAGAGATGTCTGTGGCATCGCTATGGGTCGGAGACGAGTTGAAGGCGCAAGATAAAACAAGGGATCTGTATTTTCCAGAGGAGGAGAACGGAGCCTCAGAGAAGTTGCGTGACTTGCCCTAGTTGACACAAGAGGCCAGAGGCAGACTACAGCCCAGGTCTGACTCCCAGTCTTGGGCTCTTTCCACTGGGCACCATCAGTTGAGGCAGCGAAACTTAAACGGCACCGATGCCTTACTGATCGACTACTCCTAGTAATAATATTAAGCTCTTGCAATGAATCAAGCACTGGATTAAGTGCTGGGAAAGGATACCTAATTCTAGCACCTCCTCAACTGGTCCAAAATACTTAATAATGTTGGTATTTGTTAAGCGCTTACTATGTGCAGAGCACTGTTCCAAGCCCTGGGGTAGATACAGGGCGATCAGGTTGTCTCACGTGAGGCTCACAGTCTTCATCCCCATTTTACAGATGAGGGAACTGAGGCACAGAGAAGTGAAGGGACTTGCCCACAGTCACCCAGCTGCCAAGTGGCAGAGCTGGGATTCGAACCCGCGACCTCTCCCAAGCCCGGGCTCTTTCCACTGAGCCACGCGACTTCTTGAGTTTATCTCTTTTTTATGGTATTTAAGCACTTATTATGTGACAGGCACTGTACTAAGCATGGGGAAGATAGAAGCAAATCACGTTGGACACAGTCCATGTCCCACAGGGGACTTCCAAGCTTAATCCTCATTTTGCAGATGAGAGCACTTTTCTGTGCTTCACTTTGGGGACTTGCCCAAAGTCACAAAGCAGGCAATTAGCAGAGCAGTATTAGAACCCAGGTCCTCTTGATTCCCAAGCCCAGGCTCTACCCAGTGGGCCATGTTGCTTCTTTTTGGGTGTGGTTTCCGTGCTCAAGAGCATGAGCAGCAGGCCTGGGTGCTTTCTCTGAGAGGCTAATTTTTTTGTCTCCTTTTTAACTTCACCTCATGGTAAAAATAAAGAGCGCACTTGAGTTCTAAGGGGCAAGGTCCTTCTATCACAAGATTATTTTGAGTGGCAGCTTAAACAGAAGGGAGACACAGTTTCTGCTATCTCTCATTGTCATTGACCGGGTTTTGAGCCAGTGCTATGAATTTTACTGAAATTGTCACTTCTGTCATCTTGGCACTTGACACGGAAAGCCGTTCTATCAGGCGCAGGGAGTCGTGGTTGTGGGTTACTCTTTCAAGCACTCATTGACTTTTCAAAATGTTTTTCCAAGTATAAACACCCTCTCTGGGCAGATGTGGTTGCTGGTGTACTAAAGATGATCTATAATAATACTATTATTTTTATTTTTTTGGTTTTGTTAACTGTGTACTGTGGCTCAAGCCCTGTTCTCATTGCTGGGGTAACAATAATAATAATAATAATAATAATGTTGGTATTTGTTAAGCGCTTACTATGTGCCGAGCACTGTTCTAAGCGCTGGGGTAGACACGGGGGAATCGGGTTGTCCCCCGTGGGGCTCACAGTCTTAATCCCCATTTTCCAGATGAGGGAACTGAGGCACCGAGAAGTTAAGTGACTTGCCCAAAGTCACACAGCTGACATGTGGCCGAGCAGGGATTCCAACCCATGACCTCTGACTCCAAAGCCCGTGCTCTTTCCACTGAGCCACGCTGCTTCTAAGTTAATCAAGTAGGACCAGTACTTTGTCTCACATGGAGCTTAGAGTTTGAGGAGAAAGAACAGGTATTGAATCTCCATTTTGCAGTGGAGAAAACTGAGGCGCAGAGAAGCTGGGATTTGTTCAAGGTCACCACAGTTATTCTTATTGTAGTGACCTCGGGCAAGTTACTCGACTTCTCTATGCCTCAGGTTCCTCATCTGTAAAATGGGATTAAAAGTGTGAGCCCCACGCGGGTCGTGGACTGTTTCCCACCTGATTAGCTTGAGTCTACCCCGGAGGTAAGTACAGTTCCTGGTACGTAGTAAATGCTTAACAAATAACAAATGACATGCTTTTTAAGCGCTTACTATGTTCTAAGCACTGTACTAAGTGTCGGATCAATTCGGTATATGCATCTTATCAATCACTTGGACTCATCGAGCATCGTACTAAGTGGTTGGGAGGGTACAGTACTTCATCTTGGTAGACATGCTCAGATAGGAGGAAATCCCTGTCCCGACCAGGACTCACAGTCCAAGTAGGAGAGAGAACAGATTTTGAATCCCCACTTTACAGATGAAATGAGACCCAGAGAAGAAAGTGACTCGCCCAAGGTCACATAGCAGGTAAGTAGCAGATGTGGCATTAGAATCCTTGTCCTTTGACTCCAAGGCCTCCGTTCTTCCCCTTAAGCCACGCTACTTCTCTAATTTGGCTATTTGGCCACCCGTTTCGGTAAGATAATCAGATCTGAATCCAGTCGGAGGATTTCTCCAGCTCAGGAGCGGGATTCTACCAAATCCTCCTTGGAGAAGTCAGTCCCCTAATAGGGTTCTGCAATTTTCGGGAACACTAGCGGGTTAGATTTGAGCCCGACAGCAGACTCCCTGCCTGGCTGTTCCCTGAATATAAAGGGCCTTCGTAATGGTTGACAACCCCTGGAAAGTCTAGGTAATGAGGGTCCTCTCGGCTTGCTCTAACAAGACAAACCCCTGCTCTCCTTCCCCTGCTCTAGTTGACCAGTCAGGGGATCCCAGCTGCGGCGCCCAAGAAAGCCAGGCTGTGTTGGCTAAAGACATTTTTTACGATTGACTCCAGCCCCCTCCCGCATACCCCGGGAGGCGGGGGGATGGCTAGGCTTGTATGCGACTGTGCTGCGAACAGTCAGTTCATCGTATTTATTGAGTGCTTACCGTGTGCAGAACACTGTACTAAGTTTTTAGGAGAGGGCAGTGCATCAATAGACAGATTCCCTGGCCACAGTGAGCTTACAGTCTGCGGACCCTGCCCTGGTGGTCACAGAGTTGTTGAGCTGGTTTGCTGGGACTAGAGATCCTGAAGTGCCTCTGGGAAAACTCGGATGTTAGCAGGGGAGACGGAATGGGGGAGGGAAAATGAGAGAGAGATAGAGGGTGGACTGTTGCTCATCAGGCTGGGATATTTGCGCTTAAGCAACTGAGCCCATCCCTGGAATCAAGGGAACTTGCTTCACCTTCCGCCATCTCTTTCCGAGGTGAGAATGAATCATGGGAAATTGTGCCCTGAATGGAATACTTCGCCAGACATATATTATCTTAGGACCGTGGATGGTCCTGAAAGGAAAGATCTTCAATCAGTGATAGTTATTGAAAGATTGCTCCCCATCAGCTCCTTGTGGGCTGGGAGTAATAATGATGGTATTTGTTAAGCACATACTATGTGCCAAGCACTTGCCTACCCATTCTACGTTGGGTACTTCCAAGTGCTTAGTATAGCGCTCGGCACACAGTGCTCAATCAATATGATTCATTGATTGATTGGTTTTGATCCCAGTTCTGCCCTTGGCCTAGTGGGTGACCTTGGTGAAGTCACCAAATTTCTGTACCTCATCTCTAAAAGACGGGTGAGGTCCTTATTTTCGCTTCTTCCCTTGTGGATTTTGAGTCCTGTGTAGGGCAGAGATGGCCTCCAATTGGAATGTCCCGTATCTACCAGTCAGTCAATGGGTTTTTTTTTAGATTTATTCCTTCCTGCTTGAAACCGTCACCTCCTTTCCATCTGGTAGCCTACAGCTCTCCCCATCTTCAAAGCCCCACTGAAATCACATCTCCTTCAGGCAGCTTTCTCCAGTTACCCTCTCATCCCTTCATTCACTTCTCCCTGTGTTGTGCGTCATTTCTGTACTTGGGTCCCTACCCCTTAAGCCCATAAGTACTTATGTCTCCCCAACACCCACAGACCTTATGCCCACATTCTTATTCTCTGTAGTTTCCTCTATCCGTAATTTATTTTCGTGCTCGTGTCCTCCGGTAGACTGTGTGCTCCTTGAGGCCAGGGAGCGTGCTTCCTAGAAGCAGCCTTGTGTAATGGATAGAGCACGGGCCTGGGAGTCAGAAGGTAATGGGTTCTAATCTTGGCTCTGCCTCTTGTCTGCTGTGTGACCTTGGGCAAGTCACTTCACTACTCTGAGCCTCAGTTCTCTCATCTGGAAAATGGAGATTGAGACTGTGAGCCTGATGTGGGAAAGACCTGTGTCCAACCCGATTTTCTTGTAATAATAATAATGTTGGTATTTGTTAAGCGCTGACTATGTGCCGAGCACTGTTCTAAGCGCTGGGGTAGACACAGGGGAATAAGGTTGTCCCACGTGGGGTTCACAGTCTGCATCCCCATTTTACAGATGAGGTAACTGAGGCACCGAGAAGTGAAGTGACTTGCCCAAAGTCACACAGCTGATAAGTGACCGAGCCGGGATTCGAACCCATGACCTCTGACTCCAAAGCCCGTGCTCTTTCCACGGAGCCACGCTGCTCCACTATTATCACCAAATACTATAATTACCAAATAATAATAATTATGGTATTTGTTAAGCAATTACTATATGCTAAGCACTGTTCTCAGCGCTGGGGTAGATACAGAAGAATCAGCTCATCCACGGGGGGCTCACACTTTTTCCCCATTTTTACAGATGACGTCACTGAGGCACAGAGAAGTTAAGCGACTCGCCCAAAACCACACGGCCGGCGAGTGGCGGAGGTAGGATCGGAAGCCACGTCCTCTGACGCCCAAGCCCGTGCTCTTTCCGACTAACCCACGCTGCTTCTCTTTATCCACCTAACTGCTTAGTAAAGTACTTGGCAAACACTGAGCCCTAAAAAATACCACAGTTATTATTAATTCTATTGTTTTCTTTCAAACACTTAATATAGTGCTCTGCAAAAAGTAAGGACTCAGTAAATACCCCTGATTGTGTTGGATTCTGCGTGCACTTTCCCCAATCAGTCAATCAGTGGGTGAGTGCAAGCTATGTGCGGAACACTGTGATCAGCACTTGGTAGAGTCCAGTAAAGCAGAGTTGACAGAAGTGTTCCTTGCCCTCAATATGCTTACAGTCTTTGGGAACAGAAGTGAAGATCTAGTCGCTGGTGACAAAGAAAATGTCAGGAGTATCCAGATCATTCTGATATTCTACCGTGGGAATTGTAGACTTTCTCTAAGTAATTAACATTATTCCCCTTTATTGATATATGGAAAAAGAAGTGGAGCCTAGAGAAGTAGGCCTAGTGGAAAGAGCACCACACTGGAAGTTAGGAACCTGGATTCTAATCCCAGCTGTGTATTTTTTTCTGCTATGTAACCTTGGGCAACTCAATTTCCCTGGGTCTAATAATAATAATAATGTTGGTATTTGTTAAGCGCTTACTCTGTGCAGAGCACTGTTGTAAGCGTTGGGGTAGACACAGGGGAATCAGGTTGTCCCGCGTAGGGCTCACGGTCTTAATCCCCATTTTACAGATGAGGTCACTGAGGCCCAGAGAAGTGAAGTGACTTGCCCACAGTCACACAGCTGACAAGTGGCAGAGCTGGGATTCGAACCCATGACCTCTGACTCCAAAGCCCGTGCTCTTTCCACTGCGCCACGCTGCTTCTCAGTTTCCCCATTTTTAATACCTGTTCTCCCTCCTACTTAAGCGGTGAGTCCCATGAGGGACAGGAGCTGGGACTGACCTGATTATCTTGTGTTTATACAGTGCTAAGGACACAGTAAGTCTTAACAGATGCCATTATTATTGTTTACTATTATTATTGTTATGCTTGAAGAGTCTCTGAATTTAAAATGACATGGTTTCACTAGGTTGTATTCATATGTCTTTAAATCAAGTTTCTTATTCAAAAGAGTGCTCTGAGAGCTTGAATTAGAATCAGAAATTTTCCTTTCTCTCTAAGGGTAGTCGAGTAATATGATCTTTCTCACCTGTGAACGTCTCTCTCTAGATGAAAGGATGATGGTAGGTTGGAAAAGATCATCTCACTTCTCTCCACAGTTTCCAAGTTGACCTCTAAGAGGAAATCATTATATTTTGACAATGGTCTAAAAATACTTTACCTCCACAGAAGAGCCAAGTAGAGGAAATGTACTTATATACATACCTTTATATCCCGCTGCTTCCCCTAGCTGTAATTTATTCTAATGCCTGATTCCCCCACTAGTTTTTAGTTTTCTGAGGGCAGAGATCGTGTCTACCAACTCTGTTGTATTGTCTACTCCCATGTGTTGCAAACGGTGCTCTGAACACAGTCTTTCAGGTATTTGTTGAAATGGACTTGGATTGCAATCAGAGAGTTGGTTTATTTTAGATTTGGTGGGGGCGGTTAAATGGTGGGAAGGAGTACACAGGAACTCCATGGAATATTCATGCTTGATACTTTTATTAGAATCAGGTCCGGCACTTTTCCAGGTCTAGGTGTTCAGTGGGCTGGAGACAGAGATTGGTTGTCAGTTAATTGTGACGATGAATCTACTTTATTGCATGTGGTCAACACCGAGTGACATTCTAAGATCTTGGGACAGTACAAGAGAAGCCAAATCTGTGGCTCCGTACCTCAGAGGGATTCCCAAACTCCCTAGAGCCTAGAAGGATGGGCCCTAGTGCAATGATTGCAACCTTATTATAATGGTGGTATTTGCTCAGCGCTTAATACGCGTCCAGGTACCAAGCACTGGGGTAGATAGAATATCATCAGGTTGGACACAGACCCTGTCCCACCTGGGACTCACATTCTTAATCCCCATTTTACAGATGAGGGAACTGAGGCCCAGAGAAATGAAGTGACTTGCCCCAGGTCAGACAACAGAGAAACTGCAGAGCTGGGATTAGAGCCCAGACCCGAGTTCTTTACACTAGGCAAAAATGCTTCCGTGAGGAAGGTTGTAAAGGCAAGCAGGGGACAGTGAAATTGTCTGTGGACTCAGAGCTTGGGTTCTTAATTGGGACTCCTGGGTTGAATTTTGGTCTCCGAAGGAGTCGGCATTAAAAGCGTAAATGTACTGAGCCTTCCTCAAGAGGACCCTCACAAATAATAGCTTTTCTAGGTTAGAAATGGTCAATCCATTTCAAGAATCTCCCCAAGGTAACGTTCCTCCGCGGGGACGTGAAGAATATCGAGAGGAGGTCGTGAACGGAAGCAGCGACAGGACGTGCAGGGTTCTGGGAAAATCCGCGTGGACCAGGCCAGTTACATTTTTGGAAGTTGAGTCCCGAGCTGCGATTCTAGCCAGTTAGGACCCACTACTTCTCCTGGGTCAGGGACTTTGTCTAGGAAGCTTTGGTTGAAACCCAGTGCAGGATGAAAGACAAGAACTTCTCCTATCCCTCCTTAATTACTGTCAGCCTCCTTGCTGACCTCCCTGAGCTCCTGTCTTTCCCCACTTCAGTCCATGCTTCACTCTGCTGCCTGGATTGTTTTTCTAGAAAAAAGTAGTTCAGGCCATGTTTCCCCACCCCTCCAGAACCTCCAGTGGTTTCCCATCTACCGTCACATCTAACGGAAACTCCTTTCCTTCTGCTTTAATAATAATGTTGGTATCAGTTAAGCGCTTACTATGCGCAGAGCGCTGTTCTAAGCGCTAGGGTAAGTACAGGGTAATCGGGTTGTCCCACGTGAGGCTCACAGTTAATCCCCATTTTACAGATGAGGTAACTGAGGCACAGAGAAGTGGAGTGACTTGCCCACTTGGGAGTCAGAGGTCGTGGGTTCGAATCCCGGTTCTGCCACGGGTCAGCTGAATGACTGTGGGCAAGTCACTTCACTTCTCTGTGCCTCAGTTACCTCATCTGGAAAATGGAGATTAAGACTGTGAGCCTCACGTGGGACAACCTGATGACTCTGTATCTACCCAGCGCTTAGAACAGTGCTCTGCACATAGTAAGTGCTTAACAAATACCAACACTATTATTATCGATGTTTCTGGGCCTCAGTTTTCTCATCTCTTAAATGGGGACTGAATACCTGTTCTCCCTCCCCTTTAGACTTGAAGTTCCATGTGGGAAAGAGACAGTGGGCAGCCTAACTTGTTTCTATCCCAGTTGTTAGTGCAGTGCTTGGCATATAGTACCTACTTAACAAATGCCACAATAATTATTGTTGTTGTCGTCACTCCACTGGGTGATTTTGAACGAGTCATTTCACATCTCTTGGCCTTAGTGTTCACATTTATAAAACGGGCATTTGACCGCTACTGACTCTCCTTCCTAGCCTGAGACAGAGGCAGTTTTCGACCTGATTTCCCTGTGTTGACCCCAGCCCTCAGTTCAGGGCTTTGCACGTAGTAACTGGGATGATGATGATAATTACAGTAATAAGAGCAGTACTCATTAGGTGCCAAACCCTGGGGTAGTTAGAAGATGATCGCGGGAGACTCATGGAGCTCACTGTCTAAGGATGAGGGAGAAGAGATATTGAATCCCCGTTTTACCGATGAAGGAAAGGAGGCCCAGGGAACTGAAATGACTTGGCCGGGGTCACTCAGCAGAGCCAGGATTAGAACCTAGGACTTGTGACTACAAGACCAGTCATCTTTCCAGGAGGCCATGCTGCTCATTGCCTATAATCATGATATTTATTTGGCACTCCCTCCATAGTTTACCCTCTTGAAGCCTCAACCCCCAGCCCAGCGGGGTCATACACCGCCCATGCTAGGATGGTTGGTGTGGAGAGAAACCCGGGCCTGGGAACCTGAGGAACCTGCATTGTAAAGCTGGCTCTGCCACTTATCTGCTGTGTGACCTTGGCCAAGTTGTTTCACCTCTCTGGACCTCCATTCCCTCATCTGTAAAATGGAAATTACGACCGTGAGCCCACTTCGGGACATGGATCGTGTTCTACCCGATGAGCCTGTGTCTACCCCAGCGTTTGGTACAGTGCCTGAAACATAATAAGTGCTAAACAAATACCGTAAAAAATGAGAAGGGTTGAGCTTATCTGTATGTCCCATTCTGAGGTGCGGAGGGCAGCGGAGGGGTGTTGCATAAAGAATCGTGGAGCGGGAAAGCTGACGGGCCCGAGTCTGCTGAGGAACGAGACCAAGGTCAGGATAGAAAAGTGGGAAAAAAAAGATAAAACAAGAAAACTCCAGTTAGGAGGGAAGAAAAAAATCCAAACCATGGTGTCTTTCCTTATGTCATTTGCATACGATGAAAAGCTCCAAGACGCTTATGATTTAACATTTTCGCAGCCTTGATTCCGTTAATGATATTTTAAAATTTATGAGGCGTCTTTGCAGCGTGCCTCACAGACATGCAGAGTCGTCGTTGATTTACAGATGTTGAAATGGGGGCAGAGAGACTCGATTGGAGCCGATGATTATGGACCCGCGGTGAACTCAGAACCAAGCCGAGAATCTGGTAGAGCTTTCTTGACATCTTGACCTTGTTTGTCTCGGGTTTAGAATTTCTATAATTAGCAAGTTGCAGTTTGTCTCCCTCTGCCTCCTTCCTTCTCCTCTTCCTCTTCCTCCTCCACGTGTTTTCTCTTCCTCCTCCTCTTCCCTCTGTCCCTCTTCCTCCCGCCCCCGTTCATCCCCTCTGGTCTGCTCCTTTCAGACTCTTTCTCCTCCTCCTCTCTCTGTCCTCTCCTATCACTCTCCTCCCTCCTTGGAAGGAGCGTGGGTTTGGGAGTCAGGGGACTGGGTTTCAATCCTGACTCTGCCACTTGCCTGCTGTGTGACCTTGAACAAGTCACTATATTCTTCTGGGCCTCAGTTTCCTCCTCCCCCTTCTCCTTATCGTCATTCATCATAATAACGATCAACCCGGCTCCTCACTTGCTGCTGCGGTTCACATTCTGTGGCTAGGGAAGCTATGGTTAGTTGCTTTTTTTTTTTTCTCGTTTTCTAGCTTCCATGGTTTTTACATCTCTAAGGGCTCATTGAACAAGACACCAAATTTTTCCCAGTAGCTCTATGGTGGCTTTGCGGGGCTAGCAGAAAGGACAGTTTGGGCTTTTTCCCTCGAGGCCTGTGCCCTGACTATCCCTCTTCACTTCCTAACCGTAGGCAAGTCTTTAGCTGGATAACTTACCCATTAGACAGCGGGAAACATATGTTCCAAATCACACTTCACTGTCCTGGAAACGTTTGAACGCTGACAGCAGATACTAATGCATCTACAAATGTGAGCGTGTGCCTCCTCAAATCTCCCAGGACACTAATTACCAGGATTTCTCTCTATTTCGGAGATAAACAGACAGTGAATTATCTGTGGATTTCAACCATCTGTGAATTGTGTGGTTAATAATCTCCTGAATGTCGGTACCGAGGTCGCCGTCGATCCTGTTCTCGGCATTTCAGGATGACGTGTCGGTGACGTGTTAGCTGCTCCGGGACTCGCAGGAGGAAAAATGGTATTTTGTGGCTGGTTTCTGGGCTGAACAGAGTGGCCTAGTGGGAAGAGCACAGGCTGGGAGTTAGAGGACTGGAGTTCTAATCCCTGCTCTGCCCACTTGCCCGCTGTGTGAACTTGACCCTCTTCTGCTCATCTGCAAAATGAAAATTCAATACTTCTTGTTTCTCCTACTTAGACGCTGAACCCCATGTGGGACAGGGACTATGTCCCATCTGATTAAAATGTATGTATCCCAGCGTGTAGCATAGTATGTGCTTAAAAAATACCACCCTGGTTATTTTTATCATTATGTCTCGAGGACGATGAACCTGAGGGTGACATCTGACCTTGTCCATATTAGGTGTCTGGCACATTGGCCCCTTGCTCACTTATTCCCCCATCTGTCTGACTGCCATCATTGTCTCTGAGGTTTCTACTCTTAAAAAAAAAAAAAATGTCATTCCCGTTCTCCTTATCGATTGCCATATGGGACAGTCTCCCCTCTCTCTGCGATCTCCCCGCTTTCCACGGCTCTGACGTGCTGTTATTGCATTGTGGTATTTACTCAGTATGTGACAAGCTCTGTTCTAAGCACCCTTGCAAGAGCCAAGATAATCTGGTCAGACACAATCCCTTTCCCACAGGGGGCTCTTTGTCAAAGTACGATGGAGAACAGGGATTGAATCCCCATCTTACAGTGGAGGAAAGTGGGGCCCAGAGAAGTGAAGTGACTTGGCCAAGGATAAGTAACAGAGCCAGGTTCAGAAGCCAGGCCTTCTGACTCATAAGCCTGGGCTCTCTCCACTGGGTCACACTGCTTCATTATATTTGGAGAACATTTTGTTTGTTGTAAGTCTCCCCGTGACATCCGCCCATACCACCTTAGTGGGTCAATTGTCTGAGTTTTCCTGCCCGCATACACTGTGAGGCCCGGGACCCACTAGGGATTGAGTCTGATCTGATTATCCTGAGTCTGCCTTAGTGAGCTTGACAAATAGCACAGTTATTGTTGTTGTTAATTATTATTAACAATTCAGTGCTCCTTTCCCCCACCCAGAAAGAGTAGACTCGGGTTGTAATCCCGGCTTGTCTGTTGTGTGACCTTGGGCAAATCACTTCTCTATGCTTCAGGTACCTCGTCTGTAAAGTGGGGATGGAGAGTGTGAGGGCCGTACGGGACAGGGACTGTATCCAACCCGATTAGCTAGTATTTGCCCCAGTGCCTAGTACAGTACCTGAGATATATTAATCGCTTAACAAATGTAATTAAAAAAGAAAGTTGGCTGTCCTAGTAAGGTCTTACTGTTACTGCTTGGGGACCTGTTTGCTCATCTGTAAAATGGGAATGAGATACCTGTTCTCCCTTCTTCACATTGTAGGACGCGGTTATAATTAATTTTTATTTTGCTTGCTTAAAACTTTTTTAAGAAAATATATTTTAACATCGCTCTCCCCAACAAGATTGTAATTGTCTTGTGGCCAAGGAACCTGTCTAATAATAATAATGTTGGTATTTGTTAAGTGCTTACTTAACATTTTACAGATGAGGTAACTGAGGCACAGAGAAGTGAAGTGACTTGCCCACAGTCACACAGCTGCCAAGTGGCAGAGCCAAGATTCAAACTCATGACCTCTGACTCCGAAGCCCAGGCTCTTTCCACTGAGCCAAGCTGCTTCCCCAGTGTCTACCATTCTATTGTACTCTAATGATGATAATAATGGTATTAAGTGCTTACTATGTGCCAGGCACTATACTAAGTGTTGGGATAGATAGACGATAATCAGATTGGACACAGTCCCTGTCCCATGTGGGGCTCTCAGTCTTAATCTCCCATTTTGCAGATGAGGCAACTGAGGCACAAGGAAGTTAAGTGATTTGCCCAAGATCACTCAGGAGACAAGTGGTGGAGCGGGAATTAGAAGCCAGGTCTCTCCGGCTCCCAGGCCGGTGCTCTATCCATTAGGCCATGCTTTTTCTTTATGAGCGCGTAATAGTATGCTTAGCACCAAGTAGCGCTCAATATCTACCTTTGATAGGTTGGTGGAAGGGGATTTGCCTTCAGGACCGGATGCGCCGTCTAGTTCAAATAATGCTTAGATTTTTTTGGTGATAGTTTTGCCTGCAAAATGGGCAGAGTGTCCCGGCAGAGAGTATACTAAATCTCACCTCCACATTTTGCTGTGGTGTAAAATGTAGAACAATGAAGGCTAGGGCCACTTGAAAAAATAGTCACTTGTAATCTCTCCTCACTCTTGAGGATGTGTGCAGTCCACCCCCGATTAAACATGTGAAGGGCACTTCCTCCGCTTGACTTCTGTGCTTTGATTTAAGCCGATACAAAGATCAGCAGTCCTGAAAAATAGGCAGGAGACACTGTCAGGGCTCAGTAGCTATGTGCTTTCCAGAACGAAGAAGTCATTCCTCTATGTGATAGTTCATATGCTGTCACTCCTGCTGAAATGTCAGTTCTCAGATAAATGTTTCTCGCTTAAAAACAGCGAGAAATCAGGCACAGATTCCACCATGGCTCTCTGAGAGGATATTTTGAGAGTTCATTTGCATTTCTCCTCGCTGGGTTTTGGGAAGACTAAGAGATCCTCATTGTCGTGTAAATCTTGAAGTCTCTAAAAGGTGTCATTAAAATATCAGAGCGTAGACCGGCCTGTTCAAAGATTGTTTTGTGAATAAAAAACGAGTCTTGTGTCTTACATGGCTGTGACTTCTGCAAATCTGTTTGCAAGGTAGTGCCTTGAAGACTTGTTGGTTCCTTAAGGAGACTGTTCTAAGCCCTCCGGGTGGGTATGGGAAAATCGCTAATTGTGATATTTAAGTACTTACTGTATGCGAAGGACTTTACTAACTGGGCCAGATGCAATCCCTGTCCCACATGGGGCTCCCAATCTGAGGAGGAAGAAAGAAGAAAAGGAACATAGCTTCTGCTGATCGTTGTTTCTCAGTTTGTTTTTCCCTAAGCAGGGGAGGGAGAAGACTGGGGAGACAAAGATAAGGATGAGGAAGAAGAGAACAGGGAACAAGCCCCTCGAGCTGCTATAGATTCTTACTGACAAATTCTCACACTGCTTTTTCCAGGGCCCAAAACCTGAGACCAAAATATTCCAATGAAAGGTTGAGGAACTGCCTCATGGCGCCCTGGGGGAATTCTGTTAAAATGAGGTGAGGGATGAACAAAATGACCATCTCCTTTCCTTCATACCCCTCTAATTTTACTTTCCTGCCATCTCCATGCTGGGAGAAAAGTCAAGTAAGGATTTCTAACCAGGGAATTGTTCTGGATTTTTCTGCAAATTCTATGCAGTTTAAGAAAGCTTAGACAATATCAAGTCATCAATCAGTGGTATTTACTGACCACCTACTGGATACAGAGCAAGCTCACTGTCAGCAGGGAATGTGTCTGTTGATAGTTACATTGTACTCTCCCAAGCGCTTAGTACAGTACTCTGCCCACAATAAGCGCTCAGTAAATACGATTGGATTAATGAATGAATCTGATGATTTGCCAGGCTGTAAACCCGTCAATGGGCAGGGACTGTCTCTATCTGTTGCCGATTTGTACATTCCAAGCGCTTAGTACAGTGCTCTGCACATAGTAAGCGCTCAATAAATACTATTGAATGAATGTCGGCTACTCACAGGGAGTTTACAGTCTAGAGAGAGAGTTGGACATTAAGTTACAGATAGGCTAAATAGCAATCTCAGGAAGGGGACATGAGTGCCATAGGGCTGTAGGAGGGGGGGATATCCAGTGCTTAAGGAAGGATGGTTCCAATCATTCAGTGGTATTTATTGAGTACTTACTATGTGCAAGGCACATAGTACTAAGCGCTTCAGAGAATACAATCCAACAGAATTAGCAGACACGTACCTGGTCCATAACAAACTTCTACTCTAAAGGGACCGCAGGTTCCAGGGCAGTTCTCGTCACACTTGGGTGTGTTTAGCATTTTCTTCCGGAGAAGCTGCAGGATCCTGGAATTTTTTTTCTCTGCCCTCTCCTAGGTCTTCTTTTCTTTGGCAACAGGGCACAGCCTTTCTGTGGGAGGTGGAGAGTCTGAGTTGGCAACGCGGGGAGGGGGAGGAAGAACCCTGTAAATTCGTCTCTCATATAGTCATCTTGTGTCTGGTCCCATGCAGAGAAGATCAGGCAATTTGCGCTGATTCAAAGAGGCTTTTCTGCACTGTCCCGTTTCCTGGGACGGGAGGCTGGGCAAGCATCGTCGGGGAAGGGCATTATCTAGTGGTTAGGACCTGGGCCTCGAAGTCATAAAGACCTAAATTCTAATCCCAGTTCCGCCACTTGTCTGCTGCATGACCCTAGGCAAGTCACTTCTCTGTGCTTGTTACCTCATCTCTAAAGCGTGGAACACGGACTGTGTCCAACCTGATTAGCTTGTATCTATCCTAGTGCTCAGTATAGTGCCTGGCACATACTAAGTGCTTAACAAATACCATAAAATATAAGACCACATTCTTTGGCATCTCAGAGTGGACAGGAATAGCTAGCCATTGTGTGGGAGAAGGTAGTCATGGTTTTTGCCCTCAGTAGGGTGCCATGTGGGGTGAGCTGTCCTTTATCACATTCTCCCTCTGCCCCAGAAATGCTTCCCATTAAAAATGAGCTTGAACTTGTCAAGAATGCAATGTACTTTCAGGAGTCATAGGCAAAATAATGGTTTATCCATTTCTGGTATTGGGATCTGATGGAACAAAATTGTCTCAAGTGAAATTAGTAGCCATGAAAAAAGACCACTTGTTCTCACTTTTTCCAAGGGGCTGAGAGGGAACTGCCCTGTCTTTTCTTCTAAAATCTTTCTTCTTTTCCCCCATACTTTTTTTTTTTAAATCGTATTTTTTAACTGCTGACTGTGTCAAGCCCCGCTCTAAGTGCTGGGATGGATACAAGCTTATCAATCAGTGGTATTTATTGAGTGCTTACAATGAGCAGAGCACTGTAAGAAGCACTTGGGAGAGTACAATATAACAGGATTAGCAGTCAAAGTCCCTCCCCATAATGAGTTTACAATCTAGGGGATTTACCCTGTCTTTCTGGCTCCATTGGACACAGCCCCTGTCCCACCTGAGACTCACAGTTTAAGTAGGAGTGAGAAGGATATATGAGATGCAGCATGGCTTAGTGGAAAGAGCCCGGGCTTGGGAGTCAGAGGTCATGGGTTCTAATCCCGGCTCTGCCACTTAACAGGTTTGGCCAAATCACTTCACTTCTGTCCTCAGTTCCCTCATCTGTAAAAGGGGAATTAAGACTGTGAGCCCCTCATGGGACAACCTGATTACCTTGAACCTACCCCAGCCCTTAGTACAGTGCTTGACACATGGTAAACGCTTAACAGATACCATCATTATTATTATTATTTCCCCTATTTTACAGATGAGGTAACTGAGGCACAGAAAAGTGAAGTGATTTACCCAAGGTAACCCAGAAGACAAAATGGCAGAGACGGGATTATATCCCAGGTCCTCTGACTCCCAGGCCCAGATTTGTGTGAACACTGTAGACCATAAGGCTTCTCATCATAATAATGTGGGCTTGATAGACACTGGGACGTTCCCAGTAATGAATCAATTGGGTGATGTAGAAAACACAATCTTAATTCTTTGAACGTTACTTCCTGACATGATATTTCTAATCATAATAGAGAACATTTTCTGCAAGTGGAAATATTAAAACAGCCTCCTTAATCAGAAGTTCTCCTTCTTAAACTTGGCAATTGTATCCAAAGATGTTATAAGGAGAGGGAGGATTGATTTTTTTTTTTTCAACAAGAGTGCTTAATTGTTTAATTTATGGAAAGTGTTTCTCCAAGATGCCCTCCTGGTTCTTGGAAAAATATCAGAACAAGTTATTTAAAAATGACAAAAACCACAGTATTACTTGGATATCGATTGTACAGATGCTGTATAATTATACAGATGCCGTATAAGCCATGGTGTTGAACCTCGGGAAAGAGTCTGACGTTGGGAATCAGCATGGCACAGTGGAAAGAGCATGGGCCTGGGATTACTTGTCTGCTGTGTGACCTCGGGCAAGTCACTTCACTTCTCTGGTCCTCAGTTCCCTCATCTACAAAACGGGGACTCAAATGCCTGTCCTCCCTCTTCCTTAGATTGGCAGCTCCATGTGAGAACAGATGATGTATCTTCCCTAGTGTTCACTACAACGCTTGGCACGTAAGAAGCATTTAAAAATAATCAACAATCATGATAATGGTATTTGTTTTCATTACCATCATCGGACCACCTGGGTTCTCATCCTAGGTTTGCGCGCTGGAGCAGCGCCTTCAGCGGAAAAGGGTTCTGAGGAAAGACCTCTGGGTAACATCCTTACATTGGTCTGTCTCCCCCTCCAGACTGGGAGCTCATCGTGGGCAGGGAATGTCTGTTTTTTGCTGTACTGTACTCTCCCAAGCGCTTTGTACAGTGTTCTGCACACAATAAGCGCTCAATAAATATGATTAAGTGAATGAAATAGCCTAATGTTGGGGGGACGGGTGGCGTGCCTAGAGTGGCTCCCCCAGGGACCATCGCAGCAACCACATCTGCTGATCAAAGTCGCCTTGGCCTTGGGTCCACATTTGCACTTTATCAAGGAGAAGCCAGGAAATGTAAACACCTTGTGGGCAGGGTGAGGGTCTTGGGTGACTCAACAGAGGCCGAGTACTTTCCACTGTACCAAAGTCTCTGACCAGTCGAGGTTCGTGGGTCGTTTATGATGGGAGATTTCATCACCCATTATTCCCACAGGTTCAGCTCCTCCAAACCCATACTGTACTCTCTCAAATGCTTAGTAATAACTGTGGTATTTTTAAGAGCCTGCAGTGTGCCAAACACTGTACTAAGTGCTGACTCCCGGATCTCAGCCGGGATGCGGCCTTGTCCAAGACTGTTTTACTGCGTTGTTAAAATGTTTTTTTCTCTCTCCTGGATTCTGGTGTCCCAGTTTCAGCAACTGCACCAAAGGGTCTGACCAGTAGCAGTGTACTTTCCAAGCGCTTAATACGGTGCTCTGCACACAGTAAGCACTCGATAAATACTACTGAATGAGCTTATTCCTTCTGACCATAGAATCAAATTCATTCATTTGAACTGAGCTCTGACTGTGTGCAGAGCACTGTATTAAGCGCTTCAAGTGAATCAAATTGCCAAGAGACACCTTCTTTTTGCAAATTCAGTGCATCATTTGGATCTTTGAATTGCATAGGTATTGAGGGCTGATGAAATGATAGCCATCTGATTGCATTCTGTGGTCCACTTAGAAGCCGCGAAGTAACATTTTCTGACTTGATTGTGTGTCGTTCCATATACCCCCGGTAAAAGAAAGACTGAGAATACCCTGTTTAATTGGGTGTAATAGGACTTTGTAATGTATTGAAGAAATCCATCACATGGAGCTTGAGTTGAAAAGCATTTTTTTTTTTTAATTTTAAAAAAGGAAGTAGAGGGAAATGGTCAAGTGCATCTTCTTTAAAGTGTTGATTCTCAAAAATGTTGCTACTGACAGTAATTGAGGGGTGTCTGTGTGTGAGAGAGGGGTGTGTGTGTGTGTGGGTGAGTGAAATAGTGAGAGAGAAGACTTCTCTGAACCTCAGTTTCCTCATCTGTAAAATAGGGAGAAGATCCCTGTGCTCAGTCTCTCTCAGATCTTGAGTCTTTTGTGGGACAGGGACTATGTTCAACCTGATTATCTTGTAACTTATGAATCCAATCACAAAATTGCTCAGATTGTACCTCCCTTGCCCCTGTAGAGTCATCTGAATATTATGGGAGGATCCTGACTTTGAGTGATAGGGTGAAAAGTCTCACCCAATCTTTCAATCAGTGTTACTTCTTGAGCACTTATTGTGCTTGAGTATTTGTGATGGTGTAATATAATAGAGTTGGTCGAAAAGCATTTGGAAGTTGACAAAGTTTTGTAGCTTGATTTGGTTTTGGTTATTGTTCAAGTCCTGTCTCCCGGTCCAGGGATCCAGTTGGAAGGAATTTTTTTTTTTTTGATTGTGTTTTTTAAATTGTCTCAAACATTGTTCTAAGTGCTGGGACAGATAGAAACCAAGCAGGCTAGACACAGTCCCTGTCGCACATGGGGCACATGACTTCCCCCATGGGCCTCATTCGGGACAGGGTCTAAATAGAAGGGAGAGCAGGTATTGAATCCCTAGTTTACAGTTGTGGAAGCTGAAGCACAGAGAGGTGCTTTCCCAAGGTCACACAGCAGGCACATGGTGGACCTGGAATTAGAATTTAGGTCCTCTGACTCCCAGGTACATGTTCTTTCCACTGGGTCATACTGCTATTGATTCCACTTGTCACCTGTGTAACTCTGGGCAAGTCACTTCACTTCTCTGGACCTCAGTTCCTTCATCTGTAAAACGGGGATTCAGACCGTGAGCCTCATGTGGGACAACCTGATTACCCTGTATCTACCCCACCACTTAGAACAGTGCTCTGCACATAGCGCTTAACAAATACCAACATTATTATTATTCCATCGTGGTTACACATGTCTCTCTAACCAAACACAATTCCTATTCTCAGACTGGTAGCCCCATGGGGGACAGGGACTGGGTCCAACCTGATTTATCTTTTATCTACCCCAGTGCTTGTCTCATAGAAAGCACTTACTAAAGAGTACCATCCTGTATGATGATGATTTGCTAGTTGAATTCCCCCTGTTTATCTCCCAGGTATTAACAATGAGGCTCCCTTTTCAGCTGGGATGGGAATCAACTTCCTGGAATCCTTTAGGAGGGCCTGGATTCTCCTCAGAGGACAAAACTGTGGAGGTCACAGGAGAGAATGAGCAGAGCTGAGGGTCATGGGTCACCCCTCTGAATTGGTGGAGTGGTGGTGATGGTGTGAACCTAGCCCTCTCTAGATGGGGAAGCAGCGTGGCTCAGTGGAAAGAGGTCATGGGTTCGACTCCCGGCTCTGCCACTTGTCAGCTGTGTGACTGTGGGCAAGTCACTTAATCCCCATTTTACAGATGAGGTAACTGAGGCCCAGAGAAGTTAACTGTGAGCCTCACGTGGGACAACCTGATTACCCTGTATCTATCCCAGCGCTTAGAACAGTGCCCTGCACGTAGTAAGCGCTTAATACCGACGTTATTATTATGGAATGTCCAGGCCTAAAGTGCTCCCAAAGAAACACTGTATTCCCTGCCCCTAGGGAGCATCCATTTGGGTGTGGAGTTGGTTCTTCTGGATGCACGAGGTGGTGGAGGCCTCTAAAGATGACGTCCTTTCCCAACTAACCAAATGTCTGGTAGTGTGTATTGGATCAACTCTTCTTACCCTAAAGGCAGGGGTGTAATGGTCGCTCTTGCTTTGGGTCATCCGAATGGTGCTACTGATTTTTTTTTTTTTGGTTGGTTTTTTTAGCTATTCAAGTGTTAACGTATGTGCCAGGCACTGTACTAAGCATAGGGGTACATACGAAGCAACCCGGTTGGACACAGGCTATGTTCCACATGAGGCTCACAGCCTTCATCCCCACTTTCAGATGAGGTCACTAAGGCCCAGAGAAGTGAAGTGACTTGCCTCAGGTCCCACAGCAGACAAGCGGCAGAGTGGAGATTAGAACCCAGGACCTTTTAACTACCAGGAGAAGCAGCGTGTCTCAGTGGAAAGAGCCTGGGCTTCGGAGTCAGAGGTCATGAGTTCGACTCCCGGCTCTGCCACTTGTCAGCTGTGTGACTGTGGGCGAGTCACTTCACTTCTCTGTGCCTCAGTTCCTCATCTGTAAAATGGGGATTAAAAGTGTGTGAGCCCCACGTGGGACAATCTGATTACCCTGTATCTCCCCCAGCGCTTAGAACAGTGCTCGGCACCTAGTAAGCGCTTAACAAATACCAGCGTTATTATTATTATTACCAGATGGGTGCTCTTATCCATTAGAGCATGCTGCTTCTCTGTTGGAATGTTGATTGATTAGTTGCCTTTACCTGCGCATGTGATGTTTGGAAATCTGAGTCAGATAATGGTATTTACTGAGTGCTTACTGTGTGCAGAGCACTGTACTAAGCCCTTAGGAGAATACAATATAAGAATGAACAGACAGATTCCCAGACCACAGGAGGCCACAGCACTATGGACACATCTTGTTCTTGAGCACGTGCTGATGTTCTTGTAAAATATCACCTGAGGGAAAGGTCACCTTGTGTGACCTTGAGCGAGACACTCCACTTCTCTGGGCCTCAGTTACCTCACCTGTAAAATGAGGATTAATACTGTGAGCCCCATGTGCGACGGGGACCGTGTCCAACCTCATTAACTTGTATCTACCCCAGTCCTTAGAACAGTGCCTGGCACCTAGTAAGAGCTCATCATGCACATGAGCCGCATGGCAGATAATGAGGCACGTTGAGGTTGGGCAGATCCAGCAGCCGTGAGGTCATTCCCTAACTGCCTTCTCCTTGTAGCTGCCAAAAGCCATGTTGAAAAAGTGCACTGTGGCAGGCCTGAGTGTGCTGCTGGAGTGTGGGTGGGTTGTATTGTGTTATTAGAGAATTTGTCAGACCACTGAAAATAAAGCCCTGCTGTCTCTGCTCCTTGATGGTATGATAAGATTTTATGAGAAAGTCCACGACCTATTTCCCGGCCTGCTCCCAACAGTCAATCCGGAGACTGTGGCCTAAAAGCATGTGGGATCAAGTGTTTATAGAACTTAACAGACAGGAAAATCACAGATTGGGGCAACTGATCGGCGTGGGATGTTACACGTGCTCGACGTGCTCCGTGGTCGGGTGGTGTTGGCTCAGTGTCGAGGTCTCTGCAACCTCCCTTGTCTTTGAAGTCTTTGTCCCTGTTGTCTCCCTCGTGCCCTGAAGTTTCTTTCAGTTCCGGGGGAGGAAACTCAATCTCCGGTGGTGTCGCTGCCAATCCCCAGGGGCTCCATTGGTCCCTGGGGTCTTTCAGTCCTTGAAGCCTCACAGTAGTTTGTGGCTTCCCCAGGGCCCTCCCGGTCAGTAGGATCTCTTTGTCCCTAGAATTTCTCGCTCCCGGGGTCGGTCTCTGTCACAGGGTCTCCAGGTCGACGGAGTCTCTCGGCCCACAGAGTCTCTCGGGTTTTGGAGTCCCTCATTGTGTCTCCCAACCACGTCTTGTCACCACGTCTCCGCAGCGAAGTGGGGAGTGATAGTGATTTACAGTAAGTTGTAAATTTGACAGTGAGTCACCGTGACCCGAAAGGTCAGTAGGAATGGTGGCTAAGAGCACTTAGAGAAACGAAACGTTTCTCCACGGAGAACATTCATCCTAGAATAATGCTCACTGAAATCCTCTGCACCGCAGCGAAATGCAGGGGAAGCATCCACCGTGCCCCGTCTATTTTTCTGCTCTAATTCAGAGGAGCGGCATGGCGTAGTGGATTCATTCATTCATCGAGTCCATCTTATTTATTAAGCGCTTACTGTGTGCAGAGCACTGTACTAAGCACTTGGGAAAGTGCCATACAGCAATAAATAGTGACATTCCCTACCCACAACGAGCTTACAGTCTAGAGGGGGGAGGCAGACCTCAATACAAATAAATAAAATTGCAGATATATACATAGGTGCAGTGGGTCTGCTGGGGGTGGGGAGAGCAAAGGGAGCAAGTCAGGGTGACGCAGAAGGGAATGGGAGGTGAGGAAAAGTGGGGCTTAGTGTGGGAAGACTTCTTGGAAGAGATGTCCTTTCATTAAGGCTTTGAAGTGCGGAAGAGTAATCGTGTGTCGGGTTTGAGGGGGAGAAGATGAGAAGCAGATGTGTGCCAGAGGTCGGCGGCAAGACAGGCGAGATGGGGACACAGTGAGTAGTTTAGCACCGGAGGAGCGGGGTGTGCGGGCTGGGTGGTAGAAGGAGAGAAACAAAGTGAGGTAGGAGGGAACACGGTGATAGAGTGCTGTCAATAATAATGTTGCTATTGGTTAAGCGCTTACTATGTGCAGAGCACTCTTCTAAGCGCTGGGGGAGATACAGGGTAATCAGGCTGTCCCACGTGAGGCTCACATTTAATCCCCATTTTACAGATGAGGTAACTGAGGCACAGAGAAGTGAAGTGACTTGCCCACAGTCACATAGCTGACCAGTGGCAGAGCAGGGATTCAAACCCATGACCTCTGACTCTCAAGCCCGGCCTCTTTCCACTGAGCCACGCTGCTTCTCGTAGCCAAAGGTGAGGTTTTGTTGCTTGATCAGGAGGAGGTGGATGGGCAATCACTGTAAAATTTTGAGGCTGGAAGTGACATGTCTTGAACCTTTTTGTAGAAAGATGATCCGGGGAGCGGAGCGAAGTATCGACTGGAGTGGGGAGAGACAGGAGGTTGGGAGGTCAGCAAGGAGGCTGATGTAGTAATAATAATTATTATGGTATTTGTTAAGCACTTACTATGTGCCAAGCAATGTTCTAAGCGCTGGGGTAGATACAAGGTAATCAGGTTGTCCCTTGGGCTCACACTTTTAATCCCCATTTTGCAGATGAGATAACTGAGGCACAGGGAAGTTTAAGTGACTTGCCCAAGGTCACATAGCGGACAAGTGGCAGAGCCAGGACTAGAATCCATGTCTTCTGACTCCAAAACTTGGGCTCTTTCCATTAAGCCACGCTGCTTCCTCAATCCTCTGCAGCAATCTAGTAATTAGTAATCTAGGTGGGTTAGGATGAATGACAGTAGAGAGAGCATGGGCTTGGCAGGCAGAAGGACCTGGGTTCTAATGCCGCCTGTGTGACCTTGGGTAAGTCACTTCTCTGAGTCCCAGTTAACTCATCTGAAAAATGAGGATTAAGACTGTGAGCCCCATGTGGGGCAGCGACTGTGCCCAACCTGTTAAACCTGGATCTACCCCAGTGCTTAGAACAGTGCCTGGCATATAGTGAGCGCTTAACAAATGCCATGAAAAAACAAAAATAAAAAACCCAAACTGGAATTAGAACCTAGGCCCCCTGATTCTCAGGCCTGTGCTATTTCCACTAAGCCATGTTAGTCTAAACATGCACTCATGTGGCTACTCTAACAATTTATTTTAATCCCAGAAGGACACATGGCATTTTTCACTGAAAGAAATGGCTGGAATACTAAGAAATCACTCATTCATTAAATCATATTTATTGAGCGTTTATTGTATGCAGAGCACTGTACTAAGCACTTGGAAAATACAATTCAGCAGCAAGTAAGAGACAATCCCTGCCCAACAGTGGGTTCACAGTCTAGAAGAGGGGAGTCAGACATCAAAACAAGTAAACAGGCATAGCATCCATATAAATAAATAGCATCATAGATAGAAATCATTAACAAAATGAATAGAATAATGAATATGTGTATATATATACATAAGTGCTGCAGAGCGGGGAGGGGGGTAGAGCAGAGTGAGGGAGTCGGTGCAGTGGGGAGGAGGAGCAGAAGGAAAGAGGATATCTCTCCATTTGACCAGGACATCAGCCTCCTTTCTTGCCTCCCCGCTTTCAGCCTTTCTCTTCTCCAGCCCATATTGCACTCTGCTGCTTGGATATTTTTTCTAAAATAATTGGGTCTGCACACTTCTCCCAACTCGGAATAGTAAAAAATTATAATGATAATGATAACTGTGGTATTTAAGTGCTTACTCTGTGCCAAGCACTGCACTTAGTGCTGGGCTAGTTGGACGGTCATCTGGTTCCACATGTAAGGTGGGAGAACAGATATTGAATCCCCATTTTACAGATGGGGGAACTAAAGTCCAGAAGTTGTGACTTGCCCAGAGCCCTCCCTCTCCTTCATATCTAGAAGACTAGTGGTCTTCCCTATCTTTAAAGGCTTCCTAAAATCACATCACCTCCAGGAAGCCTTCCTTCACAAATCTCTCATCTCTCTACCCTATGCTCCCTCTATCCTTTGCCACTTAGACATGAGACGTCCCCCTAAGCAGTTTCCCCCAGCCCTTCTCCCCCACATCAGATACTTCCCTTTATACTATCTTCCTATCACTTGGAATTCATTTTCACGCTTCTCTCTCCCACTATATTATAAGGTCCCGGAGGTCAGGGATCATGTGTACTAACTCTATCGTATTCTCCCAAGCGCTTAGTCCAGAGTTCTGCCAACAGTAGACTGTAAGGTCCTTAGGAATGTGACATTTCTACCTACGATATTGAGCTCTCCCAAATTTCCAGCTTATAAAAATGTGCTGTGCTGGAGAAAGGGCCCTGTAAATACTATTGATTGATTAGCAGAGCTTTGCAATTCAGGAGAGCAGTGGTCTGTCATATATGGGAGGGGAGTGTGGCGGGGAGACGTGATATTCTGGCTTGGATATTCGGAGGCCTGTTCCGAGTTTCCTCTCCATCTTGCTTGAGTCTTTTCTGGTTCTTCCATATCATGACATGCTCAGTTCTCTGCCCCTTCAGGCTGTCTCCTCTTTCCCAACGCCTAGTAGCTATTTTTTAAACTTTTATTTCTTGCCATTTATCTATCTAGCTGTGTTGTCTCTGCCCCTCTTGCAGTTCCTCCTTCTGCAAGGAATGAGTTTTAACCAGACAGTTAACATGACATTCAGATCAATTACCTTTCGCGGCTGACTGCTTTCTCCCACGTCTCAGATATACATATTTTTCCAGTGTTGAGCACGGCCATTTTTTTAAATTGACACTCTATTTTGTGACGTTTTCTTCAAATTTCATTCCTTTTCTCTCTCGGTTGAATTTAAAAACTGGTTTATATAGCCTAATTTTTATAGAGGAGGCAGCGTAGTCTCGTGGAAATGCCACTTGGCTGGGATTTATTTGGGAGGAACCCTAGCGGAAATGGAGTCCAGGAGACCTGGATCCTAGTTCCAGCCCTGCTCCTAAGCTGCTGTGTGACCTTGGACAAGTTGCTTGACATCTCTGCATCAGGTTTTCCTCGTTTGTCGAATATCTGCCCTCTCCCACTAACTCATGTACAAATCCCTTTTCTTCCAACCTCCAACTTGTAATTTGTTTAGTGTCTTTCTTGACATTAAGCCTCAGGCTCTTGGAAATCAGGCCCCCTATCTAATATCACCAAAATGATAATGAGAATTGTAGTATTTGTTAAACACTTACTGTGTGCCAGACACCATACTACGCACTGGGGTAAATACAAGCAGAGAGGTTGGACACAGTCACTGTCCCATGTCAGGCTTACAATCTTCATCACCATTTTATAGATGAAGTAACTGAGGCACAGAGAAGTTAAGTGATTTGCCCAAGGTCACAAAGCAGAAAAGAGGCAGAGAGGGGATTAGAACCCAGGTCCTACCGACTCCCAGGCCTCAGATATCAAATAGGCCATTGTTCTCCTCCAAGCATGTAGCACAGTCCTTGCTAGACAGTTGCTCAAAAAATACCATTATTGCATCGGATTATGAGCCTTGTTTAGTGTAGGTTGAATCAATGAATTAATGGTATTAACTGAGGGCTTACAATATACCGAGCATCGTGCCAGGCCTTTTAGAGAGTAAAATAGAATTGGTCATTACAATCCCTGCCCTTGAGGAGTTCATGAAAGAGTGGGGAGAGGAGACCAGGGGAGGAAACCTAAAACAAAAATAGAGGTTAGGGGAAGCAATCGAGTATAAAGAAGGTCTGAAGTGGGAGTTGGGTTGTTTTAGGGTCAGGGTCAGGCAGTCATTTGTATTTACTGAACGCTTACTCTGTGCACTGGACTAAATGCTTGGGAGAGTACAATATAACAATAGAGACAATCCCGGCCCACAAAGGTTAAAGTCTAGAAGGGGAGGCAGATATTAATGTAAATGAATTTACTGGGGGAAGTGAGAGATGAATCAGGGAATGCGTTCAGATTTCAGTAGGACTTTTAAGCTGGGGTGGCGAAGGAGTTTTAGGCAGAAGGGAGGGCATGAGAGTTACGTCAACAGCAAGACGGGTGGCATCTGGGCACGGAGAATAGGGTAATTTGAGGGATTTGCCTTTTGAAATGGCTTTTGGACGTACCTAGGCCCAGAACCCTGCCTCAGTGGGTGAGAACTCTGGCACAGTGGGGAAGAGTTGATAAAGCTTCTTTTCAGTGATTCGGACTGTGGGCAGATGGGCGCGTATGCGTCTGATAACCCTAGGAGGGGGTAATACCTGTAATAATTGTGCTACATATGCCAAGAACTATACTAAGCTCTCGGGTAGGTAAAGATAATCAGGCCGGACACATTCCCTGCTCCATTTGGGGTTCACGGTCTAAGTAGGAGGGCATAGGATTTAAGCCCCATTTTAGAGATGAGGAAACCGAGGTCCTGAGAAGTGAAGCGATTTGCCAAAGTTCACACGGCGGGCAGGTGGCAGAGCCAGAATCAGAACCTCGGTCCTTTGATACCCAGGCCCACTAGGCTCTCTCCACCGGGCCGGGGTTCCCTTTTTCCTTGTAGCGTACGTGAGGTGAAAAGGGAGGATGCAGTCGGGGAAGATGCTGCTGCGCGGATTTTTTCCCAGAATCCCATCCTCTTGAAAAGTGGCGTGATTTGCAACCTCTCCCGAGCACACCGTCTCCTGGAGGAAGCATCCGTGTGATGTCACTGACCCTCGAGTGGCTGTCGTGTTTCACTTCCAAACCTGGTTGCAAAAATCTTCCAATAACAGGCTCATCCTGTTCGAAGAATTGTCTTCTGTGGGGGGAAGCATGGGGGCGGGGAGAGGGGGCCGGCTCAAGGTGGGGGCGGTGAAGCTCAGGGGTGTCAGAGGTGAGGCTAGACAGGAACCGATCTGAGCCGAAAGGATAGAGGTGTCTCTCTCGGGCAGGCAGATCGGCTGATCTCTGGGACGTGGAGCCATGAATTTTAAAACGAGGGAGCAGGAAAACCAGTGAACCTTTAACTGACATTTTTTAAAGTTCACTAGACTTGGGAAAGATTCTGGAGGATTTGAAAGCAGCAAACACGACTCTGATTTCCGCTCCCTTCCAACTTTGGCTTCTTCTTTAACCCTTGCTGAAAATCGAGAGCAGCGGGTTGTGAGCCATGATCTCAGAAAGGAAAGGCCCGCGTTGAGGTTGCATTTAGAAAATTACATTTCAATATAAATCTCGCAGCAGAAATTCAGGCTGGAGAAGTTGTGCTTGAAGTACATTAATGAAGTTTTCAGGAACATAGATAAGAATAAATGGGTTAGTAGAAAAAAGACAGAATACTACATAAAACAGCGCAGCCTAATGGAAAAAGCATGGACCTGGGAGTGAGAGGATCTGGGTTCTAATCTCGACTCCACCGCTTACCTGCTGCATGTGACCTTGGGCAAATCACTTCACTTCTGGGGACCTCAGCTCCGTCATTTGCACATAACCGTTCTCCCTCCTACTTGGACTTTGAGCCCCATGTGGAACCTGATTATCTTGTATCTGCCCCAGCAAATACCACAAATGATATTATTCTCTGTACCTCTGTTTACTCATCTGTAAAATGGGGACTCAGTACCCCTTCTCCCTCCTATTTAGACTGCGAGCCCCATGTGGGTCAGGAACTGTCTAATCTATCTTCTTTTTAACTCAGCCCTTAAAACAGTGCTTGATAGATAAAATGTATTAAACAAATGTTGTAATTATGATTATTATAACTATAAAAGAGTACATAACTGAGGAAGAGAATCATGGGAGTAAAATCTGACAGGGAATTAGGGTTTCAAAGGACTCCACAGCAAGAAAAGAGCCAATGATAACTTGGGTCTAGAGTAGTAATTGTAGCATTTATAAAGAGTGTATTTGTTTTCTTTAGTGGTATTTAAGTGCTTACTATGTGCCAAGCACTGTTCAAAGGTAATGCAAGGTAATCCAGTTGGACACAGTCCATGTCCCACATGAGGTTCACAGTCTTAATCCCCATTTTACAGATGAGGGAACTGAGGCAGAAGGAAGTGAAGGACTTGCCCAAGGTCACGTAGATGAGTAGTAGAGCCGGGATTAGAATGCAGGTCCTTCTTACCCCAAGGGCTTCGCTCTATCTACGTGATGCGCTGTACTAGGTGCCTGTAAATACGGAACAGGAAGTGACGAATTCACTGCCCACTAGGAACTCAGACTTTATCGGGGGAGACAAGCATTCAAAAATAGCCAAAATTATTCCCTTAAATTCACCAAGCTGTTTTTGCCCCATAGTTCAGAGACAGACACTGGCTTAAGTTCCATCATGAGACGGTTGGAATAATTGTCAAACTAGACTTGGATACGGGGCTGATCCTTTAATCAATCAATGCTTTTATTGAGCGTTAACTGTATGCAGAGCACTGTAATTCATTCATTCATTCATTCAATAGTATTTATTGAGCGCTTACTATGTGCAGAGCACTGTACTAAGCGCTTGGGATGAACAAGTCGGCATCAGATAGAGACAGTCCCTGCCGTTTGACGGGCTTACGGTCTAATCGGGGGAGACGGACGGACGAGAACGATGGCAATAAACAGAGTCAAGGGGAAGAACATCTCGTAAAAACCGATGGCGACTAAATAGAATCGAGGCGATGTACAATTCATTAACAAAATAAATAGGGTAATGAAAATATATACAGTTGAGCGGACGAGTACGGTGCTGTGGGGATGGGAAGGGAGAGGTGGAGGAGCAGAGGGAAAAGGGGAAAATGAGGGTTTAGCCGCGGAGAGGTGAAGGGGGGATGGCAGAGGGAGTAGAGGGAGAAGAGGAGCTCAGTCTGGCAACGCCTCTCGGAGGAGGTGAGTTTTAAGTAGGGTTTTGAAGAGGGAGAGAGAATCAGTTTGGCGGAGGTGAGGAGGGAGGGCGTTCCGGGACCGCGGGAGGACGCGACCCGGGGGTCGACGGCGGGACGGGCGAGACCGAGGGACGGCGAGGAGGTGGGCGGCGGAGGAGCGGAGCGTGCGGGGTGGGCGGTAGAAAGAGAGAAGGGAGGAGAGGTAGGAAGGGGCGAGGTGACGGAGAGCCTCGAAGCCTAGAGTGAGGAGTTTTTGTTTGGAGCGGAGGTGGATAGGCAACCACCGGAGTTGTTTAAGAAGGGGAGTGACACGCCCAGATAGTCTCTGCGGGAAGATGAGCCGGGCGGCGGAGTGAAGAAGAGACCAGAGCGGGGCGAGAGAGGAGGAAGGGAGGTCGGAGAGAAGGCCGACACGGTAGTCTAGCCGGGATATAACGAGAGCCCGTAACAGTAAGGTAGCCGTCTGGGTGGAGAGGAAAGGGCGGATCTTGGCGTTATTGTAGAGGTGAAACCGGCAGGTCTCGGTAACGGATAGGATGTGTGGGGTGAACGAGAGAGACGAGTCAAGGATGACACGGAGATTGCGGGCCTGAGAGACGGGATAATCAGTAATATGTAATAAGTGTTGGGGAGACTGTAATAAGTCTGTAATAAGTCTGTAATAAGTTGGGGACACTGTAATAAGTGTTGGGGAGAGTGGGGGAGAGTCGGTAGAAACATTCCCTGCTCATAGGTAGCTTACGTTCTATAGGCGGAGCTGGATATAAATATAAATTACAGATATGTGCTGTGGGAATGAATATCGAGTTTTTAAATGGTGCAAATGCTAAGTGATATAAAAAGGAGAGGGAAGGGGGAGATGAGGCTTAGTCGGGGAAGGCTTCTTGGAAGAGATGTGATGGGTTTTAATAAAGCTTTGAAGGCGAGGAGAATGATGGTCTGTATGAGAGGGAGGGAGGTCCAGGCCAAAAGGGGCAGTTGGAGAGATAAATGAGAGAGAGGTTCAGTGAGCTTGTTTTTTGAGAAGTTAACTTCATATATTTCCTCCCTCCATCTCGGATGATGATTCCTTCGGATGAGATTTGCAATGACTTTTAAGGCATTTTTCTCCGCGAACATGACGATGAGGTAATTAGGCCCTAAGGTTACATCTGAGCCTGTGATAGTTCAATTAGTCCTTCGCCGAAGGTAATTTTGTAGCTCTTCACGATTTCCAACTGCAGCCTTTCCAATTTTAATATCCTCTCCCTATTTAGAAATCGTGCCTTTTTACTCTCTCTTTAGCTAAACTCATTTGCTCACAGAATCGGCTTCCAATTCTACCTTGGGAGAAAACAGAGGTGGTTTGTTTTTTTTGAGGGGTATACCCCTATATCTGGAATGAAGAGTGAATTCTCTCTACTTCATTCTGTCTATGACACACTGCAGAATTCTGCCTTGGGTTGAGCATGCATTGCTCTGGAACTGGTATGACTTGACCCCAAATCAGAATCGAGTCCTTAGTCTCAATTACATTGAGATAATTTGTCCATTTAATAAAAGCCATTTTTATTGTCCAACTTGCCTTCCAGATGTGTCACAGTGTCATCCGAGAGGCAATTAGGACACTACCGATGAAAGGGTGGCAATTAAAAATCTGTCCTCATTCAGTTTTCCTCTGATCCTGTCCCTTCTTGGTTTGCTGACAGCAGCGGTCATGAAGAATACGATCGAATTAACTAAATTTCCTCAGTCGAGGCAGGCTGGGCGGTAAAATAAATAACAAAATGCAATTTCTCTCCACTAGGTTTGTGTTCGATCAACTGAAAACTGCTGGTGAAATGCAGTGCTGAAATTTCTGAAGGATCTGACTTTCCACTCAAGTCAGGCCGATAGCGTTCGTGGCTCTGAGGTGTCTTGGGTGAAGCTCGGCTTAGCGGTTATATCGAGACGGGATTTCTCCTGTTCTGGGGGATTCCACTACTTAAGCTTATAAATAGGTGCTGTGTCAATTAAGCCCTCATTCTTTGCCAAGCACTGTGCTATATGCTGGGGCAAACCCCCTCTGTACCGTAAACTCCTTGAGAGGCAGGGAATTTGTCCATCAACTCCGTTATATCGTATTCTCCTAAGGGCTTAGTACAGTGCTCTGCACATATCATTAGAGATTTAGAGAAGCAGCGTGGCTCAGTGGAAACAGCCCGGGCTTGGGAGTCAGAGGTCGGGAGTTGGAATCCCGGCTCTGCCACTTGTCAGCTGGGTGACCGTGGGCGAGTCACTTCACTTCTCTGTGCCTCAGTTCCCTCATCTGTAAAATGGGGATGAAGACTGTGAGCCTCACGTGGGACAACCTGATTACCCTGTATCTACCCCATCGCTTAGAACAGTGCTGTGCACGTAGTAAGCGCTTAACAAATACCAGCATTATCATATCATTACTGCAGTGTTCTCCATCCATACATTCAATCGTATTTATTAAGTGCTTACTGTGTGCAGAGTACTGTACTAAGCGCTTGGGAGAGTAGACTACAACAATAAGCATATACATTCCCTACCAAAACCCAACTTACACTCTAGAGGTGAGCTTCTAGTCTAGGGTATTTATATTAATGCCTGTCTCCCCCGCTTCTAGACTGAAAGCTGGTGAGCAGGGAATGTCTGTTTAGTGTTGTATTGTACTCTTCCAAGCGTTCGGTACAGTGCCCTGCACACAGTTTAAGCACTCAAAATGATTGCATTGAATACTCTTTCAATTACTTTGTACACTGATAAATACCCCTGATTGATTGAAGATAAGCAGATTAGAAATAGTCTTTCCTCCACTCAGGGATCAGTACAATATCTGGGTCTTTTTCCTTCCTTTGGATTTGTCTTCTTTCTTTGTTAACAGAGCCTGGCAACTAGAGGATCAGTTTGAATTCTGGCTACAACTAACTTGGGAAACTAAAGGAATATCAACAGTAAAGCAGTCTGGAGAAACACAAAGAGAGAAAATGTTCTCAGATTTTTCCTTGCTTATCCTTCTGATGCCTCTAAAAACTATAGAGAAATTGACCAATCAGTCAGCGGTACTTACTGAGCGCTCACTGTGTGTAGAGAGGTATCCTAAGTACTTGAGAGAGTACATTATAACAGAAATCACCCTGGTTGAAATTTCTGCAGATGGGCTCTCCCTCCCACCACCTGCTCCTGACCAAAATCCCTGCAATGGGATTAAAACTTTATAAATAAATTCCAGATTATGAGTTAGGGGACCTTTCTGGGGAAGAAATAAGGACAAACACTCTGTGCTGATGAGATTAGCCAGGGGTTTCTGTAGAACTTTGCCCATCTCATAGAGAAAATCGAGATAAGTGGTTCCTTTGTCAGGATGACCAGGTTCAATCAACGTTAAAGTCACCTGGACTCCTCTAAATCTGTGACCCATCTGACTGAAAGCACTGCATGTTATATGCTAATCTCCCCAATCTGACACCTACTTATTCTTCCCGTTTCTGCACAATCTGTCGGACGCAGGAACAAAAGAGAATCTTTTCCACATCAGGCTTTGCGTCTTCCCGACACCGATTTTCATACGAAGTAAAAGGTGGATTGTCAGAATGGGCCTGAAATAATTTCTCAAAAGGCGACGATCGTCTTCAAAATGCAAATCCGGCTCTAAAAACGAACTTCATTGTGTAGCCGCCCCCTCGAGCACAATGAATTGCTGGCGGTTTGCGTGTTAGAATAATAAACCCGGGGATCCTCGGAATTCTTTCTATCCTGTGATATTTTATGCAGGTACGACAGACGGTCCTTTGCTATCTTCTGTAGCCTCCCTGGCTAGATTGACAGCTCCTGGGGGCCAGGGATCGTATCTCCTTCTCCTAACGATAATAATCGTGGTACTTTCTAAGTGCTTACTATGTGCGAAACACTACACTACCTCTACTGATGATAATGATCGTGGTATGTGTTAAGCACTTGCTACATGCCAGACACGGTAGTAAGTGCTCGGGTGGATCCAAGTAAATTTAGTTGGACAGGGTCCTCGTCTCACAGGACGGTCTTAATCCCCGTTTTGCAGATGGGGTAACTGAGGCCCAGAAAAGTGAAGCGACTTGCTCAAGGTCACATAGCAGTCAAGTGGTAGAGCCAGGATTAGAACCCGGGTACTCCCGTCTCCCGGGCCCTTGCTCTATCCGTTAGGCCATGCTGGGGTAGATGCAGGATTACCAGGTCCCACATGGGGCTCCAAGTCTGAGGAAGAGGAAGCACAGGTATTGAATGCCCATTTTGCGGATGAGGCAGTTGAGGCCCTGGAAAGATAAGTGACTTGACCGAGATTACACAGAAGACAAGTGGTGGGGCTGGGATTAGAACCCAGATCCTCTTACTCCCAGGCCTATGCTTTTGCCAAAAGGCCATGACGCTTCCCAACTGTACCAACTCTCCTGTACTCCTCCAAGTGATCACTGTAGTGCTCGACAAGTAAGCTTCTTGGGGGCAGGAATCATGTCTACTAACTCAATTGCTGTACTTGATAGGGTTCTCTTTCCACAGTTGACTGTAAGCTCCTTAAGGGCCAGGTAGACTGAAAGCTCCTGGGAGGAGGAATTCTGTCTACTTTTTTGGACTCTCGCACACACTCAGGACAGTGCTGTACACCCAGTAGATTGCAAACTTCTCAAAGGCAGGGATATTTTCTATCTCCTTAATTGTACTTTCCCAAGTATTAACTACGGCACTCTGCCCCCGGGGGGCTGTAAATAAGCTTCTTGAGGGCGGGGACCACGCCTGCTGTTTCCATCGTTGTTGTCTTATGCTGTCGAGTCGTGTCCGACCCGTGGCGACGCCGTAGATCCATGTCTCCCAGCAAGCCCCACTTCCATCTGCATCCGTTCTGGTAGCGTATCCGTAGAGTTTTCTTGGTCAAATTACGGAAGCGGTTTACCACTGCCTCCTTCCGCGCGGTAAACGAGTCTCTGCCCTCGACTCTCTCCCGTGCGGCTGCTGGCCAGCGCGGCTGAGTTTGGACTTGTAGCAGATTGCCTTCCATTCACTAGCCGCTGCCCAAGCTAGGAATGGAATGGGAATGCCTCTGATTGACTCTCCGTCCTGTAGTCATGACTGGTAGAGTAATGGAAACTCTCCGGGTGTGACCCTGAGAGGGGCCTGTTTCTATAGCGCTCTCCAAAGTGTTCTGCACGTTATCGACCTCTTGACTGAAAGAGACCAGTTTATAATGTTGGGTCTTCACGTTCAAGATGAAACACTATGCCTTAGATCACGAGCCTCAAGGGACAGTCCCCGAGGAACAGGAACTATATCTAATTCCCACCTGGGTGCTCGTTCCAGTGCTTAGCCTCCAGAAAGCGCTTAGGAAACACCGCTTCTCCGACCATTTGATCCTGTTCCCCACCTGTCCATCTCCAAGGTGAAGGGCAGAGTCATTACAGACCAGCTGCTCAGAAGGGGAGAAGGTTTCCAAACTCAAAGTCCGACGGCCGATTTACCCCGAGAGAATCTGGGCCGTTGGGACGGAAAGTGGAGCATCTCTGCTCTTCATCTTCCAGCCAAAAACAAATGGCCTTTCGGAGCAGGCCTTGCCCTGACAGCAGGAACAAATGACTGTGATTTCTGAACATTTTCAAGGAGACCAAGAGCCTCAGTATGCAAACCCTTCCATTCTATCATGGAAAGCACAGCCTCGGATTATTACCGAGAGCCCAGACGCAGTTAAAGTAAAGGTCATGCAGGCTATTGGCAATAATACATTTCCAGATTCGGTATCTTTTCCCTCGACCCACTGGAGGCCATATATCAACAACCGGGAGACTCAAGTGCTCTGCCCCTCTCCGCGTAAGGAATGCAAGATGGATTTTTCAAGCTGCCTCTTGGATTCGATCAAAACGCTTTCAGGGTACACAGGGGGTCAACCGGGGCCCCAGATGTGGTTTAGAAACCCCAAGGGGCAGGCATCCTGGATGAACACCAAAAAAGCCTGGACTGAGCATGAGAAATCTGTATCTGCTTATTTAGGGTAAGGTTCCGTGTTGGTGGTAGCCAATTCCATTAGTTATTCAGAAGGTGTAACGATTAACGCTAAGTCGCAATCTACTGGTTAATCGATCCGTCCGTGGTACTTACTGAATGGTTACCATATACAGATACTGTATTAAGCACCTGGGAGAGGATAATGCAACAGAATTAGCAGACGCGATTCCTGCCCGTAACGAGTTGACAGTCTAGAGGTCTTCAGGCAAGCTGGTTTCTCATTCTTACGTGGATAATAGATGCCCAGGGCTGTTACTGCTCCGTGAGAAATGTAAGCTACTGCTAGCTATCTGTCATCACTGGAGTGTGGAAAGCATTTATTTGGTACCTGCTAGAATTATTTTTGTATGGTGTTGGTTAAGCGCTTACCATGTGCCAGGCACTTTATTAGCAAAGCGAGGGAATGTCATTACTGATCAATGTCTAAAATAACTAAAACCACCTTTCAATCAATCAGTCAATCTTACTGTGTGCAGAGCACTGTGTTAAGCATTTGTAAGAGTCCAGTGCAAGAGAGTTGATAGGTTCCCCGCCCACAACAAGCTTAGAGTCTAAAGGAGCTCGTTTTGAGGTCGTGCCTGTCAAATCAGTTTTGACACTGGCCTAATCTAGGGATGCCCGTGTGAGTCGTTTGGCCCTTGGGAAACGGCGTGACCTAGTGGATAGAGATCGGATCTGGGCGGCAGAAGGGCCTGGATTCTAATCCCGGCTCTGCCACTTGTCTGCTCTGCGACTTAGGGCAGGTGACTTCACTTCTCTCTGCCTCAGTTACCTCAGCTGTAAAATGGGGATTAAGACTGTGAACCCCTTGTGGGACAGGAACTGTCCATCCCGATTTCCCTGTATCCACCTCAGCGCTGAGCATAGTGCCTGGCACATAGTAACCACTTCACAAAGACCACAGTTATCATCATTATTATCAAGATGCGATATCTTTGTGCAACCGAGCAGTTGGACATATGGTTTGAAATCTTCACAAGTCCACTTGTCTGACTGGAAGCCTCATCGTTGACTAACTTCCAATCAAAAGCCAGTCATCTCTAACATCACTGAGATTGAAACCAGATACCGAAACAAAGTGAGCCACCACGTGCCAATTGCTTGGGTGAGGAGCTACGCCCCTGGATTGAAATGTCACAGGAGTGTTATTACCTGAAGCACACACTTCACTCCTGTGAGGCCAGCCCACTCGCTGGTCCCGCATCACGCCATTCTTGCCTCCAACCTTTGCCCGCATCTTCCTTCAGGCCTGAAACTCTGTCCTTGTTCATATATGACAGACCCCATTCCCCCCACCTTCAAAACGCTCCTAAAATCACACCTCCTCCAAGACGCCTCACTTTCCCCTTACTCCCTCTCGCTTCTGCATCGCTAATGCACCTGAATCTGTACGCTTTAAGCACTTGATATTCACCCCAGCACCACAACCCTTACGTACATATCCTTATGTTCAGCCATTTCCCATCTCTGTAATTTCCTTTAATGGCAATCTCCCCTTCTAAACTATTAGGCCCTTGTGGGGAGGGATTGGTGTAGCACCTCTGTGTTTCATATTCAAAAGAGAGGGGCGCCAGTTACATTATCCCATTTTTACAGATGAGGGGACTGAGGCCCAGAAATGTCAAGTGACTTGTTGAAGACAACACAGTAGGCAAATAGAGGAGCAGAGGTTAGAACTCAGGTCTTCTGATGCCCATTCCTGCACTCTTCCCACTAGACCATGCTGCTTCAATAAATCAATCAATTGTCTTTTCGAAGAACTTCCATCCTAAACGCTTGGAGGAGGCCAAAATAACAGAGTTGGTAGACATGTTCTTTGTCTGAAAGGAGCTTAGAGTCTAGAGGGAGAGAGTTGTGCAGCAAGATAGTTGCTGTGAGTTAATTACCTGAGCCCTTTTTGGAAACTCAGTCAATCAACTGTATTAATTCATTGCTTACCGTATGCAGAGCACTGTATTGTGCATTTTGGAGAGTAAAATATAACAGAATTGGTAGACGTAATAATAATGGTGATGGTACTTGTTAAACGCTTATTACGTGCCAAGCGCCGTTCTCAGCATCCGGGTAGGTGAAAGTTAATCAGGTTGGACACGGTCCCTGTCGCCCATGGGGCTCGCACTCTTAATCCCCATTTTACAGAGGAGGTAACCAAGGCCCAGAGAAGTTGTGTCTTGCCCAAGACCACACAGCAGACCAGTGGGGGAACTAGCATTGGAACCTATGAGCTCATTTCCAGGCCTGTGCTCTATCCACTAGGCCATGATGCTTTTTACTCTTGTTATCTGCCCAATAGTTAAGTATATGTCGTGGCCCACAGACATTTTCAAAGTAGATATAGAGAAGGCCGCAAAAGGATGTGACCTAAAATTCCATTTTAACTTAGTTGCTATCTGTTTCCTGTTAATGACTAGGGAATGGAAGAAATGGTGGTAATAGCGTTTATTGTGAGTTCACTAGAGTTAATGCACTGTGCTTGTGATGTGTTAAAGGAATGACATGTTCCCTGGCCACAAGAGGCTTACATTCTCTCAGGGTTGAGGCACAGAGGAGGAGAGAGTGAAGGGTAATTAAAATGAATAATTGAATGCATGACCTAGTGGATAGACCACAGGCCTTGGAGTCAGGAGGTCATGGGTTCTAATCCCTGCTCTGTCATTTGTCTGCTATGTGACTATGAGCAAGTCACTTAATTTCTCTGTGCCTCAGTTCCCTCATCTCTAAAATGGGGATTAAGACTCTGAGCCCCATATGGGTCAGGGACTGTGTCCAACCCATTATTATGTATCTACCCCAGCGTTTTGAACAGTGCCTGGTACAGAGTAAGCAGTTTACAAATACCCTAATCATTGATTCTATAAACATATATGCTAAGGGAAATAAGCCCTGGAGATAGTTGGTGGGTTTAAATGTCTTTGAACACTGGGAAGGCTTTCATGGAAAGGCCATTTAGAGAAGCCCCAAATTCATTCACTTGCATTTATTGATTGCTTACTGTGTGCAAAGCATTGTAATAAGCACTCGAGCACTGTACCAAGTGCTTGAGCATATAACCAAATAACACGACCCCTCCCTGTATCGTTCAATCACTAAATTGTATTTTTGGAGCAGCTACCATGTGCAGAGCATTCATTCAATCGCATTGAGCGCTTACTCTGTGCAGAGCACTGTACTAAGAGCTTGGAAAGTACAGTTCGGCAACAGAGACGATCCCTACCCAACAACGGCTTCACAGTCTAGAGGGGGGAGACAGACAGTAAAACAAAACAAATAGGCATCAATAGCATCAAAATATATAGATAGAATTATAGATTTATACCCACCATTAATAAAATGAATAGAATAATAAATACGTACAAATATACCCAAGTGCCGTGGGGAGGGGGGCAGAGCAGAGGGAGGGAGTAGGAGCGATGGAGAGGGGAGGAGGAGCCGAGGAAAAGTGGGGCTCAGTCTGGGAAGGCCTCCTGGAGGAGGTGAGCTTTCAGTGGAGCTTTGAAGGGGGGAAGTGAGCTAGTTGGGAGGATGTGAGGAGGGAGGGTGTTGCAGGCCAGAGCGAGGACGTGGGCCGGGGGTCAATGGAGGAACAGGCGAGAACGAGGCCCAGCGTGACTCAGTGGAAAGAGCCCGGGCTTTGGAGTCAGAGGTCACGGGTTCAAATCCCAGCTCGGCCATTTGTCAGCTGTGTGACTGTGGGCAAGTCACTTAACTTCTCGGTGCCTCAGTTACCTCATCTGTAAAATGGGGATGAAGACTGTGAGCCCCACGTGGGACAACCTGATTCCCCTGTGTCTACCCCAGCGCTTAGAACAGTGCTCGGCCCATAGTAAGCGCTTAACAAATACCAACATTATTATTAGGTTAGCGGGGGCAGAGGAGCGGAGTTTGCGCGCTGGGTTGTAGGAGAGAAGGAAGGTGAGGTGGTAATAGTAATAATGTTGGCATTTGTTAAGTGCTTACTATGTGCAGGTGGTCCCACGTGAACTTCACAGTCTTCATCCCCATTTTGCTGATGAGGTAACTGAGGGACAGAGAAGTGAAGTGACTCGCCCACAGTCACACAGCTGACAAGTGGCAGATCCGGGATTCGAACCCATGACCTCCGACTCCCAAGCGCGGGCTCCTTCCACTGAGCCGTGCTGCTTCTCCCAGGTGATGGAGAGCTTTGAATAATAATAATAATAATAATAATAATAATGTTGGTATTTGTTAAGTATTGCCTTTGAAGGCAATACTGAGGAGTTTTTGTTTCGTAGGATGGTCGATAGACAACCACTGGAGGTTTTGGAGGAGAGTGAAGGATTGACTGAAGTGGGGAGAGACAGCAGGTGGGGAGATCAGAAAGGAAGACAGGAGAAAGTACACCACAACCGATTGGGCAGTTATTTTCCCTGCCCCAGCAAGCTTACAGTCTAGAGGGGGTGACAGACATTAATATGAACGAATAACTAATTGATAATATATAATTTCAAGAAACGTACGTAAGCGCTGTGGGGTCGGGGCACATATCGAAATAGAAAATTCAGTACACGTCAAACGCTGATTGAAGATCGGGACTCTTTAGCCTTCTGGCAAATTATTACAATGACTGAATCTTCTGCAAATAATTTAGGACCATTTTAATAAGATCTTGGTGGTGTTTTATGTGTTTCTGTCATCATTTGGGTCACGGGAGCAATGAGCTCAATAATGACACTGACATCAAATGATCCATTTAAAAGCATGCTCATTATCTCAAAGATTCTCAAGGTTCTTCCCAAGTGCTTGGTACAGTGCTCTGCACAAGGTAAGCACTAAAGAAATACTACTGAGTAATTGATTGAGAGATATTCAGCAGGCTAGGGGGTCCTCCCAATGTTCTTGCAAGCATTTAGCGGGACAGAGCGCTGACAGGAAGCAGCAGATTACAGGTGTCTAATAAATCTCTTCTCTTGAGGGCAGGGATTGTGTCTTAGTGCTATTTACTCTCCTGGTGTCTTTCAAATTGCTCCATCCCCTCTAGGAAACGACATAATAATAATGTTGGTATTTGTTAAGCACTTACCATGTGCCGAGCACCGTTCTCGGCGCTGGGGGAGATACGGGGTCATCGGGTCGTCGCACGTGAGGCTCACAGTTAATCCCCATTTTACAGATGGGGGAACTGAGGCACAGAGCAGTGAAGTGACTCGCCCACAGTCACACAGCTGGCGAGTGGCAGAGCCGGGAGGCGAACCCGTGACCTCTGACTCCGAAGCCCGGGCTCCTTCCACTGAGCCACGCTGCTAGTGGATGAAACACAGGCCTGGGACTTAGAGAGCCTGACTTCTAAGCCCGGCTCTGCCACCAGTCTGCTGTGTGGCTTTGGACAAGTTGCTTCACTTCTCTGTGCCTCGGTTATCTCATCTGTAAAATGGGGATCAAGACTGAGAGACCACTGTGGGCCGTGGACTCTGTCCACCCTATTTAGCTTGTATCTACCCTAGTGTTTAGTATGATGCCTGACCCATAGCGAGCCCTTAACAAATACCAAAGAAAAGTGCTCAGTGAGCACTACTCACTGAGGGAAAAAAATCACAGCAAATCTAGAGGGGATGGAAAATGAAGACTATTATCTTCTTTTGAGTCCTGAGTTCTTTTTTACTGGGAGACTTTATGAGTTTTCACTTGGGGAGAGTTTTTCCAAGTCTGCTATGTGAGTTCTCTCACAGTAGAGCAGAACAGTTTTACCGTTTGTTACTGTTACTACTATTCCTGGAACTGTTCCCTGTCAGTCCGTGGATTAAATTATCCGGTGGTGTCCGTTGACAGGCTCCTGTCCACGGAGCACTAGGCCAAATTCTCTGATCGTTAGCACTCAGCTCTTCGATTGTCGGAAATGAACTCTTCCAGAGCACTTAATACAGTGCTCTGCATAGAGAAGCAGCATGGCTCAGTGGAAAGAGCACAGGCTTTGGAGTCAGAGGTCATGGGTTCGAATCCCAACTCGGCCACTTGTCAGCTGTGTGACTTGGGGCAGGTCACTTCTCGGTGCCTCAGTTCCTTCATCTGTAAAATGGGGAGTAAGACTGTGAGCCCCAGGTGGGACAACCTGATCACCCTGTACCTACCCCAGCGCTTAGAACGGTGCTCGGCACAATAGTAAGCGCTTACCAAATAGCAACATTATTATTATTATTATTATTATAAACACTTAATAAGTCCTCTTGACAGATGCCCTCGAGCATCTTGTAGGCTAGCAAGGAATGGACAGTCTTTGGATTGTTGCACCTTTTATCTCCAGAACAGAAATCACTATGGGTGATTAGTGAATGTTAAAGCAGAGAAGCAGCATAGCCTAGCAGATGGAGCACGGGCTTGGGAGTCACAAAGACCTGAGTTCTAATCCTAACTCTGCCACCTGTCTGCTGTGTGACCTTGGGCAAGTTACTTCACTTCTCAGAGCCTCAGTCATCTCTTCTTTAAAATCGTGTTACAGCTGTGACCCCAGAGTGGGTCAGGAACTGTGTCCAACCTGATAAAGCAGCGTGGCTCAGTGCAGAGAGCCCGGGCTTGGGGGTCAGAGGTCATGGGTTCGAATCTCGGCTCTGCCACTTGTCAGCTGTGTGACTGTGGGCAAGTCACTTCACTTCACTCTGCCTCAGTTACCTCCTCTGGAAAATGGGGATTAAGACTGTGAGCCTCATGTGGGACAACCTGATTACCCTCTATCTACCCCGGCGCTTAGAACAGTGCTCTGCACATAGTAAGCGCTTAACAAATGCCAACATTTATTTTTTATTTATTTTTTATGAAGCTTGTGTGTATCCTGGTGCTTAGTATGGTGCCTGGAATATAATAACAATAATGATAATTGTTAAGCACTTACTATGTGGCAAGCACTGTTATAAGTGCTGAGGTAGATACAAGGTTATCAGGTCGTCCCATGTGGGGCTCACAGTCTTTATCCCCATTTTACAGATGAGGTAACTGAGGCACAGAGAAGTGAAGTTACTTGCCCAAAGCCACACAGCTGACAAGTGGTGGAGCCGGGATTAGAACCCACGACCTCTGACTCCCAAGCTCGTGCTCTTTCCACTGAACCACGCTGCTTGTCCTAGTGAGGGCTTAACAAATACCAAAAAGAAAAATTCAAAAAAATCAAGTTACTGGTGGAATCTTAGCCCCTGGGTTTATTGTTGGTTTTGTGGGTAAATTGTTTCAGTTCAGCGCACTACAGTTTCTCTAATCTAATATGTACTATCTGTAGGTGATTTGCTGATAAAGATTCTGAATGGAGAACAGATCTGCGGTATTTAAATTGCAGACCTAATCTGATTCAACAGTTTCATCGCAAGGCCTATTTTTCAGGAATAAATCGTAAGATCAAAACCATCTTCTTTACGAAAAAATTAAGTTTCCCACCCTAACTTAGTTTGAGAGGGAAGGGGGTGTTTCCATAACCATGAGGGTAATAAGTACAGTGTTGTGCACACAGTAAGCTCTCAGTGAATATAACTGTTGAATTGATAATAGTAACTGGTATTTAAGGGCTCTGTGCCAAGAACAGTACTAAGTGTGCTGGGGCAGATATAAGTCGAGCAGGTCAGATGCAATTCCCTGACCCGCAATGTAAATAGGAGGGAGAAGCAGGTATTTCACCCCCATTTTACAGATAAAGACACTGAGGCAGAGGGAAGGCAAGTGACTTGCCCAAGGTCACATTCAGCAGACAAGTGGCAGAGCCGGTACTAGAACCCAATAATAATAATAACGGTGGCATTTAAGTGCTTACTATGTGCAAAGCACTGTTCGAAGCGCTGGCAAGGTGATCGGTTTGTCCCATGTGGGGCTCACAGTTTTAATCTCCATTTTACAGATGAGGTAACTGAGGCCCAGAGAAGTTAGGTGACTTGCCCAAAGTCACACAGCTGGCAAGTGGCGGAGCGGGGATTAGAACCCATGACCTCTGACCCGCAAGCCTGGACTCTTTCCACTGAGCCACATAGCCTCTTCTGATTCCCAGGCCTGGACTTTTTCCAGCGGGCCACATGGTTTCCCACATTTCTTGGGAGGGGATGTGATGGATTCAGCATAGGAGCAGGATGCGGAGGCCCAAGAGCGTTCTTAAGCCGACCGAAATTGATTTTGGCTGTAAGTATTTGAATTGAAAATTTTAATAACAGCCTTCTCTTTTGTTCTCATGAATCTCACCCCAGCACTTAGGTGGTAATTGCACAGTAGAGTAATTTCAAAAAACAAATATTTTGATATTGAATTACAGTTTGTGCTGCTCTATATTTCAAAGGTAGGCTTGGCAGCCTGAACTCTCCACAACTCTCGCTGTCTACCTATCACTCGGGTGTGCCTCGTTGTATAATTCAATTTCTAACTCGTGCACACATGTATTTCACCACCGTGACAGATAAAAATGTCAATACACTAGGCTGATTGTGTAGTCTGATGAATGGAATTAGATTTAATACAGACAAGTTTTACTAGATACTACATTTTTGTGGATTCTAAAATTGCTGGGACCCTAGCGTTCTACTTTTCATATATGGGAGGGGGATACGTGGAATCCGATATGTGGAGGGGGGAAGGATTGAAGTTCGGGGATGTGGTGCGATCCAATGGAAAGAGTACGGGCCCCGGAGTGAGAGGACCTGGCTTCTAAATCCTGCTCCCCCATTTGTCTGCTCTGTCCCCTTGGGCAAGCCACTTCACTTCTCTGGGCCTCAGCTCCCTGATCTGTAAAATGGGGATTAAGACTGTGACCTCCATGTGGGACAAGGACTTAGTACAGCGCTCCGCACACAGTAAGTGCTCAATAATACGATTGAATGAATGAACCTGATTAGCTTGTATTTACCCCAGCACTTAAAACAGTGCTTAATACATAGTGTTCGACAAGTACCATTGTTATCGTTATTATTATTATAATCATCATTATTATCATACCGTTTCTCGGCACCCAGAGATGTGGGATTTCGTAGCCACAGACAATTTCCAGGTTGATGTTTTTGGCAGCAGCTGATCCAGAAGAGATGGTGGGGCTTTGCCCTGCCCTTTCTCTCCCGGATTTGGTCTGCTAGAAGCTGAGTAAACTGACCGGAGGTGCTGGTAATAGATCTGCTCTGATATCTGCTATTGCGTACGCTGTCGTGTTTGTGCACGCTATTTCTCTCTCTCTTCCTCTCTATATGACACGGTTATCTTGTATCTATCCTAGCCTGCAGCATGGTATTCGGCACACAGTAAACACTAAACGCGACAGTTTTCTTTTTTGATTTTTTTCAGATGGTATTTTTTAAGCTTTTGCTATGTTCCAGACACAGTACTAGATTCTGGGGAAGATACAAGATAATCAGGTTTCCCACAGCCTCGTGGAGCTCACAGTCTTAATCTCCACTTTACAGATGAGGTAACAAACACAGTGAAGTGACTTATCCAAGATCACATAGCAGACAAGTGGCAGAATCAGGATTAGAACCCCGTGCTCTAATCACTACTCCAATGCTCCTTCTGTTATTAAGCGCTCGGTTTGTGCCGAGCACTGAACAAAACACATGGGTAGACACAAGGAGATCAGGTTGGACACCACTCTTCCTCACTATGTTTGATTAACGCCCCCCCCCTTCAAAACCCTACTTAAAGGTCACCTCCTCCAAGAGGCCTTCCCAGATTGAGCTCCCCTTTTCCCTCTGCTTCCTCTACCCCCCCTTCACCTCTCCGCAGCTAAACCCTCTTCTCCCCACTTTCCCTCTGCTCCTCCCCCTCTCCCGACCCATCCCCTCGACACCGTACTCGCCCGCTCGACTGTATATATCTTCTTCACCCTATTTATTTTGTTAATGAGATGTAGTTCACCTTGATTCTATTTATTTGCTGTTGTTTTAATGAGATGTTCTTCCCCTCGATTCCATTTATCGCCATTGTTCTCGTCCGTCCGTCTCCCTGATGAGACCGTAAGCCCATCAAAGGGCAGGGACCGTCTCTATCTGTTGCCGATTTGTCCATTCCAAGCGCTTAGTACAGTGCTCTGCACATAGTAAGCGCTCAATAAATACTATCGAATGAATGAATGAATGAACGAAACTCAGTTAATCAGAGCGGGGTCCAGTTGATTCCTGTGAGCCAATATCACCGAATGGAATTGAGGTTTCCCAACAGGCAGGGAGAACATGTTCTCTGTTTATAATGATAATGGCGGTATTGGTTAAGCGCTCACTATGTGCAAAGCACCGTTCTGAGCGCTGGGGGAGATACAAGGTGATCAGGTTGTCCCACATGGGGCTCCCAGTTTTAATCCCCATTTTGCAGCTGAGGGAACTGAGGCCCAGAGAAGTTAAGTCACACAGCTGACAAGTGGTGGAGCCGGGATTAGAACCGATGACCTCTGACTCCCAAGCCCAGGCTCTTTCCACTGAGCCACGCTGCTTCCATCTAAGAAAGCCAGCGGGCACACGGAACCGGGGGTCCTTCCGGGCTTTGTAAAGAGAGGGGAGAAGGGTGAGGGACCTTCTTGGGAATGGTGAAAGCACGGGGCCTGGCTGTGTGGGGAAATGGTGTCAGTCCGTTATCACGATGCACCTGTGAGCCGGAGGCTGTTTCGAACCGGGGATGTTAATGATGGTTCTTCAGCTCCATTAACAGCTGCCGGCGGCTTCCAGTCCTCCCCACCTGGATCTTCCCTCCGACCTGCTGCCGCTCCCCTAATGGCCAGAGGGAAATTGGATGAAAGTAGGGATGGCTTTATCCCTCGTAGAGAACAAGGATTCTCTGCTCTGCAGGCCCACGGGTAAGAAGGCTCAGCGGGCTCTGTGGCTCTTCCGAGCAATTTAGCCGAGCACATGGGAAGAAGGCACATTACCTCCGCTCCATAATGTCCTGCGACTAATCGGCTGGTGGAGAGATTTCTACCGATGACCTTCTGTAGGTTTTAATCTGGGTAAGTGGCCTGGAACAGGCTAAGAGCAGCTACAAATATGTCGTGGAAGCAAATTGCAGCCCACAGACCTAGGGAGACGAATCCTTCTGCTAAGATCATCTTTAACCGTGCTGCTTCTCTTCAGATCCTTTGCTTTTTCTTTGTTGTGGGGGGCAGAGTCTTCTCTAAATGTTGAGAAGCAGCACGGCCTAGTGAATAAAGCACGGGGAGAGGCTCTGGGTTCTAATTCCGGCTCTGACGCTCGCTGTTTGAAGTTGAGTAAATCAAGGTTTTTCTGTCTCAGCTTCTTCCGCTGCAAAATGGGGATTCGAAACCTATCCTCCTCCCTCCCTCTAGAATGCGAGACCCATGAAGGATAGGAGTTGTGTCTGATCCGATTAATTCGGATCCGCCCCAACACTTTGGACGGTGCTTGACACATAGTAAGGGCTGAACAAATACCACTGAAAGAATAAAATGCAAAAAAAAGATTCAACAAGGGAATTGGGTGCCCCTGCCCACAGTTGAATTTGTGAGCCTTGCATAGAAATGGAGGGCACTTAGAGGTATTTGAGTGCTTCCTGTGTGCGGAGCACTGTACTAAACGTTTGGGGGAGTGCAGTCCAACAGAGTTGGTAGACAGGTTCCCTGCCCACAAGGAGCTCATGGTCTAGAGTGGGAAGTAGACATTAAAAGAAATGAGAGATTTGTACATAAGCGCTTTGGGGCTGAAGGTGGGGTGAATTACTGCGAGGGTGACAAAGCGGGGAGTAGGTGATAAGGGGGCTTAGTGGGGAGAGCCTCTGGAAGGACATGAGATTTTTCAGTGTTTCAGATTGCGTGTCTCGAAGCTCTGCTGAAAGTGCCTTTGATCTGTTTGTGTTTGTGGATGTGTCTGTCTTTTGGATGCAGAAATTAAAAAATCGCCAAGGGGATTGAAAGATGTGTTCTCATCAGTGAGGTGTTAAGTGGTTTTTATTGATTACTTGCTGTACTCCTAAAGCACTAGCAAAGCACTGCGCTAACCGTGGGGGAAGAAGTCAAGCAAGGGTTAACAGGTCCTTGGACCTCAGGGTGCCGAATATCAATAGTAATAACTGAGGGAATTGTTTATCAGTCAATAAATCCGGAGCACCCGTGGAGTATTTTCAGGTTGGATGCAGGTGCTCACCCACAAGGGCTCACGGTCAAAGGGAGAAGGGAGAGCAGATATTATATCCCCATTTTGCAGTTGAGAAAACTGAGGCAGGGAGAAGCGAAATGACTTGCTCACAAGTAACAAAGCTGATTTTGGAATCCAGGGCTGCCAACATCCGATCCCGTGTTGAATTGACTAGGCCACGCTGCTTCTCAGTGTGATTGAGCACGGACCTGGGAGTCAGAAGGACCTGTTCTAGTGTCGGCTCTGCCGCTTGTCTGCCCTGGGGCCTTGGGCAAGTCACTTGGCTTCTCTGGGCCTCAGTTAGCTCATCTGTAAAATGGGGATTAAGACCTTGAGCCCCAAGGGGTACATGGACCGCATTCAACGTGTTGTGCTAGTATCGACCTTGGTGCCCGGCACATAGTAAGCGCTTAACAAATAGCATAAAAACACTCAGTTAAGTGCTCAGTCACAGTGTCATCTTCTTCCCCCAGATTGTGAGCAACTTGAGGACAGGGGACATGTGTCTTGCTACTGTTGTACTCTTCTGAGAGCTCAATTCAATGTCTAGCACGCAGTGGTTGCTGGAGAAATAAATAGAAAGAAATACTCTTTCTAAAGATCAAGGATGATACCTGAGTTTGAAAGTAGCTTCTGAAAGGATGAAATGCCTTTCAGAGTGGAAAAAAGCAAGTATTTAAATTGTGATCACCCGGATGAATGATATAAAGAAACCTTTCCAATAGTCTATGATTTTATTTCGAACAATCACTAATCACAGAGATTCGACGTCCTCCATCTGAGCGTTCATTTTCCTTTGGTTCAACTCCGATATTCAGACGGTGATGCATATTTATGTGTCGGCTGGAATTTCCTGAGAGAAGGCTGCGGAGGTCGTTGCGTTTCACTGTGGCGGACGGAGCCGGGTGACATTTTGTTCCCTCTTTGAAGAGGTTCCAGGCAACTACCCAGGTCTTACAATGCAGTGGGATCTTTCCTTTCAGAAATAATCAAACCTGAAATGACTTTGTAATCATATATTTATCACGGACCCAAACATTTTCCTACCCTGGAGTCTAATGCTTTCATGTATTGTTATTTTGACCCATTGTGGTCTTTCCAGGTGATAATTTATTGAAGATGATTTAAAACAAGAAAGGCATAGAAGTGGGAGACAAAGATAAGTAAAGAAGGTCACTGTTCTTTTTTTTGAAGTCCCACAATGCACATCCAAAAAAGTCCCTTTACTGTTTCCCTTGTGTAATGGTTTGCCGGAATAAAGCCATCCTTCTTTGGCTTCTGAAAATGTCACTAGGATGGTGAGAGGCCCTGGGTTCTAATCCCGACTCTGCCGATCGCCTGCCGAGTGGCCTTGGGAAAGTCACCTCAAGTCACTGAGTCGCCATTTCCTCATCGGTAAAATGGGGATTCGACACCTGTCGTCCTCCTTCCTTAGACCCTGTGCCCCATGTGGGACAGCAACGCAGCCTCTAAAATAAATGAATAAATGGTGGTATTTGTTAAGGGCTTACTATGTGCAAAGCACTGTTCTAAGCGCTGGGGGAAACAAGGTGATTAGGTGGTCCCACGTGGGGCTCACAGTTTAAATCCCCATTTTACAGATGAGGTAACTGAGGCACAGAGAAGTTAAGTGACTTGCCCAAAGTCCCACAGCTGGCAAGCGGCGGAGTGGGGATTCGAACCCATGAACTCTGACTCCCAAGCCCGGGCTCTTTCCACTGTACCACGCTGCAAATCACTTATGTGACTCTGTTTCCTGGTTTAACCTGTATTGATCCCAGTGTGTAGAAGGTGCATCATTATTATCTTCGGTAGGGTTTGAATGGGAACTCACCTCTTTGGTTGGTCGTTTGTGTTTTGGTTTAGTCTGCCTTTGTGCTGCGGGGCTCAGGTAATGGGGACGATGTCTGGTGGGCTCTCTCACTAGACCGTAAACTCCTTGAGGGCAGGGATGGTGTCTCCTCAGTTGCGCTCTCCCGAGAGCTTAGTACAGTGCTTTGCACACAGTGTAGATCAGTCACTTTAGAGAAGCAACACTACCTAGCAGATAGAGCATGGCCTCGAAGTCAGAAGGACCTGGGTTCTTATCTCCACTCCGCCACTTGTCTGCTTTGTGACCTTGGGCAAGTCACTTAACTTCTCTATACCTCGGTTACCTAATCTGTGAAATGGAGTTTGAAGACTGTGAGCCCCATGTGGGACGGGGACTGTGTCCAACTTAATTAACTTGTATCTACCCCATCAGTTAGTACAGTGCCTGGCACACAGTAAGTGCTTAAATTATATATATATGTATGTATATATATGCGTGTATATATAAAAATTAATGAAATTTTAGGACATACTCTGTGCAGAGCACCGTTCTAAGAACTTGATAAAGCTTAGCTGGGTGTCTACAGAATGCTATTGTATTGTAAGCTCCTTGAGGATGGAGATCTTGTATCCCGAGTCTATCATATTGTCCTCTCCCAAGAGTTTAGTGCAGTGGTGTGCACGCAGTAAGGTTTCAATGAACCCCATTGATTGCCTACCTCCTATTTTTTCCCCCAGGTGCTTAAAACAGTTCTCTGAATACAGTAGATGCTCAGTACCTATTAATTGATTATGTCCATTTCCTCTTCTAGACTGTAAGCTAGCGCCATACAGACTCCGTCCGTTCTCTCTTGAGAATGTAGTACAGTGTTCTTCGCGTAGTATGTGATCAGTGAATGCTATTTATCGTGTCTGTTTCCTCCATTGGAGTGTAAACTGCTTGAGGGTAGGAATCATTCCTGGTACATCTTTTGTTCTCTTCCAAGCCCTTAGTACAGAGCTCTAAACATGGTAGGTGCCCAAAACATACCAGTGGCTTAATCACTGGAAACTCCGGGACTGAGAATCTGTCCAGAAACTGACGATAAACTGGAAGTTCAGTCGATGATATTTATTGAGCGTTTACTACATGTATAGCACTGTACTAAGCACTGGGGAGAGTCAAGTACAGTCAGAGGTGGTTTGATATCGTTGACCACCTCTGGTCTCTGACAGTCGTCCTTCTCCTGGGCCCGGGTAGGAAACGTTTCTTTCTGTTTCTCCTGTCTCTCTTGTCATGGCCTCTCGTTCCGAACTTTCTTATCGGCTGGCAAGGCCACAGCTGCTAGCTTTCTAAATTACATAATGACAACAACTGTGTTAGTTGCCAAGGGCTGGCTGTGATGATAGTAGTAATAACAACAATGATGATGGTATTTGTTAAGCACTTACTATGTGCCAGGCACTGTACTAAGCGCTGGGGTGGATACAAGCAAATCAGGTTGGACACAGTCCCTGTCGAATGTAGAGCTCACATTTCAATTTGTTCAATTAGTTTCAATCCCCATTTTCCGGATGACGTAGCTGAGGTCCAGAGAGGTGACGTGTCTTCCCCAAGGCTACACAGCAAACAAGTGGCAGAACCGGGATTAGAACCCATGACCTTCTGGCTTTCAGGTCCAGGCTTTATCCACTTGCCATAAGGCTTCCTGTGAGTGAAGCACAGGGGTAGATTCCGTGGGAGTTGAATTCCTATGAGTTAACTAGTGATGCCCAACACATACCTGTTGGAGGTGGGGGTGGAATTTTGTGGTTCCTAATGGTGAGGTAGGTTTCCCTAGTGGATAGAGTGTGGGCCTGGGAGTCGAGGCACCTGCGTTTATAATCCCGGTTCGGCCACTTGCCTGCTCTGCGACCCTTGACTAGTCATTTCACTTCTCTGTGCCTCAGGAATTTCTTCTGGCAAATGGGGATCAAATACATATCCTTCCTCCCACTTGGACTGCGTTCCCCCGTGGGACAAGAACACTGTCCAATTTCACCGCCTCCTATCTGCCCCAGTGCTTAGTGTCCCCTGAGTACTCTGCACACAGTAAATGTTCCGTAAATGCCATCAGTGAGTTGATTAATAAGTCAGATTATTATTTGCTGTATCATCTGCGGGGCCTGTTTCCCCAGGAGTCGTCGAAGCAATTAAGGAAGCACAGGGTCACGATTTGTTGGTTTGTCAGTGTGCAGAGCACTGTACTAAGCGCTTGGAATGTACAATTGGGCAACGGATAGAGACGGTCCCTGCCCACTGACGGGCTCACAGTCTAATCAGGGGAGAGAGCAGAGCAAAACAAAACAAAAACAAGACAACATTATCAAGATAGAAAGAATCAAAGGGATGTACACCTCATTAACAAAATAAATATATACAAATGAGCACAGTGCTGAGGGGAGGGGAAGGGGGACGAGCAGAGGGCAGGGGGAAGGGAAGGGGGAGCGGAGGGAAAGGGGACTCAGCTGAGGGGAAGGGGGAAGGGGGAAGGGGGAGAAGCAGAGGGTGGAGGGGGAGCAAAGGGTGGAGGGGAAGTGGAGGGAAAAGAGGGGGCTCAGTCTGGGAAGGCATCTTGGAGGAGGTGAGCTCTCAGTAGGAGAAAACTCAATGGGCAAAGATCAACCAGTAATATTTATTGCGTGCTTATGATGTGCAGAGAGACAAACTGGGAGTTGGGAGATGACAGTGTAAAAGAGTTGGTAGACATGTTCTCTGCCCACAGAGAGCTGGCACTCCAGAGGGGGAGACTGACGTTGTTATGAATGAATAAATTCCAGATATGGACATTAGTGCTGTGGGGCTGAGGGATGGGTGAATGAAGGGAGCAAATCCGTTTGCAAGGGTGATGCAGAAGGGAGTGGGAGGAGAGGAGCGTTGATCTAAACTGCTGAGAGCAAAAGCAGGCAAACATTGTGTGAAATAAATCGAAAGGTTCAGGCCCCATTGCGGTTCCCTCCACTCTGTCCTCTCTCTGTCTGTCGAACTGAGCGATCTTGGTCAGATTTGTCTTTCTGAGCCCGAATTTCCCTCCCTGTGGCTGTTGGAGTTCCTGGTCAGCCTGGGATAATTGTGTGGTCAATCTCCTGAGCCTCACAAGAATGCCCTTCCCGCTCAAGAGAGAGAAATCTCTCCTCAGTTTCCTCAGCCTTTGCCAGTCAAAAATGCTGTGTAACTTAGCGACGTCAAGTCCCGGTTTCCCCCTCTGTCTCTGTGTGACTGGGATAGTCATTTAGCCTCGATGGGCCTCAGTTTCCTCATCTACAAAATGAGCCTAAGACACCGACTCTCCTTCCCTCTTAGATGTCGAGCTCCGTGTAACACGAAGATTGTGTTTAGCACAGAGCAGGCACTTCCTGAAAGTTGTTATTGTTATTGGTGAACTAAATGTGTGAGGAGCGTTTTCACTTTCGTAGAGGTTACAGCAGCAATCAAAGACTTTATTTGGCCTAGAATTGATAGGAATTCTCTTCCAATGACTCCTGACTTGAGAGAGGAAGTAGAACGAGGTGTTAGAAGCAGCAATCTATGCCCATATGTCAATAGAAGCATCTGTTTAATGATCCACCTCAAGTCCTTTTTTTTTTCCTCGCCCCAAAAGTTTACTCCTCCTTATGACCAAATGTCAGCAAAATGTCTGCTCGGCCCACAGGCCTCCTGGGAAGTTTATGTCTGTTGATTGACAGCGGTGGCTTTGTAGGCCCAGTTCTGACTGACAGCTCTGGGACAGCATTTGAGCTGCAAGGTTCTTACCATGTGCCACGTTGAAGTTTTCAGATGCTCCACGCTGATGAGATAACGCTGACATCTTCCTTCCGAGTTATTCCTAGGCTCATTCTCTGGCAGTGAGGCCTCCTTGATGCTCAAAATAGCGACTCCCCTTATCTCCCGGACAAAGAAAGAATGAGGGGGTTGGTGAGGAAATTAGCCCAGCCTACTTGGGGATGTATGTATTTGCTGTGACAAGGTTGAGATTGCATTTTTCCATCGCTTCACACAAAGCGGCAGAGAATGCTTGGAGAATCAAATTGCAATCATGCGTGCCGTAAATTCCCGCAATAAAAGAAATTGCCCTCTGAGTGAACCCTTCCCTTACTTGAAAAAAGACCCGCAGCGAGAGCCAGTAATTAAAGGAAAAAAGATTAGACCGAACTTAGAAATCCACGGGCATTGGATCTACTTTACAACCCATATAAAACATTCTCTGAAATCAAGTAAGTCAGCAGTTAAATCCTTAAGCAATTGGCTTCAGCTGTTGGCACCCACCTGGTCTGTTCAAGGTTGGACCCCATGTGAATCGACCCGTTCAGACGGTGACCGCGAAGCGCGGATGGGCGAGGTGTTTGGATTGTGGCGTTTTTGTCTTGGGGAAGTTGAGCCAGTGAGACGGTTATCAGGCAGCCTTATCCACGATGGGAGCCCTCTTATAAAGGCAGCCCTGGCAGGTCGGGGAATAGCAGTAGTGATTCCTCTACAGCCCAGCCTGCCCTCTCTGCTTCTCTAACTCCAGCTTACTTCACTGTGCACCGAACTCGTCTATCCGGCCACCGACCCCTTTCCCACGCCATTCCCCTAGCTTGGAGCTCCCTCCCTACTCCATATTTGCCGGATCACCACTCTGTCCACCTTCAAAGCACTCTGAAGGTCACATCTCAGTCAGTCAACCCTCAGCTAAGCCCCCTTCCCCCCCTTTCCCTCTGCTCCTCCCCCTCCCCCTCAACACTGTGCTCATTTGCATATATTTTTATTACCCTATTTATTTTGTTAATGAGGTGTACATCCCTTTGATTCTATTTATTGCTATTGTTTTTGTCTGTCGGTCTGTCTCCCCCTACTAGACTGTAAGCCCGTCAATGGGCAGGGATTGTCTCTGCTGTCCAATTGTACATTCCAAGCGCTTAGTACAGTGATCTGCACATAGTGAGCGCTCAATAAATACTACTGAATGAATGAATCGTATTTATTGAGAGTTTACTGTGCGCAGAGCACTGTACTAAGAGCTTGAGAGAGTACAAGATATCAGACACGTGCTCTGCCCGCAACGAGATTAGGGTCTAAAGAGACTTTGGCGATTTGGGCCTCTTTTTCCCCTGGCTCATTTTCCCTTTTGCGGCATCTGTGAGCTTACATCTCTGACTTTTGGGTATTTGATATCCTCCCCAACCGACAGCCCTTATGTTCGTACCTATAAATTATTTTAAATCATTTATTTATGTTGGTGTTTGTCTCCCTGTCCAGACTCTAAGCTTGCTATGAGCAGGGAACATATCTGCTAATTCTGTTGTATTGTAATCGGTCGATCGACTGTCCTCTCCCATCCTTTTAGTCCAGAGCTCTGCACATAATAAGGCTAAATATATACCAGTGAATCACTGATTAGTGCTAATATTTATTGAGTACCCACTTGATGTCATGCATCGTACTTGATGCTGGATAAGAGAAAACATACCCTAGAGGAGCCGACACATCAACTGGGAAGACGATCGGATATTAAATGATTCACAAGGCGACCCCCAAATTGACATGAGGTCCCCTAACTTATTTTTACCACAGCAGTTGACGCGTAATTGATTGAAACCAATTAAATCCACATTTAATGCCATATTGGTGCTATGAATTCAGTTTATCGCATCGTAATGTCCTGACGTTTTCATTCCCCCTTTTGTGCAAACTCAAATAACTGTCAGTAAATGTTCCAAATGTCCTATGAGGTCATCGATTTAAGAGTCGCTTTTGTACGTCATTTTGTCATTCTAGGCGGTAGGGCGGTACACGGATGCCAGCACAGGAATGGGAGGCAGGAATAAGACACTCCAGGTCAAAGGTTCCGAATCTGTTTGGCTTCGGTATCCGGAGAGAAGCAAATCAGAAACCCGAACCTCACACCGAGAGAGATACGTCATATTTTCAATTCCCGTGATTTGGGTCAGCGCTTCGGAAGACGGTAAAATCCGCCCAATGAGCACGGGGTTGCGGAGAGGACAATTGCTCTTTCGAACATCGAGGTTGGGCAGAGAGGTGGCAGGAGAACAATTTTTACTTATGTTCAAACTCCCGGCTTTGAACGTGGTTCACTGTTCTCCCCGTATCTGCGTGAGACAGAGATTATAGGCTTTTCTTTTGCTCGTAGCGGTGAACCAAGCCGACTAATGACCCTGGAGCAAAATAGAGCTAGTAAGCTCGGAGCGTTTCAATGCAACTCTAATGATGCACAAATGCACCCTAATTGCCACGGAGAGAACAGGTACAGTTAAGCCTTCCCTGGATTTGCTTGTTCACAACTCTGGAGGTTATGAGAATAATAAGTTCAAGGTGACCAGATATTTAAGTCGTGACAGCAGTCTGACAGATGGAGGCATTCTCCCTGTCCTGTTGACTGCACAGGACTCTGAGCTGTGACAGACTTGGTGGCTGGAGCCCAGAGAGGGGAAGCGGTCCCAGGGATTGCCGTTATCCCAGCACGCTTCACGGTGGGGATCACCCGCCGCTTGCTGGCAACGCATCAGGCTGCCCCTCCTCTCGTGCTCCTCTTTTCCCAAGTTAGGTGGGGATTTTTCGGAACTTGAGGGAGAAGCACTGTGGCCGAACAGAAAGCTCGGGAGTGGAGGACCTGGGTTCTAATCTCTGTCCCGCCACCTGCTTGCTGCGTAACCTTCGCTGAATCACTTCACTTCCCTGTGCCTCTGCAAAATGAGATTTCCGTAACTAGTCTCCCGCTCCCTTAGGCTCTGATAGGGAGCGGGAACGTGCTTGATGTAATCATTTTTATCTGGCTCGGGCCTTAGCACAGTGGTTGACACTTATTAGGTGCTTTACAGATACCACAATTATTATTATTACGTATTATTACCGTATTCAAAGTGAGCTACGGCATGGGGCCAGGGCCGAAGAGGCTGATGGGAGCAGCCTAGACCATTCTCAGTTCCTGGTCTGGGTTTCCGAGAGAGGAGTTTCAGGGATCTGTGGGATCGTATATGGAGCAATGACAGAGTGTGGCACAGGTGGTTGGCAAGAAGCTATCAAGTCGAAACCTCCATCCCAGTACTCGAAGACCCCCTGATCTAAGGGAGATCACATGACCACAGTCTGGGCATAACCAACGGTGGGAGAGTGAGCGCGGATGTACAAGTGATGAAATAGAAGCAACCCGTGAAGTAAGTTATTAAGCGTCTAAGTAGGTGAATATGCACCCTTGAGCTCAGGGTAGGTGATGGGAAGATGAGGATTAGGAAAGCGGCGTGACAGAGCTCGGGCCTGTTAGTCAGAAGGATCTGGATTTTAATTCCGGCCCTATCACTTGTGTGCTGTGTGACTGTGGGCAAGTCGCTTCACTCCTCTGGGCCTCAGGTTCCGCATCTGTAAAATGGGCGTTAAGACTTCGAGCCCTATGTGGAACAGGGACTGTGTCCAACCTGATCAACTTGTATCTACCCCCGCGGTAAGTACAGTGTCTGGCACGTAGTGAGTGCTTTACAAATACCGAAAAAAATTAATTCCGGAATGGCACTTGGGGGCAGTTTGATGGAGAGGTTTTGATGGAGGGATGTGGTTTGGTGGATTTCAGGGGTGGGCTTCATTGTAAGAGTCCTCCGTTTGCTTTGGTCTGTGCTTCCTCCATGTTCCTATCCAGAACCATAATTAATTCCATTATTGTGATTATCATTAATAGTCATATTAGTGCAATAGGTGCAAAGTCCGAGATGAGATACGAGATGGACACCGTAAGCTCTTCCTGTAGCCTGTAAGCTCATTGTGGACAGGGATCACGTCTGCCAACTCTGTTGTACTGTACTTTCCCAACGCTTAGTGAAGTGCTCTGCACACAGTAAGCATTCAGTAAATATCACTGATGAATTGAGCTCATCAAACGAAATCTTTATCCCTCATGGGAATCACGGTGAGAGGAGGAGGGAGAGTAGGTTTCTTATCCCCGTTTCGCAGATGTGTAAAATGAGGTCCAGATACGGGAGGTGGCCTCGATCTCACAGCAGGTCAATGACAGAGCCGGGACTAAAGCTAAAACTCGGACCACAGATGTTGACGCTGATAGAATTGCCCAGGATAATGTGAGACTGCCCCAGCTAAACCGGGAGGTAAAGTCAGCTTACGTCTTTAAGCGGGCCAACCCACAGATGCATACTGAAGTTATTGTTCTAAACCCGTCAGAATTGATGGAATCAGACAGTTCATTAAGGGAAAAGAGATTTTGTACTAGAATCAAATTTAGTTGTTGGGTCCAGTATCGTACAGTCCATGCTTGTGAAAGCATTGGAGGAAAAAGTAAAAGCAATCATAATTCCCGAAATGTCTGTCGTGATGGATCATTTCATTGTCTCGGGAAGATTATAGGACTCGGGTCCGCGTTCCTACACTTGGTTTTGTTTTTTAGTTCTGTTTGCCTGTCAGTCCGTGATCATACGTGGGCTCCGAGGAGGCAGGGGTGCAAATTGATGATGATCCGCGGTGTCGGATTTTATCTCCCTTCTTGGTCTTCTCCGGGACTGTGGGCCGATAGCCTGTGGCTCCCTGGACTTCTAAAGAGATTGTGACAGTCTTCTCCTGAGGAAGATCAATGGGCTAATAGATTTGAAGCCGTCTGAGACCCCTTGGAACAATAGATGCCTTGAAATCATCCCTTCCCCTTTTTCTGAGGATGTTTTAATGGGTCCCATGCGTCTCGAAGCTGATCGTTTTCTCCCTTGTTCATCCTCCATGTGGATATTATCTCTGACAAGCCACTTGGGGTAGTGGGCTGAGCAGGTTCATTATAGTCATTTTAGGGTACATCGAAGCCCTTGTATTTCATCTATATTTAAAGATAACGATTGTGTTAGGAAAAAGTACTATATTTAAAGGCTATCGGCTTGGATCTCAGGGACAAATTACTGTCTTCCTGTAATGGAGCTTCATATTGCCTTAGTTTGCCTGTTGCTCTTCGGGTGTCATTCAATTACTTTCTTTTTATCTTCCTCAGTACTTACTACAATGCTTGACAAATAACAAATGCCTGGAAATTATTATTTTTAGTATTCTATTTTGCTTGCTCATAGAGTCCTCCCAACAAAGCATTTCACCCCTCTGAAAAACCTCCAACCTCCATGTCTCGCTATTGGGGGTTGACTGAGGCAGGAGTGAGGAGTGGTTTGGCCTAGAATAAATAGCCCAGGCCTGAATAGCACAGGATCAGGGTTCTAATTCCAGCCACACCACTTACTTGCTATGTGACCTCGGGCGAGTCACTTCTTCACTTCTCTGTGCCTCAGTTCCTTCATCGGCAAAATGGAGATTCAATACCTGTTGTCGCTCCTTCTTAAACTGAGAACCCTATATAGGATCAGGACAGTGTCCCATCTGATTATTTTTCATCTGCTCCAGTGTTCAGTAGAGGGCTTGCCGTACACCAAGTGCTTAAGAAGCATCACAACCATTCGTTATTATCATTATAATTATTATTACCGTGTGTCTCTGGGATTCTGCAGCGTGGCCACACGGATAGAGCACGTACCTGAGTGTCAGAGGGCCTTGGTTCTAATCCCGACTTCTCCACTTGTCGGTTGTGTGATCGTGGGCAGGTCGTTAACTTCCAAGTGCCTCAGTTACCTCATCTATAAAATGAGGGTTAATATTGTGAGCCCCTTGTGGGACATGAACTGTGTCCAACTGGCTAGACTTGTGTCCATCCCAGAGCTTAGTATAGTGCCTGACACATAGTAAGCACTTAATAAATACCAGAAAAGTTTTTAAAAAGATGGTTTCTGCACTTTGTGTCCACTTTCCCGTGTACTACCTTTCCTCCTGTGGGCACTGAGCTTAATTTAACTGTCTGGGTCTCAGTGGACATTACTTCCCCGTTTAACTTTACTGATTCTGTTTGAGATTTTTTTCAATCAATCATATATATTAGCTCTTACTATGTGCAGAGCACTGTACTAAGCAGTCAATCATATTGTTTTCTCTGTACTGAGCACTAACTAAGCGCTTGGGAGAGTACAATATAATGATGTAACACCCATTTGCTGCCCACAGTGAACTTACAGTCTAGAGTGGGAGACAAATATTAATATAAATAAATTGCTGATGTGTACATAAATGGTATAGCGACTGTAGAACGTGCCTTAGAAACTTGAATGCTTTCTCAGAAAGATAAACAGTATTGCTACATTTTCCTTTGCGCTGTAAATTAATGACAAAGAATAAGAGCAAACGCAAGTTGATGTGGATTTATTAAAACACTAGAGTGGTGAATGTCAAGACTGAAATAAAATATTTTCATCTGATTAAATAAGAAACAGAGCAAAGGAAGTTATTAGCTAATTCCTTTATATTTATATCTCATATTAAAAAAATATTTGAAAGGGTGTCCCAATCTCTGGTGTTTACCCAGTTTAAATGTATTACTCATAAGCTTACCCTCTGAACAGTCTAAACTGGAAAGCAGTGTGGCCTAGGGGAAAGAGCCCAGGCCCGGGAGTCGGGGGATAGGGGTTCTAATCCGGCACTGACACTTGCCTGATGTGTGACCTAGGTAAAGTCACTTCAGTTCTTTGTACCTGTTACCGCATCCGAAGTGGGGATTAAGACTGTGAGCCCCATGTGGGACATGGATTTTAATAATAATAATGGTATTCGTTAAGCACTTACAATGTGCCAAGCATTACTTAACCTCATTATCTTTTACCTACCCCAGTCCTTAGTTCAGTGCCTACTACATAGTGAGCACTTAGTAAATACTGTAAAAAACCAAAACCGCCATTAACCACGGTTTGCTTCAGGTCACTTCAGAGGTTACAAACCTTCAGGCCATTAGTGAAATGAATACCCTGAGTAATAGGAGTTTGTTGAAGAAGAAACTTCATTAAACATGGGACTGTGCCACTGAAATTCTATCCTGCAGTGTTTCTGTCTTCAATCCGTATTACTTTTAACATCAGTCCTGTGTTCCATCGTACGCTAAGCCACTGATCTTCTCCTGTCCTGCCACAGTAAGTGTCTGAGTGGGCATGATGCAAAGCGTACCTTATTATTATGACCCTTGTGAACATGGGGGCAGGGAGGAATCTGATTTATATTCCTTCCTTCTAGGAACTCAGCAATTTCTCCAGTATTTACATTCATCGGATTCTGTTCTTGGAAGAATTATGAATATTGAATATTCATTCTTTAGGGCTAATGTGGATTCCATTTGGATGGTTACTCGGGGGCCCCGAGACTTGAAAATCTCTGTCAGGTCACAGATCGCTCGGTTTGACAGGCGACATCCCCCAGAGGTCAGATACCCATCTCCTGCCGTCTGCTTGGTACCCTCTCTTCAATTTCTTTAAGAAAGTTTGGCCAGGAACAAGAAAAACTCCGATTGGGGCTTGTTTGGTTGTTGATTTTCAGTGGGGAGAAATGATTTCCTCTTTCAAGCAACAAAAACTTGCCCAACTGAAAAACCCCCATAAATTTGAGATCTAAATCCTTAGCTGAGCCAGGACAATGTACAATTACATAGCAATCGATAGTATCTGCTGAGCAGCTCTAGGGTGCAGGACATGGTGCTAGACACTTGGAAGAGTACTGTAGAGTTAGTGGACAAGATCCCTGCCCTCAAAGAACTTGCAGGCTAGCAGGGGGGAGATTGACATATATATTCTGTTGCTGTATATTAGATTATATCCTTTTCTATATATTCTGTCGCTTCCCCCTACCTGGTATTTATTCTAGGTATTATTTATTTATTTATTTATTTATTTATTCCAGGTATTTATTTATTCATTTATTTATCTGTTTTCCCCACAAAATTGTAAGCCCCAAGAGGGTAAGGAGTATGCTTATCAACTCTACCGTACTCTCCCAACTGCTTAATACGGTGCTCTGCGTGGAGTAAATGCAGATACTATTGATGAATTGATTACATTATAGATGGGAAGTCATAGACTTCAACAAAGTTTCTCAGACCATAGTTCTTTTATACTGTTAAGTACTTACTATGTATCAAACTCATTCATTCATTCAGCTGTATTTATTGAGAGCTTACTTTGTGCAGAGCACTGTAGTAAACGCTTGGAAAGTTCACTTCAGCAACAAATAGGGGACAATCCCTATCCAACAATGGGCTCACAGTCTAGAAGAGGGGAGATAGAAAAGAAAACAAGGCAAGTAAACAGGCATCAGTAGCATCAGTATAAATAAATAGAATGATATAGATACATAGCCATCAAGTTTATTAGCTTAGACACAGTCCCTGTCCCGCAGTATTAGCAGGGAAAAACTAGTACTGAATCCCCATTTACAGTCGAGGAAACTGAGGCCCAGAGAAGTTAAGTGACTTCTCCAAGGTTATATAGCAAGCAGTTGGCAGACCCGGGATTAGAACCCAGGTCCTCTAACTCCCAGGCCCATGTATAGGATGTGTAGGAGTCGATCAATCAATGGAATTTATTGACCACTTTCTGTGTGCAGAGCACTGTGGTAAGCGTGTGGGAAAGTCCATTGTAATAGACTTGGTAGTTGCAATCCTGGCCCACAAGGAGCTTAAAGCCTACATGAGGAGACAAACAAGAATCCTGAGGAGGTCAAGGTGTCAGGAGGATCAGAGAAGGAGGGAGATGGAGCGAAGAACCTAGCAGAGCACGAAGAGCTGAAAAGGGGGCCATTTGGAAGACACTAAAGCTGAGTTTGCATTTCATCTGATGGTTCCCTCTGACCTCTATCTCCACTTTTCCTCTCCCTCCACATACAAGCTCGCACTCTCCAGTCTTGCCCGGCTGTTGTCGGCAGCTGAAAGCCCAGGGTTTGGTAACCAGGGCAGAAACAATGTTTTATCAGTATAGTTTGTTCTTCGGGTCAATTTTTAGCACATTTCTTCAGGCTGGTCTAAAACGAGCCCAAGGTGTCATTCAATTTTGGACCCCTTCCTTGAGTGGAACTTTAGAAGACTTTGAGGATCAAGACAGAGCCCTCTCCCTAGCTTTCTCCAGATACATCAATCCAACAGTGCGGCGTGGCTCAGTGGAAAGAGCCTGGGCTTGGGAGTCCGAGGTCATGGGTTCGACTCCCTGCTCTGCCGCTTGTCAGCTGTGTGACTGTGGGCAAGTCACTTCACTTCTCTGTGCCTCAGTTACCTCATCTGTAAAATGGGGATTAACTGTGAGCCTCACGTGGGACGACCCGATGACCCTGTATCTCCCCCAGCGCTTAGAACAGTGCTCTGCACCTAGTAAGTGCTTAACAAATGCCAACATTCTTATCAGTGGAATTGCATGCCAAACACTGTAATCAGTCACTCCTATTTATTGAGCACTTATTGTGTGCAGAACACTGTTCTAAGCACTTATTATCAAATGCCTACAAGCCGTTTCTGATTGATACTCTGTGGATGTATTTTCTCCAGAACGTCCTCTCTTCTGCCATAATCCGTAACCTGGCTAATGGTTCTTGTGTTATTTCTATCCATCTAGCTGCTGCTCGTCCTCTTCAGTGTTTTCCCTGGACTTTTCCTAGCATTAGTGTCTTCTTCAGGAAATGAGTCCTCCTGATGGTGTGTCCAAAATATACCAATCCAAGTTGAGTCAGCATTTGGGTGAGTTCAGTCTAACAGTTGGTAGACACGTTCCCTGCCTACAATGAGTTTACGGTATAGAAGGAGAGACGGACGTGGATATAAATAAATTCTGGATATGTACATAAGTGCTGTGGGGCTGAGGGAGGGGTGAATTAAGGGGCAAATCTAAGTGCAAAGACAACACAAAAGGGAGTGGGAAAAGAGGAAATAAGGGCTTAGTTGGGAAAGGCCCCTTAAAAAAGACGTGTTTTTAGTCAGGCTTTGATTGTATTTAGCGCTTGAGAGAGAACAATACAATAGAGTTGAGACATGATCCTTGCTGAACAGCAGCTTGCAGTCGTAAGAAGCAACTTATATTCTGCAGTGTCCCTGGAGATTCCTTAATTATCTAATTACTCTGCTTGTGAAACAGTAGATGCCTTCTCTGACTAAGCCCTCCTCTCTTCTTCTCCCACTCCCTTCTTCATTGCCCTGACTTGCTCCCTTCATTCATCCCCCATCATATCCCCATGGCACATACGTTTATATCCGTAATTGATGTATTTATGTATTTTAATGTCGGTCTACCCCTCTAGACGGTGAGCTCATTGTGGGCAGGGATTGTGTCTGTTGTATAGTACTCTGCCAAATGCTTAGAACAGTGCTTTGCAAACAATATGCGCTCAATATAGACGACTTAATGAAAGAATGAATGTAAAGCACTATCTGCCAAGCACTGAAACACTAGATGGAAGATAATGAGGTTGGGCACAGTCCCTGTCCCACATAGGACTCACCTTCTGCCTAGTTGGGAGGAGAATTTAATCCCCATTTTACAAATGAGGTAACTGAGGCACCACAGAGTTAAGGAAGTTGCCCAAGGTCACACAGCAGACAAGTGGTGGAGCAGGGAATTAGAACTCAGATCTTCTGATAATGATGATAATGGTATTTAAGCGCTTACTATGTGCCAACCACTGTTCTAAGCGCTGGGGGTAGATATAGGGTAATCAGGTGGTCCCATGTGGGGCTCACAGTCTTAATCTCCATTTTACAGATGAGGTAACTGGCTTTCCACTAAACCACGCTGTCTCCCGGGCCCGTGTTTCCACTAGGCTACGCTGCTTCCTTTGAATGGTAATCATCCCAGTCAGTCAATCGTAATTATTGAGGGCTTACTGTGTACAGAGGACTGTATTAAGCACTTGGGAGGAGAACAGTATAAAATAATAATGATGGCATTTAAATGCTTACTGTTCCCCATGGTGCCCACAGTCTCAATCCCCATTTTACAGATGAGGGAACCGAGGCACAGAGAAGTGAAGTGACTTGCCCAAAGTCACACAGCTGACAAGTGGCGGAGCTGTGATTCGTACCCATGACCTCCGACTCCCAAGCCCATGCTCTTTCCACAGAGCCACGCTGCTTCTCCGTAAAAGACACAGTCCCTGCCTGCAGTGAGCTTACGGTCTAGACAGGGAGAGTCAGACACTCTGCTTCTCTTCAGGAGAAGCAGTGAGGCCCAAAGAATACAGGGTGGACCTGGGAGTCAGAAAGACCTGGGTTCTAATTCTGGTTCCCCCACTCGACCTAGGGCAAGTCTCTGAATTTTTTGTGCTTCAGTTCCCTCATCTGTAAAATGGGGATTAAGACTGTGAGCACCATGGGGACGAGGGACTGTGTCCAACCTGATGAGCTGGTCTCTACCCCGCCACTTCGGACAGTACCTGGTCAATGGCAAGCACTTAAGAAGTACCATTTAAAACAAAAACCGAACTCCCTAATCTTGCTCTTTGACTGCATCCAGGAAGGTTTAATGTTAATTCAGACGCCAAGAAGTTAAATAGGTATGACCGAGGAACGGCAGGTCCTTTCTGAAATTAAAATGATGCTCGTTGGGAGCCCCTCATGTCCAACTTAACAATTCAGGTCAGCGTGAATGACAGGTGGGGGGGCAGACAGGCTCACATCTATCCATTTGAAACTCATTCACCGTCCCGAGTTCCTGCCCGACCTTGCCAGAATTCTGGGACCATCATCCCCAACTAGGCCGGAATTTGTTGCTCCTTCGGTTTTCCCCCAAAATGAATGCCTTGCCTCGAAGTCATCTCACCCTCCTTGGGCAGATGGATTATCTGCAGGTGAGATCGGCACACTCGATTTGTGATTGACTCCATTGTGTTCACTCCTTGGTCTTTCGTCTCCATGAGCCTGAATTTAAGTCACGGAATGAATTTAAATGTGGGCCGGAGGGGCTTAACCTCATCTTTTTTTCAACACAGAGGATTCGTGAGAGAGGCGTATATTCTTTGCTTCTAAACGGCTTCTTTGGGTAGCCAGCTTTCCATCTGGTTCTGGTTTGGAGGCTGCCACGTGACTCCCCTAGGTCAGAAACGGAATAAATGTTCCAAGAATATTATTTACATGGTGGAGGAAGGAACACCCATAAAAATACTACATTAGCAGTACAGTGATTATGCATTCTTCCCAATACCCATGGATCACTTGGATAGCTGTAGTTATTATTAAAGTAATTGATTAATTATACTGAATTATTCATTCTTGGTATTTTTCACTCTAATGAAACTTTCCAGTGAGCAGAGAAAGTTTAAAAGTATCCTATTTTTCATTTATTTCACCTCGGGGGATCTCAAACTCAGTTATTGATAAGCGATTACTGTAAATCCTACTCTATTGATTTCTAATAAAAGCATCCTTGAAGATGAATCATCACCAATACACGGGATATTTATCAGCGAGGGAATTAATGACGGACTAAAGAAAACTAGTGAAATATTCCACATGAGGTCCATAAAACTGGCTTCTGTTCTGATGGAAAAAGTAAATCATACTCAAAATTGTGCGCTGGCTTGGAGAAACATGCCTAAATTGAAGTTCCAGACATCCGATACCACCCAGCTCTCTGGAGTGACCCGACAGACGGTTCAGGGAGGGCCCATTGAGATGACGGGTAGGGTGGCGTACCGGAAGAAACACAGGATGTGGAGACAAACCGTGCCCGTCACCAATGATGATGATGTTGGTATTTGTTAAGCGCTTACTATGTGCCGAGCACTGTTCTAAGCGCTGGGATAGATACAAGGTAATTAGGTTGTCCCATGTGGGGCTCACAGTCTTCATCCCCATTTTACAGATGAGGTAACTGAGGCACCGAGAAGTCAAGTGACTTGCCCAAAGTCAAACAGCTGACAAATGTCGGAGCTGGGATTTGAACCCATGACCTCTGACTCCTAAACCCGTGCTCTTTTCACTGAGCCACAATCTCTGTGTCTGCCAGCAGTCTGATAATCTGAAAACTACCTCAATGCTCAGCACACAGTGAGGATATTATCAATCAGTGAAGGGTACGAATTGAGTACTTCGCGTGTGCAGAACCCTGAACTAAGTGCTTGGGAGAGTACAATGCAGCAGAGTTGGTAGATATGTTCCTTGCCTACAGGGAATTTACCCGTCCTGATTAAGAGACGGACTTTAAAAAAAATTTCGGATATTATCAACCCCATATTTGTTATTAGAGAGAGGAGCGAACAGGACTGTTTACTGTCTACATTTTAGTTGTTCTGTGGTATCGTCGTTTATATTGCCATTTGTGGCTTAGACTTCTTGTTCTTCCGTCTTTCGCCGATTGCTTGATGGGTGGGGGTTAATGGGTAGGGACTGCTGGGTCTTATATCGTTTTATTCCTCTAGGTTCTTAGTAGAGTGGTGCATGCATTGTAATAATATTGTGGGTATTTGCGAAGCGCTTACTATGTGCAGAGCACTGTTCTAAGCGCTCGGGTAGACACAGGGTAATCAGGTCGTCCCTCGCGAGGCTCACAGTTAATCCCCATTTTACGGGTGAGGGTAACTGAGGGCCAGAGAAGTGAAGTGACTCGCCCACAGTCACACAGCTGACAAGCGGCGGAGCCGGGAGTCGAACCCATGACCTCTGACTCCGAAGCCCAGGCTCTTTGCACTGAGCCACGCTGCTTCTCTCTGTGTTCATTGATGCCATCATTGCTGGTGTTTTAACCTGTCCCTAGCTTCCTACGGATCAGTCTGTGATATTTATTGGTTCTTACTGTATTCAGAGCTCTTTACCAGCACTGGGAGAGTGCAGTACAGTAGAGTTAGGAGACCCTCTCCCTGTCCTCACGGAGCTTGCAGTCTTCAGGAAGAACGTACAGTCTACAGGATTCCTATAGACTCTTTAATTAATTAATTGCGGTACTTGTTAAGCACTATCTGCCAAGCGCTGAACACAGCCCCTGTCCCGCATAGAGCTCACTATCTGCCTAGTTGGGAGTAGGAGTTAATCCCGCTTTTACAGATGAGGTAACCGAGGCACAGAGAAGTTAAATAACTTGCCCAAAGTCTAGTGTGGAACTGGGTTTAGAACCTAGACCCTGTGACTTCCAGGGCTGTTGTGTTTCTATTAGGCCACACTGCTTTCTTGGAATGATCATTAACCTATTCTCTCTAAAACCGCTTCTATCACTGTTCATAGAAGGACTTAACGTCCCTCCTCATACCTCAGACACCTAGAAATATTTCTGTGGTATCTCTCTGGGTGCTTAGTATCATGATTATCAAGTTTGATAATCCTTCTATTTGTCTGGGTGACCTTAGGGTCATCAGATATCTCTGTGCCTCGAATTCATCTGTAAAATGGGGTTTTACTACCTGTTCTCCCTCCCTCTGTGAGCCCCATGTGGGACAGGGACCCTGTCTGATTTATTTGTATCTACCCTACCATTTAGCAGAGTGAGAGGAAGAGCGTGGCCTGGAGAAAGGAGCCCGGGCCTGGGAGTTAGGACCTGGGTTCTAATCCCACTCTACCACTAGTCTGTTGTGTGACCTTGGGCAAAACTCTTCACTTTTCTCTGCCTCAGTTACCAGCTGTAAATGGGGATCAAGACTGTGAGCCTCAAGTGGGACACAGACTGTGTCCAACCTGATTATCTTATTCCTACTTCGGCACTTAGTACGGTGCCTGGCGCGTGGTGAGTGCTTAACAAATACCATAGGGAGAAAAAAAGTGCTTGGGATATAGTGAGCTCATGAGAAATGCTACTATTCTAAAAAAAAAAAAATACCATCATCCTCATCATAATAAGAATTATAAGAATTTGTACTAAGTGCTTATATCTTTGCTTTAAGTAGACCATACACAATTCTTGTTATACACGGGCTCAACGGTCTAAGTAGGAGAGAGAATAGGTATTGAATCCCCATTTTGCAGATGAGCAAGCCAAGGCACAGAGAAATTAATTGACTTGCCCAACGTCACACAGCAGCTAAAGTAGTGAAGCCCACTTCACCTGGTGCATGAGGGGAAACTAACATTATTAATGATAACAGTAATAATGATGGTAATTGTTAAACGCCATGTTCCAGAAACTGTATTAAGCGACGGGGTAGTAAGAAACAAATCGAGTTGGATAGAACCCCTGTCCCACATGGGGCTCACAGTCTTAATACTTATTTTACAGATGAGGGAATTGAGTCCCAGAGAATTGAAGTGAATGACCCGAGGTCACACAGCAGCAAAATGGCATAACTGTGATTAGAACCCAGGTCCTTCTGACTCCCAGGCCCGTGCTCTGTTGATGAGGCCGTGCTGCTTTTCTTAGAAGCGATTTTTAGAGATACAGCCAGAAGCTGCAGGCCAAAAAAGTGCCCCCCCCAATCCACCTTTTAACCATGTGTCGACGCTGACCGTAGAGTGAAAGATTGATACCTGCCCTGTATTGGTAAGAAAGGGAGCTGGGAGAAAATGATCTCTTGTTGAGGGGCAGAAGATCTCCACAGAGTGTGAGAACTTGGCTGCAGATGTGCCACTGGTTGGGAACTATGAGCTTCGGCTGCCTACCCTGTGGCTGAGACTCTGGGAGCAGGCCTGAAGCAGAAGCGATATTAGACTCTGTGGTTTAGATAATGATCCAGGGATCACGTAGGACCGGTGATTTCACGGGTGGCATCAGTTGGATAAATCTCTCGGAATCCCAAGGTGCCCGCTCCGGGACCCGCGGACACCTGGCTGCCCCGATCTCATGGGTTTCTGGGCTGGCTGGAGTCAGCTGCCTCCCCTCCACCCTCCAATCCATGGCCTAGGGGGTAGAGCTCGGGTCTGGGAGGCAAAAGAACCTGAGTTCCGGTTCCTGCTCTGCCTTTTCTTTGCTGTGTGACCTTGGGCAAGTCGCTTCACTTCTTTGGGCCTCAGTTACCTCCTCTAGAAAATGGCTATTAAGACTGCGAGCCCCATGTGAGACCGGGACTGAGTGCGACCCTATTACCTTGTGGCTACCCCGGCACTTAGAGTGCCTGACACATAGTCAGCGCTTAACAAATACCATGAAAAAAAAAAGGGACCGGTCACTCCCACCGGTGGATATTGAAGAAGTCATCACCTGATGACTTCTCGACTACAGTTCCGTGGCCAGTTGAAAACCAGGAGTCTATTGCTGAAGATGGATCAAGGTATATGCAAAGCTTCTACACCTTAAATCCTGTAGTAAGGGAGACCATCACATATTTTGGTCCTCCCTAACCGGCACTACAACCCAACCTGCACACCTCACTCTGTCAAACTCCTCGCTTGATCTCCATCTCACTTAACTCACCATCGACCTCTCACTCACGTCCTGCCTCCTGCCAGAAACTCCCTTCCACTGCAGACCACGACTCTCTGCATCTTCAGTGCCCTACATAATCATATCTTCTCCAAAAGTCCTTTCCTGACTAACCCCTCATTTCTCCACCTTATTCATTCACCCCTCTGTGTCTCCTATGCACTTGGGCCTCAACTCCTGAGGCAACTTGATACCCCAACCCCACAGCACTTAAATTGTGGAGAGGGAACCTTTTGACCCACTGTTTTATGTTGTGATCTCCCAAGCTCTTAGTTCAAAGCTCTGCACGCAGAAAGTTCTCAATAAATCCCATTGATTGATTGGATTAGCATGGAACACTTCCATCAAAAAGGGAGTGGCTCTCTCCTTGGATGGAAAGTCAGCCAGTCATTTGTCTTCAATGTGTGTTTACTGTGTGCAGAACACTGTACTAATTGCTTGGGAGAGTACAGTACAATAGTAGACACATTCCCTGCCCACAGAAGAGACAGAGGCTAAGGACAAAAGTGCATTAAGCAGAGAGAACCCGAGTTCTTATCCAGCCTTCGCCACATCTGTGTCTTGTGATGCTGGGCGAATCACATCACTCTGCACCTCGGTAACCATGTCTACAAAACGTGGACTGAATCCTATTTTCAATTTAGAATGTCAGCCCCAGGTGGGACAGGGAGTATCTCCAAACTGGTACTCCTCTATCTACCCCAGTGCTTAGTATAGTGCCTGGCACACATTTAGTGTTGAAGAGGTAGCATTTCAAAAATAAAATAAGGGACAACAATTTTGTTTGGCCTTTGTGTCCCGGACAGTGAATTCCCACTTCTGTTCAGCCAAACGTGCACTCATGGATGAATTTCACATTCAGTGGTGTCTTCTTGGCTATTGAAGCACAAGTATAACTAGATTGATCTGTCTATTCCTGTAATAATAACGTTGGTATTTGTTAAGCGCTTACTATGTGCCGAGCACTGTTCTAAGCGCTGGGGTAGACACAGGGGAATCGGCTTGTCCCACGTGGGGCTCACAGTCTTGATCCCCATTTTACCGATGAGGTCGCTGAGGCACCGAGAAGTTAATTGACTTGCCCAAAGTCACACAGCTGACAAGTGGCCGAGCCAGAATTCGAACCCATGACCTCTGACTCCAAAGCCCGTGCTCTTTCCGCTGAGACACGCTGCCTCTCCTGTAGACAGGTCAGAGGTGGCTTTAGAGAAATGCCAGTCAGTGGGCACTGACTGGGTTAGGGGAGTCTCCTAGACAATCACCATCCTTCTTGGTTTTCCTGGCAGAGATGTTAGTTTTCTTCTTGATTGCCTCCCTACAGCCAGGTTCCTTCTGGGAGTGCTCACCTCCTAGAGCTTCTCCAGGGAGTGCTCCCCTCTCCGAGCTCAGCCTGCGAGTGCCCTCGGCCCCTAGGTTCTCCCGCGAGTGCTCACGCCGCCGTTGATAGGTCGCGAATGCTGTGGTCATTGGTCATAGCCCGGCCCCTCTCTTTTGCCAGAACGGTTCCGATTCCCTCTGCCCACGCCGGGCTGCGAGTCACCATCTCAGTCGAGACCGTTACAGCACCTTGGATCACTTTTTTCCATAAACACAAAAAAGTCCAACTCAGTTCATTCGGCGGATGCTCCAAGATAGCTTCCCGCTGAAGTGCTCACTACGTGCCAAAAGCTGTACTAAGCAGTGGGGTAGATAAAAGCTAATTAGGATGAACACAGTCCCCGTCCCACGTGGGGCTCCCGGTCTTAATCCTCATTTTGCAGATGAGGTAACTGAGGCCCAGAGAACTCAAGTATCTAGCCCTAGGTCACGCAGCAGACAAACAGTGGAGCCAGGATTAGACCCAGGTCCTTCTGACTCCCAGGCCCGTCTTCTCTCTATTAGGTCATTCTGTCCCACTTGGGGTTCAACAGTCTAAGACGGAGGGAGAGCAGGTTTTGAATCCCACTTTTGCAGGTGGGGAAACTGAGGCACAGAGCTATGAAGTGACTTGCCCGAAGTCACACAGCAGATGAGTGGCGGAGCCGGCTTTAGAACCCGGGGCCTCTGACTCCTTGGCCCTTGCTCTTTCTGGTAGGTAGGGCTGACAATCTGTGCGGATGAGTGAAGGCACTTGAAGCCTCGCTTGTATTTCTGTCAGGAGAATCTTTTGGGTGTTAACTTTTTTTTTTCCCCTGCGTACCACGGCAAGTTAGAAAGCGCCAGACGATGCGAAATCAAGCTAGGCTTCTTAATAAAGCTAAACTGTGAAAGGAAGCCCTCATTGTGTACAGAGAGACAGCAGGCAATTAGCGTTTCAAAGGATAATTAAATTCAACAATGGAAAAAGATGCCATTTGCCAGAGTGAAGTAAAGGAACAGCTCATGGAAGCTATCTTTGTCAGTCCCGGAGAAACAAACGATGACTGGCTAAGGATGACCCACCTTGGGAGCTCTGATCCAGTTCTTGGAGCTCAAGAGGTCTAATCGTGAAAGAACTATATCCCACATGACTAGATTAAGACAAATGCGATTGTTTTAAACCGTCTCCGTTAGCCAGCGTCCCACAAAATCCACGGGTTGTCTCACTGGTCCCCGTGAACCCAGGCCACGGGGATCTGGTTGCACCCTATAGGGGAAGCCGCGCGGCTCAGTGGAAAGAGCCTGGGCTTCGGAGTCAGAGGTCATGGGTTCGACTCCCGGCTCTGCCACTTGTCAGCTGTGTGACTGTGGGCGAGTCACTTCGCTTCTCTGTGCCTCAGTGACCTCATCAGTAAAATGGGGATTAAGACTGTGAGCCCCCCGTGGGACAACCTGATTCCCCTGTGTGTCCCCCAGCGCTTAGAACAGTGCTCTGCACATAGTAAGCGCTTAACAAATACCAACATTATTACTACCTCATCTGTAAAATGGGGATTAACCGTGAGCCTCACGTGGGACAACTTGATGACCCTGTATCTACCCCAGCGCTTAGAACGGTGTTCTGCACATAGTAAGCGCTTAACAAATACCAACATTATTATTATTATAGGTCCCTGCCTTAGTTAGCCGCCAATCAATGGCATTTATTGAGTGCTTACCAAGTGCCGAGCTCTGTACTAAGCGCTTGAGAGAGGACAGTATTACAGAGTTGGTAGATGCATTCCATGTCCATAAGGAGCCGACAGTCTCCTTCATATTTATGCCTTTAAATGCCGAGCGTGAGATGTGCTGGGAAATCCAATGTTTTTGTTACTTGGAATTGCTCAGGGAGTTCCCAGAGTGTATTTGCTGGGAAAGTAAGGGATTCAGCCAACTCAGACAAGTGTTCTTTTTACATTCTGTTACTAGAAACTACTTTTTTTTTATCATTTTGTTTTATTTTTATGTTAATTGTTTACTTTGTGTCAAGCACTGTTCTAATCGCCAGGGTAGATACAAAATAACCACATGGAGATAGTCCCTGTCCCACATGGAGGATTCAGTCGTAGTAACGTTATTATTTTAGAAATCAACCAAAAAGGAAAGCAATTTTTATCGGAGCTAAATGAGAAAAGTTGTTCGTTTATTGGAGAAGGGATCATCTGTGGACAGGGAAATGTCTACCAACTCTGTTTTGTTCTCTTGGGCTCTCCCAAGCACCTAGTACAGTGCTCTTCACACGGTAATCCCTCAATAAATGCAACCGATTCTCCGCACGCTATGGTTCAGTAAGTACAATCGATTAACTGCCTGATTGATTCCCGGACACCAGTTAGGGTCGTTGAGTCATCTGCAGGGATCGCCTCGCGTAACACGGGCTTGGGAGTCAGAGGTCATGGGTTCGAATCCCAGCTCTGCCACTTGTCAGCTGTGTGTCTGTGGGCAACTCACTTAACTTGTCTGTGCCTCTGTTACCTCATCTGTCAAATGGGGATTAAGACTGTGAGCCTCATGTGGGACAACCTGATTACCCTGTATCTACCCCGGCACTTAGAACAGTGATCTGCGCATAGTAGAGCTTAACAAATAACATCATTATTATTATTCACCCATGAGGGTGCCTGTTTGATCACTATTCTTCAGACTATAAACTCCACAAAGGCAGGGGACATGAAGGGTGGAGCCAGAAGGACACTGAGTGGCCAAGAATACATGTCCATCTGCCCCCATGTGCCACTCTCCCATTCGTGGTTCACCTCCATATGTAAGATCTGCAGGTTGGGCACAGCTTTTCAAAAAAGGGCATTTTCCTCTTCCCTCTTAGGACTGCAGCTCTTCTTTTGACTTGTCTGAGCGGTGTAGCATAGTGGAAAGAGCACGGGCCTGGGAGTCAGAGTACCTGGGTTCTAATCCTGGTTCTGCCATGTACTCTTGGGCAAGTCAATTAGATGATCTGTGCCTCCGTTTCCTCAATTATAAAAGAGGGATTAAAAACTGTTCTACAAGATGGTGAGACCCAAGCAGGTCGGTGCTTGGGTCCAACTTAACCTGTCAACCCGTCCCCGGGCAGGGATCGACTCTGTTGCCGAATTGTACGTTCCAAGAGCTTAGTACAGTGCTCTGCACATAGTGAGCGCTCCATAAATGCTGTTGAATGAATGTATGAACCTGTTTCTACCCCAGTGCTTAGAACAATGTTTGAGATATAGTAAGTGCTTAATAAATACAATCACACTTGATTCCTGTAGGGATCAGTTCTAATAAGTATTGAACGGTCTTTACCGAGCTCTTAGTTGAGTGTAGTGATCTCTAGGCTTTTTGATACCTGCGGTGTCGAATAGTTGGGTTATTTGTTAGGTTCCCCCTATGTGTCAAGGACCGCTCTCAGCGCTGTGTCAGATTCCCGATATTCAGGTTGGACACAGTCCCTGCCCCACATGGCGCTCACAGTTTTAGTCCTCATTGTACAGATGAGGAAACTGAGGCATAGAGAAGCAAAGTGATTGGCCCAAAGTCAGACATCGGGAACGTGGCAGAGCAGGGATTAAAACCCATGTCGTCTGACTCCCAGGTCCCTGCTCTTTCAACTAGGCCATGCTGCTTCTTGATCAACACTATCGATGAATTGATTGGTTTAGAGGTTCTAGAGTTACCGAGAAGCGTCAAGAACAGTCAACAACATTTACTGGGGACTTATTCTGTGAAGAGCACTTTACTAAGTTCATTCAATTGTATTTATTGAGCGCTTACTATGTGCAGAGCACTGTACCAAGCGCTTGGAATGTACGAATCGGTAACAGATAGAGACAGTCCCTGCCCTTTGACGGGCTTACAGTCTAACTGGGGGAGTCGGACAGACGAGAACAATAGCAGTAAATAGGATGGAGGGGAAGAACGTCTCATTAAAACAATAGCAAATAAATAGAATTAAGGTGATGTACATTTCATTAACTAAATAAATAGGGTAATGATTTGCCTAATCATTAATTGCCTAATCATGAATTAATAAGTGCTTGGGAGAGGTCACTAGTTGGAAAGGGATTTTACACTCAAGTGGGAGTTGATCAATAGTATAGACGGGGCACTTACTCTCTGCTGAATACCGTACTAAGTTCTTGGCCAAGTACAAGTCTAGTCGGGGAGACAGAGGGAAGGCACAGAATTTAAAGATATGTGCTTGGTGGTGGGAGGAGAGGGATTCAGTTAAGATTGAATATGACAAACTCTTCTGTGATACTCTCTCAAGACCCTTCTCAGAGTCACACCTGGAGAGTTTCCAAGACTCTACCAAGTCTGCTTCCACACTGCAAAGTAGCGTGGCTCAGTGGACAGAGCCCGGGCTTTGGAGTCAGAGGTCATGGGTTCGAATCTTGGCTCTGCCCCTTGTCAGCTGTGTGACCGTGGGCCAGTCACTTAACTTCTCTGTGCCTCAGGTACCTCATCTGTAAAATGGAGATTAAGACTGTGAGCCCCAGGTGGGGCAACCTGATTCCCCTGTGTCTACCCCAGCGCTTAGGACAGTGGTAACAAATACCAACATTATTATTACCAGTCTCGACTAAGGGAGGAAGAGTGAAGCAGAGGCCTGAGCATTCCATTCCTAGCTCGAGCAGTGGCTGGTGAGTGGAGGGCAATCTGCTACAAAGCAAAACTCCCCTGTGCTGGGCAGCAGCGGCATGGGAGAGAGTTGAGGGCAGAGACTCAAGTTGACTCTGCGGAAGGAGGCAGTGGTAAACCACTTTTGTACTTTTACCAAAAAAAAAGTCTGTGGATAAACTACCAGACCGCTTGCAGATGGAAGCGGGCTTTTCTGGGAGAGGCGTGTCCATGGTGTCGCTATGGGTCGGAGTCGACTCCACAGCCCAAGACAGAACTCTCCCAAACACTTAAAACAGTGCTATACAGAAAAAAGCATTCAATAAATACCATTTTAAAAAAATAATATTTACGTGCTTACTGTGTGTCAGGCACTGCACTCAGCACTGGGGTGGATCCAAGGAAATCAGAGTGGACGGAGTTCCTGTCCCACATAGGACTCACAGTTGCAATCCCCATTTTAATAATGGTGGTATTTGTTAAGCACTTGTTATATGCAGAGCACTGTTCTAAGCGCTGGGGTAGATACAGGGTAATCAGGTCGTCCCACGTGAGGCTCACAGTTAATCCCCATTTTACAGATGAGGTAAGTGAGGCACAGAGAAGTTAAGTGACCTGCCCACAGTCACACAGCCGATTAGCGGCAAAGTTGGGATTCGAATCCATGACCTCTGATTCCCAAGCTCTCTTTCCACTGAGCCACTCTGCTCCTCATTTTACAGATGAAGGAATTGAGGCACAGACAAGTTAAGTGACTCGTCTCAAGTCTCACAGTTGACTAGTGGCGGAGCCGGGATTAGAACCAGGTCCTTATGACTCCCAGGCCTGGGCTCTATCCATTAGGCTATTGCTGCTTCTTGATTGTTTGATTAATTGAATCCAGCTCCCTAACGGGTGTGTCACTGTAATTTCTCCTCTGCGTATGTGTTTCCGTGAAAGGTCTTCTCCCGACCCAGCAGGAAAGGAGAAATGCTTCCCTGAGGGCTGGGAAATTGTGATCATGCCAGCAATGTCTTCTGTCATCGATGACAGATGAGCTTCTGGCCCAGAGATTTCACGCCCAAGCCCCCCTGAGGAGAGGTCGATGCTGAGCCTTCCACAGTGCCTGATGTGTTCTCTCACCCCTTCCCGGCCTTTTCCTCCTAGGAAATTGTGGTCAGATGAACAAGAAAGAGAAGACAAAAGGGACCAGAGCTGTGGCACAGAAGTTATTGTCAAGTCCAGCGACTTCACGCCCAAGTCCCCCTGAGGAGAGGTCAGTTGCGAGGCTCCCACAGAACCTGGCATACTCTCCCTCCCCTGCCCAGCCTCTTCCTTCTAGGAAATGGATGGTGGATCAACGAGAAAGAGAACGCAAAAGGACCCAGAGCCAGGGCGAAGAAGATCTGGTCAAATCCTCCAGACAGTAAGATCTTTGTGAGGAGGGAATGCGTCCGTTAGATTTTTGTGTTGTCCTCTCCCAAGCACTTAAGTGCTTAATAAATACGGTTGATCGATCCAGTGACTTCCTGCTGAAGCCCAGCTGAGGAGAGGTCAGTTCTGAGACTTCAACGTGCCTGTCGCGCTCTCTCGCTCCTCCCTAGCATTTTCCAGAGAGGACTTTATCATTAATAATAATAAGGATAATAATGGTATTTGTTAAGCTTTTATTGTGTGCCAAGCACTGTTCTCAGCACTGGGGGAGATAAAGGATATCAGGTTGTCCCAGGGGGAGCTCACAGTCTCAATCCCCATTTTACACATGAGGTAACTGAGGCACAGAGAAGTCACATGACTTTCCCAAAGTCACCCAGCTGACAAGTGGCAGAGCAGGCATTACAACCCATGCCCTCTGACTCCCCAGCCCGGGCTCTTTCCACTAAGCCACGCTGTTTTCAGATCAACAAGGAAGAGAAAGCAAAAGGACCCGGAGCCGTGGCGAAGAAGGTATTGTTAAGGCCGGGTGCGAGCCTAAGAAGAGCAAAGAGATGCCCAAGAACTCTGGGGGTTGTCGAGTCAAAGGAGCAGACCTGACTCCCATTTTATTCAGAAGGTACGAAAGCACTGCGATCTTTATTCCATTCTTATTGAAATAAAAAAATCAGCTCAAGTCTTGAAAGCGGCATCAAGGTCACATAACATAATCCTGGAGAAGTTGAAAAGTAAGCTGGTTTTTTGCTTTTTTTTTTGGTTATGGTATTTAAGCACTTGCTCTGTGCAAAGGCACTGTCCTAAGCCCTAGGGTAGATACAAGATGATAAGGTTGGGCACAGTCCTTGTCCCACATGGGGCTGACAGTCTTACTCCCTGTTTTACAGAGAAGGTAACTGAGGCACAAAGAATGATAATAATAATGATAATAACAATAGGGGTATTTGTTATGGTATGTGCCAAACATTGTACTAAAGTGATATGATGATAACGGCATTTGTTAAGCACTCATTTTGTGTCGAGTACTGCTCTAAGCACGGGGGTAGATACAAACTAATCAGGTTGGACACAGTCCCTTTCCCACTTGGGGCTCACAGTCTTAATCCCCGTTTTTCAGATGAGGGAACTGAAGCGCAGAGGAGTTAAGTGACTTGCCCAGCACCTGTCATTCATTCATTCAAACGTATTTATTAAGTGTTTGCTATGTGCAGAGTACTGTACTAAGTGCTTGGAGCTGGGATTTGGATTCAAATGCCTGTTGCCATTGACTGATTCTTTGTATGCATACAATTAGAGAGAGAGATTCTCATGCCCAGAGTTGTAAAAAAAAAAAAAAAAAACAAAAAAAACCCAAAAAAAACCCAACAGTTCCGTTAAGGGAAAAAGAAAACTTTTCGTGCTTCCATAGGTGAAGTTTGGTAGGATCTCGATATTCTCATCTCAAGTGAAATGTCTCGGCGCATTGGAATATTCTATTTTTGTGGCGGTATCGTACCACCGCTACTTGATCTGTATCTTTATAGCTTTATCTTTAGATTGAATTATGTCCTAGCCTCACCCATGAAAATGCAGTTTTAAGGGAAGTATTTTCTTTTTATGTCTTCCCTCACATCTTACATGGAATTTCAACAGTACTGTGCCTGGCCAACTAACTGTCATTGACAGTAAGCTCCTTATTTTGAGAGACATTCCAACAAAATGGGGAGGCGGCGGGGGCTTTCTTTGAGCCGTCCTTGGAGCCGTAGTGGTTTTATAAAAGTATTAATAGTTGCGGTACTTAAGCGTGCACTGTACTGAGCACTAGAATCGATTCCTCCATCCAGATCCTCAGGCCTCGAAGTCTGCAGAGGGAGACTTGTTCGTTGTTAAGAACTTAAGAAACACCAAGCCTCCTTATTGTGTTTTAGTGGCATTTGTTATAAATTATTTGCTGGAAGCATCTATTTGGATGCAGTAATCTCTCAGTTATATGCAGAGGGTGACCCAGTTTGGGGATTACCTGAGAGGCTTTTCCTCCAAGAACCTGCCTCTCATCTGTTTTCTTTTGGGTTTTTTTTTATGGTTGTTGTTGTGTTGTTTTTTAATGGTATTTGTTTACTAAGTGCCAGGCACTGTACTAAATGCCCGGGAAGATACAAGCTGATCAGGTTGGACCACAGTCGCTGTCCCACATGGGACTCACAGTCTTAACCCCCATTTTAAAGTGAGGTAACTGAGGCATCAAGAAGTGAAGTGACTGCCTAAAGTCGCAGACCTGACAAGCGGGGGAGCTGTGACTAGAATCATGGTCCTGTAACTCTCAGGCCCAGGCTCTATCCACTAGGCAACACTGCTTTCCCACCATCCTGTGCCCCCTTGAACACCTCCGTCTGTTAACCTTCTTCCAAAACTCACATCGTCCCCTGCTGTGTCGCACTTAAGTCTGAATCGGTCCCTGGACAACTTTTATTTTATTTTAATGGTATTGGTTAAGTGATCATTTTGTGCCCAGCACTGTACTAAGTGCCGGACTGGATATGAGGAAGTCAAGTAAGACAAGGTCCCTGTCCCACGTGGGCCTCACAGTCTAATTGTTGGGACAGCAGTTATTGAATCCCCAGTTTATTAATGAGGAATAAGCTCCCCCAAGACCACACAGCAGGTAAGTGGAGGAGGCAGGACTAGGATCCTGCTCTTGCCACGAGGCTGTGCAGCTTCTTGTTTGATCCCTATCCTTTAGGTAGGGAACTCTTCTTGTGTATTACAGCATTGGGTCCAAAGAGGCAAATGCCTATTGCTATTGATACATAATACTTAGGGACATAGCCGAAATTTATTTATATTCATGTTTGCCCCCCACTAGAATGTAAGTTCATTGCTGTCAAGGGAAAGTGTCTACCACCTTGGTTTTCTAGTTCTCTCCTGAGCCCCTAGTACAGTGCTCTGCACACAGTAAGCACTCAATAAATACCACTGATTGAGTGATATAGTATGGCAATATAGAAGCGAGAAGCCGCAGGGCCTAGCAGAAAGACGCCGGGCCTGGGAGTCAGAGGACCTGAGTTCTAATCTCTATTTTGCTATTTTTTGACTGTGTGACATTAGACACATCCCTCAACTTCCCCTGGACCAGTTTCCCCATAGGTCAGATGAGAAGAAAATCCCTCTTCTCCCTCACTCTTAGACTGTGAGTACCAAGCGGGTCAGGGATTGCTTCTGACCTGATAAACTTGGATCTACCTCAGGGCTTAGTACAGTGGTAGACAACACAGTTGTTATTATTGTCATTGTTAAATGAGCAGGACTCGCAGCTGGGAGTGCCCCAGTCAGCTGTTTGGAGCAAGATTATGGAGTATGTACCTTGTCTCTCCCGACCATCTCCTACTCCCCACTACTTCAAAGTTGTTTGTCGAATCAGTTGCCTAGAGGAAAGGTTGGTACATAGATTCATCAATCAATAAAAAATAGTATTTATTGAGTGCTTCCTAAGCGCAGAGCATAGTTTCAAGCGCTTTTCTCGTCTCATGCTGCTGAGTCATCTCCGACCCATAGCGATGCCACATGCGCATATATCCCAGAACGCCCCGCCTCCATCCGCAGTTATTCTGGTAGTGGATCCCTAACGTTTTCTTGGTAAAATTACAGAAGCGGTTTACCTTTGCCTCCTTCCACGCAGTAAACTCGAGTCACCACCCTTGCTTCTCTTCCTTGCCGCTGCTGCTCAGCCCAGGTGAGTTTTGGCTAGTAGCAGATTGCCTGCCACTCGGTAGCCACTTCCCGAGCTAGGATTGGAATGGGTATGCTTCTCCTTGACTCTCCCTCCTGTAGTCAAGACTGGTAAAGTCCTGGAAACTCTCCAGGTGTGACCCTGAGAGGGGTCTAAGAGCACGGGAGAATGCAATACAACGCAATTAGCGGACACCGTCCCTGCCCATAATGAGCTTAACGCCTAACGCTGGACTCTTCCTCAAGTCACTCAGAATGCAGCCGTGAATTCCCAAGAGCAATATTAGAGAATGAAATTCGAGAAGGGAAGTCGAGGGAAACAATGCAGGGAACATAATCACTTTGCGTGCTAAGTGTGACTTTGTTGAAGTTTGATAGGGTGGTGAGTCAGGAGACCTCGATTCTAGTCTCATTCATTCATTCTTTCAATAGTATTTATTGAGCGCTTACTATGTGCAGAGCACTGTACTAAACGCTTGGAATGGACAAGTCGGCAACAGATATAGAAGCAGCGTGGCTCAGTGGAAAGAGCACGGGCTTTGGAGTCAGGGCTCATGAGTTCGAATCCCAGCTCGGCCACTTGTCGGCTGTGTGACTGTGGGCAAGTCACTTAACTTCTCCGTGCCTCAGTTCCCTCATCTGTAAAATGGGGATTAAGACTGTGAGCCCCACGTGGGACAACCTGATTCCCCTATGTCTACCCCAGCGCTTAGAACAGTGCTTGGCACATAGTAAGCGCTTAACAAATACCAACATTATTATTATTATTATATAGTCCCTGCCCTTCGACGGGCTTACGGTCTAATCGGGGGAGACGGGCAGACGAGAACAATGGCAATAAATAGAGTCAAGGGGAAGAACATCTCATAAAAACAATGGCAAATAAATAGAATCAGGGTGATGTACATCTGATGAAACAGAATAAATAGGGTGATGAAGATATATACAGTTGAGCGGATGAGTACTGAGGTGGGACAGGAGAGGGGGAGGAGGAGAGGGAAAGCGGGGAGAAGAGGGTTTAGCTGTGGAAACGTGAAGGGGGGGTAGAGGGAGCAGAGGGAGAAAGGGGAGAGCTCAATCTGGGAAGGCCTCTTGGAGGAGATGAGCTCTCAGTAGGGCTTTGAAGAGGGGAAGAGAATCAGTTTGGCGGAGGTGAGGAGTGAGGGCGTTCCGGGACCGCGGGAGGACGTGGCCCGGGGGTCGACGGGATGGGCGCGAATGGGGGACGGTGAGGAGGTGGGCGGCAGAAGAGCGGAGCGTGCTGGGTGGGCGGTAGAAAGAGAGAAAGGAGGAGAGGTAGGAGGGTGCAAGGTGATGGAGAGCCTTGAAGCCTAGAGTGAGAAGTCTTGTTTCGTGCGGAGGTTGATAGGCAACCACTGGAGATTTTAAAGAAGGGGAGTGACATGCCCAGAACGTTTCTGCAGGAAGATCTCGGCTCCTCCGGTTGTATGATGTGTGATCTTGGGCAAGTCATTTACCCACTCTGTGCCTTAGCATTCTTATTTGTGAACTAAATACCTGTTCTCCCTCCCATTTTAACCGTGAGCCCCACGTGGGGCGGGGACCGTGTCCGGCCCGATGACATTGCATCCACCCCAGCCCTTAGGGTGGTAAGCAGTTAACTTATTCAATAATCATAAGTAACAAAGTCACTAAATAACTGTGCTTCAAGCACTGAGTTGAATAAAGGAGTCACACACCAGTCTGTGGAGACCAGACAAATAGAAGGGGAGTTTAATTACCGACGCCGGGAGCATTTTTAATAAAATAATCAAAAATAGAGGGCAGAACAGAGAGAGGGCAAATCCTAGCAGGAAGCTGAACTGTCGAACCTTCCCATCATGAAAACAGAAATAATAATTTAGATATATATTCAGATGCTCAATATACTAAGTTCTGCGGAAGAACCGCGGAGAGCAGATTGGGCACAGTTCTGATCCTAAAAAGGGTTAGGGAGGGAGAACAGCAGAGATCTAAACGCCATTTTTCACATGAGAAAACTGAGGCTCAGAGAGCTCAAGCGACTTGTCCAAGGCCACACAGCAGCCCGGCGGCAGAACTGGAATTCGTACGTGTGACTCATAGCCCCTTGCTCTTTCCAATGGGTTGCGCTGCCTCAGCTGAAGATGGGTCGATTCCCTTTCTGCGATAGGAGGTGGTCTTCGCGAGTCTGGCGAAGAGACAGGGGGTTATTTAAACTCGGGAAAAATGAAGGTTTAGAGTTTCTTCTGGAGGGGGAGGGTTACAACTGGCTCATGTGGCATTGCTTGGAGGCGCCCATCAGTAGCAAGGTGAGGTTTTGGGGTTCAGGTGCAGGAGATACAACCCCTCAGATCAAGGTAGTGCCTTAAGCCATCTGTCTACGGCACAGAAAGCCAGAGGGCCTGGCGAATCGGTCAGAGGCGACTTGAACCTTAGATATCCGGCCTGCCGATTCCGCTGGGAGTTGAAATGATTCCTGCTTTCAGCTGCCAACCGATTCCCGGCAGCCCCGGGGAAATGTTACGTGCCGAGGAGAAATTAAGGAAGATAGGCTTACTGGAAACTTAATTAACCCCCCAGTGCATTTAAGGTGAAATTGTTGTTCTTTAAATGTCTGAATATGCATACTAATGGGGAATCCTTTGTGTGGAATTTCGGTGTCCATTTTAGTCAATTTGTGCCTAATCCAGCCTCTTGGGATGCTTCACACATCATGATTTTGCTGGTTTGGAAGGTTTTGAAGGACATGGATGAACTCATTAAAACTTCCTTCCCTCTCATCATCCTTATGCCAGGAAATAGGGATGCGGTATGGCCTAGTGGATAGAGCATGGGTCTGGGAGTCAGAAGGGTCTGGGTTTTAATCCCAGCTCTTCCAGTTGTCTTCTGTGTGACCTTGGGCAAGTCACTCGACTTCTCTGTGCTTCAGTAACCTCATCTGTAAAATGGGGATTAAGATTGTGACCCTCATACGAGACAGAAACCGTGTCCACCCTGATGAGCTCGCATCTACCCTAGTACTTAGAACAGTGCTTGGCACAGAGTAAAGGCTTAACAAATACCATTATCATTATTATAACATCATCATTAATAATAATAAATACACCAATGCTTTCCGTAACCGAACAACACTGGTTGTATTGGGGAATCACCTTGTCTTAGGTCTTGGTGGTTCTTAGAGGTTGATGTGGGTACAAAAGCATTTCTTGGTTTACGTGTGTACCTTGCTAGGTTACCACTCGACTACATTCCCTCAAAGGTTTGCTCCATTTCCTCAAACGGGGATCGTAGCACACAACGTCAAGATTTCACCCATTGACCCAAGAGAAGGAGTCTCTACTAGATGCCCACGTTCGGCTTAGTCCCATCTGGTCACCCCGTCTTGCCATCTCTCCGTCCTCATCCCATCACCTGCTCTCCTTCTGATTGTTACTCAACGTCTCTTCCACAGTGGCCCAGTGTCGGTAATAATGATGATAATTAGGGTCGCCACTAAACGTTTATTTTATGTCAAGCACTGTACAAATCATGGGACAGATACAAGCTAATCAGGTGGGACCCTGTCCCTGACCCACCTGGAGCTCACAGTCTAGGTGGAGAATGGTATTTCATCTCCTGGATTTTTACAGATGAGGAAACTGAGGCACCGAGCACTGAAGTTTCCATGGCAGATGAGCGCTCTGATTCCGAGGGCATTCAGTCATTCATTCAGTAGTATTCATTGAGTGCCTGTTGTGTTCAGAGCACTGTACTGAGTGCTTGGGAGAGTATAAAATAAACAACACATTCCCTGTCCACAACAAACTGAGTCTAGAGAGGGAGACAGACACCACCCACCATCCCAGTTGCTTCCCCCTTCCTGATCTAAGGACCATTCCAGCTCCAGAGTCATCCTCTGTTGTCCAGGGGCTGACTGACTCATAGATTACAGCTGGCCCTCTCAGTCACCCTCTGAGGGTATACCTCTCATCCCTCTCCCTCCTGGGCCCAACTCTGCACCCCAGGTTTGCCTGAGAGAATGGTATTCTGGGTTGTCCCCAAGTAGAAAGGATGGCAATTCCCTGATTAATTTGAACTGTATGGGTGGCACTCATTTAGGTCTTCTCTAATATCACCTTGCTAATTTTCTACTTGAAAACTGGGAAACTTTCTACTTCAGCTTGGACACTTTGCTTCTGTAATGACGACGTGCTCACTGTATCCCGATCTTGTCCGTGTTGCCGCCAATCCCTCCTCCACCTCCTCCCTCTGGCCTGGAACTCCTTCATTTGTGACAGGCCCCTACTCTCCTCACCTCGAAAGGCCTCCTAAAATCATATCTCCTCCAAGAAGCCCTCTCTGCCTAACCTCTCATTTCTATCTCTTCCGTGTCCCCTGTGTTCTCGGGTCCACTTATACTCAATTATTTTGTCTCTCACCCCACACCCGGCCCCACAGCGGTTATGTATGTATGCTTACACTCTGCTGCTTCTGCTGTGTGAAATTTATCTTAATGTTTGTCTTCCCCTGAAGACTTTGAGGTCCTTGAATGTTGGGTTCATGTCCACAAATTCTGTGTATTGTACTCTCCCAAGCACTTAGTACACTCTTCTGCACATAGTAAGTATATTGTATGTAATTTTGCATGGGTGAGTCATTTTGATAACTGATTTTTCCAAGCTGGTTAATGTACTTGAGCATTTACCATTTTGATTATAAGCACCTCGAGGACAGAAAGTTGTTTTTCTCTCTTTTGCAAGAGCTTGGTCAGTGCTTCACACTCCATTAAGCCCTCAGTAAATATCAGAGGTGGATTGAATCATGTCTTTCCCCAGACTTCCATTGTCAGAAGAAATCCAGTAAATCTGGGGATATGTCCCTAAAACAGAAAGAATGAATTAAGACTTTTTTACCCCTTAGGAAACAGAGCATGTTGACTTTCCTTGTCACATGATCTTGTCTTCCCAGGAAGAGTTAGGACTTCCTAGAAAGACAGGATCCTGTGGTAAAGAAAGTCCTAACCCTTATTCAGTTGTAGCCTCCTCCATAGAATGTGAGTCTAGGAGTCAGAGGACCTGGGTTCTAGTCCCAGCTCTGCTTCTTGCCTACCATGTGACCTTGGGCAAGTCACTTAACATCTCTGCCACTCACTTTGCTTATCGATAAAATGGGGATTCTATATCTGTGCTCCTCTCCCCTCCATTTGTGAGTCCCATATGGGACTGGAATTGAGATTGCACCTGTGCCACTGCTTAGTACAGTGCTTGGCACATAGGTGCTTAATAAATTCAGTCTTACTAATATTATTGTTATGATTATCAATTGTCAGATAATTTACTGAACCCCCGGGTCCCCCAGTGCATTCATTCATTCACTCATTCATATTTATTGAGCGCTTACTCTGTGCGGAACACTGTACTAAGCACTTGGAAAGTACACTTGAGCAACAGAGGGAGACACTCGCTGCCCACAACGGGCTGACAGAAGAGGGGAGAGAGGCATCAAAACAAGTAAGCAAGCATCAATAGCAAAAATATAAGTAAATAGAATGATAGATATATACACATCATTAATATAAATAGAATGATAAATATGTACATAGATACACAAGTGCTGTGAGGAGGGGAAGAGGTAGAGCGAGGGAGCAAGACGGGGCGGTGGCGAAGGGGAGCAGAGGAAAAGGGGGGCTAAGTCCGGGAAGGCGTCCTGGAGGAGGTGTGCCTTCTGTAGGGCTTAGAACGGGGGAAATGTGTTTGTTATTGAATTGGTACTGGTCCCTGGGAAGTACAAAACAGAAAAGTGACATTTCCTGCCCAACGAATCAGTGGTATTTATTGAGTGCTTAGTGTGTGCAGAGCACTATAATAAGCACTTGGAAGAGTAACAGAGCAGAGTTGGTAGGCAAATTCCCTGCCAACCCCAATCTTCCACTCTGACAGATGCCAGTCCGTCATGAAAAGGACCATTGGAAAGTTGTCATAGATGCACTTTTTTGAACCTTATAGTGGGAGTCATTCACAGTATATCGGCAGACTTAAGCAGCAGCAAGTAGCCTTGAAGGGATGACAGTGACATCAACTGGCAGTTGGATTCACTTCTGAGTTCTGCCACTGGTGTGCTGTGTGTCTTCAGATAACTTACCTGCCTTCTCTGGGCCTCACTTGCTCATCTGATATACAGAAGGTAATGCCTGGCTCTCCTCCCCCAGGGATGGTGTGAGGGTAAAGTAGGATAATGGCTGCTTGAGAACTTGGAAAATGTAAAAAATGGTATGCAAAGTCATGGTATTAATAATTAATACTATTAATAATGCATTTGGGTAATGAATAATAATGATAATGGCATTTATTGATGTTCTCAAATCTATAGGAAGGTTCTTACCACTTAAGTTAAATGAAATTACATCTGAATTTAAAAATAAGGAAGGTTAATATTTTTGGGTAATGATATGTGCTTTCTCTTGAATCATTTAGTCTATACTTTTATAAATATTTTGAATACTGAAGTGGGTGATAGGTACAGAGCTGGTGGCATTTAAATTAAAATTCACTAGGATATAGTATTTAAATACAAATAGAAATCTCCATCTTTTTACGTAAATTGTGAGGCTTGATAAATAATACACCACCAAGTAAAATTTTAAAAGCCTTTTCAGTACCAAATACTTTTGGGAATGACTAGGACATGGGGTGACAATAATTCCATTTGTTATAATGTATTATATTTTGAAAATCTTCATCTTTGGGCTGATTGTAAGTTCCTACAAGGCAGACATTGTGCCTATTAACACTTTAGTGGCCTCCCAAGCGCTTATTCCAGCCCTCGGCACACTATACGCTGTACGCTTCTTGGAGGCAGGGGTTGTGCCTTATTAACTCGATAGTTCTTCCCCAAGTCCTTAGGGCAGGTACTCGGTACAGAGTAAGCACTCATTAATGTTATTGGTTGATGGATTTTTCTGTTTGATTTCTGGAAATCCCTCCAAGTGCTGAAGGACAATTTCTCAGCAAGTTGGCCGAGTGGGAGAGTTTTTTGTTACTTGTATCAAAATGGAGAGGCGGAGGGATAGAAGGAGAAGGAGAAGAATGGGGAGGAATGACAGATATGTTGGAGCATCTACTGGGGGCAGTGGACTGAACTAAACATTTGGGTAGTGTTAAATGAAGTGATAGAGAAGAGGTACGGCCAAGTGGAAAGAGCCTGGGCCTCAGAGTTAGAGAACCTGGATCCTAATCCTGGCTCTGCCACTTCTTTTATTGTTTATTTCTCTACTCTATGGTGTTGGTTAAGTTTTGACTCTGTTTCAAGCAGTGTCCTAGGCACTGGGGTGGATGCAGGTAAATCAGGTCAGACACAGCCCCCATCCCACATGGAGCTAACAGTCTCAGTAGGAGGGAGAACAGGTATTGTCTCCATTTTTCACTTAAGGAAGCGGAGGCTCAGGGACTTGAAGTGACTGGCTCAGGGTCACACGGCAGGCAAGAGTCCGGATTAGAGCCCAGGTCCTCTGACCCCCAGGCCTGTGCTTTACCCGCCAGGGCACACTGCCTGCTGTGTGACCTTGGGTCAGTCACTGAGCTTCTCTATACCTCCGTTATCTCATCTGGAAAATGGGAATTCAATACCTGATCCCCTCATTTAGACAGCAGAACTGTGTCTTTACTGATCATTTTGTACATATCCCAGTGCTTCACATCTCAGGGTCACACCTAGAGAGTTTCCAGTACTCTACCAGTCTCGACTATGGGAGGGGGAGTCAAGCAGAGGCCTATCCATTCCATTCCTAGCTTGGTCAGTGGCTAGCGAGTAGAAAGCAATCTGCTACAAGTCAAAACTCACCTGTGCTGCCCAACAGAGATGTGGGACAGATCCGAAGACAGAGACTCAGGTTTACTGCATGGAAGGAGGCAATGGTAAACCGCTTCTGAATTTTTTTTACCAAGAAAACTCTATGGATACGCTACCAGAATGATTGCAGATGGAGGTGGGGTGTTCTGGGAGCGATGTGTCCATGACGTCACTATGGGTCGGACACGACTCGACAGCATGAGACAACAACAATCCCAGTACTTGAGTGCAGGGTTTGACACATAGTAAATGCTTAACCAATATCATACTGATGATGATAATTTATTATTAAGATTACTATTATTATTCTATTTTTCCCTGCTACCAGGAACTTATCCTCTAATGGGGGGGGGGGGGGGAAGAGCCGTGAAAATATTTGCAGGGGGAGTAATTAAATAATTGACTCTATGATTGAAAACTTGAGGGAGGAGGATGAGTAGAGATGGCTGACAGATTGATTCAACTTGGGTGCCCTGGTGTCACTTAGGGAAGGCTTGATGGAAGAGAGAAGATTTCCCGAGCATTTTGGAATTATGAGGGGGGGTTTGAGGAGGGGGGAGCGGATTCCAAGCCCGGGAGACAGTGGGAGGAGAGGCAGCAACGGAGTGAGGAACAGTTAAAAGTTTGGCTCGAAAGGATGAATAAATGAATGAATGAGTTGTGGAAGGCAAATGACAGTGAGGTGAATTCATGAAAAGACTTGAACCAAAGGGAGGACAAGTTAAATGTACAAATGTAGCGCGGAAGAGCTAATTACCCTAGTTGATAGTGCACAGAGTGAAGTATCGGAAATTGAATTCCTCAGTGATTTAACTGACTATTCCCGCTGCATAAATATGCATGGATGGGTTATTGCTATTTCTGTTACTCCTGGACATCAATTTGTTTCTCTTTCTATCATGAACTGCCTCACCGTCCCGTACTCTGTGCTCAACAAAATGGAGCTCAAGTCATGTGAGGAGAATTCAGTTCTTCAGACAATCAGATGGGCTGTGAAATAAGAATATCGGCAGAGAACTAACTAATAAGTTCACCGGCCAACTTTAGAACTGATGTTCATCGGTGTGTCCGACTGAGTGGTCACATGAGAAACCCAGGTTGATATGGCTTCAGAGGAGGATAGCTGTGAATGGCTAAAGGGGAAGAAGGTTAAAAGATGTTGCCATTGACGGGATGTGATCAGAGATCTCTGGCCACATTTGTGGAGGAGGAAATCAGTGTGTGTTGGTTGGTGTGATCTGTCATTGTGTGTGTGTGTGTGTGTGTTTGCAGGCACTCTTAAGCATGGGGGTGTACCTGTCTATCGTGTGTGTTTGTTTGGTGACTTAGAGTGCTGTGCACACAGTAAGTGCTCAGTAAATATTGTTGATAGGTTGATGTCTCCCCATTTAGACCATAAGCTCATTATGGGCAGGGAACCTGACTTCCAACTCAGCTAAACTGTCGTCTCCCAACCTCTTGGTACAGTGCACTGCACACAGTCAGGAGCGATTTTGTTTTGCGAAAGATGAACATTGATCTATTTTCTCTACTTTTCCCAAATAGTTTGGCTGTCGGAGAGCCTGCTGTGGTGATAAGAAGACACTTGCCTGCCGTGTGGCCTCCGACAAATCACTTTGGATCTGTGTCTCAGTTTCCTCAACCCTCAAAGGAGAAGAAATCCCCATTGGCCCTCCACCTTAGCGAGCCCCACGTGGGCCGGGCCTGTGAGTGACCTGATTTTCTTTTAACGACCCCTGTGATCAGTAAAGTGTTTGACACATAGCGAGTGCTTAACGCGTACCCCGATTCCTGGTATTTTTATTATTAAATGCGAAGTGGATCATTGGGACAATAATAATAATCAGCAATTCAGACACTGCATCACTGAAGCGCTCGGGCAACTGGATCAAACTGCTAATTGTAATTTTGATCCCCAAAGCCTTCTGCTTCTCCCATTCTAATACACCACCACCAGTCCCCAAGAGATGAAGCCTACTTAGAAAAGTCACATATGGGATCACGTTTGTTCCTTGAGAGCCTCTCTCAGCCCCAGAGAACCAAGGCTGTGCATCTAAAAGATATGTTTTTCCACAGACTCCTTTACTTGGATGCCCCAGAATTCTAATTAGGCCTTTCCAAAGCGATAATAACCTTGTTTGTAGATTGACTCCACTAATAATTTCCAGATGAATGTAAGTCACTAAATTCTTCTCTTAGGAGGGTAATGTATGACACCCGTTTTATATATAACACATCCAGAGAAGGCCCAGTGGAAAATAAATACTAAAATAATCATTATTAAATGATTATTAGTCATGGCTCAAAGATCCGAAAATGCAACGCTGTAGAGAACCACAGATTTCCCAAGCAAACAGACCCCTTTCGTTTGGATAATTAAAACTTTGGTTGTCAATAATCTCCTGGTCCAGTGCAACGGGCACTGTTGCTGTGCTTATTAACTAATGAATGCATATTTCTCACCATTCGAATTTATAACTTCAATTGCCCTTCGTCAAGCACGTGTGTCTGTTGGAAATTCAACTGTGCTACTGCAAACTTTGTAGTTTGCGCGTTGTCCAGACATTAATAACCTAAACTATAAAAATCAGCGTGGATCAGTGGAAAGAGCCCGGGCTTGGGAGTCAGAGGTCATCGGTTCTAATCCCGGCTCCGCCACTTGCCGGCTGTGTGACTTTGGGCAAGTCACTTCACTTCTCTGGGCCTCAGTTACCTCATCTGTGAAATGGGGATTAAAACTGGGAGCCCCACGTGGGACAACCTGATCACCTTGTATCCCCCCCAGCGCTTAGAACAGTGCTTGGCACGTAGTAAGCGCTTAACAAATACACCATTATTAAAAATCAAGTAAAGGGTTGATGAGAAAGGCCTGGGAAAGTTTGAATCTGGAGGAGAGGGAGCTTTTGGTTTTATAAACGCAGAGTTTCTAGAAGGTAGAGAGAACTGGGATGCACTTAAAACTGATCTGTCGTCTTTGAGTACTAGATATTGATCCCACCCTGAACCTTACAGCACTTATGTCCATATCCGTAATTTATTTTAATGTCTGTCTCCCCCTTTAGATTGTAATCTCCTCGCACGCAGGGAATAGGTCTACCATTTCAGTTATATTGTTCTCTCCCAAGAAGCAGCATGACGTAGTGGCAAGAGCACAGGCTTGGGAATCGGAGGACCCGGGTTCTAATCCCTTTCTGCCATTTGTCTGCTGTTTGACTGTGGGCAAGTCACTTCACTTCTCTCTGCCTCAGTTACCTCATCTGTAAAATGGGGATTAGGTCTGTGAGCCCCATGTGGGACAAACTGATTCCCCCGCATGTACCCCAGTGCTTAGAACTGTGCTTGACACACAGAAGCAGCGTGGCTCAATGGAAAGAGTCCAGGCTTGGGAGTCAGAGTTCATGGGTTCGAATCCCGACTCTGCCACTTGTCAGCTGTGTGACTGTGGGCAAGTCACTTCTCTGTGCCTCAGTTCCCTCGTCTGTAAAATGGGGATTAACTGTGAGTCTCACGTGGGACAACCTGATTACCCTGTATCTACCCTAGTGCTTAGAACAGTGCTGTGCACATAGCGCTTAACAAATACCAACATTCTTCTTATAGTAAGCCCCTGACACGTCCCATAATTATCATCATCATCATTACTCTAAACAGAGTAAACTATTAGCTCCTTGAAGACAGGGTTTGTATCTATTTAATCTCGTCCTCTTTCCCAAGTGCTCAGAACAGTGCTCTTCACTCAGTAGACTCTAAGCTCCCAGTGGGCGGGCATCATGTCTACCAACTCAGCTGCATCATACTTTCCCAATGTTTAATATACAGTGTTCTGCAGACAGTAAGTGCTCAATACATAGCCACTGGTTGTTCGAATTAAAAAGTACGTGAGATAGGGAGAGACTCAAGGCAAGATAACAATCGGAGAAGATTTACAATTGGTATTAGGCTGGCGTTGGTTCCCTCTAGATTGGGAGTGTCTTAGAGGAAAACTTTTCAACATTTGAGTTTAGCCCACTTCCAGGGTTGGGCCAAGTATGTCGAGGCCCCAGTTGAAGATGAAGCTCTGCCGCCGCCGTCCTCTTCAGAGGCAACAGGGACAAGACCTCGGATATCAGGAACGTTTGGGGTAAGTACGGCCCACACTCAAGTCCCTCGATACTCACTTTTCCAAAGAAAGTTTCGGGTCGATTCGTTAGACGGTCCGGCGCCAAGATGGAAATGAACAACGCTTGGATAAGCTGAACGTCCCGGGAGATTTCAGAAACTGACCCGTTGCTACGGTTTCGGGGGCTTGGCAGTGGTTTAAGATGAACTGAGTAGTTAGAGTCACATGGGCTGAGAGAATTGTTCCATTAGAGGGTGGTATTGATTGGAGGTGGCCCTGGAAATTCCAAAAGCCAGGCAGCCTGGGAAAATCCAATCTTCGGAGCAGTTAATAGCCAAAGCCTTAAGACTACGGTGCCTGGAACTGGTCCAGGAGGAGGCCAGATGCCAGCAGACTTGAACGCCCGAAGGTTCATTCTGATCTTCAAAGAGGTGCACGAACTGTGTGTAGCACACCACAACTTCAAGGAGGCTGTATCAGTCCTCCAGACCTCAGCCTCTGTCATGCATCATATTTAGAAACGTGGTTGAGTCTCCATACCCTTTCTGGGTAGCCCTCCAGCCTCTCATCCTATCAACCGATGGCTGGCGTCTATTGGGAACCCACTGGTGCAAAGCACTGTACTGAGCACTTGAGAGAGTACACTAGTGATAGAGGACTCGATCCCCGCTCTCAAGCAGTTTAGAGTGTAATGGCACAAGTAGACACAATCCTGCATATAGATGACTGTATATTAATGATGGAATTGAAGTGCTTACTATGTGCCGAGCAGTGTTCTAAGCGCTGGGGGCGTTACAGAGTCATCAGGTTGTCCCACGTGGGGCTCACAGTCTTAATCCCCATTTTACAGATGAGGTCACGGAGGCACAGAGAAGTGACTTGCCCAAAGTCACACAGCTGATAGGTGGCGGAGATGGGATTAGAACCCACCACCTCTGGTTCCCAAGCCCGTCCTCTTGCCACTGAGGCACGCTGCTTCGGTCCAGAGGTGGAATGGGATGAAGGATCGCCTGGTGGCGATCCTACTGGTACTCAGTCTGTCTTGCCGTCTAGACTGTAAGCTGGTTGTGGGCAGGGAATGTGTGCGCTCATTATTATATCGTGCTCTCCCAAGCTCAAGGACTCAATAAATGCGATGGACTGACAGAAACAGCATGGCCGAGTGGCAAGAGCCCTGCCTTGGGAGTCAGAGGTCATGGGTTCTGATCCCGGCTCCCCCACTTGTCCGCTGTGTGACCTTGGGCAAGTCACTTCACTTCTCTGCGCCCCAGCTCATCTGTTAACTGGGGATTAAAACCTTTGAGCCTCTTGTGGCACAATCTAATTACCTGGTATCTACCCCAGCACTTAGAACAGTGCTTGGCACACAGTAAGCACATAATACTATTATTATTATATGGCTCTTCAACAGGTGGAGGTCAAAGTTCAACCTAAAAAGGTGCAGATAATTTGGTCGATTGTTGTTATGACAGTAATAATAACTGTAACATTCGTTAAGGGTTTATATACCAAATACTGCAACAAGAGCTGCGGTAGATTGAAGATAATTAGGTCGCACGTGGGGTTCACAGTCTAAATGGGAAGGAGGAGAGACATTGTCTCCCCATCTTGCTGATGAGGGAACTGAGGCCCAGATAAGTTGAGTGACTTGTCCAAGGTCACACAGCCAGTAAGCGGCAGAGGCTTTATTAGAATCCAGGGCCTCTGAGTCCCAGGCTCTTTCTAATAGGCCACACGGCTTCCCTGTTCCCTTTGGCCTTGGAGTGGGAAAATGTTGATGATAATTGTGATTTTTGTTAATCACTTATTAAATACCAGGCACTGCACTAATCACTGGGATCGATGCAATATCGTCAAGTAGATTTTGGAGCCTGTCGCACAGGGGGCTGACGGTCTAAGGTGGAGGGAGAACAGATATCGAATCTCCATTTCACAGAGGAGGAAACTGAGAAACAGAGAACTGCAGTGACTCGCCTGAGACTTCATGGCAAGCAAGTGGCAGAGCCGGGACTGAAGAGATTGTAGCAGCTTGTGCGGAGAGAAGAGCCAGAAAGGAGCCGGCTGGAATAACTTGTATTCGTTCTTGCCTGCCATTGAAACTGTGTAAAGAAAGTAGAGCCTGGAACGAGGTAAGCATAAATTATTCCGCCACCAGAAATAGAAAGCTGAAAAATCATTCGCACAGAGAACATACTAGATGATTTTCAGCTCCTGCTCCAGGACACGGAAAATGTGATAAGGGGAAGAATGATGAAAACGGAGATGATGATTAGTCTTCGTCGCTCAAGGCCCCTTGTGAGCCAGGAGTGAGGAGTGGAGCCCCTGCTCCTCACCGCCATCGCCCCTTCCCCGGAAAGTATCAGGAAGATTGGACGGCGCAGTGATACAGCCTGGGAGGGTGATGGGAGATTTACCCTTACACTGGAGAAGCAGATCGGCTTAGGGGATAGAACACGGGCCTGGGAGTCAGAAGGATCTGGATTCTAATCCTGGCTCTGCCGCATGTCGGCTGACGTTGGGCCACTCATTTCATTTATCTGAGCCTCACCTTAGCCAGTCTGTAAAATGGGGATGAATTCATTCAATTCATTCATTCAATAGTATTTATTGAGCGCCTACTATGTGCAGAGCGCTGTACTTAGCGCTTGGAATGAACAAGTCGGCAACAGATAGAGACGGTCCCTGCCGTTTGACGGGCTTACGGTCTAATCGGGGGAGACGGACAGACGAGAACAATGGCGATAAATAAGAGTCAAGATAAATGTGTGAACCCCATGTGGGACAGGGACAGCGTCCAACCTGATTAACCGGTATCTACTCCAGTGCTTAGAACGGTGCTTGGCCCATAGTAAGGGCTCAACAAGTTCCATCATTATTATTTTACAGCCCCACATCTGTCCGCCACAACCTCCCGTTGTTACCGGCTCACCAGACAGCATAGGCCGCCGGGTCGAATTAATCATAATAAACGAAATTATAGTACCCGTTTAAACACTATGTGTTATATGTGGTTCTAAATGCTGGGGTGGGTAGAGGCTAATCCGATTGGAAACAGTCCCTCTCCAACATGGGGTTCACAGTCTAAAGGGGAGAGAGAACTGGTGTTGAATCCCCAGGAGAGGAAAGCGAGGCACAGAGAAGTGCAGTGAAGTGATATTCATTCAATAGTATTTATTGAGCGCTTACTATGTGCAGAGCACTGTACTGAGCACTTGGAATGTACAAATCGGCAACGGATCGCGACGGTCCCTGCCCTTTGACGGGCTTACAGTCTAATAGGGGATAGTCTGTAATAGCATTGCTCATCCTTTTATGTCATTTCTCCCTTGACAGACACTCAGAAAAAGGGATAGAATGTCATCACCAGTGGTCTGTTCTCTATCAAGGATAACAGTAAGGAATTCAGTGACTGGTGAGTTACCTATATAAATAATAATTCACTAAATAAGTGATTTTACTTGCTCTCTCGCATTCATATTGTTCGTATTTGTACTCTGTAATTTTTTCCTCTAAACTGACATCTCGTTCTTGTCCGACGCATCGGGCTGTGATTTATGAAGTGCTCTCTAGGTGCCAGACAGTGTGCTCAGTGTTGGAGCCGTCCTGGCGCATAATCTAACTCATCCTGGTTTACAGATGAGGTAATTGAGGCACCGAGGCTATGAAGTGACTCGTCCGAGGCCACGCAGCAGGGCATAGACAGGGATTAGCATCTGACTCTTTTTACAGCTAAGCCTATCTTCTTTCCTCTAGATCTCCATCAGGTCATTTCTTTGTTTGGCACTTCCCATTTACTCACTTAAGTGTAAGCTCTTAGAGGGCAGAATGAAAGTCTTTTATTTTGTACTCTCCCAGAAAGTTAGTTTAGCGTTCTGCATCCAGTAAGCATTCAGTAAAGATTATCGATTGCACCGGCCCCAGGGGATGCTCAATGAATGCGACTGCTATTAATACTCGTGCCTAAAAGAAAAAAAAAAATGAGATAAGATCACCGATTTGGAAAACTTTGTTTGACGTTTAACTGCTTGACCAAAATGTTCTTGGAAACATCTCCGTAACTCTTCCACAGTTAGTTCTCATCGGCACAGATGATTTCACTCTTTGGCATGGATGGAAGCAGCATTTTCAAAATACGGCTGGGAGAGAAACGGCTCTTGTCAGATTTTTCAGCTGATGCAGGCATAGCAAACCCTATCATTTTTGCCAGAAAGATGTCAGGAGATTCACAGCCTGAGATTGAGGCACAAAGAAAGATCGAAACTTGGAAAAAGATTCAGAGGAACATCTTAACTCTGGAGTGTTGACCTAACTCGACTTGTGCTTTTGAAGTCATCGAGGTGGCTCAGTGTCAAAACTTGCAAAATGTAAGATACCTTTTTGGCTTCAAGTAAGCCCTACCAGACCATGAAGCCAATCCGTGATTCGCAAGAGCCCCAGAGAATGGATAGTTTACTTTATTTATTCATTATGTTATTTGTTAAGCACTTAATGTGTGTCAAGCTCCGTTCTATGCCCTGGGGTAGATAGAAGTTAATCAGGTTGGACACAGTCCGTGTCCCCCGAGGGGCTCGTGGTCTAAGTAGGAGAAGAGATGTGGAATCTCCTTTTTACAGTTGAGGAAACCGAGGTGCAGAAATGTTGACTTGTCCAAGGTCACGTGGGAATGAACTGCCAGGGTTGTGATTTGAACCCAGACCCTCTGACTCCCAAGCTTGTATTCCTTCCACTGGACCGATGCTGCCCTGCTATCACCGTGGAGTAGTTTTTTTTATTTTTTTATTTTTTTACCAAGTGATAATAATGGTGGTATTGGTTAAGCGCTTACTATGTGCAGAGCACTGTTCTAAGCGCTGGGGGTGATACAGGGTAATCGGATTGTCCCACGTGAGGCTCACGGTCTTAATCCCCGTTTTCCAGATGAGGTAACTGAGGCCCAGAGAAGTGAAGCGACTCGCCCACAGTCACACAGCTGACAAGTGGCAGCGCGGGGATTCGAACCCATGACCTCCGACTCCCAAGCCCAGGCTCTTCCCACTGAGCCACGGCCCCTGAATCTACGGTCACTGCTACCAGACAAGAGCTGTGAGACGTCTCGGTGGAAAGTTTATGGGCCAGGAGTCAGAGGACCTGGGTTCCAGTTCCCGCTCTGCCATTTGCTGCGGTGTGACCTTGGGTAAGTCACTTAGCTTCTCTGTGTTTCAGTTTCCTCGCCCGTAAAATGGGGATTCAATCCCTGTTCTCCCTCCCTCTGAGACTGTGAGGCCCCAGGTAGGTCAGGGACCGTGTCCCTCCTGATTATCCCCTATCTACCCTAGTGTCCATTACAGTGCTTGCTTAATAAAGACCGGTGTCATTATTACTCATTCACCACTGACCCTGACTGATGTGACCCACTTGGAGATCCAAAAGGCAAACCTCAGAAAGCAATCCAAGTGACATCGCTTCTTTCCCATCCCTTGTGATCTATAGCAATCGGTGGCATTTTTGGAGCTCTTACTGTGTGCAGAGCGCTGTCCTAAGCACTTGTTTGAAGACCTATATCAGACTGCGAGACCGTTGTGAGTCGGGCGTTTTACCTGAAATGAGAGGCGAGTCTCTGAAATTAGGCACCTCAGGTCCTTCATCTGTAAAATGGGGAGTAAGACTGTGAGCCCCAAGTGGGACAGGGAATGGGTCCAACCCGATTAGCTTGTATGTACCCTGTTGCTTAGTTCAGTCCCTGGCATTTAGTATGCACTTAACAAGTACCATTTAAAAGCAAATATATATAAAAAAAACCCAGGATACTGCTTAACATCCTCTCGATTTCCAGCACCAACACCCCGACAGTCGCACTAGCATCAAGGATTAGAGTAGATCCTGACACAGACCCCTGAAAGGTCCACTGCCCTCGCAACAGTTCAATCCCCAATGAAACATTGCTGGTGACGCTTTTAAGTCAGTCAATCATAATAATGTTGGTATTTAAGCGCTTACTCTGTGCAGAGCACTGTTCTAAGCGCCGGGGTAGATGCAGGGTCATCAGGTTGTCCCACGTGAGGCTCACAGTTAATCCCCATTATACAGATGAGGTGACTGAGGCACAGAGAAGTGAAGCGACTCGCCCACAGTCACACAGCTGACAGGTGGCAGAGCCGGGAGTCGAACCCATGACCAGTGACTCCGAAGCCCAGGCTCTTTCCACTGAGTCGCGCTGCTTCCCACATTTGTTGAATTCTGATCGTATGCAGAGCACTGTACTGAACACTTGGGAGAAGATAATATAACCATAACCAGGCACATTCCCTGCCTCCAGTGAGCTTTCGGCTAGAGGGGTGGACTGATATTAATAGAAATGAATAAATGGCAGATAGGGACATGAGTGCTGTGGGGCTGGGAGCAAGTCAGGGTGACGCCAAAAGGAGTGGGAGAGGAGGAAAGGAGGGCTTAGTCAGGGAAGGCCTCTTGGAGGAGATGGGCTTTCAATAATAATAATAATAATGTTGGTATTGGGTAAGCGCTTACTATGGGCAGAGCACTGTTCTAAGCCCTGGGGTAGATACAAGGTATTCAGGTTGTCCCATGTGGGGCTCACAGTCTTCATCCCCATTTTACAGATGAGGTAACTGAGGCCCAGAGAAGTGAAGCGACCTGCCCCCGGTCACACAGCTGACAAGCGGCAGAGCCGGGATTCGAACCCATGACCCCCGACTCCCGAGCCCGGGTTCTTTCCACTGAGCCACGCTGCTTCTCTGCGAAGTCGATGAGACTTCGAAGAAGGGGAGAACAGTTGTCTCCAAGGTGTGAGGAAGGAGGGCGTTCCAGTCCGGAGGCAGGATGAGGGCAAGGCGTCGGCAGCGAGAGCAACGAGCCGGAGGTGCAACGAGGAGGTTGGCATTAGAGGAGCAGAGTGTGCAGGCTGGGTTGTAATAGAAGAGCAGCGAGATGAGGTAGGTGGGGGCGAGGCGATTGAGCGTTTTAACCTACTAAACGCCTTGGAATTGTTTTTTATCCGGGAATGTTGTCTTGTGAAACTCGTTAGCTGTGTGCTGATGAGGGCTCCATCCTTAAGGACCCTTTTCCTTACGTCCAGACGCTTCCCTTTGCAGAGTGTTGCCCTGCAACTCACCACTTGCAACCGAATACTGCCTAAACTGCAGCAGGCGAATGGGACATGGCAAAGCAGCGTGGTCTAGTGGAAAGATCCTGGCCCCGGGAGTCAGAAGACTTGGGTTCCAATCCCGGCTCTTCTTCGCGACCGGGGGTAAGTGACTTAACCTCTCTGTCGCACAGTTGCTTCATCCGGTTGTCCCACTAGGGTCTTGGGCTGCTTTCTACTTTCCCTAACTCCCAGTACACGTCCCACCGATGGAGTTTGGTAAATACCCTCATTTTCCTTGATGGTTTTGCAATCTGGCTGCTGCCAAGCCTTGAATTCACACCTCCTCCCCTATTTTTTTCCACCTACCGCCTGTTAAACAGCTAGTAGGTGCAGCATGTCTCATTTCAAACCTGAAATCTGCCTTCCAAGCATCCGAGAGCATACTTCATCTTCGTCCTAGGTACTTCCCATTTGCCGTAAGTTGCAGAAACTGCTTCTTTACCTAATAGCTGCGCTCATCAAGTCCTTCACCTTTAGGTTTTTAACGAGCTGCTCGGAGACATTCCAATGCGTTATTTACCCTTGACATAAATTCCGAATCTCTTTATGACTTTAATGAGATGCATAGTAAAAGCATCATCAATTTATATTAGAAGTCCCCCCGCTCCCTTTACGCTGATTCCCAACCTCAGGAACATCAGACTTCAAGAGCCGTAAGACTAATTTTTATCGATGGCTTCCGTCAGCAGAACGGCAAGCAACGCGTCCTCCGTTGGGCGATGAAAACAGTGGCTGTTTAGGCGATGTGCTCTCAGAAACCGTGCACCTAATTGAAGCACTTCTGATACCCACTCCGGCCTCTCTCTACTTCGGACGCTATTCTTCCGTGCTATTACTTCCCTTCGCCCTAATCTCGTTTATTGTCTGTCTCCCCATGAAGACCTGGAGTCCCTCCTGGTGAGGGATCACATCTACCAACTCTGGTGTACTATAGTTAGAGAAGTGATGTGGCCCAGTAGAAAGAGCACAGGAATAGGAGTCAGAAGACCTGGGTTCTAATTTGCCACGTATCTGCTGTCTGAACCTGCGCAAGTCACTTTACTTCTCTCTGCCTCCATTTCCTCACCTGTAAAATGGGGATTCAATCCCTGTTCTTCTTTCCACTTGGACTGTGAACCCCACGTGAGGCAGGGACTGTGTCCACCCTGAGTAACTCATACCGACCCCGGTGCTTAGTCCAGTGCTTGGCACATAGCAGTACCATATTTATCATCATTATCATTTCCCAGACGCTTAGTACAGTGCTCTTCGCACAGTGAGATTCGGTAAATACCCCTGATTGACGACGATTGTTATTTAAGCACTATTCTAAATGCCGGGGTAGATACCAGCTAATCAGGTCGGGCACCTTCCCTGCCCCACATGGGGCTCACGGTCTTAATCACCATTTTACCGATGAGGTAACTGAGGCCCAGAGAATCTAAGTGACCTTGAGCAAGCCGTGTAACTTCTCTGGGCCTCAGTTACCTCATCTTGTAAAATGGGGATGAAGTCGATGAGCCCTGGTTCTTATTCTTGCTCTGCCCCGTGTCTGTTACGTGACCTTGGGCAAGTCACTCAACCTGTCTGTCCCTCAGTCCCCCGTCCTGCAAAATGGGGATTCGGTACCTTCTCTTCCTCCTACTTAGACCACGAGCCCCGTGTGGGACCTGATTGTCTTGTATGTGCCTCAGTGGCACCTAGTAGGCACTTAAATACTATTATTATCATTGTTATTAGCATTTTTATTGTTACTATTAGCACTGGAATCAATTTCTCAATGTAGAAGCTCAGCCCCAAAGTCGACCATAGGAGACTCGTTCATTGTCAAGTGCTTGGGGAACACCAGGCCTCCTTATCCTTTTTCATATAAATTATTTCCTGGAAGCAGCTATATGGACCAAATAATCTCTCGACCTAGTTTGGGGATTATCCGACAGGTGGTTCAAAAGCGAACCTGCCTCCCCTCTGGTCTCTAAACTACCCTGCATTCCCCTCCTATGTCTGTTTGTAAGTTCCCCTGCCCCTACCTCCATCTAGTCTGCGATCTAGGTTTCTTCGAGGGCTCCCGTGGTCCCAGGTCATAGAGAAGCAGTGTGGCTCAGTGGAAAGAGCCCGGGCTTGGGATTCTGAGGTCATGGGTCCGAATTGCGGCTCTGCCGCTTGTCAGCTGTGTGACTGTGGGCAAGTCACTTAACCTCTCTGTGCCTCAGTTACCTCATCTGTAAAATGGGGATTAAGACTGTGAGCCTCATGTGGGACAATCTGATTACCCTGCCTCTACCCCAGTGCTTAGAACAGTGCCCTGCACATAGTGAGCGCTTAACAAGCAGCGTGGCTCAGTGGAAAGAGCCCGGGCTTTGGAGTCAGAGGTCATGAGTTCAAATCCCACCTCTGCCACTTGCCAGCTGTGTGACTGTGGGCAAGTCGCTTCACTTCTCTGTGCCTCAGTTACCTCATCTGTAAAATGGGGATGAAGTCTGTGAGCCCCACGTGGGACAACCTGATTCCCCTGTGTCTACCCCAGCGCTTAGAACAGTGCTCTGCACATAGTAAGCGCTTAACAAATACCATCATTATTAACAAATACCAACATTATTATTATTATTATTATGTCATCCCCGACTGACGCCTGAACAAGTCTCTGGACCACTTTTTTAAAATGATATTTAAGAGGAGCAGCTTGGCTCTGTGGAAAGAGCATGGGCCTGGGAGTCGAGGATCTGGGTTTAAATTCAGGCTCTACCATGTGCCTGCTCTGTGACCTTGGGCAAGTCACTTCATTTCTGTGGGCCTCAGTTTCCTCATCTGTAAAATGGGGATTCAATACCTACCCTCCCTCCCATGTATTTTGTGAGCCTGTTCCACATAAAATAGCGACCAGGGACTGTTTCTGACCTGATGATCCCGTAACTTCCCAAGTACTTAGAAGAGTGCTTGACACATTCTGAGTGCTTAAAAAATACCGCTATTATTATCATCATTATTCTCATTGACGAAAGTACTTGCTATGAGCCAGACACTGTATTAAGCAGTGGGGTAGGTACAAATTAATCAGATAGGACACAGCCCCTGCCCTTCATCGGGCTCGTAGTCCAAGTAGGATGGAGAATATGTTTAGAATCCCCATTTTGCAGAAGAGGAAACTGAGGTCCAGGGAAGTAATAATAATTAAAAATAATGATATTTGTTAAGCACTTACTACACGCCAAGCACAGTTCTAAACACTGGGGTAGATAGAAGATAATCAGATTGTCGCACACACAGTCACAGTCTGAATCCCCATTTTACAGATGAGGAAACTGAAGCCCAGAGAAGTGAAGTGACTTGCCCAAAGTCACACAGCTGACAAGTGGCAGAGGTGGAATTAGAAGCCACGACCTCTGACTCCCAAGCCCGGGCTCTTTGCACTAAGCCGCACTGCTTCTCGTGGGGAAGTAAAGTGACTTGCCCAGGATCACATAGCAGGTGAATAGTGGAGCCAGAATTAGAAACCAGGTCCTCTGGTTCCCCAGGATTGTGCTTTATTCACTAGGCCCTGCTGCTCCTCACAGCCCTTGACCACCATCCCTTCCTTCAAACATGTTGCCGCTTTCCTTTTCGTATTTTCTGTGCTTTTATCTTATTTTTGCCCCCGCTCATCTCCATTCTGCGCGACAGACAAACGTCAATTGTGCTGGGATTGAAAATGTTCCATTCCTTCTCCCGAAGATGCACCTTTTGCAGAAATCTTCTTAAGATCTCTTTGGTATAAATAGTACCATCGAACTCTTCATTATGTGATTTTGCAAAATTACATTTCCAGGTTTCAGGTATTAACTGCCTTCGTAAATAAAGGAAGTGAAGAGAAAGAGAGGAAAGAAGAGAGAGAAATAAAGGGAATCTTCATGAATGTCACCAGCGGCTTTGATTCTCGTCTTAGAATTCCTCAAGGTAATTACCGAGCCAAGACAGAATAGATGAATAGAAATGGAAACTTTAAATAAGCCTTTTTCAGTGATTTGTAAGGAGGTAGAAATATTTCTGTTTTGTTTTTATTTTCCCTCCAAGTATGATAGACGGCGTAGTGTGTAAAGACATGTAAGCACTTGACTGGGAAATCATCTAGTCTGTATTCCTCAACTATTTAAACGCAAGCCTGCCTCCCCAGGAAGCAGGTTTAAACACGGATTAGAGATCTGCATTTTGAGGGATGATTACAGTCCCGGGAATCGGGTCGGATAAAGACGAGAGACTGCAGTCTGCGCATGGTGAATGAGACTGATTTCCAGCATTCTCGCTTTCCCGAGAGCTGCTGAATAGGTCACTCCTGGAAATGGGGCCTCTGTTTCAATTGAGAAAGGAACGTATTGATTCATCAAAGGTGCTTAAGAAACTCCCAAGGAATCTCCCTCCAGCTGCACTCAATTAGGAAAGGAAGTCAGGACCCATGGAGAGACGGCTGGGAATGCAGAGCTGATACTGCGTGAAGGAAGCGAGAGTACCGAAGACCAGAGAAGAGGCCCATAATGGCCTCCAGGTGATCCTGACAGGGAGAGCCAGGCTGGAGAGTCGGCCGGATTGGGTGAAGGATCAAGTGAAGCGGAAAAAGTCACCTCTCCAGAAGAAGGATCATTGCAGCGGAAATTGCGGGACACCTGAAGGGTCCCTCGCGTCTCGCCTCGGAGGAGGCTTCCTCTAAAACGCCTCGGGTGTATCGTCTTCCTAGTGATCCCGCCAGAAGCCGGGAGGACCGGGTTGGGCCCGGCCTCGGGGGCTGGAAGCAATCTGAGAAATCGAAACGGCTTTGACGTTGGATGTCGCTTCAGGGGATACTGAATTTCATCTGGGCTCTTCGGTTTTAATAAATCATTCCTCAATTCACCAGTGAATCTGACGATATAATTAGCAGATTGCCTGCACACGGGAAGGGATACCTTCTAAGAGCCCTGGAGAGAAACGACAGCCATTCGGTGTTCAGAATTTTCCAACGATGAGCTGGATGCTCCATCTTGGGTCTGCGTCTCCCGGCCATTTTCTGTCTCCAAGCTGCCATGGAGGGGCGGTACAGGTGACCCCCAAAAGCTAGAGTGGCATCGATCGACTACATTTATCAAGGACTTATTGTTTACAGAGCACTGTACTGAGTGCATGAGAGAGTACAGTATAACAGAGTTGGTAGACATGCCACCTCCCCACAAGGAGCTTACAGTCTAGAGGGTGAGACGGGCATTCAAATTAATTTTGGGTTGGGACATGAGTGCTGTGAGATTGAGGGTGGGGCAAATTAAGGGTACAAATCCAAGTTCAAGGGTGTCACAGGAGGGAGAGGATGTAGGGGAAATGAGGGTCTAGTTGGAGAAGGCCTCTTAAGGAGATGGGATTTTAAGGAAGCTTTGAAACTGGGGAGGGTGAGGGTCGGTTGCGTATGACGGGGGAGGAGGTCCTCAGGGCAGAGGCAAGACGTGGGCAAGAGATCGGTAACAAGTTAGATGAGATGGAGGTACAGTGAAGTCAGAGAGGTCAGATAGGAGGGGGGCGAGGTGCTTTAAAGCCTGAGTGAGGAGTTTCTCTTCAATGGGGGAGTTGAATGGGCATCCACTGGAGGTTCTTGAGGAGTGGGGAGACTTGGACCGAAGGTTTCTCCAGAAAAATGATCCGGTCAGCAGAGTCAAGTAAGGACTGGAGTGGGGAGAGACAGGAGGCAGGGAGGCCAACGAAGAGGCTGAATCATTTGGCAAGAAAGGGTAGGATAAGTGTTTGGATTAACGTGAGAGCAGTTCGGATGGAGAGGAAAGGGTGGATTTTAGCCAAGTTGTGAAGGTCAGACCGACAGGATTTATTGATGGATTGATGATGTGGGACGATCCAAAGAGATGAATCAAGGATAACACTAAAGTTATGGGCTGGAGACAGGAAGGATGGTGGTGTCGTCTACTAGGAAGCGAACGTCAGGGGATGGACAGGGTTTGGGTGGGAAGATGAGGAGCTCTGTTTCAGACATGTTAAATTTGAGGTGACGGCAGGACATCCAAGTAGAAATGTCTTGAAGGCGGGAGGACATGCGAGACTGCAGAGACAGAGAGCCATGGTGGCGAATGAGTTCCCCAAGGGAGTGGGTATAGATGGAGAATAGAAGGAGACCGGAACCGAACGTTGAGAGACGCCCACACTTAGGGGTTGGGAGGCAGAGAAGGTGATGATTGAAAGATCGATCAAATTGGAGTCGCCACTGGGAAATGGTGGAAGCGGACTTGGTCCTGTCACTTCCTCTGACTTTTCCCCTGTGCCCAGAGGCAAAATCCCCTCACTGGCCCCAGACCGTCACTCGCTGTTCGGTGCTGGTTGTTTATCTTCGAGAATGAATCTTTTTCCGCCATTCAAGATTAAAGATGCAATGACTTTTTCTCATAGGGAAGGAGCATTAACCTAAAAGAATAACTTTGAAGAAGCCCAAAACGGTTGTACCTCACATCGAAGTAGCAGACCGTTGGAAAGTCACGCCACCTTCAGAGGGAAAGGAATACGTTTGACAGTTCTGAGTGGTTGGGGATATGCCTGCATGGGAAACGTTTTTTTTTCCAACTTAATGATGTCTACGTAGATGTGGTCCTCTGAAGGCATAAGGGTTGGACGGGAGCCGGGGAGGGGGGTATTTTTATGTCCTTCATTTATCATCCTGACAGCGTGGTGCCTTTTTTATTTGAGTGGAAACCAGAAGGGACTTCGCTACTTGTCCCCCAAATGCTGTGCATTAGCAGTGCTAGTGAAAGTTACCCCTCTTCTTGAGAAGGAGAAGAGGAGTTTGGTCCTTAGATGAAAGGGTAGTGGCCTGTGAGTGAGCAGACTAACAGATGATACAGTTATCGCTATTATTATCATCATTACCGTTATCTTCCCAAAACTGTGCAACCGAGAATTAGCGGGAGGACCTATGTTGTTCTCATGATTTGGACTGAAAGTTGAAGAGGTGTAGTCGTCTCTTCTGTGCTTATGGCTCCTTTCCCCCTCAGATGGCATTTCCGCCCTTTAAATACCCAAATGGAAGTACTCAGTCTTATTAAGCGCGTACTATGTGCAGAGCACTGTTCTAACTTCATGCGGGAGAGTACAGTAAGAGCATCTAACAGAGGTGGTGGACACATTTCCTGCCCACAGCCACAGTAGATGCTGGTTCTCTCCCTTCGGTGGGTTTGGTTTTTTTAATGGTATTGGTTAAGTGCTTGCTATGTGCCAGGAACTGTATTAAGCACAGAGGTAGGTACACGATAATCCGGTTGGACACAATCCACAACCCATGTGGGCCTTCCAATCTTATTCTCCATTTTATAGGTGAATTAACTGGGGCACAGAGAAATTAAATAACTGTCCCGAGATCACACCAGCAGACAAGTGACGGAGCTGGGATTAGGACCTAGGTCCTTCTGACTCTCAGGCCCGGGCTTTATCCACTAAGCAAGACTGCTTCTCTGGTTGGAAAAGGGAGGAGTTGGGACTAGCAGCTGGGAAGTTTTATCTGTAGAAATCAGCCCTGGGGGTTGGGGGTAAAGTCTCCTCCCTAGTAAGAGGCGGGGTGAATAGAGCCGCTTGATGTAAAGCTTATGGTTCTGGGAAAAAATGAACTTTTTTCCCAGTAGCCTGATGATCCTAACCAGGGTTGTTTGACATCATGGCTAAAGCGGTCAGCAAGGCACGCTGGGAGTCACGTGCACCCCAAGGAACTTTGTGTGACGACACGGTGCAAACCGTGGCGTGAACACCCAAAGAGGCCTGGAGATTTCATCTTGGGGGACCCCCTGCACCCTTCCCCATCCACTGGGGAAACAGGGGAAAGAACACAGATCTGGCAGTCAGAGGACCCGCGTTTACATTCTGGCTCTACCTGTTATGCGACCTTTGGGCAAATCAGTTAACTTTCCTGGGCCTCGATTTGCTCAGCTGTAAAATGGGCATTCAATAAATCTTCCCCATCCTACTTAGACTGCGAGCCCAGTGAAAGACAGGAACTGTGTCTGATCTGATGATCTTGTATGTACCCCAGCGCTCAATACAGTCTTTGAGCTATAGAAAGCGCTTTATGAAAGCCACCGTTATTATTGTTTTCATTATCGCTGTTGTTATTGAGAAGCAGCGTGGCTTAGTGGAAAGAGCCCGGGCTTGGGAGTTAGAGGTTGTGGGGTCTAATCCCGGCTCTGCCACTTGTCAGCTGTGTGACTGTGGGCAAGTCACTTCACTTCTCTGTGCCTCTGTTGCCTCATCTGTAAAATGAGGATTAAAACTGTGAGTCCCAAGTGGGACAAGCTGATTCCCGTGGGTCTCCCCGTGCTTAGAACAGTTCTTGGCACATAGTAAGTGCTTAACACATGCCATCATTATTATTATCATCATCATCATCATCATCATTATTATTGTTCCAGTCCCCCATGAGTCTCACACTCTAAATATCAGGGAGAAGAGTAATTGAATCCCCATTTTACAAATAAGGACACTGAAACCCAGAGAAGGGACTTCCCTTCTCGCCCAAGTCACTTGCCCAAGATCGCGCAGAGTAAACAGTTGTTAGAGCATGATTAGAATCCAGATCCTCTGACTCCCCATCCCAAGCTTTTTCCAGTAGCACATGCTGCTTCCCCATTTTACAGGTGAAGAAACTGAGGCTCAGAGAAGTTAAATGTCTTGCCCAAGGTCACACAGCAGGTAAGTGGCAGAGCTGGAATTAGAAGTCAAGTCCTCTGACTCCCAGGATCTTTCCATTAGGCCCCACTGTCAGCTAAATGAATCTTTCCAGACCCACTAAAGCCCTACCTTCCACTCTCAGATCTCTCAATTGTCCCCGTTCACCGTCGTTCCTGACATGTGAGTGGAACGGAGGTCCTACTTTTTCCATTTTTCCCTATTCAAAGGAGAAGCACGGCCTTGAGACGGAAGTTAACAATCTTTAAAATCAGCTAGTTTATTTATCTCCGCAGTGGGACTATAAAAGTGTTCATGCAAATAATCTTGAATACTATTTTCACAGGCCAAACACATTCAGCCAATTCTCTCCCTGGAACGATTTGCTTAGAGCATGAGGTGAAATTGGACTTTTAGTTAATAAGGGTTGATCTTTGAACTTTGATCGATTGCTTGAAACACAAATATGTTCAAGTAATTGGTGATTTCCTTGTTATTGGCGAACAGATTTTTAAAATAATTTTAGCCTCTTCTAATACTGTAGAATCGAAAACTTTAATTATGAATTAGTTAGTTTCTGTAATATTTTTACATTTTCTAATAATTTGATTTTAAATAATTCCTGGGGATTTTTTTTTTACTGATTTTTAAAGGTATTTGTTAAGTGTGTACTAGTTGCCAGACACCGTTCTAAGCGCTGCGGTAGATGCAAGCTAATGAGGTCGGGCACCGTCCCTATCCCACATGACGCTCACCTTTTTAATGCCCATTTTACAGATCAGGTAACTGAGCCAGGGATATGTTAATTGAGTTTCCCCAAGTTGCACAGGAGACAAGTGGCGGAGATGGGATTAGAACCCAGTCCCTTCTGACTCCCAGGACAGTCTTCTCCCTTTCTAAAATGGAATTTACTGGTCACTCAGATGATAGGAGTTATATTTTCTGGTCCAGGGATGGAACCGGAATGGAACGTTGATAAATACTGAGCTGTATTTTTTCCCACTCACCCTATTGCATCGATTCTGATCAGAATGAAACACCCAAACTTTGAATTTGAGAGAAAATCTCATCAGTATCCTACCATTTGCAGTGACGAGAATATGTATCTCTGAGGAAAGACTTTACATGGTAAATTGTGGGAAGCAGCATGGCTCAGTGGAAAGAGCCCGAGCTTGGGAGTCAAGGGTCATGGGTTCGAATCCCAGCCGCGCCACTTGTCAGGTGTGTGACTGTGGGCAAGTCGCTTAACTTCTCTGGGCCTAAGTTCCCTCATCTGTAAAATGGGGATCAACTGTGAGCCTCACGTGGGACAACTTGATTAGCCTGTATCTACCTCAGCGCTTAGAAAAGTGCTCTGCACATAGTAAGCGCTTAACAAATACCAGCAATATTCCAGCTTAGGTGATGCATTGATGAAACCACTAAGCAACACCGCCTCTCCGGTTGGCAAAGGGAGGAGTTGGGACTAGCAGCTGGGAAGTTTTATCTGTAGAAATCGGCCCTGGGGGTTGGGGGTAAAGCCTCCTCACTAGTAAGTTCTCCTATGTGAAGAACTCCTTAGCTTTTCATTGCAACAGATGCTTTACATGGATACTTTTGGTCGAGTGTCCTATAAGGCAGTGGAATGCACTAGGCCGACTGGACTGTAGAATTACTTTGTTTCGGCAGTGTGAACGCGGGGGTCGGCGGGACAGGAAACTGGAGAGTTTGTGCAGAGCGTGCTGGATCAGGAAGTTACAATGAGCTCCCCTAAGGGGACTGTATTGTTGGCATAGTGTAGGCGTGTGTGTTTAATGGTATTCATCAGGGGCTGCTAATGTGCCAAGGTCTGTACTAAAAGCTGCAGAAGATATAAACGAATCGGTCCGGGCGTGGTTCATGTCTCACTTTGGGCTCATAGCCTAAGTATCGGGGAGTAGACTTCAATCCCCATTTTACGGATGAGGTAACAGGTACAGAGAAATTAAGTGACTTGCTCCAAGCCATCCAGCGGACATGCCCTAAATCCATATTGTTTTATTTGTGTCTTCCTTACTGTCTCTTTTTCACGTTCAGATTGCCAAACCCGCAGCTTTTGGGGGAAACCGGTGGGCGGAGGTGTCTGTTCTTTTTTACACATCCCACCCAGCACCGGCGTGGAAATGAGCCGTAGGATCACACGGCCCTGGAAGTCGGAAGGTCGTGAGTTGTAATCCTGACTCCGCCACTTGTCGGCTGTGTGACCTCAGGCGAGGCACTTCACTTCTCTGTGCCTCAGTTTCCTCATCTGTAAAATGGGGATTAAGACAGTGAGCTCTATGTGGGACAGGAATTGTGTCCAGTCCGATTACCTTATATCTACTCCAGCTCTTAGAACAGTGCTTGACACATAGTAAGCACCCAGCAGATACTGTAATGATTATTATTAGTATCAGTGTTGAAAGCAATGAGGTAGTGAGTGAGGTCTACAGTGAAGCCCGATGTGAGGCAAGGTTGGACCGTGCTGGATACCGATGGATGGAAGCGGGAAGGGCCAACTCACGTTTCTGGCATGGGCTGCTTCTTGGGAGAAGTCTGTGTTAAATCAGTCAATCGATCGGTGGTATTTATTGAGTGCTTACTAAATCCGGAGCACTGGACTAAGTTCCTGGGTGAATAGAGAAGCAGCGTGGCTCAGTGGAAAGAGCACGGGCTTTGGAGTCAGGGCTCATGAGTTCGAATCCCAGCTCTGCCACTTGTCGGCTGTGTGACTGTGGGCGAGTCACTTCACTTCTCCGGGCCTCAGTTCCCTCATCTGTAAAATGGGGATTAAGACTGTGAGCCCCACGTGGGACGACCTGATTCCCCTATGTCTACCCCAGCGCTTAGAACAGTGCTCGGCACATAGTAAGCGCTTAACAAATACCAACATTATTATTATAATAATGATAATAATGAAGTATAATATCACAGAATTAGCAGACACTGTTCCAAGGCTGTAGATATAAGATAATTATATTGGAACCAATCCCTGTCCTGCATGGAGCGCCCAACTAAGCAGAAGGAGGACCAGGCATTGAATCCCCATTTTACAGTTCAGGGAACTGAGGCCCAAAGAAATGAAGTGACTTGCCTGAGATCTCACCTGGGGAGGAACTGGGATTAGAGCCCAGGTCTCCTACCTACCAGGCCAGTGATCCTTCCACTAGATCTCGCTGCTTCTCAGCATCTTCATATTCCAAATGCAACTATTTTATTTCCTGACCCGCTCTGTGAATGCATGAAGCAGTGTTAAAAATGGAGCGGTGACTGAAATAAATTCAAGGTCACTTGGGGAACTGACACCATTCCTCAAGATCTTTGCTACTGGTAAAAGCTGTGAGAAGAGAGCTAATGGGTAAAGATCAATCAGTGTTATTTACTGAGTGCTTATGGTGTGCAGTTCTTTTTACTGAGCACTTGGGAGACTAACAACAGGGATAATAGAGATGTGGGAATTTCTCTGTTAATGACCCTGAAAGGAAGACATGAACGATGCTGTGTTTATTGATAACTTGCTTTCACTCAGTTGTCACTCCTGATAAAACAGAAACAAGTCCAATTTCCCAGGGTGTCACTGTGACTCGTCATATTTACACGATCTCTAGTTAGAATAATCATGAATGTGGTGTTTGTTACGGGCTTGGTATGTGCCAAATGCTGTGCTAAGTACTGGGGTAGATACAAGATGGTCAAATCCCCTTGATCAGTGAAGCAGCGTGATAAGTGAAGCAGCGTGGCTCAGTGGAAAGAGCCTGGGCTTTGGAGTCAGAGCTCATGAGTTCGAATCCCTGCTCTGCCACCTGTCAGCTGTGTGACGGTGGGCAAGTCACTTAACTTCTCTGTGCCTCAGTTACCTCATCTGTAAAATGAGAATGAAGACTGTGAGCCCCACGTGGGACAACCTGATTCCCCTGTGTCTACCCCAGCGCTTAGAACAGTGCTCTGCACATAGTAAGCGCTTAACAAATACCAACATTAAATCCCACATGGGATTCGCAGTAGGAGGGAGTACAGGTATTGGATCCCCATTTTACAGATGAGGGAACTGAGGTGCAGGGAAGTGCAGTGATATGCCCAAGGTTCCACAGAGGGAAAGAGGCATAACTGAAATTAGAACCCAGGTCCTCTGACTCCGAGGTCAGTGCTCGTGGCACTAGGCCATGCTGCTTCCTTAGTAATTTTGGTCACAGTGTTTGGGGAAAGAAATAGCATAAAAATGTTCCTTTTATATTCTGCTGGAGTTGATCAGTAGGATGATCAAACAATTGAGAGTCTTAACTGAGCGATTACTGGGTGCATAACACGGTACTAGGTGCTTGGGAGATGACAGAGAATTAGAAGACGTGATTTTGAGATTTTACAATGGAGACAGACACAAAATAAATTGCAGAAAGGAAGACGCAATAGCGGATGAAGATAAGTTTCTAAGTGCTCTGGATGTGTCTGAAGATACCCCAGTGCTGAGGAAGTCTGGAAAGGCTGAAGTGGCTGATATGTAGAGAGAAAATGGGGTGCAGAGACGTGGGATTAATCAGGGAATCCTCCTGGCAGAGGTGTGATCTTCTGGGGGGTCTTTGACCATCGGGAGAACAGTGGCCTGTCCAAATACCCGTTGGACCGTAGTTAATTCCTTCCCCGTTCAGAGCGACAAAATTGGATTTATCTTCCTCTAACCCAGTGGCATTTCCATACTCTGATTCTGAGGCAACGTAAGCAACCCCGGGGGTGATGATGTTCCCTTAACCTTTATACACTTAGACTTGTGACTTCTTGTCACAGTGGCATGCGCTTTATGCTTAAATAAACTCTTATGTTCTAATCCTAATGAAATAACCTTTCTCTCGAACTCCAAGATAATGAGAAAAACGTTCAGAAAATGGCTCCGTGGAGGACATGGTTGGGTGTTCGGGAGTTGGAGGAAGGTTTCGCAGCACCCTCCCCGCCAACCCCTGCCTAAGTCCCACATTTCCTGGAAGATGAAAATGCCTTGTGTTCTTTTGGCCTAAGATATCCAGGACAAAATGGTTGAATTGTCTGAATTAGCAGGTAATAAGTAGTGAATTGTATTTATTGAGCGCTTACTATGTGCAGAGCGCTGTACTGAGTGCTCGAGAGAGTACAGTATAACAGACACATTCCCTGCACACAACGAGCTGAGAGTCTAGACATCCGTATAGAATGTGTGTCCATGGAGGGTTTGCATCTCTGAATCCCAGGAATTCTTGGTAACCTGGTCAGAATAATTTGACCTTTGACACGGAGGAGAAAGAAATGAGCCATTTGTTACAGGTTATGCAGACTCTTCAATCAAGGGCAAGGAAAGCAGAAGAGGCAGATGTACTTAAACCGTGAGCTCCATTTGGGACAGAAATAATTTCCAACCAGATTATTTTGTAAGTAACCCAGAACTTAGTACAGAGCATAGCACAAAGGGAAGCAGCGTGGCTCAGTGGAAAGAGCCTGGGCTTCGGAGTCAGAGGTCGTGGGTTCGACTCCCGGCTCTGCCACTTGTCCGCTGTGTGACTGTGGGTAGGTCACTTAACTTCTCTGTGCCCCAGTTCCCTCAGCTGTAAAATGGGGATTAACTGTGAGCCTCACGTGGGACAACCTGATGACCCTGTATCTACCCCAGCGCTTAGAACAGTGCTCTGCACATAGTAAGCGCTTAACAAATACCACCATTATTATTATTATTGTGTTTGATTTTGTGGCATTTAATTGCATACTTTGTGTCAAACACTGTTCTCAGCACTGGGGTAGATCATAAATCAATTAGGTTAGCACATCTAGATTACAAGTCAATTAGGTTAGCACATCCCCTGCCCCTGATGGGGCTCACAGGCTAAGTAGGAAGCAAAACAGGAGAACTGAGGCCTAGAGAAGTTAAGTGACTTAGCCATGATCCTACAGCAAGTGATGGGGTGAGGATTCGAATCCAGGACCTCTGGCTCCCAGGCCCATGCTCTTTCCACCATGCTACTTCTTAAATGCCACCCTTATCTTAGAGAGGCAGAGTGGCCTTGTAGAAAGAGCCCCTATCTGTAAATTAGGGAACCAGCGTTCTAACCCCAGCTTTGCCTTCTGCTTGCTGGGTGACCTTGGGCAATTCATTTCACTTCTCTGAGCCTCGGTTCCCTCATTGGCAAAATAGGGATTCAATACCTGTTCTCCCTTCTATTTCGGCTGTGAGCCCCATGTGGGACTGGATGATCTTGTATCTGCCCCAGCGCTCAGTGCCACGCTTGGGTTATATACTAAGTGCCTAACAAATACCGTAATTATCATTGATGTTATTGTTACTGTGATGAACTCTCTCGAATTTGTCTGGGAGTATTTCAGCGGTCGCCCTTTATGATCCTGCTGTCACTGGGTACACGTTCCACAGCTTTAGAGAAGGAAACAAGAAATGGGAACCATAGTCTACCGCTCATTCTGGACACCGATAACAGAGGATTCCAGGCTTATTCTGCTCCCCTTGAACATGGGGAGTTCACGCCTCAATTTGAGAATTATTGAATTTAGGTTTAATGGATTATAATGTTCCCTACTCTGTGCCATCCCTCATCCCCCCGACCACACTGTGTTCTTTTCCATCATATCGCATTGCTCATTGTGTTTTGACAGGTCGAACGGCAGCGATGTGCTAATGCGATAACTCCTCACCCGCCGCGTTAGTGGGTCGTGCAGATGGTACACGCACATTTCATGCTCTGGCAGGAGAATCCCGCTGAAGACGACCGGCGTTTATCAGTCGGTCAATCGGTGGTACTTACTGAACTTTTACCGTGTGCACAGCACTGTACTAAGCACCTGGGAGAGTACAGTGTAACAGAGTTGGTGACGAGCAGCTCACAGAGTTTATGGAGATTGTCGGCTTTTGCTGAGGTGGGGAGGGGAGAGCAGAGCTGGGGCAGAGTGGGCATCCCAAGTTAGAACAGGAGGGAGGTGTTTTCGATGGAAGCCCTGGGTTCCAATTTGCAGGGGTCTCCAAGCTCTTAGTACAGTTCTCTGCACAGATTAAACGCTCAATAAATACCACTGGTTGATAAGAGTGCTCATTTTTCACTGACGGAGAGGAGTCTAATGGAAAAATTCCTGCCGTGTGGAAAGAGCACCGGCCTGGGATTCGTAGGACCTTGGTCCTAGTCCTGGTTCTGCCACTTGCCTGCCAAGTGACCTTGGCCAAGTCACCTCTCTGGGCCTCTGTTTTCTCATCTGTAAAATGGAGATTATCTGTTCTCCCTCTCACTTGGACTGTGAGCTCTGTACGGATCAGAGACCGTGTCCAGCCTGATGAACTTGTATCTACCCTAGTGCTTAGAACAGCGTTTGACACACAGAGAGCGCGTAACTATTAATAATAATGATAAGCTCTAATGCACAAGTGTTCCTCCCTCCTTTCTCACCTACCAGAGCTGGAGGAATTCGATTAATTATGGAGGTCACGGTTGGGTAGTTGCTCTTTTCTGGTGGCAGCGGAAGCAGCGTTGCTGTGGAGGTGTTAGATTTGCTTAATTCCTTTGGGCCCTCAGTTCTTGCCTGGAGAGGGCGTGGAGCGGTTCGTCCTGCACCTACTGGGTGCTTAATAAGTTGCTATTACTACTCTTACCATCCTCAGCTATTCACTCTCCAACGTCTTTTCTCCTACTGCTTTCAAACATGGTTATGTCTCCCCAGTCCGAGAAAAACCCTCCCCTGATCCCATGGCTCCCTCCAACTGTCGCCTCATCTCCCACCTACCATTCCTCTCCGCATTCCTTGAGCGAGGTGTCTGAAGCAGCCTGGCTCAGTGGCAAGAGCCCGGGCTTGGGAGTCAGAGGTCATGGGTTCGAATCCCCGCTCTGCCGCTTGCCAGCTGTGTGACTGTGGGCAAGTCACTTCATTTCTCTGGGCCTCAGTTCCCTCATCTGTAAAATGGGGATGAAGACTGTGAGCCCCACGTGGGACAACCTGATCACCTTGCATCTCCCCCAGCGCCTAGGACAGTGCTTTGCACATAGTAAGCGCTTAACAAATACCACCATCATTATTACGCTCACTGCCTCAAGTGCCTCTCCTCCATTTCTCTTCTTGACGCCACCCTCCGTCCCAATCTGGCTTCCATCTTCTTCACATCACCGGAATCACCTTCTCAAAGGTCACCGGTGATCTCCTTCTTACCAAATCCGTTGGCCTCTACTTTGTCCTAATCCTCCTTGACCTCTCAGCTGCTTTTGACACTGTGGACCACTCCTTTCTCCTGGAAACATTATCCAGGACACTGTCTTCACTGACACTGTCCTCTCCTGGTTCTTGTCCTATCTCTCTGGCTGCTCATTCTCAGTCTCTTTGGCGAGCTTCTCCTCTGCCTCCCACCCCCTAACTGTGGGAGTCCCTCAGTATTCATTCTGGATCCCCTTCTATTCTGCATCTACACCCACTCCCCTGCAGAACTCATTTGGTCCCATGGCTTCCCAAACCATCTCTCTGGGGATGATTTCCAAAACTACATCTCCATCCCTGATGTCTCTCCTCCTCTACAGCCTGGCGTTTTCTCCTGCCTTCAGGATATCTCTACTTTTATATCCCGTTGACACCTCAAACTTACCATCTCCACAACAGAACTCCTTATCTTCCCAGCCAAACCCTCTACTCCTCCCTGAATTTCCCATCACTTTAAGCAAAACCACCATCTTCCTTGTCTCACAAGCCCGTAGCCTGGGCGTAATCCTTGACTCAGCTCTCCCAGTCAACCCACATATCGATTCTGTCACTTAAATCCTCTCCATTCAACTTTCCTAACATCACTAAAATCCACCTTTTCCTCTCCATCCTAACTGCTACCATGTTAATCCAAGCACTTATTCTACTGAGAAGCAGCGTGGCTCAGTGGAAAGAGCCCGGGCTTGGGAGTCAGAGGTCGTGGGTTCTGATCCCGGCTCCGCCACTCGTCGGTTGTGTGACTTGGGGCAAGTCACTTCACTTCTCTGTGCCTCAGTTACCTCATCTGTAAAATGGGGATTAAGACTGTGAGCCCCACGTGGGACAACCTGATTACCTTGTATCTACCCAGCGCTTAGAGCAGTGCTTGGCACATAGAGCGAGCTTAACAGATACCCAAATTATTATTCTTACTCCACCTTGATAACAGATTTAGCCTCCTTGCTGACCTCCCCGGCTCCTGTCTCTCCCCATCCCAGTCCATACTTCACTCTGCTGCTGGATCATTTTTCTACAACAAGGTTCACTCCATGTTTCCTCTCTCCTCAAGAGCCTTCAGTGGTTGCCCAACCACCTGTTCACCAAACAGAAACTCCTTACCGTCAGCTTTAAAGCAGTCAATCCCCTTGCCTCCTCCTTCCTTACCTCTCTAATCTCCTACTTCCACCCAGACCATATACTTCACTCGTCTAATGAGAACCTACTTACTGAACCTCTATCTCATCCGTCTCACCAGAGACCTCTTGCCCCCATCCTGCCTTTGGCTTGAAACACCCTCCCTCTTCATTTCTCTCACACCATCTCCCCTCATTCGAAGACTTATCGAAGGTCCATCTCCTCCACGAGGCCTTCCCCAACTCAGCCCTCATTTCCTCTTCTCCCACTCCCTTCTTCTGCATGATAATAATAATAATGTTGGCATTTAAGCGCTTGCTATGTGCCGAGCACTGTTCTAGGCACTGGGGGAGATTCAAGGCAATCAGGTTGTCCCACGTAGGGTTCACGGTCTTCATCCCCACTTTACAGATGAGGTCACTGAGGCACAGAGAAGTGAAGTAACTTGCCCGAGGTCACACAGCTGCCAAGAGGTGGAGCCGGGATTAGAACCCATGACCGCTGACTCCCAAGCCCGGGCTCTTTCCACTGAGCCACGCTGCTTCATCACCCTGGCACTAGGATTTGCACCCTTTATTCACCCCTCCCTCAGCCCCACAGCACTTCGGTCCATAGTCATAACTTATTTATTTATATTCAACCCTGTCTCCCCCTCTAGACTGTAAGCTCCTTGTGGGCAGGGGATGTGTCTAACGGCTCTTTTATATTGTATTCTCCCAAGTGCTTCATACATTGCTCTGCACACGGGAAGTGCGTAGTAAATAAGAGTGATAATTACCACACTTTTATTGCTATTCTGTTTGGAGATGGCATTAGTTGAAAGAGCATGAGACTGGGAGTCAGAAGACCTGAGATATAAATCCACTCAGTCATTGGCCTGCTGCGTGACCTTGAGTAAATCATTTCCCCTCCTCTTGCCCTGACTTTTCTCATCTGTCAAATGGGGAGAGGGCACTGGGTATCCCTTTCCCCATGTGGGACAGCGATTGTGTCCGACCTGACTATCTTTCTTCTACCCCAATATCTCCCCTGGTTCCTGGCACCTACTGAGGGTTTAATTTAATCCTCAGTAAAACACCATCATTATTATTCCATCATTTAAAATACATGAATGTGTGGAAAAGATATTCAAAAATAAGCTGATTACTTGAGAATTTGAGGTAGTTTTGCAGTGGATTTTTTATAGTTTGGCTTTTTAATGGAGTGTTGGGGAGGGAGATGTTCTTTTTAGCATTGAAAAAATATTTAATGTGTAAATAAGCCTTGGGGAATTTTTTTTTAGCTAATGACCCAGCCTGGAAAGAACTGAAGCATCACAATTCTGCCTCTGAAGTTCAGATTGATTGTCACTCTAGGACGCTGTTTCAGAGAGGCTCTGAAACAAAGGATAGATCACCTTTTAATGTTTGGGTAGAAATTCATTTTGGGGAGAGAAATAAGCCATTTTCTACCGAGTGTGACTCTTAGCAAATCATTGGCAATAGCAAACATTTTAAATGCTTCTCTTTCAGTGTGCACTCTTTCTCCAACCAGCTCACCCTCCCTTCTCTGTTGCCAGTGCGCTGTGGCCTTTAGCCCTTAAGCTGTTGATATCCACCCCAAAGTCAGCCCTGCAGTACTTGTGGACTTGTCCTTAAATCAGTGGTATTTACCGAGTACTTCTAGTTCCTTTAACGAAACGTTGCTTTCTCTGGCTCTCAGAGATGGAAATTCACTCCATCGATCGTGTTTATTGACTGCTAGAGTGTAAGCTTGCTGTGAGCGGGGAATGTGTCGGTTATATTGTTACATTGTAGTGTCTTAGTACAGAGCTCTGCACACACCAAGTCCTCAGTGAATACGGTTGCCTAACTGTGTGCATAGCACTGTACTGAAGTCTTGAAAGAGTACAAAATAATAGAATTAGCAATCTCATACCCTTCCCATCATGAGATTACAATCTAGACGGGGAGACAGACGTAATGTGAATAAAGTAATTTATAGTATATAAACGTACACAAGTGCTGTGGGGTCGATTTGGCGAATATCAAATGCCTAAAGGTTACAGATCCAAGTGCAGTAGATGATGCAGAATGAAGAGTGAGCTGGGGAATTTTTAATCGTGTGTGTTACCCTCAATCATTCAATAAATCGATGGCCTTGATTGAGCACATACTCTGTGCCAAGCACTGTACTAGGTGCTTGGAAGAGAACAATACGGTAGAGTTAATGGCCACATTCCCTGCCCACAAGGACCGCACGGTCTGGAGGTCCGGCGGAGATGCAGAGGGGGATGGGTAACCATTGATGATACTGAAGGAGTGGGGTTATGTGAACTGAATTTTTTCTGTTGTTTTAGAAATAGATCCGGGCAACAGAGTGAAGTAAAGAGTGGAGAGGGAAAAGACTGGAGGCCGCGAGGTCAACAAGGTGACTAATGCAGTAGTGGGGGAGGGCTACGACGAGTGTTTGGAGCAACATAGTGGTAGTTTGGATGAAGAGGATAGGGTGAAATTTAGAGATGTTTCTTCATCTGTAAAATGGAGACTCAGTACCTGTTCTCCTTTGACTGTGAGCCCCATGCGAGCCAAGGGCGGTATCTGACTAGATTTCCCTGTATCTGCCCCAGCGCTTACTACGGAGCTTGGATATATTAAGCTTTGAACAACCACCGTTACCATCATCATCTCACGCCCTGGGCTACGCCAAAACTGATGAAAGTTTTTGGTCCAAAAATCCCAAAGCGCTCCCCAGGAAGACAGATCCAGTGGAAATCCTGACAAAAAGTTGGATAATATTAAGGTGAAGACAGCAGCGGCTACGAGGTGGATGTTGAGGCAACACTTCGAGTTCTCACTCTGTGCGGGGCAGGATACTAAGCGCTCGAATCCCAGCAGGGAAGCGTGTGAGTCTACCCCGCCAGCATCGATTTCTCTGCGCAAATTTGTCAGTTCCGAGATCCCGATGTGGTTCGGGCATTTCCGACGGCAGAGTCTATCATCCTCTTCATCATCCTCCCCCTATCTTCCTATCCCCAAGGATCTGCTGGGTTGTTTATAATTGGGGACATTCTTTCCCTGTGTTCAGTTAAGAGCACTCAAGTCAGAGAGAAGCGCCTATTTTATTTTTAGAAATTGGGTTGGCTTCATCTCTTTCCTTATCGCTTCGCCGACGTGAACTATCCCTGCCCGTCTCTGTCAGTGGGGTCAATTAACATCGTCCCTGACCAGTTATGGGGAAAGGTCAGCGGTGAAATGAGAAAAGGTTCTCTCTCCTAGGGGAACCTGTGGTTTGACAGCTCAGAGGGGTTGGGAATCTAACTTCTAGACCTGATGTGTCTGTGCATCACGGAAAGAAAGTTGAAAGAGGATATTTCTGGGGCTTTTTAATTCTATTTTTAAATGGGAATTTTTAAGCGCTTACCATATGCCGGCCGCTGTGCTGAGCGCTGGGGTAGTTTCAGGCCATTCAGGTAGGACACAGTCCATCTCCCACGAGGGTTTACGGTCACCAATCCTCTCCTTTACAGGTGAGGTAACCGAAGCCAAGAGAAGTCAAGTGACTTGCCGAACGTCACGCGGGAGGGAAGTAGTAGAGCTGGGATTAGAACCCAGGTCTTTCTAACTCCCAGGCCACTCTTCTATCCGCTAGGCTTGCTTATGATATTTCGGCATTAGGTGGGGGGGGTCTCTGAATAGAGGTTAAACAAGCCTCCATTTTGGGATATCTTCAGCCCTTCTTTCTTCTCTCACAGATCTTGGCTGGGCCTAATAGAGAAGCAGTGTGTCCCAGTGGAAAGAGCGCAGGCTTGGGAGTCAGAGGTGGTGGTTTCCAATCCTGGCTCTGCCACCTGTCAGCTGTGTGAGTTGGGGCAAGACACCTAACTAGTCTGTGTCTCAGTTGCCTCATCTGTAAAATGGGGATTTAGATTGAGCGCCCACGTGGGACAACCTGATTCCCTTGTATCTCCCCCGGTGCTTAGAACAGCGCTTGTCACATAGTAAGCGCTTAAGAAATACCATCATCATCATTATTATTAATATCCTATACCCTGTTAATGATGGTATCTGTTGAGGGAAGCGATATGTCCTGGGGGAAAAAGCGTGGGCCTAAGAATCAGATGACTTAAGTTCTAATATCGACTCTACCATTTGCCTGGTGTTCTCTGGCCTCAGTTTCTTCAATTGTAAAATAGGGATTAAATGCCCGTTCTCCCTCCTACATAGACTGTGAACCCCAGGTGGGAGAGGGACCATATCAGGCCTGATTTACTTGTATTTACCTGAGTCCTTAGCACAGTACTTGACACAGCGTAAGTAGAGAAGCAGCGTGGCTCAGTGGAAAGAGCCCGGGCTTGAGAGTCAGAGGTCATGAGTTCGAATGCCGACTCTGCCCCTTCTCAGGTGTGTGACTGTGGGCATGTCACTTCACTTCTCTGAGCCTCAGTTCCCTCATCTGTAAAAGGGGGATGAAGGCTGTGAGCCTCACGTGGGACAACCTCATTCCCCTGTATCTACCCCAGCGCTTAGAACAGTGCTCTGCACATAGTAAGCGCTTAACAAATACCAAAATCATTATTATTATTATTGATATACTATTATTATTAAGGACTGAGATAGATGGAAAAGAATCAGATGGTGCATAGGCTCTCTTAGGCAAGGTTCACATTCTAAGCGGTAAAGAAAGCAGTTATTCAATCTCCATTTTCCGGTGGAGGAAGCTGATGCCCATGAGAGGACAAGATCCATGCCCAAGGACACACAGCAGGCATGAGGAGGAACCGAGACTAAAACCTGGATTTCTTAGTAAGAATAATAACTGTAATATTTGCTAAGTGCTTACTCTGTACTGAATACTGTGGCAGGTCTATGATAATCAGGTCAGATGCAGTCCCTGTTTGACATGGGGCTCACAGACTAAGAGGGAGGGAGAACAGGTATTGAGTCTTCATTTTTCTGATGAAGAAAGTGAGGCAGCAATCAATCACTCTTATACATTGAATCCCTGATATAAGCAGAACACTGTACTAAGCCAATAGGAGAGTACAACTAAGCAGAGTTGGTAGTCACGTCCCCTGCCCACCATGAGCTTACTGTCTAGGGGGGAGACAAACAGTAAAATAAACTGTGGAAATGGACACAAGTGCTGTGGGTTTGAGGGTGGGGTGATCATCAAGTGCTTAAAAGATACAGATAATAATAATTTATTTGTTTAGGGTTTACTATGTGCCAATCCCTGTTCTAAGCGCTGGAGTAATTACAAGGTAATCATGTTGTCCCACGTGGGGCTTACAGTCTTAATCCCCATTTTACACATAAGGTAACTGAGGCCCAGAGAAGTGAAGTGACCGGCCCAAAGTTACGCAGCTGATAAACGGCGGAGTTGGGATTAGAACCCACGACATTTTACTCCCAAGCCCGTGCTCTTTCCACTGAGCCATGCTACGGATCCAAGTGCTAGGGTGACACTGAAGCGAGAGGGAGTTGGAGAGAGTCAGGCTTAGGGAAGCTCTCTTGGAGGAGATGTGATTTTATTAAGGCCCTGGAGAGTGGTGGTCTGTCAGATATGAAGGGGGAGGGAGTTACAGGCCGGAGAAGGACACGGTCGAAGGGGTAGGCGACGAGAGAGACGAGATTGAAGCACAGTGAGTAAGATGCTTCTAGAAGAATGAAGTGTGTGGGCTGCGCTGTAGTAGGAAATGAGTGAGTAAGGTAGGAGGGGACGAGCTAGTTGAGTGCTTCAAAATTGGCACTAAGGAGTTTGATGTGGAGGTGGATGGGAAACCACCGGAGGTTGTTGAGGAGTGGAGAGATGTGAACTAAATATGTTTTTAGAAAAATAATTTGGGCAGCAGATTGAAGTGTGGACTGGAGTGGGGAGAGATTGGAGTCAGGGAGGTCAGCGAGGAGGCTGATGAAGAAGTCAATGCAAGTGAGGATGAAGCACTTGGATCAGCCAAGTAGCAGTTTGGATGTAGAGGATAGGGCGGCTTTAATTGATGTGGTGAAGGTGGAACAGGCCAGATTAAATGAGTGAGCTGAGTTCAGGATAACGCCAATGTTATGGATTTGAGAGACAGGGAAGATAGTGATGCTTGAAGTGATGGGAAAGACCTGGGGAGGACAGGGTTTCTGTGGGAAGATGAAGAATTCCATTTTCGGTATCTGAAGTCTGAGGTGCCGGGGAGTCATCCAAGCATATAGATGAGGTGGGATTAAGGGACCTGGCCAAGGTTACACAGCAGGCAAGTGCTTGAGAAGCAGTGTGGCCTCGTGGAAAGAGCACAGGCTTGGGAATCAGAGGACTTTGGCTATAATCCCAGCTCGGTCACTTTTTACTTTTCCCTTTTTTTTAATGCTATTTGTTCAGCGGTTCGGTTGGTTCTGTTCCACACACTGTACTAAACGCTGGAATGAGATGTAAGATAATCAGATTGGACACAGGCCATGTTCCACATGGGGCCCACAGTCTTCATCCCCATTTTACAGATGAGGTTACAGAGGCACAGAGAAGCGAAGTGACTTTGCCAAGGTCACACAGCAGACAAGCGGCAGAGCCGGGGCCAGGACCCATGTCATTTTGACTTCCAGGTCCCATCTCTTCCCGGGAGGCCACGCTGCCACTCTTCGCACTTGTTTGCTGTGAGATCTTGGGAAAGTCATTTGACTTTTCTGTTCCTCATCTTTCAAATGGAGATGAAGACTGAGAGTCCCCTGTGGGACAGGGACTGTGTCCAACCTGATTAGCTCGTACTGACTCCAGCACTTCGTTTGGTGTCTGGGACACAGTAAGTACTTAGATCCTATTAAAAGTGCGAATTAAAAAAATGAAGGGTCAGGGGGGTTAGAGTGTGTGGCTCCATGCTTTATCCGCCAGACCACACTGCCTACCATCCCGTGTTTTTGAGAAACAGCAAGTTAGCATCCATAATTAATAAGGTGTTGCAAATTCCTCATTTTCTTTGCCAGGATCGGCCCACGAGGGCTCCGTTCTATTTTAATTTTGTTTTCTCAACCCCGTGCCTACACTCAAGAGCAGTTTGATTGCAGACAATTACAAGCCCTCAAATTAGGCCCCGGGTTCGGCTGAATCCTGATAACATTTTTTTTTTCTTATAGTATTTGTTAAACCCTTACTATGTGCCAGGCACTGACCTAAGCACTGGGGAAGATGCAATGTAATCAGGTTCCGACACAGTCCATGTCCCATGTGGGGCTCACAGGTTTATTCTTCATTTTACGGATGAGGGATCTGAGGCATCGAGAACTGAACCGACTTACCCGAGGTCACACGGCAGACAAGTGGCAGAGCTGGGAGTCGAACTCAGCCTCTTCTGACTCCCAGGGCCACGCTTTGTCCACTAGGCCACACTGCTTCTCATCAATTAACTCAAGACCTTGGGAAACAGTGCATTTTGCTTTCTCTGAGGAGAAAGCAACTTTAACAAGTTCCCGTCAAAGGACACTTTCAAGAGGACTATGAATCCCCACGGGTTCTCTAAGTGTTTCAGGAACAAGTTCAGTGCGGTCTTTTATTTTCCAAACCGCATGTTTCTTGTGGGCAGGAAGCATGTCTACTAGTACTAATAATGTTGGTATTTAAGCGCTTATTATGTGCAGAGCACTGTTCTAAGCGCTGGGTTAGACACAGGGTAATCAGTTTGTCTCACGTGAGGCTCACAGTTAATCCCCATTTTACAGATGAGGGAACTGAGGCACAGAGAAGTTAAGTGACTCGCCCACAGTCACACAGCTGACAAGTGACAGATCTGGGATTCGAACTCATGACCTCTGACTCCCAAGCCTGGGCTCTTTCCACTGAGCCACGCTGCTTCTCAAATCTGCTACATTAAACTCTCCCAAATAAGAGCTCAGTAAATACAGTTGATTGAGTGACTGTCAGGTAAATACAAGTCCGGGGGGCTTGGCTTCTCAACTGGACTTGCAGCAGAGCCACTGGCCCTTGGCTTAGGTTTTTGTCCAACTGAGAGTTTGGAGAAGTTGGAGGTCTAAATAATATAATAATGAGAAGCAATAATTAATAAGTGATAATGAGAAGCAGCGTGACTCAGTGGAAAGAGCATGGGCTTGGGAGTCAGAGGTCATGGGTTCGAATGCCGGCTCCGCCGCTTGTCAGCTGTGTGACTGTGGGCGAGTCACTTCACTTCTCTGTGCCTCAGTTCCCTCATCTGTAAAATGGGGATGAAGACTGTGAGCCTCACGTGGGACAACCTGATGACCCTGTATCTCCCCCAGCGCTTAGAACAGTGGTCTGCACGTAGTAAGCGCTTAACAAATACCAACATTATTATTATAATAATGATAATAATACTTCTTAAGCACTTAATACATGACAACCACCATACTAAGCATTGGGGTAGATAGAAGATAATCAGGTCCCCCTTGAGGCTCACAGTCTGAGTAGGAAGGAGAACAGCTTTTGTATCCCCATTTTGCAGATAAGGGAACTGAGGCTAGGAAAGGTAAACCGACTTGTCCAAGGTCGCACAGCAGGTAAATTGCTGAGACAAAATTAGAACTTGGGCCCTCTGACTCTCGAGCGTGGTTCAGTGGAAAGAGCCCGGGCTTTGGAGTCAGAGGTCATGAGTTCGAATCCCAGCTCTGCCACTTGTCAGCTGTGTGACTGTGGGCGAGTCACTTCACTTCTCCGTGCCTCAGTTACCTCATCTGTAAAATGGGGATGAAGACTGTGAGCCCCACGTGGGGCAACCTGATTCCCCGTGTCTACCCCAGCGCTTAGAACAGTGCTCGGCACACAGTAAGCGCTTAACAAATACCAACCTTCTTATTATTATTATTGCTTCCCGATTCTCCCAGATTAGGTTGCCGTGGTGATGAGAACCTGAAAACACTCCCTCGGATGTTATTTACATTGACTCCGTTGGGTTTCCATTTTCCTTTTTTTTTTCCCCATGCCGTTCTACTAACTTTCCTTATGTGCCTGCCTCCTTCTGCTCACCAGGTGGCCATCCTCCTCCTCTCTCCTCCCCCCACTACGAAGCCCCAGCTACCGCGCTTAGACCCTGGCATTTGACACCCATCCAACCTCCATTTTCCCCTCTAAGCGAGAACTGCAGAGCCCCCTGCTCCTTCTTGGAAAACATCCCCTCATCCTCCTCCTGTTCCTGATCTGGTAACCGCTTCCCCTCGGCCTCACCATGATGAGATGTGTGGCCTAGTGGAAAGAGCTCAGGCTTGGGAATCAGGGGACCTGAGTTTTAATCCCTGCTCTGCCCGCATACCCCCTGTTGGACTTGGGGCAAGTCATTTAACTTCGCCCCCGTTCCCCTCATCTGCAAAAGGGGGATTAAAAACCCGTTCTCCCTCCGAGTTAGACTGCGAGCCCCATGTGGTACCTGTTGATCTTGATTCTATTCCAGCGCTTCATACAGTATTTGGCACACAGTAAGCACTTAATTATCGGTATTATTATTATTATTGAAGCTGGTAGCACCCACCTCTACCATCCTCCACACCCTCTAAAATTACTAAGTGCCATCATCTACAACCTCTGGTTTCCAACTCCGATTTCCTGAGTGATTTTCATGCTTTTCACATCTTGCTTCCCACCTGCTCCACCCTTCCTTTGATCCTCAGGAAATTCATTATTTCCGGCACATTTCTGACAGCTTCCCAGATCCCGGTTCCTCTCACTCCTCAATTCTGCCAACGTCCTGTCCCACCCCATCTCCTGTCAGCGCCATGGACATAGTGACTATCAACAGCGTCACTAAGTCTTTCTACCATTTTTAACCTCACCCTCTCTGAGACCACACCCGCCATATCCTCCTCACCTGTCTTCTCTCCCACATTTCCGTTCCCCACAAATCTAATTTCTCTCCACATAGAGACTTCCATTTCTGTCCATTTTAATCCATGCCTTTTTGTGCCATTTAGTTTCCTAGCCAACCTTCTTGAGGCCCCATTTCCTCATCTGGGAATGGAGCAGTGTGGCCTAGTGTTACATAGCCCTGGCCTGAGAGTCAGAAAGGCCTGATTTCTAATCCCGACTCCGCCACTTGTCTGCTGTGTGACCTTGGGTAAGTCACTTCACTGGGCCTCAGTTACCTCATCTTTAAATTGGGATTGAGACTGTGAGCCCCATGTGGGACAGGGATTGTGTCCAACCCGATTAGTTTGTATCTACTCCAGGGTTTAGTACGGTGCCTGGCACTGAGTAAGCACATAACAAATACCGCAGTTTTAGCTATTATTATTGTTGTACTCCATCCATCCGTGTTTGGGTAATTATGATGATAAATGCCATTGATTGATTGAATGAATATATATATGGATGGATGAGTTTGATAGAAAGTATCTGGACCCAATATGCCACAGATAAAATTAATTCGAACCCTCCTCAATAATAGATTTCTCTAAATGGGAGATGAATGTTGACATAAAGAGTTTGTGTCTATTTCCTAGGAAATATTTAGAAACTCATTTTGGTTTTGTTTACATCTTTTTTTTTTTTTTGAATTGCAGAGAAATTATCCTACTCTTCTGTTGACTGTTAGAGGAAGAAGGGGCTCTTCAGAAAGCAATCAAAACTCGGGAATAGGTTGATTCTCCCAAGTGATGTCGGCAAAGGCCATTAAAACTCATATATTCCACCTTTGGCCCAGATAGGTTTCAGAATGTTATGATAGTAGTAATTGATAATCAGTTGTACTTTCTGATTTCTTACTGTGTGCAGGACACTGTACTAAATGCTTAGCACAGTACTAATAATGATAATTTTGATGATGATAATGATAATGATGTGGTATTTAAGCCCTGAATACAGTCCATCTGGACTGTAAGCCCATTACGGGCAGGGAATGTGTTTAGAAAATGTTAAATTGCATTCTGTATTCTCCCAGGTGCTTAGTACAGTGCTCTGCACACTGTAAGTGCTTAGTAAATACCACTTAATGAATGCCAAGCATTTCACTTAGGGTTGAGCCTGATCTAACAACTCTATCCCCGTCCTGTCCTACAAGGGCTTTTAGTCCAAGTGTGTAGGGGGGGAGAATGGGTATTGTATCCCCATGTTACAGATGGAGAAGACTAAGGCCCAAAGAAGTGAAATGACTTGCCTAAGGTCACAAAACAGGCAAGTAGAGGAGCCAGGGTTAATTATTACTTGTGTCTTCTGACCCCAAGGGTAAGGTGGATTTTCCGTAATTTGATCATAAAGTTGGGAGTCAGCTGGATTCTTGGATTGATATTGGTGTGTTCAACGTGCGGATCACGGACCATTTCAAAACCACTTTCCTCTTGTACGTCATCAAGTTGGGAGCAGGTATGTTTAAGCTCAGGATATTTAGAGCAACAGCCCTCCCCCACCTTCACCTCCCCTCCCCCCCTTCACTTCCCCTCAGCTAAGCCCCCCTTTTCCCCCCTTTCCCTCTGCTCCTCCCCTTCTCCCTTCCCCTCAGCACTGTGCTCGTCCGCTCAATTGTATATATTTTTTATTACCCTATTTATTTTGTTAATGAGATGTACATCACCTTGATTCTATTTATTGCTATTGTTTTATTGAGATGTACATCCCCTTGATTCTATTTATTGCTATTGTTTTTGTCTGTCCGTCTCCCCCGATTAGACTTTAAGCCCGTCAATGGGCAGGGACTGTCTCTCTGTTGCCGATTTGTACATTCCAAGCGCTTAGTACAGTGTTCTGCACATAGTAAGCGCTCAGTAAATACTATTGAATGAATGAACGAATAGTGCCAAGAGCATGGGCTTGGGAGTCAGAGGTCATGGGTTCTAAGTCTGGTTCTGCCCCTTGTCTGCCTTGTGACTTTGGACAAGTCACTCAACTTCCCTGTGCCTCAGTTACCTCATCTGTAAAATAAGGATTGAGATTGTGAGCCCCACGTGGGGCAATCTGATTACCTTGTATTTACCCCAGTGTTGAGAACAGTGCATGGCACAAAGTAAGTGCTCAAATACCATAATTATTATTATTATTATTATTATTATTATTAGGTGTCAAACTGTTTTCCCTAGGTCCCATTGCAAGATCCTCCTACAAAAGAGCTGTGCATTCTTCTTCTTAATTATAATAATGATAAAAATAATCTTAGACTGTGGGCTCCTTGTCGGGCAGGGATTGGGTCCCACCTGATTATATTTACTCCAGTGCATGGTACAGTGCTTGGTGCATAATGACTGCTTAAGAAATGTCATTTATTATTGTTATATTAAGCGCTTACTAAGTGTCAAGTACTCTTCTAATCAGGTTTGAAACAATCCTGTCCCACAGGGGGCTCACAGTCTGAGGAGGAGGGAGAACAGACATTGAATCCCCATTTTACAGTTGAGGAAACTGAGGCCCAAGGTCACTCAGCAAGGAATTAGCAGAGCTAATAATGTTGGTATTCGTTAAGCACTTATTATGTGCAGAGCACTGTTCTAAGCGCTGGGGTAGACACAGGGGAATCAGGTTGTCCCACGTGGGGCTCACGGTCTTCATCCCCATTTTACAGATCAGGGAACTGAGTCCCAGAGAAGTTAAGTGACTTGCCCACAGTCAGCTGACAAGTGGCAGAGCGGGGATTCGAACTCATGACCTCTGACTCCAAAGCCCGGGCTCTTTCCACTGAGCCACGCCGCTTCTCTAAGCAGAGCTGGGATTAGGACTCAGGTCCTGTGGTTCCCAGACCAGGGCTCTTTGTATTAGACCACCCTGTCTCTCCCTCCTATTTAGACTACAAGCCCCATGTGGGACAGAGACGGTGTCTGATCTGATTAAGTTGTAACTACTCTAGCGTGTAGTACTTTGCTTGACACACAGTAAGTGCTGAACAAATATCATCATAATTATTACTAATGTTGGCTTTGAAAATAAATGAAAGCCAACATAGGTGAATAAGATTAAAATAAAGCAAAACTGTAATAACATCAACCGTGGCACTACAGTTGTTGTTGTTATTTGTTGAGGGCTAACGATGCTCCTTAAGCCAAATTCAGCACTATGGGCATCAACGATTAACAAACTACTTGTCCCACTCAGGGCTCGTAGCTAAGGAGGAGCGAGAACGGATATTGAATCGGCATTTTACAGGTGAGGGAACTGAGACCCAGAGAAGTAAAATGACTGCTCCAAGGCCACACAGTGGGCGAGTGACAGAGCGTAGTTAGAACCCAGTTCCTTTGACTCCCACACCAGTGTCCTCTCCACTAGGCCACCCTGCTTCCCAACACGAAAACGGATTTTCTTCAGCCCAAGTCGCCGAGTAGTCTGGCAGTAACCCCGGGCCACGATTGCTCCCCTTGGCCCCCACCCCAAATTAATGTGAAGCAGTTAAAGAATCAGCAAGATCTAGTGGATCAACCATAGTTCTGGGACTCAGAGGACTTGGGTCTAATCCCAACTCTGCCACATGCCTCCTGCGTGACCTTGGGGAAATCAACTTCTCTGTTGCCTCGTGCCTGCTATAGGACCTTGGGCAAGTCAGTTAACTTCTCTGTGCCTCAGTTCCCTCATCTGCAGAATGGGGATTCACCACCTTTTCTCCCTCCTACTCAGACGGGGGAGCCTATACGGCTCCTGATCATCTTGTGTCAACCTCAGTGCTTAGGGTAGTCCTCGGCACATAGTGAGTACTCACCAAATACCACAATTATAATTACCACTCTTTGTACTTGCAGTCATATTTTTCAACGAGGTTAATGCTGCCTTCAATCCATTGGCAAGAGGAGTCCTGAGGTGTGGAGGAACAGATGAGAGTGAGATGAGATGCCATTGATTGTGCTATTTTGTGATAATGCCAACATGATGATCTGATGGATGCTTTTTTTTGGGGGGGGGGGGGTGGGTATTTTTGGCATCCACCCGAATCCATCAGACTCCAAGCTGCATTATGCAAAGAAGCATCATGTAAATGAGCCTTTCGAATAAGTGCTCAGTACTTACTATTGATTGGCTGTGAAAGTGAAATGTCGCTTATCAGAAAACCTAAATCTATTGAGCCTTCTCCGGTGGCTCCTCATTTTTGGCTCCATGTTTGAAATTCTGTAGGGAATCGGGAACTTGTTCAATTCATGTCCATTTTTCCTTCTCGTTTCATCGGTTTGTGAAACGCTCACACGATACCCATTTCTGAAAGCACCTCAGCCATCAGACGGGGCAGATCGGCACGAGAGAGGGGTGCCGGGACGGGGTGGGACAGTCAAACAAATGGACTGGAATTGCGAACAGGTTCACAAAACTGCTGAAAATGTCAGCTCGAAGATTACCAATAACTAGTAACTAAGTCAATTACCTTCTTCCTCTGTTTTAAGAGAGCTTGGTTGGGAGAGTTCCTTTTTCCTTTTTTAGGAAATAATGCGGCACCGTTTCCATTTGAATTATTTCAGCCTTTGTACAACGAGGTTTGATTGCATGAGGTATTCAGAGAGTTTGTGCCCTTAAGTGGGATAATGAGAACAGAACAGAGCCGACTAAAAAGAACGGAAAGGGACTGCTCTCTTTTGGGGTTGATAACACACATACTGTGTGATTGAATGAGTGCCTGCTACCTAGAGCCTTTTAAACAGAAAATGAAACTATTGCCTGGTTAAGCGTGTGCCTGTAATTCTGCTCAGCACTGAAAGGTTTCTGGAAGAGTAGGAATGGTGTGCTAACGGGAGCCAGATTTTTTTCTGGAAAATAGAAATAGCCTCGGGGTTAAACTCTGGTAAAATGAATACTCAGTTCAACCAGTGGCCTCTCAACTTGTAATCACGGTGCAAAGATTGTTGTGTAGGAATAGGCTTCACAGCATTCAACCGTCCTTTTACTCCTGCCCCTTCTAAATGTGCTTGCTTAATAGCACGGGAATATTCTTCAGCCATAGACATTTCCCTAATCCTTTTAGTTGAGAGGGCTTTCCGTCGACATTCTGGAGATGGTGAGTTAAAGCACTTGGAAAATGACTGAGTTGGAGACTGGTCGGCTCTTCAACAGAAGCGCGTTTTCGATGGTTACTTTAGAGGCATCCTTTACCATTTATATAATCGTCCTGCCCACCGCCCACGCTACGGACGGCGGGAACGAAGCAGCGTGGCTCAGTGGAAAGAGCCTGGGCTTCGGAGTCAGAGGTCATGGGTTCGACGCCCGGCGCTGCCACTTGTCAGCTGTGTGACTGTGGGCAAGTCACTTAACTTCGCTGTGCCTCACTTGCCTCATCTGTAAAATGGGGATTAACTGTGAGCCTCACGTGGGACAACCTGATTACCCTGTATCTCCCCCAGCGCTTAGAACAGTGCTCTGCACATAGTAAGCGCTTAACAGATACCAACATCATTATTATTATTATTATTATTATTATTATTATGGAATTCCCCCTTGGGGTGTGTTTGTGTGTGAGAGACTGCCAGGCTAATGCAGACCTCAAATCCTCTGTAAGACTCGAAGCTCACTGTGGGCAGGGAATGTCACTGTTTATTGCTGTATTTTCCCAAGCACTCAATACAGTGCTCTGCACCCAGTAAGCGCTCAATAAAGGCTACTGAATGAATGAATCCCCGGCCTCATTACCGTGATGCCACATGGGCTGTTTGAAACTCTTGAAAGCTCCTTTTTAATTCTCGACTCCTTTTCTCCCGATCCTCGTGGAGTTTCTCTTCCAACACAACTGCTGTTGTCCATCAATCAATCGGTGGTGTTTATCGAGCGCTCACTGTGAGCCGTTGGGAGAGGATGATACAGTAGAGTTGGCAGATAGGTTCCCTCCCCACCTGGGGCTTGCAGTGCAGAGGAAGCTTCCAGTGTTGATAGCAGTGCCCTTTTCCGACCTGGCTGCAGGGATGGATTTCCTTTCTTTGCAGGTACAGTGCGGTACTCTCTCTGTGCGAGGCTTTTGGGTGAAGCTAAACCGCTTCAACCGGTGACGTGCGGGCCCAAGATCAGCCAACAGAAACAAATCGACTGAGCTGAGAAGGTAAAGGATGGTTGTATTTTGGGACTTTACTTTGGATTGGATTGTACAACATCAGCTTGAATTCTGAAATACCTGAAAATGGTCGTTGGCAAGTTGGAGAGATGGGGGGTTCTGTGTTTTTTAGAGCAACATGGGGTCTAGAAATTGTAATTCTGATAGGATGAGAGTCCACGGGGGAGTCTGTCCTTAGGGTTCACTTGAGGCATCCTAGCTGCCACCGTCCTCATCGCCACCACCCTCTCTGCCGTCGTCCTTATCGTCACCTTGCTCACTGTCACCTCCACCTATCCTGAAGGAGGTTCCCGGTCACCATCTTGAATGAGAATATCTTGTCATAGAGAGCCAGTTGTCTGCTGTGTGATGTTGGACAAGTCTCTTCACTTCTCTGGGACTCAGTTGCCTCGTCTGTAAAATGGGGATAAAGACCGTGCTCCCTCCCTCTGCTCCTCCCCCTCTCCCTTCCCATCCCCACAGCACTGTACTCGTCTGCTCAACTGTATATACTTTCGTTACCCTACTTATTTATTTTGTTAATGAATTGTACATCGCCTCGATTCTATTTAGTCGCCATTGTTTTTACGAGATGTTCTTCCCCTCGACGCTGTTTATTGCCATCGTTCTCGTCCGTCCGTCTCCCCCGATTAGACCGTAAGCCCGTCAAACGGCAGGGACCGTCTCTATCTGTTGCCGACTTGTTCATCCCAAGCGCTTAGTACAGTGCTCTGCACATAGTAAGCGCTCAATAAATACTATTGAATGAATGAATGAATGAATGACCGTGATGAGGGACAGGGACTGTCCAACCTGTTTAGCTTGTATCTACCCCAGCACTTAGATTCCAGTAAGGACTGAAGTGAAAAGAGACAGGAGGCTGGGAGTTCAGCATAGAGGCTGTTATAGAAATCAAGGTGGGTTAGGGTATGCGGTTGGATTAGTGGGTCCGTCGTATTTGAGTGCTTACTGGTCATAGAACACTCGACTGAGCACTGGGGAGAGTACAGTGTGACAGTAAAGACACATTCCCTGTCCACAGTGAGCTTACAGTCTGGAGGGAAAGGCAGGCATTAATACAGATGAATAAATTACAGATATATACGTGAGTGTTGTAGGACTGGGAGAGGAGATGAATAAAGAGAGCAAGTCAGGGTGATGGAGAAGGAAGTGGGAAAAGAGGAAAGGAAGGCTTAGTCAGAAAAGGGAAGCGGCGTGGCTCAGTGGAAAGAACCCGGGCTTGGGAATCAGAAGTCATGGGTTCTAATCCCGGCCCCGCCATTTGTCAGCTGTGCGACTTGGGGCAAGTCACTTCACTTCTCGGTGCCTCAGTTACCTCATCTGTAAAATGGGGATTAAGACTGTGAGCTCCACATGGGACAACCTGATCACCTTGTATCCCCCCCAGAGCTTAGAACAGTGCTTTGCACATAGTAAGTGCTTAACAAATGCCATCATCATCATCATCGTCATTATTATTATTATTAAAAGGCCTCTCGGAGGAGACGGGCCTTCAATAAGGCCTTGAAGGTGGGAAGAGTCAATGTCTGTCGGATGTGAGGAAGGAGAGACTTCGAGGCCAAAGAGGGGAGGTTATCGAGAGTTCGGTGATGAGATTGATGAGGGCGAGGTGCAGTGAAAAGTTAGCATTAGAGGAATAAGGTGTGGGCTGGTTTGTAGTAGGAGAATAGTGAGGTGAAGTAGGAGGGGACAAGAAAGTGGAGTGCTTAAAGCCAGTGGTGAGGAGTTTCTTCGGCTAGGAGATCTGCGTGAGACAGGGGCTGTCTATCTTGTATCTACCGCAGCATTTAATACAGTGGCACAGAGTAAGCCATCCATCTGTGGTATTTGAGCGCTTACTGTGTGCGGAGCGCTGTACTAAACACTTGGGAAACTCCATGAGCTTAACAGTCAGAGAACTTGTCTACCAACTCTTTTATAATGTACTCTCCCAAGCGGTTAGTACAGTGCTCAGCGCACAGTAAGCCCTCAACAAATACCATTGAAGATGATGAAAAGCAGCGGGGCTTAGTGGTAAGAGAGCGGGCTCGGGAATCAGAGGTCGTGGGTTCCAATCCCGACTCTGCCACTTAGCAGCTGTGTGACTTTGGGCAAGTCACTTAACTTCTCTGTGCCTCAGTTCCCTCATCTGTAAAATGGGGATTAAGACTGTGAGCCCCACGTGGGACAACCTTATTGCCTTGTATCTACTTCAGTGCTTAGAACAGTGCTTGGCACAAAGCACTTAACAAATAGCATCATCATCATCATTATTATTACAGTCTCAAGGGGTTTAACAGCCTAGAGTGAGTGCTTAATAAATACCACAGTTAACATTAATAGAGGTAATTTATTCAGATTTATATGCATTGATCCTTTGGTTTCATGAAAGAGTTTATACTGGGTAAAGTCCTAGAGTGGAGGTAAGAGGCAGAATGGACAAGCCAAGGCAGGGTGCTGGGAAGAAGAGATTTTTCTCCATACTGGAAAAAGGGGAAATGAGAGGAATGGAAGCAATAGGAGTTGGGAAGTGGAGTCTACTCACCGCTGATGACCTGTCTCGTGTTAACATGGAAAAAGTTATAGCCGTTCCTTGCCCACCTCCCTGAAAACAGCGGGGAAAATAAATTAATCAAAGCAAACAAATAAACTCCCCCGAATAGGATGAAAATGAGATCCAGTCCCGATTTCTATCCCGATCCCTAATGGTGCTCATTACGACCCTAACTGCATTTTAATGCCAAAATGTAATGTTTCCATCCATCATCCGAGAGACTACAAATGCTGACAATTGACAAAACTTAATCGTAGAAAAGTTCCTCCTCTGCCTATTTTTTAGCCAGAAGGTTAACGTGACACAGATCGCATCAGGTCCCGAGAAGCATCACGGACCGGCTCGGTGGATCACGTTGCACTCTCCCAAGCACTCGATACAGTGCTCTGCCCACAGTAAGTGCTCAATAAATACGATTGAATCAATAAAGAGGGATGACACGGTTTGTGTGCACCTCTGCCTCCAGGGAATTGGGGCATCTGTTTATTGTTCTATTGTTTAATGTTGGTATTTAAGTGCTTACTATTTGCAGAGCACTGTTCTAAGCACAGGGTATGATGGCTATAATAATTATGGTTAAGCACTTACTATGTGCCAAACACTGTTCTAAGCCCGGGGGTAGGAACAAGGTACCCAGATTGTCCCACATGGGGGTCACAATCTTAATCTCCATTTTCCATGCTCCTAAGCGCTTAGAACACCGCTCTGCCCACAGCGAGCACTCAATAAATACGATTGAATGAATGAATCAGCTTCAGTGGAGGGAATCTATCAACCGATTGGTATTCATTGACTGCTTGCAGTGTGCAGAGCTTGGCAACTAAGCACTTGGGAGAGTACAGAGCAAGAAAATTGAAAGATGCCTTCCCTGTTTACAAGGAGTTTACCATCTACCAAGGGTAACAGATGCTGGCATTTGTTAAGCGCTTACTATGTGCAGAGCACTGTAAGGTTGTCCCGTGTGAGGCTCACAGTTAATCCCCATTTTACAGATGAGGGAACTGAGGCACAGAGAAGTGAAGTGACTTGCCCACGGTCACCCAGCTGACAAGTGGCAGAGCTGGGATTCGAACCCGTGACCTCAGACTCCCAAGCCGAGACTCTTTCCCCTGAGCCGTGCTGCTTCTCAGATGTTCAAACAGAATTGGGGTCAGGAAAATAATCCAGCGATGAGTAATAAGAGTTTAATCAATCCCATTGTTACTCTGTGCCAAGCACCGTGCTGGGGTAGATATAATCAGATGAGACACAGTCAAGGGAGAATAGGCATTTAAACCCATTTTCAAGTTGAAGCAACTGAGGCCCAGAGAGTTGAAGTGACTTGCCCAAAGTCACTCAGCAGGCTTGTGGCAGAGTTGTAATTAGAACCCAGGTTTTTTGACCACTAGACTCGCGTTCTTTCCACTAGGACATGATGCTTCTCTCCATCCAAACTTAACCTCAAGCCGGATCTGATTTGTTATTTCTCTGTTGTCGATGCTAAGATCTTTTATGACACTTTTGACACACATCACATCATCTTGCATATTGTAAAAATCTCTTTGGGTCCGATTCGAAGGCTGCCTCCCTGCTCATCCTCCTGCTCGCTGTCTACGCTGTCCCGTGGGGGCGTGGGAGGCGGAGGCGAGAGAGTGACAGGGACGGCTTGGGAATATCGGTCAGGCGGGCTCTCGGGCGGTCCGCTGACCCACCGGGCGATTGCCCGCGCATCTCTCTAGCTGGCGGCTCAGCCCCCGGAGAACACAGAGGAATCGTATGAGTGGAGCCTGCCACGGGCTGATCTCTGACCTCTCGTTCCTGCAACCGGCTCAGCGGCGAGAGGAGAAAATTGATCAATTGGATGCAGGCAGCATGCACATACAGAGACAATATAAATGCAGATGGGGGTGCCCGGTGTCTGGATTGGGGGTTAAATGGGGGGCGCATGGGACCCTGGCAAATGCGCCTCTCCATCTTTAACCGTGGAATTAGATGTCGAGGCAAATGGAGAAATCCATTTCATCCTTTCCCTTTTTGTATTTGTCAACTCCGCTTTGCCATCCAACCTGGTTAATCTCTCCGGTTGCTATTTTGCCTTTCCGAAATGCCCCCTCCATTTTCCTTCACTTAATCGCTCAAGCGGATGGAAGGGGCGTAGTCCCTTCAGGCCTCTTCATGCTGTCAATCAATCCATTAATCAGTGGTATTTATTAAGCACTTAGTGTATGCAGATCGCACCTGTGGGAGAATAGAGTTCTCCAAGGGAGTGGATGTAGTTGGAGAATAGAAGGGGACCCAGAACTGAACCGGGAGGGACCTTCCCAGTTAGGGGGTAAAAGGCAGAGGAGGCCACAAAAGAGATTGAGAAATAAGAGGAGAACCAAGAGAGGACAGAGTCAGTGAAGCCGAGGTTGCATAATGTTTCCGGGAGAAGGGGGTGGCCAACAGTGTCAAAGCAGCTGAGTGGTCGAGGAGGATGAAGATTTAGTAGAGGCCATTGGATTTGGCAAGAAGGAGGTCACCGGTGACCCGAGAGAGAGGAAGCCATATCGGAGGGGGTCAAGGAGCTTGGGGTTGGCGGGGGTGGATTTGGAGACGGAATTAACCAGACTCACGTTGAACACCTCATTTGCTTCATGTTTTCTGCAGCTGTCAATCTATCTTCCTTCCCGAGCAATGAGATTCACTTAAGATTCCAGCTAGTCTAGGAGAAATAAATCTAAATTCGTAGACTTCAGTGGAAATGGACTCGTTACGTACTTTTAAGGTTGATTTCATTCAAGTCGGTTCTAGAAGCCCAAGGACGTGACGATTCTTTAGTGCTTGTCGAAACAGCATATTTGCCCTGCTGTGCCTATTTTTTTTTTTTTAGAGAAGTTCGTGATTCTCTCCAGTAAATAAATATCAGGTACTTCAAGAATGAATTCATAATAATAAAACAATTTAAAATCCATCCTGGTATACTGCAGATTATGTTACCTGAAAGGCCGTGGAAATCCTAGCCTGGCTAGATCCTTCAATGTAAATGGCTTTGGTAACTGCATTAGGAGAGATATGAAACAGTAAATTTCTTATGAGGCAAAAATTGCAGTATTGTCATCTGTCCGGGAAATCCATTTATGTTTGAGCCCCAGAAACAGCCAAATTGAAGAAAAACCTGAGAGCGAAACCTTTTCCCACAGCAGCCCGAGAAGAGTGCTGGATCAAAGAAGTCACATTCCCTGATGAAACTTCTTCAGAAGTCACCGTCTTCTGGCATATCATTATCTCGATGTAAATTTTTTGCCCAACAGATTTTTTGCATGCAATATTTTCTCTCTCCCTTAGCAAGTTCAAATCAAAAGTCGCTTTTTACAGCATTATCTTGCTAATTATGTTCTGATTTTCAGAGCTCTGTTGCAGAGTGTTTGATTAGGAGCTCCTGAAGGAATCACTGTTTCTGAAACCAGCAGTGGATGGTCATTAAGTATTGGAGTCTGGAGTGATAAAAAAATATGACTGCTAATTCAGGTTTACGAATTGACTACTTACATTGTTTTTGTATTTTTATTTTTGGCCTTTTTTGAGGGGTGGGAGAGGAAAATCTATTCCAACTCCATTTCCCCCTTTTATTCTAAGATTGTGAGCCCCTTTGGGGCCTGGGACTGTGTCTGTTTCTCACAGTGACAATTTTTACCGAGAACATAGATTTTATTAAGAGTGTCTTGAGGGCCAGGTGGTATGTACTATCACTGAATGTAGTCTTGGTTAGGCGCTTACTCTCTTCCAAGCACTGTGGAGAGCACTGGGGGAGATATAATAACCATGAGATGAGTCACTATCCCTGACCCAAATGGGACTCGCAGTCTAAAGGGGAGGGAAGATGTATATTTAATAGGCATTAATAATGATGGTATTTGTTAAGCACTTACTATGGGCTAAGCACTGTTCTAAGCACCGGGATAGACAAGGTAATCAGGTTGTCCCACATGAGGCTCACAGTGAATCCCCATTTTACACATGAGGTAACTGAGGCACAGAGAAGTTAAGTGACTTGCCCAAAGTCAAGCAGCTGACGGGTGGTGGAGCCAGGATTCGGACCCATGACCTCTGACTCCCAAGCCCGTGCTCTTTCCATTAAGCCAAGCTGCTTCTCTGTTGTTAATAATAGCATTTATTAAGCGCTTACCTTGTGCCAATCACTGCACTAAGGGCTGGAGGAGAAATAAGTTAATCAGGTCAGACACTGTTTTACCTTAAGCCCTTAGTACAGTGCTCTGCACACACTAAGCGCTCGATAAATATGATTAAATGAACACTGTCCCTGTGCCACATGGGACTTGTAATCCAAAGGAGTCTCTCCGCCTCTAGACTGTAAGCTTGTTGCGGCCAGGGAATGTCACTGTTAATTGTTGTATTGTACTTTCCCAAGCGGTTAGTCCAGCGCTCTGCACACAGTAATAGCTCAATAAATGCGATTGAATGAATAAATAAGAGGGCGAATTAGTTTAATTTCCATTTTACAGATAAGGAAATTGAGGCCCAGAGCAGTCAAGTGACTTGTCCTAGCCTTCACGGCAAGCAGGTGGAAGAGCCGGGATTACTACTGTTACTACAACTAATAGGGAAGCAGCACGGCCCAGTGGGAAGGGCCCAGGCCTGGCGGTCAGAGGATCTGGGATCCAATCCCGACTCTACCACTTTTCTCTTGTGTGACCTCGGGCAAGTCACTGGATGCTCTGTGCTTCAGTTTCCTCATCTGTAAAATGGGGATTCAATCCCTATTCTCCCTTCCCCTTAGACTGTGAGCTTCATGTGGGACAGGGACTGAGGATCTTGTATCTACCCCGGTGCTTAGTGAAGTGATTGGGACATAGTAAGGCGTAAGTATCATTTAAAAAAAATAACGAATCAGACGGAACCAGTCAACCCCAAAGACGTGAAGACCGATTTCTAGCTGTCCAACAGTACGATTTAAAATGTGAATTTCTATCACTAAAGGTACAGCAAAAACTCTTCTTTTGAAGGGGTGAAAATGATTGAGTTTCCTATTAAATGAAAGCCAGGGAAACAAGGGGAAATGGGAGGAGAATAGCAAATTGAAAACATGTTGTGTTACTCAACCAAGATGTCACTCTCGAAGCCAAATCGTCGGTTAATCAGTCACTCAGCATTGATTGAGTGCCTACTCTGTGCAGAACAATGTTCTGAGTGGTTGGGAGAGTCGTCGGGAGAGTTAGTGACCTTATCCCTACCCTCAAGGAGCTTATTTCATAACGGCGCCAAGATACATAATCAGTAGTGTGGAATAAGTATCTATGATGTTCAGGACCCTGAACTCAGCACCTGGGAGAGAGGAATAGAAATTAGAAGACATGATCCTGGCACTCAAGGTTCTTGTGGCCGAACAAGGTGCCAGGATATTCACCAGTGGGCACGGGAGTCAGAAAGACCTGGGTTCTAGTCCCCATTCTGCCACTTGCTTGCTGTGTGACTTTGGGAAAGTCACTTGACTTCTCTGCGCCTCAGTTATTCATGTGTAAAATGAGGATTAAGACTGTGAGACCCTTGTGGGAGGTGGATTGGGTCCAGCCTGATTAGGTTGTATCTGCCCTACGGCTAAGTGTAGGAACTGACACATAGTAAGTGGTTACTCAGAACGGTAGACAGAGGACAGTTATCAAGGCCAGTGCAGTATCGTTGTTAGAGAAGGAGATGGCGCAGCTAATTCCCATCTTCCTTTTGGGTGTGTTACTTTGTCCTGTTCGGTCATGCCTGTGGATCTACTGCTCAGAATTTTGAATGAGAGCAGCGGATTTATCTCCTGTGAAGGGTATGGAGAGGTCCTTGCTTCGCAGAAAACAGTCCTGATGGAGCGCTCGACATGGGCTTGGAAGGACTTCAGCAAGATGTTCTGTCTGACGTCGGCACGGGATGCAGCCTGTCGGGTGCTGGGCCTTGGGGGTTGGCACGGCCACTCTCAGGTAAGGGCGGACATTTTTTCTCACCTCAGGGCGGGCAGATATGTGAATGTGGCCCTGCTGTGGAGTCGGGGGAGCTGGAATCAGTGCCAATGGCCAGGGATTGAATGGACTGGTAATAAGAATGATAATAATAATTATGGTATTTGTTAAGCCCTTAATATGTGCCAGGCAGTGTACTAGGTGATACAGATTGGATTGGATACATTCTCCGTCACTCAGGGGGCTCACAGTCTCAACCCTCCTTTTACAAGTGAGGTAACTGAGGCACAGAGAAGTGAAGCGATTTGCAGCAAGATCACAAAGGAGGGGAAAGGTAGAGTTCAGATTCGAATCCATGCCCTTCTGACTGGTGTACCTACACCACCTGTACTTAATCTACTACTTTATTTGATCACTAGCCATCCCACTTCCCTTCTTTTGCCCACCTATGCATCATTCCAGTGGCTGTCTCCCCTGCTCTCTTGTAAGTTCTTGAACAGCAGGGATCATGCCTTCTAACTCCAATGTACTCTCCCAAGCACTCAGTACAGCATCCTGCAGAGCTCCCTGAGGGCAGGGATCATGTCTCTCAACTCTGTTTTATTCTCCTAAGAACTCAGTACAGTGCTCTGCATCTATCAGGTGCTCAATAAGCACCACTGATTGATTAATAGCACCTGTTCGGAATACACCACTGATTTGTTGATTGTTTCAAGAAGCTATATTCAATCATATTTATTGAGAGCTTATTGTGTACAAAGCACTGGACTATACACTGTATAATATAGCAGAGCAGGTAGAAATGTTCACCGCCCACATGAGCTTACCATCTATTAGACTGAAGCCCGTCAAAGGGCAGGGACTGTCTCCATCTGTTATTGATTTGTACGTTCCGAGTACTTAGTACAGTGCTCTGCGCATAGTAGGCGCTCAATAAATACCATTGAATGAATCTAGAGGGGGAGACAGACATTAATATGAATGAATAAATTACAGATATGTTCATGAGTGTGAGGCTGAGGGAGGGTGACTATAAGGAGAAAATCCAAGAATAAGGACGATGCAGAAGGGAGTGGGAGAAGATGAAATGAGGGCTTAGTCAGGAAAGGCCTCTTGGAGGAGATGTGCCTTCAATCAGGCTTTGAAGGCGGGGAGAGTGACTGTCTAATACTAACTGTGGTATTTCTTAAACATTTGCTTTGTGCCATACACTGCACTCAGCTCTCGGGTGGATACAACCAGATGTGGTTGGACACAGTCCCTGTCCCACACGGGGCTCACCATCTCAATCCCCATATCACAGATGAGTGAACTGAGGAACAGGAAAGTGAAAGGACTCACCCAAGGTCACCCAGCAGACCCAGGTGAAGCAGCCGGGACTAGAACCCGCCTTCTAACTCCTAGTTCCTTGCTCTATCCACTAGGCCGCGGTGCTTCCCAGTGCTGTCGGATGTGAAGAGGGAAGACGGTCGAGGCCACGGACGGGGCGTGGGCGAGGGGTCGGCGGCGAGATAGACGAGATCGAGTAACAGTGAGCGTTATGTAATTTCGGGGATATCTTTCCTGGCCAATTCAGCGTCGCTCTAGTTGTCGAAGTTTGAAATTAGGTCAGCATTCCAATACTGCTTCTTCTGCAGAGTGCCAATGGGACATCAACCTCAAAGAAATGTTCTTTGGTCTCTGGAGGAATGCGAGATAATGCCTCAACCCTCTCCCCGACAGCAGAGGGCAAGGGTCTTGACCCCTGCCATTCAAAGGAATGGAATCGGGCAGCGGCTAGAGCTCCGTTCTACTTCCAATTCTGTAACACCAGCAGGCAGAAAGCGTGCTGCAAATGGGAAACATTTTAATGGTCCTCTCCCGTCCACTTATTTCACTACCGTGTCCTGCTTCCTGCCGTTTGTCAACCGAAAGAGGGTTGCAGAAGTGACAGGCGGGCAGAGAGGCTGACCACCTGTAGCTCAGTTCCTGGAAAATTCAGGCCGGGCCACCCGTCTGCTGCCCCTCCGGGGTGCTAACTGCCACAGAGGGGACCATGGGGGGACGGTCCTTCTGTCAACTCTATTTATTGAGTGCTTGCACTGTGCATAGCACTGTACTCAGTGCTTGGGAGAGGGCACTGTAAAAGTATAACAGACACATTCCCTGTCCACAGAGATCTCACAGTCTGGGGCTGGCAAGGGGGAGACAGACGTTAATATAAATAAATTACACATAGGTTCCTAAGTACTGGGGGGTTGGGAGGGGGCTTCCCACCACAAGGAGCATACGAGACTCCCCCCCACCTCCCATGGATGGAAGACCGGGCTGTTGAGATCCCATTTCTGTCACTTGTGTGCTGTGACCCTGGACAAGTCACTTGACTTCTGTGGGTCGCCGTTTGTTCGTCTGTGAAATGAAGATGTAATATCTGTTCTCCCTTCCACTTAGATAGTGAACCCCACCATGGGATATGAACTGTATTCATTGTAATTATCCCATAGCTACCCCATCATGTAGTACAGTGTTGGGCACATAATAGGAGATGTCATGACTATTAATATTAGTGCTGTGGGTGCTGGCTTGTCAGGTACCCAGTAAAAAGTCCACCCTGGCTAAGGGTGCCACATCCCGAGATGTGTCCAGAGGGAATAGGCGGGGAATGTGTCTGCTTATTGTTACAATAATAACGATGATGGTATTTCTTGAGCGCTTACTGTGTGCCAAGCAGTGTTCTAAGCACTGGGGTAGATACAGGGTTATCAGGTTGTCCCCACGTGAGGCTCATAGTCTTAATCCCCATTTTACAGATGAGGTCGCTGAGGCACAGCGAAGTGACGTGACTCGCCCAAAGTCACAAAACTGACATGGGGCAGAGGCGGGATTAGAACCCACAACCTCCGATTCCCAAGCCTGGGCTCTTCTCTCTAAGCCACGCTGCTTCTCGATTGTTGTAATGTATTCTCCCAAGTGGTTAGTACACAGCTCCACACGGTACGAGCTCAAAAAATACGACTGAATGAATGAAAGAAACCTCATGGTAGGGTCCGGAGTGGCAATTTTTGACAGTTATGGGCACTCTCTCGCCTGTCAGTTGAGAGACAAGGGGGTAAGATGATGGGGAAGGCCACACGACAGGATTTAACCAGCAGGCAAACACTCTCTTCCCCACAGAGACACGCACAAGCCACGCAAGCTGGCAGGATTGAAAGCAGACTTGGTTGAATTGGTAATAATAATAATGTTGGTATCTGTTGAGCGCTTACTATGTGCAGAGCACTGTTCTAAGCGCTGGGGTAGATACAGGGTCATCAGGTTGTCCCACGTGAGGCTCACAGTCTTCGTCCCCCTTTTACAGATGAGGTCACTGAGACACAGAGAAGTGAAGTGACTTGGCCACAGTCACACAGAGGACGAGCGGCAGAGCGGGGATACGAACCCATGACCTCTGACTCCCAAGCCCGGGCTCTTTCCATTGTGCCACGATGCTTCCCAGGGTGGCCGCCCTCCTTGGGGGTTGAGGGGTAAACAGTCTCCACATATGTTGCTGCTTTAGGTCACGGACAGGAGGCTGCTGGAGCCTTAGTAGACGCTTCCCCATTCAGGTGTCTCCTCACAGCCAAAAGGAGGGCAGATGTCGAAGGCGTTCTTCAACGACCGCCCCTGTGTTGGGGGAGCCTGGAGTGCATTACCTAGAGTGGCAGTGTGGCTTAATGGATAGCACTCGGGATTCGGAGTCAGGTGACCGGGTGGCCTAGTCCAAGCTCTGCCAGTGGTCTGCCGGGTGGCCTGGGGCAAGTCCCTTCTCTGGGCCTCCGTTTTCTCCTCTGTAAAGAGGGGATTAAAATAGGGGGGTGCAACCTATTCGATAACGTTGTATCTTCCTCAGAGCTTGGTTAGTGCTTAAGAATCCCCATCGTTCATTTCTCTGTGAGAAGCAACACCCACTAGGAGAAAGTGTGCAAAACTAGTAGTCTGGAGACATGGGTTGAGATTCTCCCGTTTACTTGCCGTGTGATCTTGGGCAAGTCAGCCTTCTCGGTGCCTCAGTATCTTCATCTGTAAAATGCGGTTTAAATACATCTTCTCCCTCCCTATTATATTGTGTCTACCAACAGGACCGGTCTTCCAAATGCTAGATTCAGTGTTCTGCACACAGTAAGCAACTCAATCAATATGATTGATTAATATTATGAGCCTGTGTGTACACGGGACAATATCTGATGTAATTAACTGGTATCCATCCTGGTTCAGACTACGGTACTGGGCACATAGTAAGTGCTTAACAAATGTCACGATCGTGATGATGGTTATTATTGCTTTTGGTACCTGAATTGCAATCACTGTAGTAAATCCATTACGACAGTAGTTCAGTATCTCTTACATTCTTGGACACTACTGCTTTTGGCCAGTCAATCAGTAGTATTTATTGAGCACTTGCTTTATGCAGAGTAGGAACCCTTGGAAAATTACAACACAATATAGTAGGGAGACACAGCCCCTGCTCTCAAGAGACTCGTAGTCTCCCCCATGAAATAATCACCTCCTCAAATCTCTCCCCACGTACAAACCCCCAAAAGCACAAAGAAGGAACATGGTCTAGTGGGTAGAGCATAGACTTGGGAGGACCTGAGTTCTAATTCAGACGCCGCCACAGTCTGCTACGTGACTTTGGGCAAGTCATTTAACTTCTCCGTGCCTCCGTTACCGCATCTGTAAAAGGGGGGTTGAGACTGTGAGCCCCATGTGGGACGGGGAGGGTAGCCAACCTGATTAGCTTTTATCTACCCGAGCGCTTAGAACAGTGCCTGGCACATAGTAAACACTTTACAAATATCATTAAAAAAAAAAAAGAGGAAGCGCATTAAAAAGACCGTACCGTCTACAGGCCATATCCCGTGTACCCATGAGGCTCATATCTTAAGTCAAACCAATCTTCACCTCGTTGCTAAAGAATCACCCAACAAGATCCAGAGTGATGGATGCTCCTCTCTGAAAATCGTTAAGGAATAAAATTTTGTGAGAAGTATTAATATCTCGGCATGATCACACAGCAGGGTGGATAGGCTCCGTTGATGGGACGGTCCAAGGTTGGGTGTGCAGCAGTGAAAAATGAGGTCGTTAGTGAAAATCAAATGCAAAAATGGTCACATTCTGGAACATTTGTCTTCAGGGATTAAATATGTTCCTTGCCAATTTACAGGGGTTTACATGTTGGTAGAAAAATGTACCGTGCTCTGCAAATCAAGTCTCATGAAGAAATATATACATAAAAAGGGAACATTCCCAGAATCATAAAGCTTCTGATGGAATTCCTATGTCTGCTGTGAGTTTCAGAGACAAAGCACATTCCGCTCAGAAAATGTTTCTCTCCGAGGGACCCAGATGAGCTGAATAAGTATTTACTTTATATGAGTGACTGACTCCGTAAGTCTCACTGTGTTCAGTAGGTGACGATTGTGATGGCTCAGGGCTGAAAAGATACTGCAGAGCTGAAGGGTAGAAGTGTCTAATTACACCTCTTATTCCTGACACCCAAACGCATAGACACGTACTTGTGTCTACAGTCAATCAGTGAACAAATGGTATTTCAGCTGGGTTTACTGGAAAGAGCCCAGGCTTCGGAGTCAGAGGACATGGGTTCTAATCCTGGCTCTACCACTTGTCTACTGTGTGACCTTTAACTTCTCTGTGACTCACCTACCGCATCTGTAAAATGGGGATTAATACTGTTATCCCCACATGGGACAACCTGATTACCCTGTATCTGCCCCAGTGCTTAGGACAGTGCTTGGCACATGGTAGAAGCCTAACCAATACCATAATCGCTATTATTATTATTATTTGGAGCTCAGAGGTTAATTAGGAAGGAGTAGGGTTTAGCCCTCATTTTACAAATGAAGAAATAGGCACAGAGGAGTAAAGTTCCTTGCGTAAGACGACAAAGCGGACAAGTGACGGAGCTGGTTGGAACACAGTCCGTATCCCCCACGAAACTCATAGTGTTAATCCCCAGTATACAGATGAAGTAACTGAGGCACAGAGAAGTTAGGTTTTAAGTTAAGAAGTTAAGTTCAATTTGAGAGGTTCCCTCTCAAACTTTCCTTTCTATAGAGTGAACAACCCCAGCCACCTACGCCGATATTCCGAGCGCTGACGTCCTTTTAATCTTTTCCGGTGACTCTTCCCCGAACTTGACAGTTTTTCCTCCTCGACAGAGAGATGGAACTCGGCTGCAGTACTCCGGTCCTCAGATTTCATCTGCCTCCATTTTAAGAAGAAAGGTAAGACTGAGCCATCTGAAAAAGCTCCTTGGGAGCCAGAAGATCGGAAAGTTCACCCACAAAGTTTACTCATGTCACAGTAAAGACAACAGCAGGATGTGTGTATATTTCTGCCTCGTTGGAACTGTGCTGACTAAATGCCAAGTCCACCAAGGGATTCTGAGTCCCTGAAGGGAGGCAGTAAAGAAGCAGGAAAGAGAAGATTTTTTTTTCTCCTCCACGGAATTATTCATAATGATGCACCCGATCTATTTCTTACAGTACGTTATGGCCTCAGCCCTATCCTCAGCGCTTATAGAAGTGTGAATATCTCGGGCCAAGTTGTAGCATTTTGGGCATAATTCATGCTACTTTATATTCTTCACCTACCGGTGCAATGGGGGGAATTCAAGGCATTCTCTGAGGCTTGGAGGACCCTTTTTTCTCAGAATAAGCATTTCAGCTGAACAGCTGCAGCATTAATAAAAAAGGATATGGTAGCATATTTTGCTTGCCGTTCTGCAGGAAAAAAAAGGCTCCTGGGTACTGCGTTTGTATTTCAAGGAAAAGACTGTGATATCATTAATGGGGATTATTCATTTTTATAGGTGGGTGTCTGAATAAAGCGGCAGAAATGGCCTTGGAGCAGCTAGAACAGCAGCATGCCCTACTAGATAGAACCCAGGCCTAAAGGAGTCAGAGAACTTGGGTTCCTCTACTAAATAATAATGTGGGTATTTGTTAAGCGCTTACTATGTGCAGAGCACTGTTCTAAGCACCGGGGTAGATACAGGGTCATCAGGTTGTCCCACATGAGGCTCACAGTCTTAATCCCCATTTTACAGATGAGGGAACTGAGGCCCAGTGAAGTGACTTGCCCACAGTCACACAGCTGACAAGTGGCAGAGCAGAGATTCGAACCCATGACCTCTGACTTGCAAGCCCAGGCTCTTTCCACTGAGCCACGCTGCTTCTTAGTGCGCTTCCACTAGCTTTCTGTGTACCCTTGGTCAAGTCACTTGACTTATTTGTGCCTCAGTTGCCTCATCTATAAAATGGGAATTAAGACGGTGAGCCCTATGTGGGATATGGACCACGTCCAACTGGATTTGCTGGTGTGTACACCACTTCTTAATACAGTTCTTGGCACGTAGTAAGTACTTAATGAATATCATTTGAAAAAAAGTTCTGTTTTCTGTAATTTCAGGCACAGATGGGTTCCTAGGCCCACTGGTGCCCAAGGTCAACCTTGGTTTCACAAAACTCTAGGGCGTGATCAATCTATCAGTGGTTTTTACTAGACAATAAGATTGTTTTGGGTCAGGAATTTGTCCACCACCTCAGTTGTTTTGTGCTTTTCCAAGCACCTAGTTCAGTGCTCTGCACACAGTAAGTGTTCGGTAAATCCCACTGATGATTATTAAGCACTTCAGTGCAGTGCAGAGCACCGTACTAAATACTTGGGAGGTGACAATAAGAGTAATATAGGCACTTGCCCTTCCCACAAGGAGCTTCCAGTCAGTAGAAGCAGCACTTCTTAGTGGATGGGGCACAGGGGTGGGAGTCAGAAGGATCTGGATTCCAATCCCGGCTCTGCCATATGGCTGCTGTTTGATCTGGGGCAAATCATTCTAACTTCATTGGGCCTCAGTTACCTCAACTATTGAATGGGGATTAAGAGTGGGAGGCGTGTCCAACATGATGAACTTGGATCTATCCCAGTGCCTGGCACATAGTAAGCGCTGAACAAGTACCATAATTGTCGTTTATTATTGGAGGCAAGTGGAGGGAAAGGGAGGATTGTCCTACTCCCTTTGTGTCGCCTGGCAGAGAGTCTTGGCTGGTAAATGAACACAGGGTGTGAGGGCGGTCAGAGATGGCTAGTAACCAGGACTAAAATAATAATAAATAATCATCTTATACGCTAAGCACTGTGTTCCAAGCACTGTTCCAAACCCTGGGGTAGATACGCGGTAATCAGGTTGTCCCACGTGGGGCTCACAGTCTTTATCCGCATTTTACAGATGAGGTGAATGAGTCCCAGAGAGGTCAAGTGGCTTGCCCAAGGTCACACAGCCAACAAGTAGCTAAGCTGGAATTAGAACCCACGTCCTGTGACTCCCAAGCCCGTGCTATCGCCACTGAGGCATGACTAAAAGGCGTGCAAAGCTGGCATAGGCGAAATGGCTCACCCTTGGTCCAACTTGGTGAGGGGCAAGTGGGGAGAAGGCCTTGCTTGGAACTGATTTTCATCTCCACCGTTTTTAATTATCAAGTGTCTGCCTCCCCGCTAGAGTATAAGCTCCTTGAGGGTCCAGTCCCTGCCTTTGTGATTCATCGTTTGGAGTGAAGAACTCTGCTGTCCTAGATAGTTCAGAAGATATTTTTGCGACTCTCTTCCTGCAACAATTCTGAAAGCCAGCTTCCCACCTCAGAGGTATGTCTAGTCAGCCCTGATACCGCCTCTCTCACTGGGTTTATTTGTTTTGTAATGGTACTTTTTATAGACTGAACTTAGATAAAATCTATTCAGTTAAAAAGTCGTATTTATTGAGCACTTAGTCTGTGTCAGGCCGTCTCCAGTGAGTTTAGAAAAAAGTACAATACAACAATATAACGGACACAGGTCCTGACCACAATCAGCTTGTAGTCTAGAGGGGGAGACAGGAATTAATATAAATGAATGATTTATACATGTGTATATGAGTGCTGGGGGGACGTAGGTGGATGGTGAATATAGAGAGCAAGTCAGGAAGATGCAGAAGGGAGTGGGATAAGAGGAAAGAGGGCTTAATCAGGGAAGGCCTCTTAGAGGAGATATGTCTTCAATAAGGTTTTGAAGGTGGGGACATTAATTGTTAGAGATGAAAAGGGAGGCAGGTCGTGGGTGAGAGGTTGGCAATGGGATTGAGATTCAGTGAGTATGTTAGCATTAGAGGAGTGAAGTGCGTGGGCTGGGTTGTAGCAGGAGAGTGGCAAGGCGATTGAGGGCTTCAAAGCCCAGGTTGAGTTACTTTTGTGATGCTGAGATAGACAACCACTGGAGGCTCTTGAGGAGTGGGTAAATACGAACTGAATGTTTTTGGAGAAAAAGGATCAGGGCAGCAGCATCACGTATGGGCTGGAGTTGGGAGAGAGAGGAGGCAGGGAGCTCAGCAAGGAGGCTGATACACTAATCAAGGCGGGATGGGATAAGTGCTTGGAATTGGGTGGTAGCATTTTGAATGGAAAGGAAATGACAGATTCTAGCCGTTTGGTGAAGGTCCAACCGACCCGATTTCATGATAGATCGAATCTTTGGGATGAATGAGAGAGAGGAGGCAAGGATAATGCCAAGGTTTCAGGCTTGTGAGACAGGAAGGATGGTGGTGCTGTCTAGGCTGATGGGAAAGCCAGGGGGAGGGCAGGGTTTGGGTGAGGTGATAAGGACTTCTACGTAGACCACAGTCCTTGTCTCATGCGGGGCTCACTATTTTTGCCTCAGTTTCCACATCTGTAAAATGGAGATAAAGAGAAGTGCAGTGACTTGTCCAAAGTCACACAAAAGAAATGTGGCAGAACTAGGATTAGAACCCAGAGCCTCCGACTCCCAGTCCTATACTCATCTTCCTGAAGCATCACCCAGCCACAGTTCTCCTCTCCCAGAGCTCTGTTCTGGCTTCCTGCATCTCTCCTCATCTCACAAAAAAACTCCTCAATGGGGCTACAAGGCTATCAGAGTTCTGGCTCCATCTTACCTATCTACTCTCCTCACCCACTGTTCCCCAAGGAGATGGAGGGAGAAGGGAAGAGGAGGATGAGAAAGAAGACAAGGATTCCCAGAATTCAGAAGCAGCCACAGGAAGAGAAAAGGTAGGTTGCCATTTATAAAAGAGGGTTCTTAACATACATTTCTGCCATCGCCATATTTGGTTAAGGAAGGTTTAATGCCAAGAACTTGCAGTAAATGGTTACAAAATGAGTTTTACCTGAATAACAGCACATTCGGAGCGATTTGTTTTTCCTTCCATCCCAGTGTCTCTACCGTTCAATAATTGACACCTCATCATGACACCTAATTTGTTCTCTGAGAACATCATTTGTTACTTTGGGCTTTCCCACATTTCATCATTTCCCTCGAGTCGGGGGGAGAAGCCAAGCTCTCTCAAATCTTGATTTTTAATTGCGCGTCCCTGCTCGGATTCCATCTGCTGGCGTTAGATATCATCGTTGGCTTTGTTTCCAGGTGCTGCTCTAACCTTTGACTTCCGTCTCCTTTCTGACCGTTACATTCCCGACGGTGCTGTCCGGAGCAGTCTGTTAGCAATTAGTGACCATCTGTTTGGGAGAGAAAATGGCGGCCCCTGGACAAGTTTTGGAATGTCCCAATGCAAAAGAAGGCTGGGATGGAAGGGTTAAGAAACCCTAAAGGAAATTATTTCTGTTTGACAGAAGACTTCCGAAAATAACGCGTCACCACAGAATGGAGTAACTAGATGGAATTGTTGAGGCTGATCGAGTGACCACCTCCTTGCTCACCCTTAAGCTCCTCCGTTGTATTTTCACGTATTCGTTGGCGGCGGTCGTAAAAATAATGATGCTATTTGTAAAGCGCTTACTATGTATCAAGCACTTTTCTAATTACTGGTGTAGATACAGGCTAATACAAGCTAAGCACTGAGTTACAAGCTGATCAGGATGGACACAGTCCCTGTCCCACATGGGTCCGCAGTTTTAATCCCCATTTTGAAGAAGAGATAACTGAGGCACAGAGAAGTTGAGACTTGCAGCAGGTAAGTGGCAGAGGTAGCTTTAGAACCCGGGTTCTAATCGGGATCAGGCCCATGCTCTATCCACTAGGCAAGGCTGCTTCCTTGTGCTTTTTACTCATAGTCTCCCGAGGGCTGAGTACAATGCTTTTCATCTAGCAGTACTTCAATACTTCACCCAGCAGAAAAGCCGGGAGGGGCCATGAGAGAAGAGACTTGGAGAACACCATTTTCTCCAAACACTGTTCCATCTCTGCCTCTGTCAAAGCTGTGACTCAGTTCACTCAGTCCGTTAGCGGGAGTTCTTCCTCTTGTTTATTCTCTCTACTGCTCTGTTCTTCCGGAAGCGAGTTCCCCCAGTTTCCCCCTTCTTTCCGTCCCTTATTTTTCGGGATCCTCTTGACCTTGGAATACCTCTCCCAAGTCTCCCCAGCACTGAGTATTGTGCTCTTCACTTAGCAGGCCCTCAGTAACATCTGTAATACTGCTCTTATTACGCTGGGAAGCAGCGTGGCTCAGTGGAAAGGGCCTGGGCTTTGGAGTCAGAGGTCATGGGTTCAACTCCTGGCTCTGCCACTTGTCAGCTGTGTGACTGTGGGCAAGTCACTTCACTTCTCTGTGTCTGTTACCTCATCTGTAAAATGGGGATTAACTGTGAGCCTCACATGGCACAATCTGATGACCCCGTATCTACCCCAGCGCTTAGTGCTCTGCACATAGTAAGCGCTTAACAAATGCCAACATTATTAGCATTATTATTATTATCATTTTAACTATTACTATTATCAAGTCATCTGTGTTTCCAAACTCCATCCCCTAGATACCTATAGGGTCTTTTCTGTACTGGGCTATCTATATCTTGATGTGCTAATGAATCCATTTCTTCTCATCACTGACTACTACTATAAAGGAATAATAATAATTGAGGATGCTAAGATCATTTGTGAAACAAAGGACACCATCAGCCTGAAAATATGAGCTGCTGTTTTCCCAATCAACCAGTTGTATTTATTGAGCACTTCTTTTTTGCAGACTACTGTACTAAGCACTCGGGAGAGTACAGTAAAACAGTACAACAGAGTCGAGAAGCAGCGTGGCTCAGTGGAAAGAGGATGGGCTTGGGAGTCAGAGATTATGGGTTCGAATCCCAGGTCTGCCACTCGTCAGCTGTGTGACTGTAGGCGAGTCACTTTACTTCTCTGTGCCTCAGTTACCTCATCTGTAAAATGGGGATTAAGACTGTGAGCCTCACGTGGGACAACCTGATTACCCTGCATCTGCCCCAGCACTTAGAACAGTGCTCGGCACATAGTGAGCGCTTAACAAATACCAACATGATTGTTCATTATTTCATTCCCTGTCCACACTGCCACCGGAAGCTCCTCGTGGGCCTGGTGTGAGTCTACCGACTCAGGTTGTACTCTCTCAAGTGCTTAGTATAGGGCTCGGCACACACTAAGTGTTCAAAAAATACCTTTGATTGTCCTTTGTCAGGTGTTTCTAAGAACTAGTATTACATCAGAGAGATTTGACTCTTCCTGAAAGGCACCTACCGTGTTCAGAGCACTGTACTGAGCTCCTTTGGAGCAGAGGTCATATTTACTAATATTATTGACTTTCCCAACCCAGGGGGTGAGACAGACACTAAAATGGATTGCACGTAGGAGGAAGTAGGAGAGTAGATGAGACCCTCTGATGGTACTGTATTTGCCCCTGCACTTAGTACAGTGCATGGCCAAAAGTAAGTGCTTAAATACCACAGTTGTTATTCTTATTTCAAATGGCAGGACTTTCCCAGGCAACTAAGGACAAGTAGTCACTCCACTCTGTCTACCTTCCATCTAGAGCTCACACTCCCCTCTGTTAATGATCCCTTTTTCTCTCCTTTGTGTGTATGCAGTAGATGATAGATTAAAGGATTAAAGGACACAGTTGGGGTCAACCTCAATATATTAAAGTATATCACCGAGGAAAGCCATATCGCTTATGAAAGAAAAATTGCAACAATCATAAGATTTCAACAGGGTCAGGTTTCCACCTTTTTTTTTTTTCTAATTTGCCGGAGGAAGAATGCTAAATAAAACGGAACCTCACCGGAAGACCCAAGGCCAAGCCTCTCTTCTTAGCAGTGTTTCCAGGGAACTAGATCTTTCCGTTCTGAGCAGATGGTCTGTTCATCTCCCTGGGTTGGCGAAGGTTGGATCTCTAGGCAGCTCAGGGGCAGATTTCTTGGGGAAGTCAGGTGAACTAGGGAAGCCATGCTTGGAAACTGCCCTTGCTGGGGTCATTAGTGGTGGCCCGTAGAGGAAAATGAAAGCCCGGCATTTAGTTTTCTTCGGAATTCACCAGACCAATTTCTACCCATCTTTGGAACTTGTGTGTGGATGTTAAGTCACTTGCGCATTTGAGTATTTATTTGGGTTGAATTCATTTTGGGGGGGGTCTCCCCCGTTAGAGTGGAAAATCATGGTGGGTGGGGAATATGTCACTTGAAGCATCTTGGCCTAGTAGATCAAGCATGGGCCTGGAAGTCAGAAGGGCCTGGGTTCTAATCCCGGCTCCACCACTTGTCTGCTGTGTGACCTTAGGCAAGTCACTTCACTTCTCTCTGCCTAAGGTACCTCATCTGTAAAATGGGGATCTAAACTGTGAGCCCCATGGGGGATAGGGATTGTGTCCAGCCCAACTATCTTGTATCTAACCCAGTGCTTAAGACAGTGCCTGGCACATATTAAGCGCTTAACAAATACCACACTTATTATTATTACATGTTTGTGCTGTACTTTCCAAGTGTTTAGTGCAGTACAGGCCCCAGAGCATGCTCAATAAATGACATTACTGCTTCGAATATGGTAAAAATGATGGTATTTGTTAAGCGTTAACTATGTGCCTAGCACTATTCTAAGTGCTGGGGTATATAGAAGGTAATCAGGTTGTCCCAAGTGGGGCTCAGAGTCTAAATTCCCATTTTACAGCTGAGGTAACTGAGGCGCAGAGAAGTTCAGTGACTTGCTCAAGGTCACACAGCAGATAAGTGGTATCTTAAGAACTCCAGAACATTGCCCATCAGAAACTATTCCCCAACAGTAAATAGACTCTAATCTAATCGATGGACCCAGAGATGGCAAATGGTGAATGTTTGAAAAACATAAACGGTGAAATCATCTCCGGTCTCACTCAAAGTTATACAATGAATCAATCAGTGGTATTTATTGAGTGCTTACAGTGTGCAGAGCACTGTACTAAATGCAACAGAGAGGGTAGACACGTTCTCTGCCCAGAATGAGCTGACAGCCTAGAGGGGGAGACAGTGATATAAATAAAGAACTTAGAGATATGCAGGTAAGTGCTGTCAGAGAACGACTTCGAACTGACTTCGGGAATATTCCGTCAGGTAAAGGTCACTGGAGAGAGTAATAGTGGTGCTAATGCTATTTATTAATCTATCGATGGCGCTATTTGAGCAGTTAATGTGGGCAGGGCTTAGGAGAGTACTGTACAAGAGTTGGTAAATGTTATCCCTACCACAGGGTGTTAACAGTCTTGACTAAACTAGTTTACAGATAGGGGAAATAAAGTTGAAGAATAATTAAGTATTGTGGGGCTGGGATATCAGCATTTTAAAAGAGTATACGGTCAAGTTCATGGTCGATTGAGAGGAGAGGGCGGCTGGGGGAAATGAAAGGAGTGATCTAGGAACACCTCCTGGAGTAGATGCAGTTCATGGAGGGTTTTGAAGGTGAGGAAAGTCGGGTGTGAAGGGGGAGGGGGTCCCAGGCCAGAAACAGGACATGCGCAGGGGAGTTGGAAGAAGACAAGATCAACAAGAGCAAGGTACAGAGGGAAGGTCGGTGAAAAAGAAGTGGAGTGTTTTCGTAGGAAATATAAAAGAGAAGGTAGAAGAGGCGGAGCTGATTGAGTGCATTTAAGCTGATTGTAAGGAGTTTCTCCCTGATGTGGAAATAGATGAACTACCTTTGGAGATTTCTGAGGCGTGGGAAGGTATGGACTGAATGGTTTTTCTGTGCTTATTGTGTATAAAAGCATTCTACCAAGGACTGGGAAATAGTATAAAAGTTGAAGCATAATAGCACAGAGTTTTTAAGTTCGACTGTGTCCCACCTGATTATCTTATATCTACACCAGCATTTAGGAGACCGTTTGGCACAAAGTGAGCATTTAACAAGTACCACCATTGTTATACAGAAGAAACATGGTCTCTTGGAAAGAGCAGGAGTTGGGGAGATGGAGGATCTGTTCCCTAATCCTTGTTCTGCCCATTGCTTGCCCTGGGACCGTGGGCAAGTCACTTTATTTGCTACTTCACTGGGCCACAAAGCAGCAGGGCCTAGTGGATAGATCACGGACCTGGCAGGCAGAAGCATCTGGGTTCTAATTCCGGCTCTGCCATATGTCGGCCGTGTGACCTTGAGCGAGCCACTTAGCTTCTTTGTGCCTCAGTTACCTCATCTGTAAAATGGGGATGAAGACTGTGAGCCCTTTGTGGGACAGAGACTGTGTCCAACCTGAGTAGCTTGCATCTATCCCAGGACTGAGTCCGGTGCCTGGCATATAGAAAGCATTTAATGAAAACAGAAAAAAAAAACCCACACTGCCTTTTCTGGCCTCAGTTTTCTCATCTATAAAATGGGGATTGAATCCTAGTCCCTTCCGTTTAGATTGTGAGCCCATATAGGACGGGGACTGTGTCCAAATTGGTTAAGTTGTAACTTCCCCAGCACTTAGAACGGTGCTTGATACATAGTAAGTGCTTAATGTATAATAACAAAAGCTATAGTAATTGTAATAATAATGATAATACAGGTTGCAATTAGACATGGACCGTGACCCTAGAGGGGCTCACAGTCTATGAGCCTGGTTTTGGGAATCTAGGAAACTTTGGTTCTAATCTCTGCTACACTATTTGCCTGCTGCAAGACCTTGACCCAGTCACTAATTTTCTCTGTGCCTCTGTTTCCTCACGTGTAAAATGAGGATAAAATACCTGTTCTCTCTCCCTCTTACACTGTGAGCCAGATGTTGAACAGGGACTATGTCTGATCCCCACAACTAAGCACGGTGCTTGATACAAATAAGTGCTAAACAAATACCATGGTAATGATTACTATTAATATAACATAAACTGAGCTGTTTAAGAGCTGCTAAATTCCCTGCAAGTCCATTTCTTCTTTGAATTGGCTACAGTCTTATTTTGTAACTTTGGGTCATAATGATTGTAATACTAGACACAGTGGCAATAGTAATGCCAATTACCAAGTAACAAATTTGATACTAGTTGTTTAGAAAGGATAGAGGTCGTATTTACAAACCCTGTTGTACTTTCCTCCAACAGTACAGCGTTCTGTGCACAGTTGGGGCTCAATAAATAGCATTGATTTGAGGAGTACAAAAGATATGCAGTGAAATTTCTTTAGCCCATTAGAAGGTAAGCTTCTAATGGGTGAAGTGGACATAAAATATTGAACGCGTAACAGAAATCAGTAACTGAACGTGCAATTGAATAAATATAAATACATGTAAATGCTGAGGATGAATATAGAGGGATATTCTGTAATGAAATGACCTTTTGAAAAAGAGGCTAAATGGCTGAATTTGTAAATGAATGTGGGAAGAGCAGCAACAGTTGAGAGGAAGCGTGAAGGCGTGTGTCTCCTCTCCTACCCCTCCCGCCCACCATGAGCCCAGTGTTCGGATCTTGATTACTACCATGGGGGTCTGGATCATTCATTTAATAGTATTTATTGAGCGCTTACTATGTGCAGAGCACTGTACTAAGCGCTTGGAATGTATAAATCGGTAACAGATAGAGACAGTCCCTGCCCTTGGATGAGCTTACAGTCTAATCAATCGATAGTACTTACTGAGTACTTATTCTTTGTGAAACAGTGGACTGAGCACTTTGGGGAGCACAGAAGAGTTAGTAGACAGAATCCCTGGCCCCAAGGAATTTACAATCTAACGGGTGATCCGTTCTAATGATTAGACCTTTTAACCGACCTCTTTTCAGAAGCCCTTGCTACCTCCCCATATCCCAGTGTGAGGGATATGAAACTCGGGATATTTCTGACTCCAGAAACCTAGGCAGATAAGTCAAATGAGAGCGAGCATCAAGGATTCCAAGATTTAAAGGTTTTTTTGACCATGAACGTAGCTTGGGAAATTCAGAAAATATTTCCTGATGACTGCAAAGGAGAGGTTAATTAAGAAACACACTATAGATATTAGACAATCATTTATCTGCCAACACTGAAATTGCAAATAAGAGTTTCATACATGAGTTATTCTCATCTACAAGTTAAATTTATTCTGTAATCACAATGTGCCATAAAAGTGAGAGATGGAAGAACACTAAGAGATGCTCTAATTTATGCTAGTGCAAAACTGTTCTTTTGACTATATTTTTAGTGGTTTGTTAGAATGTCAGCCTCAAAATTCAGCACTCCGAAAGGTCTTTTGGACTATTATTTGGGTTTTTCTTTGTTTTCTTGAGAGCAGGCACTCAGTTATTCTTTTTCAGCGAGAAATGGGATTGACTGAGTTGATTCCTTCATGAAGTTAATTCTTTTATAGTTCAGCTATCAGTATTAAAGGATCAAAGTCTTCTGCATCTCAGCTACTAGTAGGAAAATACCCTTTATTTGACTCTCAGAGGTATTAGCACGATGGGAACTGATATGTTCAGGGTTTTGCTTCTGGAGTCTCTGGTGGGGAAAAAATGACCCCCTTTCAAGGTTGAAGATACTGGATACGGATGTGCTTTAGGTTGGGTGTGTAGCTGAATGTGATGTCATCACACCTGCCATATTGATATCATGCATATTATGATGGTATCACACCTAATGTGATGACTTCAAATCAGGTCTCTGGAGAGACACTGACATCCTTCCCACCTCCACCACCCCTCTTGCCTCATAACCAATGAGTTTCCCACCCACATCCCTGAGAAATAGCATGGTCTAGCGGTCCCAGCCTGAGCCTGGGAGTCAGAGGACCTGGGTTCTAATGTCGGCTCTAAAAATTTTTTTTTCTGTGTGACCTTGGGTAAGTCACTTTACTTGTCTGCACCCCAGTTTCTTCAACTGTAAAATGGGGATTAAATGCCTGTTCTCCCTCCTACTTAGACCGTGAACCCAGTGTGGGACAGCGACTGTGTCCGACCTGATTAATTTGTATCCATGCCACTGCTTAGAACAGTGCTTGTCACATAGTCAGCTTTTAGCAAATAGAACGATGATGATAATGATCATAATAACACAGTGTCATATATTTTTCCACTTTAACCATCGCCGCTCCATCTTGGTGGTGTGCCGTAAAACAGTTGATGATTGCCTGATCTGCTCCGTTCATGTGACGAGTCTGTAGAGAAGGAGGATGCGAGAAGTTCCATTTATAAGTTCAATCATTGCTCCTGGAGTTTAGAGAAGAGGGGTCTCTTTTATAAATGTATTTGATCGGGGGGGGTCTTTATTTGAAAATCCACGTTTCAGAAGACATCCAAAATAAAACAAGGGCCTTGATGTGATTCTATTTCTCTCCTAAGTAGTGTTTCGAGAGTGAGGCAGGGTTCCAGAAAATAGTCTCCCAATTTGCTCAATTCACGAGAATAAATGTAAAGGTCGAGGCTATCTCTGTGTGAATTAACCTTTGCCTTCTACTGGGAAGATTTGCCCGTAGTGTATCTAAACCAAAATAGCCCCGCTTTTTAAATGATGACACAGATCTAATGCGGCGGAGGTACAGTATTTCTTTCGGCCACCTATGCTGGCAAAGAAGAATTAGCCGTGGCAAACCCTTGAAAGTTTGACGATCTACGTATCACCTTTCCCTAACCGTTGAAGCAAACCAAACGGGATAATCTGCATCTTCACAGCATTAACATCTGAAATTAGCATTATCTTCTTTTACAGCTTTACGAATGGGTGCTCGCAGCTGAAAACAGGATTTTATCAATATTCTAATGCCGAAAATCATTAATTTTTCAATTCATGGGTGGTGATAAAGAAATGCAATTAGAGCGAAGCATCTGGTTTGAACACGACCCAACCGATCCCGTGAGATAAATAGAGTGGCTGTCTGAAGTGCCAACAGAGCCCTAAGATACATAAAGTATCTGTTTACTCCGATTGGGAGTGTTGGATCAAGCCCCACCCACACAGGGAAATGTGCTGGTTACAAAATAACGCTGCTGTAGTGTCCTCTCCCGAATGCTTAGTGCAGAGTTCCGCACACAGTAAATGCTCAGTAAATACGATTGATTGATAGCGGGAGACACGATGTGCTGTTTGGAATTTTTCATGTCCTCGAGCTCCCTCATTTGAACAGAAGTTCCTTGAGGTTCGTGATCGTGTCTACCAACCGGGGTTGTTCTCCCAAAATCTTGGTGCATGGAGTCAGTGCTGTGAAATACTATTGATCGGTTGCGTCCGTTTCCTGCATTATATTGAGAGCAAAGACCGTGTCTTCTAATTGTCTTGTACTTTCCCAAATGTTTAATAATAATAATAACAGTGTTCGTATTTGTTAAGCCCTTACTATGTGCAGAGCACTGTGCTAAGCACTGGGGTAGATACAGGGTCATCAGGTTGTCCCACGTGAGGCTCGCAGTTAATCCCCATTTTACAGATGAGGTAACCGAGGCCCAGAGAAGTGAAGTGACTTGCCCACAGTCACCCAGCTGACAAGTGGAGGAGCCGGGAGTCGAACTCATGACCTCTGACTCCGAAGCCCGGGCTCTTTCCACTGAGCCACGCTGCTTCCCCAGCACAGTGCTGTGTGCTGAGTGCTCGAGGAGCACTACTGACTGACTGATTCTAAACTCCCTCCAGAAAGTAAATTTCCAGTTGGTAGGAAATGTGTCTGCCAACTCCATTGAATCTCCCAAGCAGTTAGTACAGTGCTCAGCACACAGAAGGCCCTCAATAAGTATGATTGACCAATCCAGTCTGTTGTTCTCTTCCAAGATATTCATGCAGCGTTTTGTAGTGAATAGGAGCTCAATAAATACCCTTGATAGGTTGAGTGACTGTATTATGAGAATGACAATGTAAAGGTAAGGGAAATGGGATATATGTAGTAGAGACTATAAGATCTGAGTAGGGAACGTGTCTACTAACTTTCTGTGTTCTCGTCTCCCAAGCGCTCAGTACAGTGCTCTGCATGCAGGGAGTAAGAGTTTGGATTTTTCTTTTTCTCCTCAGATTGACGCCTGGGAGACAGCTTAGTACAGTGGTTGGCATACAGTAGGTGCTTAACAAATTCATTAGAAATAAAATGGTAATTCCTCTGTCTTAGATTGTGAGCCCAGTATGGGGCAATGAGTGTGCACGGGCCTGGAAGTCAGAAGGACCTGGGTTCTAATTTCGGCTGCACACGTGCCTGTCATCTAACCCTGGACAAGTCACTTACCTTCTCTTGGACTCAGTTACCTTATTTATAAAACGGGGAGTAGGGGGTGAGCTCCAGTTTTTAGAACAGTGCTTGCACATAATAAGCATTTAAGAAGAATCATTATTGTGTTATCATCATCATTATTATTACTCTTATCTGACCCGATCATCTTATTTCTCAGCCCAGGCATTAGCTCATAGTAAGTAGCTCATAAATGCCATTATTAATAATTGTAGTAATAGCATTTTTGTCGTCAATCCCCAAAACGTCGACTTTCTCCTTGAGCCTTCAGCCTTTAGAAAGTCATTTAAACCCTCCTCGAAATGACAAGTGACCCCTTGGCTGCCGAAATAATATCTTAGCCTTTGGGTTACCAAGAGAAGGGAAAACAGAAATAAAATGTTAAGACAAGGTGTGAAACACAGCCCGTGTTTAAAGCCGTCAGATTTAAGTGCTTTGGCGGTGTTGGTGCCGGGGTGCCTGACAGCATGCGCCGTTCTCCGTCGGTCTGAGGAAACGGACTCTATTAGTTTTGGATGCTTTGAGCTGATGGAAAAGTCACGCAAGCCTTTTGGAACCTTTCCCCAGAAGCAGGGTCGTGGTCTGTGTTAGAGGCAGGCATTGGCGTTGGCCCGACACAAAATAAAACAGTAAAAGCGATCCAGGGTTACGTTGTTTTACAGTCTAGGGAAGTATTTGTTATTTGTTAAGCGCTTACTAGGTGCCAGGCTCCCCACTAAGCACTAAGCAGCATGGCTCAGTGGAAAGAGCCCGGGCTTGGGAGTCAGAGGTCATGGGTTCGAATCCCCACTCTGCCAGTTGTCAGCTGTGTGACTGTGGGCAAGTCACTTCACTTCTCTGGGCCTCAGTTACCTCATCTGTAGAATGGGGATTAACCGTGAGCCTCACGTGGGACGACCTGATGACCCTGTATCTCCCCCAGCGCTTAGAACAGTGCTCCGCACATAGTTGCCGCTTAACTAATACCAACATTATTATTATTAGAATGCAGGTCCTCTGGATCCCAGGCCTGGACTCTTTGCACTAGACCGTGCTGCTTCCTACCTGACTGCTCTGTGCCTCCATGGCTTCATGTACCATATAGGGATTAAAATATCTCTCCTCCCTTGGTCTTAGTCTCTGAGCCCTGGAATAATATAAGTACTTGAATACTATTTTTTTCAGAAAGAGGGATTTGTTAAGCACCTACTTTGTGCAGAGCACTGTAATCGATCAATGGCATTTATTAAGCACTTGAAATAATTCATTCAATAGTACTTATTGAGCGCTTACTATGTGCAGAGGACTGTCCTAAGCGCTTGGAATGTACAAATCGGTAACAGATAGAGACAGTCCCTGCCCTTTGACCGGCTTACAGTCTAATCAAATAATAACAATAATGGTATTTTTTAGTGCTTACTACATGCCAGGTACTGCACCAAGTGCCGGGATAGTTAGAAGATCCTTAGGTTGCGCACAGTCTCTGTCCTACATGGAGCTCACAGTCTTCTGTGTGCAGAGCACTGTACTAAGCATTTGGAAAACTACTTGGGAATGAGGTGGTAGATCTGATCCCTGCCCACAAGGAGCTTATGATCTACAGGGAGAGGCAAATATTAAAATAAGTTCATTCATTCAATAGTATTTATTGAGCGCTTACTATGTGCAGAGCACTGTACTAAGCCCTTGGGATGAACAAGTCGGCAACAGATAGAGACAGTCCCTGCCGTTTGACGGGCTTACAGTCTAATCGGGGGAGACGGACAGACGAGAACGATGGCACTAAATAGCGTCGAGGGGAAGAACATCTCGTAAAAACAATGGCAACTAAATGGAATCGAGGCGATGTACAATTCATTAACAAAATAAATAGGGTAACGAAAATATATACAGTTGAGCGGATGAGTACAGTGCCGTGGGGATGGGAAGGGAGAGGTGGAGGAGCAGAGGGAAAAGGGGAAAGTGAGGCTTTAGCTGCGGAGACGTAAAGGGGGGATGGCAGAGGGAGTAGAGGGGGAAGAGGAGCTCAGTCTGGGAAGGCCTCTTGGAGGAGGTGATTTTTAAGTAAGGTTTTGAAGAGGGAAAGAGAATCAGTTTGGCGGAGGTGAGGAGGGAGGGCGTTCCGGGACCGCGGGAGGACGCGACCCGGGGGTCGACGGCGGGACGGGCGAGACCGAGGGACGGCGAGGAGGTGGGCGGCGGAGGAGCGGAGCGTGCGGGGTGGGCGGTAGAAAGAGAGAAGGGAGGAGAGGTAGGAAGGGGCGAGGTGACGGAGAGCCTCGAAGCCTAGAGTGAGGAGTTTTTGTTTGGAGCGGAGGTCGATGGGCAACCACCGGAGTTGTTTAAGAAGGGGAGTGACACGCCCAGATCGTTTCTGCGGGAAGATGAGCCGGGCGGCGGAGTGAAGAATAGACCGGAGCGGGGCGAGAGAGGAGGAAGGGAGGTCGGAGAGAAGGCCGACACAGTAGTCTAGCCGGGATATAACGAGAGCCCGTAATAGTAAGGTAGCCGTTTGGGTGGAGAGGAGAGGGCGGATCTTGGCGATATTGTAGAGGTGAAACCGGCAGGTCTCGGTAACGGATAGGATGCGTGGGGTGAACGAGAGGGACGAGTCAAGGATGACACCGAGATCGCGGGCCTGCGGGACGGGAAGGATGGTCGTGCCATCCACGGTGATAGAGAAGTCTGGGAGCGGACCGGGTTTGGGAGGGAAGATGAGGAGCTCAGTCTCGCTCATGTTGAGTTTTAGGTGGCGGGCCGACATCCAGGTGGAGACGTCCCGGAGGCGGGAGGAGATGCGAGCCCGAAGGGAGGGGGAGAGGACGGGGGCGGAGATGTAGATCTGTGTGTCATCTGCGTAGAGATGGTAGTCAAAGCCGTGAGAGCGGATGAGTTCACCAAGGGAGTGAGTGTAAATGGAGAACAGAAGAGGGCCGAGAACTGACCCTCGAGGAACTCCGACAGTTAAAGGATGGGAGGGGGAGGAGGCTCCGGCGTAGGAGACCGAGAATGATCGGCCAGAGAGGTAAGAGGAGAACCGGGAGAGGACAGAGTCCGTGAAGCCAAGGTGAGATGAGGTATGGAGGAGGAGGGGATGGTCGACAGTGTCAAAGGCAGCAGAGAGGACAAGGAGGATCAGAATGGAGTAGGAGCCATTGGATTTGGCAAGAAGGAGGTCACGGGTGACCTGAGAGAGAGCAGTCTCGGTAGAGTGGAGGGGACGGAAGCCAGATTGGAGGGGGTCTAGGAGAGAATGGGACGGGGGGCATAGTAGAATCAGATGATACTTACATAAGCGCCGTGGGGGTGGGATCAGTATCAAAGCACGCAAGTGTTAGGTCAGAATGCACAGGTGAAAGTGAAACATATTAGCAAAAATGTTTTCTTAAGGACCTTTCTCAAACTACCTTCACCGTCATCTGTCAAGACGGAAAGATTGGCTGAGGGATGAATGGTATTCATCGAGCATTCCAGGCCCAATCCAAAAACAGGATAACGGTTCCTACTAGCTGCAGGAGAAAATTCAAGGCCAGCATTCTCAAATCCCTTTGCAACTCTCTTTTCAGATCCCTGAAGATGGGACCGATATATTCTCCTGCATTTTCTGTTTTGCGGTTGATAAATATTTATCTCTTCCTTCAATCTCTTTAATGCAGAGGAAACTTCAACTCCGCTCCGGCAAGGCGTTTTTCATTTTCATAGCGCAGACAGAAACGAGGTCAAAATCCTGTGTTTGTTTTCTTCACGTCGTCATTCCCTGCCTGAACTCAAGGTTCCGTGTGGATCCCTTGGAACTTCTCTGAGAAAAACGGTCGACCTTCTCTGAGCTCTTTCTCCTTCACTCGATGGGGCTCCGCCTGCGTGGATTATTTATTTTAAGGTAGTGCGTGTTCCTTACGTGTCTAGTTTTCCTACCGTTTTGGGAGTGTAGATCAGGCGAGATCTTGGCAGCACCTCTGTTGGCATAAGAAAATGTTTATCTGATTATTAAAAAGTGTCATTTTGTTTTAGAATCAATCTTCCTTTTCAAGATGCAAATTCCTTCCTCTTTTGGATGCACGCTGCTCTGATAGCAGACGTTGTTTTCCCTTTCTTCTCTTACTCATATATCCTTCTCATGTCGTACTCCTCCCCAGTGACCCGAAAGGACTATTTAAAACTCCAAAGTCACTGTCTTTGTTGCCGTTGGAGTAGTTTTAGTTGTCATAGTCACCGAGGAAGTGGTAGTCTTTTTCCATGGTTGAAAATGTGACAGTTGGCAGATGATTTTTTTTTTTTCAATTATTCCATTTCGTGTCCAAGTAGTCGAAACGTTTACTAAAATGCCACGGTCCTTCCGAGTGACACGGGCTGGGCGGAGAATGTGGAGGTTGCTGGGAAATCGACTTGGACTCCAGATTCATTTGTGAACTGATTTTCCAAATTGAGTGGTGACAATTTAAGCATCATAATTCCATAGCATCTTTATGTCACATAAATTCCACAGGGTCTTAGTGGAAAAGTTCTTCTGCTCTCCATTAAGCGTCTTCTTTGAAAGAACCCCCCCACACACACACTTAATATCTTTATCGGTTTCAGTAGTCTCCCCCTCATTCTTTTTTGGGTGTTTTCCCCAATCCCGACCCGCTACCCAACCGCAGCCAGGGTGTCCTGTTGAAGAGAAAGTGACCTTAGAGCAGCTGTTCAGCTTAAAGATGTCAATCAGCTTAAGCCATTTTGAGCATCCTTTCGATGGCTGGGTGTGTAATATTTGGGGAGCGGTTGGCTGTTTTTTCATGGACCATTATTTTCCAGTTGAGGTGACCCAGTCAGTTGATGTAGTAATCAGCTCAGCTGGATGTTTCGATGGACAGTTCCTGGAAGACAAAAGTGCAGCTTGAGAGGTTACAACATGTTGCGGGGGAGGGGTAGAACGGAGGGGCTGCAGATTAGGGGGGCGTGGTTGGGGGATCGGGAGGCAGGGATGCATTTTTGGGAAGAATCCAATTTCTGCACTACTGAAATATCGCACACTTATCTACAGTCTCCCTCCTGCCTGGAACTCCTCCCACGACCTTCACATCTGGCGGACCACTGCTTTCCCCATCTTCGAAGCCCTTCTGAGAGTACATCTCCTCCAGGAGGCCTTCCTGCATTGATCTTTCATCTCCCCACTCTTCTCCTCTCCCTCATTTCCTCTTCTCCCACTCCTTTCTGTGCCGCCCATGCACTATGATTACTCACCCCTCCCTCAGCTCCACAGCACTTAGTGACATATCTGTAATTTAATTTATTTATATTAATGCCTGTCTCTCTCTATACTGGAAGGTCTTTGTGGCCAGGGAACATTTCTATTTTTTTTCTCGTACTCTTCCAAGCGCTTAGCTCAAGGCTGTGCATCCTAAGTGCTTAATGAATATGATTGATTCATGGATTGATGAGTATCCATTGGAGGGTGGGAAGACATGGACTAAAGTTTTTTTTAAAGAAAAATGATCCAGGCAGCAGAATGAAATAGAGAATGGAGTGAGATGAGACAGGAGACAGAAAGATCAAAAAGGTGGGATCGAGTGCTTGGATGACCATAGTAGCAGTTTGGACGGAGAGGAAAAGGTGGATTTTAGCGATGTTGTATAGTTAGAGCTGAGAAGATGTGGTGACATTGAATGTATGGGGTGAATGAGAGAAAGAAGTTGAGGATAATGCCAAAATTACAAGCTTGTGAGACAGGGAGGATCGAGGTAAAGAGCAGTATCGAGTTTGGGTAGGACGATGATGAGTTCTGTTAAGAGGTCATGAGAGGAATAATCCCCCCTGTTATTGTTAATCAGCTTAGTGCAGAGCACTGTTTTAAGCACTTGTGAGAATAAAATGTTCCAAATAGTTGTGATTATCAATGTTATTTATTGAATGCTTACTGTGTGCAGAACACTCTAGTAAGCACTTGGAATAATACAATAGAGTTGGTAGACATGTTCCCTGCCCACAATGAGCTTAAGGTCTAGGGGATAGTAGCTATGTAATAGAATTTGCATTACCAAACTAAGAAGGTTATCACTAATCACGGAAAGTCCCTGGAGCACTTGGAAGCCTGAGAAAATAATAATGATGATGATGATATTTGTTAAGCACTTACTCTCTATCAAGCACTGTTCTAAGCTGTGAGGAAGATATACGATAATTAGGTTGGACACGGTCCCTGTCCGTCATGGGGCTTACAGTCTTAATCCCATTTTACAGATGAGGTAACTGAGGCCTAGAGAAGTGACGTGACTTGCCCAAGGTCATACAGCAGACAAGTAACTCCAAGGTCCATTGTCTTTCCACTAGACCATGTTCCTTCACGTGATAATAATGGTAATAACAGTTAAGCCCTTATTATGTGTTAAGCATCGCAGTAAGTGCTGGGGTAAATATCAGACAAGCATACAATAAGAAGAAGAAGAATGATGGTATTTGTTAGGTCCTTACTATGTGCCAAACACTGTTGTAAACACTGGGGCAGATAGAAGGTGATCAGGTTGTCCCACGTGGGACTCACCCTGTTAATCCCCATTTTAACAGTTGAGGTAACTGAGGCACAGAGAAGTTGTCATCTGCCCAAAGTCACATAGCTGACAAGTGGCGGAGCCGGGATTAGAACCCACGACCTCCGACTCCCAAACCTAGGCACTTTCCACTGAGCCGTGCTGCTTCTCATCAGATCAGACAAAGACCCTATTACCCCTTGTAATTCATATTCTAGGATGGCATCTCATCCCCATTTTACCAGTAAGGAATCTAAGGCACAGATAATTCAAGTAACTCACCCAAGTTCTCACAGCAAGCGAGTGGCAGAGCTAGATTTAGAAATCAGGTCCTCTGGCTCCCAGGCCCTTCCTCTTTCCCCTAGGCCATGCATATTTGTCAAATCTTCTCAAATCTGGAAGCTGTAGGCGGTTTAGCATTCGTAGCAAACAAATGGGTGGTATTAGGAGAGTCCATGTCCTGGTTCATTGTTTTTCAATGTGCTTAACATCTCACTGACGTGGAGGATTCAATAGCTGTTCTACCTCCTACCTAGTCTGCAAGAAGCTGCGTGGTCTAGTGGATAACAGACAGGCTTGGGTGTCAGAATGACCTGAGTTCTCATCCCATCTCTTCCTCTCTTCTGCTGTGTGACCTTGGGCAAGTCACCTGATTTATCTGTGCCTCAGCTACCTCATCTGTAAATGGGGATTAAGACGGTAAGCCCCATGTGGGACATGGACTGCGTCCAACCTGATTAACTTGTATCTACCCCAGTGTTTAGTACAGTGCCTGCCACAGTGTAGTGGTTAAGAAACACCATAAAAAAAGCAAATCTCATATGGGACAGGAATTGCGTTTGGCCTGATCATCTTGTATCTACCCCAGGGGTTAGTGCTGTGCTTTGCACATAATAAGCAAAGAATCAGTGGTATTTATTGTTTTCTTACTGTGGGCAGAGCATTGTATGAAGCACTTGGGAGAGTATAATACAGTCGAGATGGTAGACGAAAGTGAGGGATTGCCCCTTTATCAGATTCCCACCATCCTCCTGAAAAATGGGAAACCCTTCATCCATGCTGTGACCAAAGTGGCCTTTGGAAGCCCAAATGACTCGACTTAGATTAGCATATTTTGGGCACATAAGCAGGAGGACTAATTCTCTGGAGTAGACACTAATGCTAGGAAATGTCCGGGGAAGACATGGAAGAGGCAGACCAGCGGCTAGATGGATAGAGGCCGTAACAACAATAACGGAAGAACCAGTAGAAAGGTTGCGGATTATGGCAGAGGACAGGACGTTCTAGAGAAAGTATACCCGTGGAGTAGCTATGAATCGGAAGCGACTTGACGGCATTTAATAAAAATACAATAATGCTGTGATGAGAGAAGTCAGGCTGACTGTGTTTTCTCTCAAGGTTGCCTTCTTAGTAGAAATAAATTAGCTAGGAATTCCCATTCCAAATCTGCCGGTTAGTCAATCGCATATATTGAGCGTTTTCTGTGTGCAGAGCTCTGTACTAAGCGCTTGGGAGAATACAGTATAACAATGCAACAGACATATTCCCTGCCCTTAATGAGACCGGACGGCTTTCTCACCGATGGCTCGTTAAGCCTGATTCTTCTGTGTTGATAGCAGCCCCGAACACTCTCATGCAAGGCACGGTGAACGTCGCTGGGTGGAAATAAAGTATGCCGAGCACACGCAAACTCTCTTGGCTGCTGCCTTTGCTGTTGTTGCTGGGAAAGGCTCTGGGCCAGAGAGGGTTTTGGCGGTTGGCCCGAGGTTTCAGGGAGCGGGATATCAATCACACATTTTTGGCCTTGGTTCAACTGCTACTGTTCTTACCGAAGGTAGCTGTGGTTTTTGTTAGGTGTTTACTATGGGCTCAGAACTGCACTAAATGCTGGAATAAATACAAGTCCCTCCTCCCACATGGGGCCTTGAAGCACTTGATATTTCCCCCAGCCCCACAGCAGTCTATCAGTGAAAAGCAACGTGGCCTAGCGGATAGAGCCCGGGCCTGGGAGTCAGAAGGACCTGGGCTCTAATTTGGGTTCCACCACTTGTTTGCTGGGTGACCTTGGACAAGTTTGCTTTTTGTTTTTTAAATATCTGCCAAGTGCTTACTAGTTGCCAGGCACCATTCTAAGCACTGGAGTAAATACAAGGTAATCAGGTTGGACACAGTCCCTGTCCCACCTGGGGCTCACAGTCTTAATCTCCATTTTACAGATGAGGTCACTGAGGCACAGAGGAGTGAAGTGACTTGCCCAAGGGCACGCAGCAGACACGGGCCAGAACTGGGACGAGAACCCCGGTCCTTCTGACTCCCAGGTCCGTGCTCTATCGTCTAAGCCATGCTGCTTCTCTGAGCCTCAGTTCCCGCACCTGTAAAATGGGGATTAAGACAGGGAGCCCCATGTGGCATAAAGACTATGTCCAACCTGATTATTTTGTAACTATCCCAGTGCTTAGTACAGTGTCTGGCACAAAGTAAGTGCTTAACAAATGCCATTAAAAATTGGTATTCACTGAGCCTTAGTTTTTGCGGAGTACTGTACTAAGCACTTGGGAGAGTACAAAATAAAGGCACAGTTAGACGTGTTCCCTGCCCACAACGAACTTATTTTCCCAAGCATTTAGTACAATGCTCTGCTCAGACTAAGAGCTTAATAAATACACTTGATTGACTACAATCAATTCTGTCTGTTCTCCCATTTCCTCGACATGCGATTCATTTTGATGTTTGTCACCCCACTAGACTCCTGGTGCCTTGTGGGAAGGGAACGTGTCTACTAACTCTATTGTACTTTCCCCAGTGCTTAATACCGAGCTCTGCACACGGCGAGCGCTCAAAAGATGCCACTGGCTGACGGATGGTTTGAGAACAGGTTTTGAATCCCCATTTTACAGATGAGGAAGCGAAGGCTCAGAGATGCGACATGACTGGCCTGAGGTCTTAACGCAGGCAAGTGGCGAAGCCGGGAATTTGAACGCAAGTGCCTGATGTCGGGGAGAGAGATTTAGGAACAGTTATTAAATATCTGCCAGGCTTTGAGTGGTTGCCTGCTTACATTGAGCACGAGAGTCATTGGTTCTAGAAATCTGCCTCTGTCCTATTTTTCTTTCTCTGGAATCCTCTGTGCAAGTCACTTCACTTCTCTGTGCCTCAGTTCCCTCATCTGTAAATGGGGATGAAGACTGTGAGCTTCACCTGGGACAACCTCATTCCCCTGTATCTACCCCAGCGCTTAGAACATTGCTCTGCAGGTAGTAAGCGCTTAAAAAATACCAACATTATTATCGCGGGCAAGAGCTGGACTCCCAACTCAGCCTATAGAAAGTCTGGACTTGTGTTTTAGCCAATCAGTCAATCATTTAATCGTTTTTATTGAGGGCTTACTGTTTGCAGAGCACTGTACTAAGTGCTTGAGAGAAAACAATATAACAGAGTTGATAGACACACTCCCGGGCCACAAGAATTTTACCATCTAGTCAGTCAGTCGATTGTATTTATTGAGCACTTAAGGTGTGCAGAGCATTGTTCGAAGCACTTGGGAGAGTACAGTATAACAATATAACGGTCACATTCCCAGCTCAGAACGAGATTAGATTCCAGAGGGGGAGACAGACATTAGCGTAAATAAAATTACAAACATGCACATAAGTGCTGTGGGGCAGGGAAAGGAGATGAATAAAGAAAGCGAGTCAGGGGGACACAGAAGGGAGTGGGAAAAGGAGAAAGGAGAGTTTAATCAGGGAAGGCTTCTTGGAGGAGATGCCTTCAATAAGTCTTTGAATAAAGGGAGAGCAATTGTCTGTCGGATATGAAGAGGGGAGGTTGCACCAGGCCAGTCAGGATGTGGATGAGAGGTCGGTGGTGAGATAGATGACATTGAGATACAGTGACGAGACATGAAAGTGCCCTTTTGCTTGCCCGAAGTTATACTCTAGACCAGTGGCATTTCTGGGATTAGAACCTAGATTTCGTGGCTCCCAGCCTTGTGTCCTTTCCAATGGACCAATCTGGGTGGATCAGGATCTTCTTCACTAATAACAGTGAGTTTATCCCTGCTTTAACCTATACTCGATTTCCTTTCTGGGGAAGCATTGCTTTTTCTTTCGTTGATTCAACCACTTGCACTTCAGTTCTAGAAATTCCCTCCAGGAATAGTGCAGTCTTCAAATGAAAGTGAGAAATCCTTTTCTATTTTCCACATACCTTTCCCCAGGTTCCTTCTCGGCAGCGATGTCTGTTGGTCACTTCTCCAAAAATCCCCTCTGAAAAAAGCCTCTCTCCATCTGCTCGGGTTGGGCAATTAGCTTCCAGAGGGCCACGTAGCCATGGCCGCCTCCATTTTTTCTATAGAGATTCAAATGTTGTTCATGGCAGACACTCAAATTTTCCTCCGTCATAATCAAATCCCCTTTCACTCAATCGGCCCCAGCAAGTGGCAGGTGGGCCGTGCAGAATGATTTCCCCGAGGACCCGTGGAGAGAGAAAAGAAGCCATCCTTCTCTCCTCCGCAGTTTCTCTTCCTCCTTTCAGAGCTGTAAAAAGGGATTGCCTTTGCACCGTCAACTTGCCTGATATTTTCTATCTGTCTGAGATGACGGTCAGGAATCACGCCCAGGGGAATTACTGGACTGGAAGATGCGTAAAAGAAATCCCGAGCGACAATTTGGATCACATCCTGAACGTGGAATTCTCGACCTGCCTGCCATTTTTTTGAGTCCATACGGAAGAAACATTTGAAAGCTTAGAAATCAACAACTGATCTCAAGTTTACTACTTGAGATAGACCAAGTTTGAAAAGCAGCGTGGCCTAGAGGAAGGAGCTTAGGCTTGGGAAGCCAGAGGACTCGAGTTCTGTTCTCGGTCTTGCCACTTGTCTGCTACGTGGCCTTGGGCAAATTACTCCCCTTCTCTCAGTTCTCTAATCTGCAAAATAGGGATTAAGTTTTACTCCCTCTCACCTAGACTGTGAGCCCCAAGAGGGTCAGGGTCTGTTTCCAAGTTGATTACCTTGTAACAACCCCAGTGCTTAGAACAGTGTCTTGCACATAGTAATCACTTAACAAATAACACACACACACACACGCGCGCGCACAGCACTAGTGCTTGGGCACATAGCAAGTTTCTTAGAAAATAGAATAATAATCATACTTCGTTCATTTACTCAATCGTATTTTTTGAGCACTTACTATGTGCAGATCACTGTACTAAGCACTTGAAAAGTACAGTTCAGCAATCAAGAGAGAATAACCTCCTTTTGGGCCTTAGCTCCATTTGCTGTGAAGCAAAAATGAGGATTAATCATCTATTTTCCCTTCCCAAGCATAATAATATTAATAACAATTATGGTGCTCGTTAAGCGCTTACGTGCCAAGAACTTTTCTAAGCGCTGGGGTAGATACAAGTTGATCAGGTCGGGCACAGTCTCTGTCCCACAGTCATAATCTCCATTTTACAGATGAGGTAAATGAGGTGCAGAGTCGTCCAAGGTCAACCAACAGCCATATGGCAGAGCTGGGATTAGAACCCAGGTGCTTCTGATTGCCAGGCCCATGCTCTGTACACTGTCACCCCATGTAGTACAGGGATTGTGTCCAATCCAATTACCTTGTTTCAGCCCCAGTACTTGGCACGTAGTAAGGGCTGAACAGATATCATGATTATTTTGGACGACCCTCACCAAGGAATTCCTGCCGCATTTGACCTTGTCAATTAGGATGGTCATAAAGGATTTCATTTATCCTCCTCCCTTTTCTCACCCGACTGAGATCACCATTTTGGGAGATTCCAGTAGTTGATTCAAAATCTCATTTCTGTCCTTTCCATCTACACATCTTTAAGCCCCGAGAAGTGTCGAGAGTCAGCTCGAAAACCTCTTGGAAATTCCTTGACGTCTGTTGTAAAACCCAGGATCACTAACTTCATCCCTCCTTCCCCTCTCTTGATTTATTTGGGCACAGAGGAGTTCAAAGCCTGATGGATTGACCCCTTCTCTTCTCTCCGTACAAAATGATACCACAGGCGGGTCAACAAGAGATTAACTCCTGGGGGCTTCACGTCCGTCCTCCTGATCCACTCGGTGAGCAAAGCCTGCAGCCTGCTCCATCTTGACCGAGCTGTTGATTTTGCAGACTCTTAAGGTGGGGTGGTTCTTTGAGGTCACAGTCTTTAGGGATAATCTCGTGTCATTCGCTCTGTCAAAGCACAGGTTATATCATCTCACCTTGGCAGAACTAAATTTACCCGGAAAACTTCATAACACAGAGGCATCAGCCAGAAAACAAACATTTGGCAAACCCTCACAGTCAGTGGTATTTATTAAGCGCTTACAGTGTGAAAATACTCTGCATTTGGGAAAATATAGTGCAACACAGTTGGTAAGACCTGATCCCTGCCCACAAGGATTGTACAGTCTACAGGGAAAGATAGAAGTTTAAATAGAGTAAGGATAGGGGAGATAGTAGAGTATGTCAGTCAATCGTATTTATTGAGCGCTTCCTGTAGGCAGAGAACACTGTACTAAGTGCTTGGGAGAATGTAACAATGCAAGAGACACAGCAGCGTGGCTCAGTGGAAAGAGCACGGGCTTTGGAGTCAGAGGTCATGGGTTCGAATCCCGGCTCGGCCACTTGTCAGCTGTGTGACTTTGGGCAAGTCACTTAACTTCTCGGTGCCTCCGTTACCTCATCTGTAAAATGGGGATGAAGACTGTGAGCCCCACGTGGGACGACCTGATTCCCCTGTGTCTACCCCAGTGCTTAGAACAGTGCTCGGCACATAGTAAGCGCTTAACAAATACCAACATTCCCTGCCCTCAGCTTGCAATCTAGAGTATAAGAACATTTACATAGGTATTGTGGAGTGAGGGTATCAAAGTGCTGCTGAGGTGCACGACCTAGTTCGCAGTTAACACGGAAGGGAGAGCGGATACGTGAAATAAAGAGTTTAGCCTGAAAAGATCTCTTGGAGGACATGTAGCGCTTTGTACAGTGTCGGGCACATAACAAGCACCTAACAAATACCATAAAGAAATAAAAAAGGCATGTCTGCTGCCACAAACCAGGAAGTCATGTCGTTGTTATAGTTTCTCCTATATGTGGATTAAACCCTAATTTTCAAGGTATTAATTTGGCAGAAAGCCACATGAACTAGGCGAGCTAAATAAGCAACATAGCCCAGTGGATAGAACGTGGGCCTGGGAGTCCCTGTCTACTAACTGTCTCGTCCTCTCCTATTTGCTCGGGAAAGTTAGAGATTTGCCCTTGTATGCAGAAAAATGACGTTCAAAATGTGTGATGGTGGGTTTAGAAGTGATTGAGCCACATCACTAAATTCATTTCATTTCTTATCACTTATCTGAATGTATTGATTTTGTTTGGATCCTATCTTGTTTTTTGCAACTCATACGAATCGCTATTCTCCCAACATAAGGCCCGATAGGGAAATATATTTTGTTGAATTCTCAGAGGCAGTGTGGCCTAGTGGAAACAGCACAGGAAGGACAATCAGAGGCCCTGGGTTCCAGTTTTGACTTGGCCACTGGTTTGCTATGTGACGCGGGGAAAGTGGCTTACCTTCTCCGTGCCTTAGCGGCCTCATCTTTGAAATGGAAATAAAATACCTGCTCTCCTCTTGTATCAGATCTCACCAAGTGCTTTCTCAGCTATTTGTAGAGGAACCCAAGTTAGACTGTAAGCCCCCTGAGACAGGCATCCTGACTTTTCATAATCAGATATCCTCCCCTCCTAGTGTCTGAGTTCCATGTGAGATAAGACTCGCCACAGTGTGTAGCAAAGGGCCGAGCACACCGTAACCGGTTGATGCCATCATTTTGACTATAAAACTCGATTTCTGCTGCCCTATCAGTGAGACAGGCCTGCCACAGTGTCTAGCAGAGTGCTGAGCACACCATAACCACTTGATGCCTTCCGTTTGCAGTCAGTCCGTCGCATTTATTGAGCACTTAGTGCGTGCAGTGCGCTGTACTAAGCCCTTGGGAGAGTACAATAGAGCAATATAACAGACACATTCCCTGCCCACAGGGAGCCGACAGTTTAGAGGGGGAGAGTCTTATTCCAAAACTCCATTTCCACGGCCCTAACGGTGCCAGAGTTCCCGGGGTCGGTGATGGAGCGGGCACGGAAGTCCCTTCTTCCGGTCTTCCAATCCATCATTCACCCGCCAGACTCGGGCGTCACCGTGCTCGACTGGCTGAGCCTGTGCTGGAGGCAGCGAGATAGAAATCGTCTTAGAAGAGCCTGTCACCCAGTCCACCATTTTTCCATGCTCCAACGGTGCCTGTCCTTCCTGGGAGTCATTTCCATTGACGTACTGTAAATCAGGGAAAACCCATCCAAACTGTCAAGGATCACAGAAGCTTAAACATCTAACTTGGTTCCTTGTGAAGAAATATGAAGAAGTAAAGCTCTGCCCTTATGTTTCTCGTAGAGCCGGATAGATGGCATATATGTACTGAACCAAAAAGAGCTACATTTTAAAAGAACAATGTTTTTAATGTCAAGGCGGAGAGAAATCCGTCAGAAAGAGGCCGTTTTTCCTCATTTTTGCTAAAAGCACATCTTCCGGCTCTATGTGAGTTCCGAGGGAGATGACCTGGAAGATAATTTCACATCAGGCTGAGCAGTTAAGCAGCACGGTACATTTTCTTAAACATCCCTCTAAAAATGTTCATTCTAACCAGAGGAAATGCTCATTCTTCACTTATGGAGATGGAAGACTGAGGAAACCAGCTTATTACCTAAAGCTCGCTGGGACCTTTCGATTCCGGAACTTAAACCTTAAGCGAGGCAATTATTCAGAAGATTTGTTGCACGTCAGCAGGCGATTGGGGGCGGATCAGGGTTCGAGCGAAATGAGTGATCGGTTGCAGGAAGACCGGAATGATGTGTGGATTAGGGAGACGGAGGGACGAGAGGAGAAATCACGGTCCTGGGAGTCAGAGACCTGGTCCTGTCCCTGCCCTGCTCATAGCCTGCTGGGAAACCTTGGACGGGTCGCTGACTTCTCTGTGCCTCAGCTTCCTCATCTGCAAAATGGGTATGTCCTCCCTCTCCCTTAGACTGCGAGCTCGATGTGCGTCCTTGTCGGACGTGGCGCCTAGTGCACGCTTAAATTTGGTAAGTACTTAAAAATTCTGCAGTTAGTATCATTATCAATCCACTGCATGAGTCAGTAGCATTAGGAAGTTAAACTGGGACTGAAAGATGTGATTTTCCTTAACATGGTCTAAGAAAACCGCCTAGCTGCTTTGCTTGGGTACGGTGAGTGTGCAGTTGTGGAGTTAGGTGGACGAGGCCTCAAGGACAGGGTTTTTACTCTCTAGCAACGTGACTGGCCTTCCTTTTTGCATCTCTCGCCATCATCCTCTTGCCCATGCCCTACCTCCTGCCTGGAACTTCCTCCTGCCTGGAACTCCCTCCCACTTGACACGTGGCAGATTGCACTTTTCCCAATCTTTAAATCACTTCTGGAAGCCCATCTCTCCCAGGAGTCCTTCCCCGAGTGATCTCTTCTCTCCCTATTCTGTTTCTTCCCCTAGTGACATGTCAGCATCAAATAGTCACCCGCCAGTCCTCTTGTAGCATTCATGCACCTATCTATGCATGACTGTTGTTTCCTCTCTGTCATTTTAGTGGGTGCCTCCCCCATTAGACTGTCAACTCCTTGAAGCAGGTGTCTGTATGTACTAACTCCTTTGTATTCTACCAAGTGCTGAATACAGTGCTCTGCACAAAGTCAGCACTTAATAAATCCCACTGTTGGAGAATGATCGATAGATTCTGTGAGTGGCACACTTCTGTAGGCTATAAACTCTTAGTGGGTAGGGAACCCTGCTATATTATCCTCTCCCGAGCATTTAGTATAGTGTTCTGCACACATTAAGTGCTCAGTAAATACCACGGAATGATTAGAAGTGGGTGCACCACCCAGTGTGATCTGTTTTCCAGTGAATGAAAGAGTTAAATCTCTGCCAGCTTTGAATGACAGCCTTGCCCCACAGAATAATGGCCTAACATCTAATCCAACATTCCTACAGATTGATACAAGGGAAACAAATATCTTTTTCTCATTCCGACCTCCTGGAATTCCGTTTACAACATTTCATTACGTCCTCTGTCCATCATCCTCAAGTATCCCATTTTCAAAACCGTATCCCAAAAGTCACAGTAGAATAAACAGACATCTTCCAGGTAACTGTGGATTTAACAGGCTCAGTTTCCAGGTTGGAAAAGGGCACATAGCTTTCACCTCCTGCATTTTTGGAGAACATTAATCTGAAATGTGCCCCATAGATGTTTAGCCCACAACAGGGGACAGGATTATCACCACTGCAGTGTTTCATAAAGGTCATGTCCACGGATAGATAGTCTGTCGAACAAATAAAAACACGCTGCAGGTGAGAACTTCACCAATCGTTCACTTTGAACTGAAATTAATTACACAGATGGCAAAACTCCCTTCCTGAGCAGAGACGTCACCGTAGCCCCAAGTGGGGTAGAGTTTTTTTGAAGATACCGTTTCCTGGATTGTAGAAACTGAGTCTTGATGTATCTAGCTTGTGTCTACCTGGCATTTGTAACTGCATTTGACACACAGTAAGCATTAAACAAACACCATAAAAAAGCAATCTAATGACTTCAATCCCTGGAGTACTTTTTGCTTTATCTTGAAGCTGATTCTTAGCCTCCTTAAGGGATATTCATTGTGAAATCGTAGACTGTGAACCTGTGCGGGACAGGGACTGTGCTGTATCTGATCTGATTGATTCGTATCTACCCCACTGTGTTAGAACGGTAAGTGCTTAACACATGACCTCGATATTAGAGTGGAGAAATGACTAATCAGAAGATAATTCTAGTTAACAGTATTAATTTGGATTTTCTTTGTCCTTGTATCGGCCTCCATTTTGTTAATGATAATGGCAAAAATAACGATGATGATAATTGTGGAATAAAGCGCTTACTAGGTGTCAAGCACTGATTTAAATACTGGGGTACATCCAGGATGATTGGGTGCCACATGAGGATCAGAATCCCAGGAAGAGGGAGAATCTCTCCCTGAATCCCCATTTTGTTGAGGAAGGAACTGTGGCACAGCGAAGTCAAGTGATTTGCCCAAGTTCACACAGCAGACAAACAGCTAAGGCAGGATTAGAACCCAGGTCCCCAGACTACCAGGTCCAAGCTCTGTTCACTAGGCCTCACTTTTCTTGACTGCTAAGGTTAGTTGTGATGTAGGAAGCCTACCTGAATTTCTCTGGCCTTGAAAAAAGAGAATCCATACACAAACTGGATTCTCTGGTGGAATTTTATTCTGAATTTTTTCGTTTGGATTTTTTCCCTGCTTTCCTGGTTTCTTTTGTTGGTTTGGCTCCTGGACTCTTTCGTTGGACTTTGTTGGATTTCATGAGGGTCTGTTTTTGCCGTCGCTTTACCCCTATTCTGTGTCTCTTTTCGCCGGTCGATGGATAGATAGAAAGGTAGGAAGGCAGTGCTGGCCGAACAGTACATTTTTTTAAGATATCTGTTAAGCATTCACTGTGTGCCAGGCACTGTACTAAGCACTGGGGTAGATAGAAACTAATCGGCTTGAACAGAGTTCATGCCCTACATGGGGCTCACAGTCTAAATCCCCGCCTCATCTATAAGGGAACTGAGGTACAGAGAAGTGAGATGACTTGCCCGAGGTCAAGCAGTAGACAAGTGGTGGAGCCAGTAGAACCCGGGTATTTGTGACTCCCAGGCCTGTGCTGTACCCACTAGGCCACACTGCTTCTCTATGGACCGTTATAATGGGTTTCAAAAAGAGAATCAGTAAAGCTAAGCTAGAGCACCAGTGCAGGTTGACATCTGCAAGCCTGTTGTGGTATCCTCGAACCACCACAGAAAGCAGTGAGATCCAGAGGTAGAAATATATTTTCCATTTCCTTGGCACGTGTGCTGCAGATGAGTTCTGCCGGCGATGAAATGTCGGCAAAACAAACGGTGCACACCCAGCTCGGCGCAGAAAGCTAGTATGCCTAGACTGCAAGCTAGTCCCTCTAATAATGAATTACTTATTATTTTAACTGATATTATTGACGGTAATATTTGTCACACCCTCTAGCCTGGAAGCTCCTTGTGGGCAGGGAACGTTCTGTTATGACCAATTCTGTTATATTGGACCCTCCCAAGTGCTTAGTACAGTGCTTTGAACAAAGTGCTCAATAAATTCCTGTGAGTGATGCCTCTGCACACGGGAATGGCTCAACAGGTACCACTGATTGAATGAATCTAGACTGCAAGCTCACTGTGGGTAGGGAACGTGTCTACCATCTCACTTCTACTGGACTCTCCCAACTGCTTAGCACAGAGCTCTGTATAAGGTAAGTGCTCAATAAATACCATTGATGGATTGATTATAAGGGTGAGGAGGCTGACATTCAGAGGAGGTGGCTTCCCACAGGTAAAGGAGGGGACGGGCTGAAAAATAATAATACTAACTATGATATGGATGAAGTGCTTACTATGCATTAAGCACTGTACTAAGCACAGGGGTAGATCTAAGGTGATCCTGTCGGTCCCAGTCCCTGTCCCACAGTGGCCTCACAGTTGAAGTAGGAGGAAGAGCAGATATTGAATCCCCGTTTTACAGATGAGGAAACTGAAGTACAGAGAAGGAAAAATATTTGTCTGAGGTCACACAGCGGGCAAGTGGCAGATAGAGAGCTAGGACTCAGGTCTTCTGACTCCCAGGCCCATTCTCTTTCCACTAGACCACACGGCTTCTCAGCGGAAGAGGAAAGGTAGGCTGACGCACAGAGGGAGAGTGGGTGGGAAAAATCGATCAGGGCTATTTTTTGAGTGCTTACTGTGTGTGGAGTGCTGTGCTGAGCACTCGGGAGAGCACAATACAATATAATTAGCAGACACATTCCCTGTCCATAACAGACTTACAGACTTACAGGCTCATCTTCCTGCAGAAACGATCTGGGCATGTCACTCCCCTTCTTAAACAACTCCAGTGGTTGCCTATCGACCTCCGCTCCAAACAAAAACTCCTCACTCTAGGCTTCGAGGCTCTCCATCACCTTGCCCCTTCCTACCTCTCCTCCCTTCTCTCTTTCTACCGCCCACCCCGCACGCTCCGCTCCTCTGCCGCCCACCTCCTCGCCGTCCCTCGGTCTCGCCTATCCCGCCGTCGACCCCTGGGTCACGTCCTCCCGCGGTCCTGGAACGCCCTCCCTCCTCACCTCCGCCAAACTGATTCTCTTTCCCTCTTCAAAACCTTACTTAAAAATCACCTCCTCCAAGAGGCCTTCCCAGACTGAGCTCCTCTTCCCCCTCTACTCCCTCTGCCATCCCCCCTTTACCTCTCCGCAGCTAAAGCCTCATTTTCCCCTTTTCCCTCTGCTCCTCCACCTCTCCCTTCCCATCCCCACAGCACTGTACCCGTCCGCTCAACTGTATATATTTTCGTTACCCTATTTATTTTGTTAATGAATTGTACATCGCCTTGATTCTATTTAGTTGCCATTGTTTTTACGAGATGTTCTTCCCCTTGACGCTGTTTAGTGCCATTGTTCTCGTCTGTCCGTCTCCCCCGATTAGACTGTAAGCCCGTCAAACGGCAGGGACTGTCTCTATCTGTTGCCGACTTGTTCATCCCAAGCGCTTAGTACAGTGCTCTGCACATAGTAAGCGCTCAATAAATACTATTGAATGAATGAATGAATGAACTAGAGGAGGAGATGGATATTATTCTAAATAGTAAGTAATTTATAATATATAATCTACAGTTCTGTACGTAACTACTGTGAGGCCGGAGATGGGACGAAGAGCAATTGTCCAAAGGTCACAGATTCAAATGCAGAGATGACACAGAAGGGAGAGGGAGAACCAGAGGATAGAGGGTTAATCGGGGAAGTCCTCTTGGAGGATATATGTGCCTTTGATAAGGCTTTGCAGGTGGGAAGAGTAATTGTCGGATATGGATGGGGGGGTATTTCAGGCCAGAGGCAGAGGTGGACACTGTCCTAAGTGCTCCAGAGTGGAGAATGAACCGGAGTGGGGAGAGCCAGGAGGCAGGGTGGTCAGCAAGGAGGTCATTAGGGTAACAAGGTGGGATAGAAGAAATGCTTGGATTAACACGGTAGCAGTTTAGATGGAGAGGAAAGGGAGGATTTTAGTGATATTGTCATGGTTGAACCCACAGGATTTGGTAACACATTGATTCTGTGGGTGGAATGAGAGAGATGTGTCAAAGGTAATGCTTGTGAGGCAGGGAGGAAGGTGGTACTGTCTACAGTAACGGGAGGGTCGGGGGAGGGCAGAGTTTGGGTGGGAAGACGAGGAGTTCTGTTGCAGACATGTTACGCTTGAGCTGTCGGCGCGACAGCCGAATAGGTATCTCCTGAAGGCGGGAGGAAATGTGAGGCCGAAGAAAAGGAAGAGATCAGGACTGGATATGTCGATTTAGGAATAATCTGCCTAGTGATGGTAGTTGAAGCCATGGGAGCCAATGAATTCTACAAGGGAGACCTCCCTTGTCTTTGTCTCCGAAGAGTGGAATTCCTTAGCTTTTCGGTAGAACACATCTGAACAAATCAGACCCCTGACTGGCCGTTTGGGGTGGATTTTTTTGATTTTCTTAAATGAGCAAACTAAATCAATCTCGGTGCAGATAGTCAGTTGGAATATATTTACAGAACTAAAGGTAATTTTTACTCAAGTACTGTAGAAATTTTCTGGTCTCTCTGGCTATTAAAGACATTCAGGCATCTTTAATGGTTGAAGTACCCGAGTAATGTAAAATGTCACAGAGGAGGGTTTTTCTGCTGTCAGTTGGCCGTTCACCTGAACTGGAGTCAAGATGGGTCCTTGGCATTCAATCGGCTCCTCACAAACCAAGCCAACGTGCACAATAATTTCACCCCTGACTTGTCGGCCGCTGCTGCTATCTGCACTGAAATAAAAGTCATCTCTCTGGGTGGAAAAGGGTAACGAAACAAAATGGTGCTTTTTTCTTTTAACCAACTCTAACCCCGGTTCTTTTAACATCTCCCAGCCCACTCCCACCTTAAACCCTACTCCATACCTTGGGGTCAGGAAAAAGGGTTATTTAAAGTGTCGCCATGTTTGGCCTTAAAGTCAGTCAGGAAAAATCGGGTCTGCCGTTGTGTGTTATGGGAGGTAAATCTGTAGTACTGTTTAAGCACTTGCTAGGAACAGAGCACTGTACCATAGGTTTTTTTATAAATGATATCTGTTGAAAGCTTACTATGGGTCGAAACTCTTCTGAGAGCTGTGGTAGATACAGTTTAATCGGGTGGCATACAATTTATTCAATTTTTTTAATGAGATGTCTATTGTTTTAATGAGATGTTCATCCCCTTGGTCTGTTTATTGCCATTGTTCTCGTCTGTCCGTCTCCCCCGATTAGACCGTAAGCCCGTCAAAGGGCAGGGACTTGTCTCTATCTGTTACCGATTTGTACATTCCAAGCGCTTAGTACAGTGTTCTGCACGTATTAAGCGCTCAATAAATACTATTGAATGAATGAATACAATCTGTGTCCCACATGGGGCTCACAGTCTAAGTAGATTTAATCTCCATTTTACAGATGAGAAAATGGAGGTACTGAGTGGTGAAGTGACGTGCCCACAGCAGACAAGCAGTGATGATGGTATTAAGCGCTTACTATGTGTCAAGCACTATTCTAAACACTGCAGGGGCTGGGCTCATTATGCTCAACAGGTAGTCTGCCAGACTGCCTCACTGATCGACCCCCTGCTCTTGATGTCCATCCCACTCTTCCTCTCGGCTCTCCAAGATTGTCCTCCCAACCTCCAACCCCTTCAGTATTTGGTCATCCAGGAGGCTGGTGGATCCTGAAGGGCCACCGCCGCCCTTCACTGGAGGGTCAGCCTGCCCTCTCCCCCATGCAGGGACAGCTGATACGGCCAGCCCCTTCCCTCTTAGGTCTGACAGATACGCCCTGGAATTCTGGGTTAACAGTGATGGAGTGAAAATAGTAACAGTGATAATAACATTGGCACTTGTTACGCACTTACTGTGTTCTAAGCACTGGGTAGATGCAAGTTAATCAGGTTAGCACAAACTCCGTTCCACATGAGGCTCACTGTCTTGAATCCCCCCCTTCACACATGAGGGAACTGAGGTCCAGAGAAGTTAAGTGACTTGCCCAAGTCACGTAGCAGACATACGGGGACGCTGGCTTTAGAATCCAGGTCCTTCCAGCTTCCAGGCCTGTGCTCTGTCGAGGACTTTCGCTCCGCTCCTTGTCTGCTGTGTGATGCTGGGCAAGTCACTTTGAGTTTTCTGTGCCTCACTTGTTTCACCTGTAAAGTGGGGATTAAGACTGCGAGCCCATGAGAGACATTGGCTCTGTCCAACCTGATAGACTGGTATGCACCACGGCGCTTTAGTACATTGCCTGGCACATAAAATGCACGTAGCAAATACCATAAAAAATAATATTTGGCCAACATGTTGGTACGTTCCTCAGATGAAGATGCTAAGCGCTAAAACTACCTGAACTTGAAATTAAGCAGTATATCATTTAGAGTCGGAGATAATAATAATAACTGTGGTATTGGTTAAGTGCTGGATTAGATTCAAGATAATCAGGTCGGATACACTTCCTGTCCCAAATGGTTTTCACTGTCTAAATGAGAGGAAGAAAGAACAGAGTTTTAGCTAAAGAACAAAAGGGATTTTTGGAGATAAACTCTGTGTTACGCTATTCTGTAACTGGAATGTAAGCAACATTTTGAAAAGTGTCATCTGCCTTTCTTTTGAGAAATAATCCCAAAAGAGGGTGGGTGTTAATGCAAAAGTGACTAATTAGCAAGTCATTCAACAGTCATTTCCATATTCAGGTTATGTTGGACCTCATTTTGTTGTGTTTTCATCTTCATGTTTTGAAAACAGTTCTAACTCAGGGAATTGCTGGTTGTGAAAAAGCGGAAGTTCTAGAATGAAACCTGTTTCACTGACCCATTGAGCTGTTGAAATGTTTAATTATTCCCCTAACACTAATTGTAGAAGGGAAATCATCTGCTTTTTTAAGTAAATGACGCTCACTACCTCTCACATCTACTGTCACTTGGAAGCCTGAATATGTTTTCAACATGCAGGAATTTCCACCTTCTTGGATGAACTCTTCAAGAACACTTTAGAATTTTAAATTAAACCGATCCAATTGAAAACATCATATTAAACCAAACCCAGTTGGGCATTTGAAAGCTGGGATGATAAAAGCAGAAAATGCAGTAGATTCTGGAAAATGCAGTAAATATGCCCATTAGGTATCCTGCCTTTATTCATTACTGTCAAAGCTCTGAAACAAATTCACTGGAGAGAAAGGCTCAGAGGGCCACATTTAAATTAGATTCTCAATGAGAACCCCCCTGTTTCTTTTATCTGAAAACACTCATGCCTGTGAAGCTCTTTCAATCCATCAGTTGCATTCATTGAGCATCTCCTTTATGCGGACCATCGTAGCATGTTCTTGGGAGAGTATAATGCAACAGAGTTGATAGACACATTAGCTGCCCACGAGGAGCTTACAGTCTAGAGGGGGAAGTCGAGTCACGTGCCGACTGATTTTATATTGGCAGCGTGGCCTAGAGGATATAGCACAGGCCTGGGAGTCAGAAGGAACTGGCGTCTAATCCCAGCTCCTCCACTTGTCTGCCGTGTGAGCTGGGACAAGCCACTTCACTTTTCTGTGCTTCAGGTACCTCATGTGTAAAATGGAGATTAAGACGGTGAGCCCTCTGTGACACAGGGACTCAGTCCAACTGATTAGCTTGTACCTACCCCAGCGCTTCGAACAGTGCTTGACACACCATAAGCACTTAACAAATGCCATTGTTGTTATTATTATTATTTGCTTGATTTTTCCAATCCATTCTTCTCCACAATACTCCTGGGAAATAGAGACACGAATGTGAATCACTGATGTTCCACGATGTCCTAGATTTCGTCAGGTCGGGAGGTTAGGGTCACAACTTTAGACTGTAATCCCGTCAAAGGGCAGGGATTGTCTCTATCTGTTACCGATTTGTACATTTCAAGCGCTTAGTACAGCGCTCTGCACATAGTAAGCGCTCCATAAATACTATTGAATGAATGAATGAAAAGTTTTAAGTTCTGGTTCCTGCCAGTGGGAAAGGATGTGTGGTGCCTCTCACGTATTCTGTAGCCGTCAACCGCTACCTGCCCTTAGGTATGAGGAGGTTTCAGGGATGGTGAGATTTGCGTTGAGATGCAGCCAGTGTTCTTTATAAGAAGCAGAACCAGCGTTGCCTAGTGGAAAGGGCCGGGACCTCGGAATCAGAGGTCATGAGTTCTAAACCCGCTTCTGCCTCTTAGTTCTTGGGCGGCCTTGGTCAATTCACTTCTCTGTAGCTCAGTTTCCCTATCTGCAAAATGGAGATTCCAAGCAATTCCTGTGTTCTACGTAGACTGTGAGCCCCGTGTGGAGTCCAGTCACCTTGTACGTACCTCAGTGCTTAGTTCATAGTAAGCAGGTAACAGATATCACTATCTTTATTCATTGCCATGAGACCAACATTCATTCATTCAATTGTATTTATTGAGCACTTACTTTGGGCAGAGCACTGTACTAAGCGCTTGGAAAGTACATATCAGCAATAGAGACAATCCCTGCCCATAGCAGACTTACAGACTAGAAGAGGGAAGACAGACGTCAAAACAAGTACACAGGTATCGATAATAGCAATATAAATCAAGAGTATTATAGATATATACATATCAAAACAAACTGGCATTAATATAAATAAATAGAATTATAGAGACGTATATTCGCGAGTGCTGTGAGACGACGGGGAGGGGTAGCTGAGGAAAAGGGGGGCTGGGCAGGCCTCTCGGAGAAGGTGATCCTTCAGTAGGGCTTTGAAGGGGGAAGTGTGATTGTTGGGCGGATTTGAGGAGGGAGGGCATTCCAGGCCAGAGATAGGACGCGGGCCGGGGTCGAGGGCGGGACAGGCGAGAAGGAGGCACAGTGAGAAGGTTAGCACCAGAGGAGAGGAGTGTGTGGGCTGGGATGTAGAAGGAGAGACGGAAGTTGAGGTAGGAGGGGGCCAGGGGATGGAGAGCTCGGAAGCCAATAGCGAGGAGCTTGGAGCTTTGGCTTGAATTGGAGGTTAATAGGCAGCCACTGGAGATTTTTGAGGAGGGGAGTGACATACCCGGAATATTTCTGTAGAAAGATAATCGGGGCAGCAGAGTGAAGTATTCAGCGATATGGGGAGAGACAGGAGGTTGGGGGATCAGAAAGGATGCTGATGCAGTAATCCAATCGGGATAGGATGAGTGATTATACTAACTTGGCTTTCTTTCCAGTCGAGGCAGTTCTCTGACTGGGCACATTTCCCAGCGTTCTTATTCAGAGAGGCTTACCTCCCCTATAAGGAGCTAGATGGTCCACAAGTCAGCTCTGGAAAACTGGATGCATCTGGAGCAACTACAAAGAAGGAACGGGAATGGAAATTACAACAGGCATCAGATGTAGGCTGTCAGGTACGCTGGGCAGAGATAAGCAGATCCCATTGGAAATGCGGATTTCTGAAAGTTATTATGAACGATGAGCAATAACTGGCGGGTGCTACAGCTCCGCGACCAACCCCCTGGATTTCCGTGACATCGCTCTCCGCAATTGACATGCTGCCAATTTGCTGATGGGGAGAGTGTCAGGAAGGGCTGTTTTCATTATCTCAGGTCACAAAACACTAAACAGGTTAACTTGGAATCCAAGGCATTATCATCTGTTCCAACTGCCAGTAACTACCACGAGGTAAGGATTTTCTTCTTTCTGAGAAAGGAAGCCTCTGAAGCCGATCGATAATATGAGGTGATCACCCAGAGGGACAGAGCACTGTGCTAGGCACTCGGGCAAGTGCATAGAGTAAGTCGACACAGTCCCTGCCCTTGAGGAGTTTCTAATCTAGGAGAGAGAGAGACAGTGAGGTAATTGACAAATAGGAGGAATGAGAGGAAAGAGGATATAATAATAATAATAATAATGGTACTTGTTGAGCACCTTACAGGCCAAGCACTTTTCTAAGGGTTGGGGTAGATACAAGTTAATCTGGTTGGACACAGTTCCTGTCTCACAAGCGCCTTACACTCTTATCCCCCATTTTACAGATGAGGTAACTGAGGACCAGAGAAGCGAAATGATTTGCCCAAGTTGACACAGCAGACGTGTGGAGCCCGGACTCGAACTGAGGTTCTCCTGACTCCCAGGCCCATGCTTTATCCACCCAGCCACACTGCAGGAATGCTGGCTTAAGGTATGAAAGGAGTGTGTTCACATATATTATGGTAGGTTGTCAGAGCATGTCTCCTTCTTCTAGACTATAAGCTCCTTTATTATGGTACTTGTTAAGCAGTTACTAGGTGTCAATTACTGCTGTAAGTGCTGGGGTAGCTACAAGTTAATCGGGCTGGATAAAATCCCCGACCCACACGGGACTCGCAATCTAACTAGGAGCAAGAATAAGTATTTAGTCTCCATTTCACAGTTGAGGAAACTGAGGCACAGTTAATGATTTGCCCAACTTCACACAGCAAGCCATGGGCAGAGACGGGAAGAGAACGCCGGTCCTTCGACTCCCAGTTCTGTGCTCTCTCCATTAAGTCACATTGCTTCTCACGGTGGGCAGAAAGAGCGGCTGCCAATTCTCTTATATCGTACTCTCCCAAGCCTGCGGTTCAGTGCTCTGCACAGAGTAAGGGCTCAATAAATATGATTGATTAGTTGATTGATTCATGGTGTTTACTCACGTGGCACAGAAGTGCCGAGGTAACAGTTGGGGGGATAACAATCTGGGGACATCCAGAAGGGGGATTTCCGAGCCAATTGGATGATGGTTCTTCAAAGGGCTTCAGTTAAACCAACAGCCTTCCAAACACTTTTGAGGGAAAGACACAGTGAAGATAAAATGTAGAAGTGATCTGAAGTCACTGGTAGCAATAGTAGGTGTACTCCGTGCTGGCAGTGATGCACAGCTTAAGAGTTTAGACCCAATCCTTGGCCTAACAGGAACTTACGGTCTAAAAATATGGTGAGGAAGGGTTTGGCAAAAGAGACAATGGGAAAGGCCCTGGGCAGTAATTATAACTTTTTCTATAGATCCTTCATCGTTGTAACCCTCAAATTATTTTTCCTAAACTCTTCCATGTCCACAACATCATACCTACAGCGGTAAAAGTTATGTGATGTGCAGTAGTTAGCAACCACCACTTGCCTATCTGTGACCTTGGGCAAGTCACTTCACTTCTCTGTGCCCAATTTCCTCTTCTGTAAAACAGGGAGTAAATACCCGTTTTCTTTCCTCCTTAATCCCTGTCCCACAGGCTGCTCACAGTTTCTGTCTGATCTGATTGTATTCTGTTTACTCCAGCACTAAGGGTTTGCAACGTAGCAAGCGCTTTAACAAAGACTGTGGTTATTATTATGATTTTTATCACTTCCTCTGTCTGTCGGTGGGATGGAAGCGGCACAAGGGCAAGTAGCATTTGGAATCAGGGAAAAGAAGATCGAAGTGGGAGAAAGGTTAAAAGAAGAGAAAAAGATCTTTCAGTCTATTGGCGTTATGTTGGCTTAGAATAATGAGGAATTTTTTAAAGGCTTAAATTCCCCCAACTACCTGCCTAGATTTCCAGCGTGCTTAAGCGTGCGAATACGTGAAATCCGTCAGATTTCTCGTTAATAACTTTTGCCGTCTGCTCCTTTTTATTTAGCTATAAAATCTATTTGTCGACTCTGTAGTAAAAATAAACAAGTCCTCTCAAGTCTTAGAAATATTTGCAGGGAGATTTTACTTAACGTGCCGTATGATTCAATTCAGCAGTAAAGCCTGGGAAACAGTCCATTATGACAACCACGAGTCTGTGTCAGTTTGTTTATGATCCTGTCACCAAGCAAAGCTTAAAGAAAGAGCTTTCGTCCCAGTGCATTGTCAGAGTGGAGTCGGTTCTTAAAAACATGAAATATTGATGTTCTCGGGACAAGCTTTAAATGCATTCAGTGTCTCTGCATCTGGAGATGATTCTAGAGAAAAATAATCTGAAGCAAAAAAAAATCTCCTTCACAGAACAGCTTTACTTGTTCCACTGTCCAAACACTGTGGACGAGAACAGTGTGTCCAAAATGTCCAGGGCTATTCTGAAAGCATACGGGTAACTGTATATCGATTCAGCCACCCTCTAGCCACCCCTTTAATTACTGTATCGTCCCAGCCCTATGTGTGTACCTTCTCCTCCAAGAAGCCTTCCCTGAGTAAGCCCTACTCTCCTCTTTTCCCTTCTGAGCCGCTCTTACTTGCTCTTCCGTTCGTTCTTCCTCCCATCCCCATAGCACATATGTGTAGTTCTGTAATTTATTTATCTATTCCTATTAACGTCTGTCTCCCCCTCTAGACTGTGAGCTTGTTGTGGGCGGGAATGTGTCCGTCGTTATATTGTACTCTCCCTCGTGCTTAATCCATTTTTTTTGTACATAGGAAGTCCTCAGTAAATATGATTGAATGAATGAATGAATGAACCTAGCTTTGCTCTGGACTGTTGGTGCAGTTCTTCAGGTGGATAAAAGGCTCGTGGCCGATGCCACTAGCAAATTCACTAGGCTGCCTGCTTGTCCTTTTAATGATGAGGGTGGTATCTGTTAGGTACTTAGTATGTGCTGAGCACTGTGCTAAATGCTCAGTAAATAGACGTCAGTTCTCACTTGGGGCTCATAGTCTAACTAGGAGGGAGAGCAGGTATTCCATCCGTATTTTGCAGATGAGGGGACTGAGGCTCAGTAAATTTAAATTGTTTGCCCAAGGTCACACGAGGGAGGAGAGGCAGAGTCGGGATTAGAACCCAGATGTAATCAATCAGTGGTACTTACTGAACGCTTACTGTGTGCGGAGGGTGGTACTAAGCACTTGGGGGAGTACAGTACAATAGAGTCGATAGACATGTATCCCGTCCAAAAGGAGCTTGCAGAACAGAGCTAGGGGCGGTCATTAAAATAAATTACAGATATGCACATAGGTGCTGTAGCGCTAGGAAACGGAGGCCGGAAAAAAACACACTTATTTTTACGCTATTCGTTAAGCACTTCCTAAATGCCAGGCACTGTACTAAGCTATCAGTACCACTACAAGCTAACCGGGGCTGGACATAGTCCTCGTCCCATAAGGAGTTTACCGTATTAATCCCCATTTTACAGATGAGGCAGCAAGAATAATAATCGTGGTATTTTAGTGCTTACTCTATACCACTGAATTAAGCATTGGAGTGGATTCAAGCAAATCAAGTTGGACACGGTCCCTGTCCCATGTGGGGCTCGCGGTCTCGATCGCCACTTTACACATGAGGGAACCAAGGCCAGAGAACGAAGCGATTTGCCCAAGGTCACACAGCAGACTAGTGGCGGATCTGGGATTAGAACCCCTGACCTAGTGACTCCCAGGTCAGCGCTCTATTCATGATGCCCTGTGACTTGCCCAAGGTCACGTAGCAGACAAATGGCAGAGCTGGAATTAGAACCAAGGTCCTTGGGACTCTCATAGTCTAGTGGGAAGTGGCCAGGTCTTGGAGTCAGAGGACTTGCATTCTAATCCCTGCTCAGCCACTGATCTGCAGTATGACCTTGGGCACCTCACTTCACTTCTTTGCACTTCAGTTTCCTCATCTGCAAAATGGGGACGCAATATTGGTTCTCCCTCCCGATTACTAGGTGGGCAGGGACTGTGTCGGATCTGATTAACTTGTATCTACTCCAGGGCTTAGTGAAATGCTTGGCACATATTAAACACTTAACAATTACCACTGTTATTGCTATTATTATGTTGTTCGTCTTCATCAGTGTGACAGTCACTGTTCAAGTGTTTCCTACAGAAAGCTAAAGAGTCTGAGTATCCAACTCAGAAACAATATCTCTGCCAACAGGAACTCCTTGAGGCTCTGCTGTCCCCAGTTAATGAAAAATATTTAATAGACACCCATTGTATGCAAATTACTGTACTAAGCCCTTGGGCGAATACAAAGGAGGCGATGGACAGGATTCTTGCCTTCAGGAAGCTTACAGTCTGAGTGGAGAAACAGATACAATCAGTCAAGTAAAAGTATTTGTTGAGCACCTAACAATAATAATAATAATAATGTTGGTATTTGTTAAGCGCTTACTATGTGCAGAACACTGTTCTAAGTGCTGGGGTAGATATAGGGTAATCAAGTTGTCCCACGTGAGGCTCACGGTTAATCCCCATTTTACAGATGAGGTAACTGAGGCACAGAGTAGTTAAGTGACTTGCCTACAGTCACTCAGCTGACAAGTGGCAGAGCCGGGACTCGAACCCCTGACCTCTGATTCCCAAGTCTGGGCTCTTTCCACTGAGCCATGCTGCTTCTCTAAGTAGGTGCTTCTCTGCACCTACTGTGTGCAGAGCACTGTACTAAGTGCTTGGGAGAGTACGAGAGAGTTAATGGACCGGATCCTTGCCTTCAAGGAACTTTGAGTCTAATAGAGGAAATGGACACTATCAGTAATGATAATAATATTAACTCTGGCATTTTGAAGCACTTAAAATGTGCTAGGCACTGTAATGAACCCTGGGGTGTATCCAAGCAAATCGAATTGAACCCAATCCCTTCCCCACATGGGGGCTCACAGTCTTCATCTCCATTTTACAGATGAGATAACTGAGGCCCAGAGAAGTGAAGTGACTGGCCCAAGGTCACACAGCAAATAACTGGAGGAGCTGGGATTAGAACCCAGGCCCCTCTGACTACCAGGCCCATATTCTATCCACTAGACCGTGCTGTTTCTCCACTGATCAATTAATGAAAAAAAAATCTAAATCAATCTATCAGTAGTATCTATTGAGCACCTACTGTGTGCAGAGCACAGATAATAATAATATTAATAATAATGATGTTGTTAAGTGCTTGCTATGTGCCAAGCACTGTTCTAAGCATTGGGGTAGATACAAGGTAATCACAGTCTTAATCCCCATTTAAAGATGAGGTAACTTAGGCACAGAGAAGTGAAGTCACCTGCCCAAAGTCACACAGCTGATAAGTGACCGAGCTGGGATTAGAACCCATGACCTCTGACTCCCAAGTCCGGGCTCTTTCCACCGAGCCACGCTGCACCTCGTGCTTGGGAGACTACGAGAGAGTTAATGGACAGGATCTTTGCCTTGGAGGAACTTACAGTCTACTGAGTCAAGTGGTTACTATCAGTGCATCAAAAGTATTTATTGAACACCTACTGTGCGTAATGAGCATTTGAGAGAGTGCGGTAGAGTTAAAGGACAGGATTCCTGGGCTCAGGGAGCTTTCGATCTAGTCACGGGGCGAGTCATTAAAGTAATTACTGATAGGAGGGAGAAGGGAAAGAGGAAATGCATCTGATCGAGTGCTCAAATAGGAGAGAGTACTCGAGAGGTCCTAGAAGCTGCCTTATCACGGGTCCCCAGGAAGATCTGAGACTCAGTTTGCTAAGTGGGCTAAGCAGAGGAAACTTTGAAGAACTTTGAATACCCACTTTGGTGTTAAACTCAATATATCATTATTATATTTATAGTCTTGGCAATCCCCGTGAACTCAGAATGCATATTCATAAGGAACTATTATTTAAAAGGTGGAGAATACCAATATCGTTAATAACTATCATTAACATTAAGAAGGAGAAGCAATCTTTTATTTCCTTTGCTCTCATCTTAGCATTTACCTTGGGAGAAATGCCAGGGCCAGTATTTCTAAGAACCCGCGTTTAAAAGTCGCCGTGTTCTCGTATAAATATTCCTTTTGATTTTTCAAGGGCTGCAGGTTGACTTTTTCAGGGGAGACCGGGCAGTAGAAGAGCAAAGTGTGGGCTAGGAGAGAGAATCTTGAATCAACTCAGTGGCAGATCTCTTACTCGATATGAATCTATCGCAAAGGTATATTGAGCTATTCGAGGTCGTGTCATTATAATTAATGGCTCTCAATCATGGCTTTAATATTCACTCTAAGCTCCCTGTGGCTAGGATTTTATCTGAGACCCTGTTGTATTTTACACCACACAGTGCTTAGTGCAGTGCTCTGTACCTACTAAGTGCTTGAGAAATGACATGGATTTTTAATCTGTGCAGTAGTAGTAACATTTATTAAGAGAAGAGTTTGGCACAGAGTAAGCACTTAAGAAATGCCACCGTTATTATAGTAGTTTTATCCTCCACGTCATTATTATTACTGTTGTCGTTACTCAGTCTCCCAATGTAGGTGATAGATGAAACTTCAGTCCAGTCACAAAATCTCCGGGATCTAAGAAACTATGCCGAAGCATTTGTTTTCAAATGGTACTTGCTAAGCGCACACTGTGCGCTGGGCCCTGTGCTATGCTCTAGGGTAGCTGCAAGGCAATTAGGTTCGACCCACTCCCCGTCCCACACAGGACTCACAGTCCAAATTGGAGGGAGGGGGATTTAGTGCCCATTTTGGAAATGAGATACCTGAGGCACCAAGACGGAAGTGACTTGACCAGGTTCACTCAGCGGGCAAATAATAATAATGATGTTGGTATTTGTTAAGCACTTACTATGTGCAGAGCACTGTTCTAAGCGCTGGGGTAGACGCAGGGTAATCAGGTTGTCCCACGTGAGGCTCCCAGTTAATCCCCATTTTACAGATGAGGTCACTGAGGCACCGAGAAGTTAAGCGACTTGCCCACAGTCACCCGGCTGACAGGTGGCAGAGGCAGGATTCGAACCCATGACCTCTGACTCCCAAGCCCGGGCTCTTTCCACTGAGCCACGTGGTGGAGCTGAGATTAGAACCCAGCTTCTCTGACTACTAGGCCCGGGCTCTTTTAACTAATCCTCACTGCTCTCCTAGTGATTCTAGTGGCTACGGTTGATACCACTAGAAGATACCGCGAGAAGCAGCGTGGCTCAGTGGCAAGAGCACAGGTTTGGGAGTCAGAGGTCATGGGTTCGAATCCTGCCTCTGCCACTTGTCAGCTGTGTGACTGTGGGCGAGTCACTTCACTTCTCGGTGCCTCAGTTACCTCATCTGTAAAATGGGGACGAAAACTGTGAGCCCCACGTGGGACAACCTGATGACCCGGTATCTCCCCCAGCGCTTAGAACAGTGCTCTGCGCATAGTAAGCGCTTAACAAATACCAACGTCATTATTATTGATGCTGCCCGCGCTTTCTCGTCCCTGCCGTCCTGTTCATTTCGGGGTTCCCCCGCTAGACGGTTTAGCGGTTGCCACGGTCACTTCATATCAACGCCTCGGTACCCGTTGTGCTCTTCACTGTCCACATCAACTATCTACTGAAAACACTCTCCCCGCCCACCGTGGGCCTGTCCATTGTGCGAGATGCTCTAAGTGTTTCTTAGGTCAGAAATCTGCACTACAGCCCGACTGTCGCTCCCCAAACTCTTCCTGCTTCATCCCCACCACAGTGAGGGGTGACAGATATCGGGGTGGTCCGTCTTGTGTAGCTTCTGGGGTCATGGAAATGAGCCCAGGCTAAAGACCTAAGAGAAATCATGGGATGAAAATCTGAAATTCTAGAACCTGTGTGGCTTAGTGGATAGGGCACAGGTTTAGCAGTTCAGAACGTGGGTTCTAATCCTGACTCCCAATTTGCCTGAGGTGGAACCTTGGGCAACTCAGTTATCCACTCTGTGCCTCAGTTTCCTCCTCTGCAAAGTGGGGATTCAGTACCGGTTCATTCGTTCATTCGTACTCTCCCTCCCTTCCTCTCTCCATCCCTCCTTCCCTCCCTCCGTCTCTCCCCCCTTCCTCTCTCCCTCCCTCTTCCTCCTTTTCAGACTGTGAACCCCATTTGGGACAAGGGCTATGTCTGATGTGCTTATCTTGTATAATAATAATGGTATTTGTTAAGTGTTTACTACATGCTAGGCACTGTTCTAAGTGCCGGAGTAGATGATACACGATAATTGGGTTGGACTTTGTCCCTGTCCGACAGGGCTCTCAGTCTTAATCTCAGTTTTACAGATGAGGGAACTGAGGCACAGGGAAGTTCAATGACTTGCCCGAGGTCACACGGCCGACAAGTGGTGCAACTGGGATACCTTGGTCCCTTGTAAGAATAATAATAATATTGGTATTTGTTAAGCACTTACTATGTGCAGAGCACTGTTCTAAGGGCTGGGGTAGATACAGCGTAATCAAGTTGTCCCACGTGAGGCTCACAATCTTCATCCCCATTTTACTGATGAGGTAACTGAGGCACAGAGAAGTGAAGTGACTTGCCCATAGACAGCTGACAAGTGGCAGAGCTGGGATTCGAACCCTTGACCTCTAACTCTCAAGCCCGTGCTCTTTCCACCGAGCCACACTATAGGTTTATAGGAAGCGCCACTGCTATTTGCAACTGTATTATTGCTACTATTATTATCCTAATCACCATCGTTATTATTAATGAAAAAGAATAGTGGTCCTCGGCACTGATAGTATTTTGAGGTCTCGGTTACTGATATTTTATCATTGCCTTTGGGCATAATTACCAACAGATGTGTGATCTCCAGGAAAATCGAAAACACTGGAAGGACAGGTGGCATTGCAGAAGGCCAGTTGGACTGAGAGCTAAACCCAAGTTTCTCAAGTCTATTGGCAAGGCCCGTGTAATATTTTCCCTTTTTCACCACCTCGATTCATCTTATTAGCTTAGGTAAGCTTGTGAACACCTGGATGGGGAAACGCTAATCAATGTTTCTAGCAGGAGGAATGAACAGGTGATTGAACATTTATCCAATCCCTTAATAAGGTTCTGACATGTGCAGATAATTTTCGCACGACTTCATTGCAAAGAAACCCTGATTCCAAGTGCCAAATTCCATATGAGGTCTGCGCTTTCTTCATTTTCTCCTGCTGTTTCAGATTAATATTCTGCCAGGTTCTCCTGACCCATGATGTAGGTTTGCTGAGCATTTTCTGTGCCTTCAGCGTGGTGTCAACCCTAAGCAAAAATCGGAAGAGTTTCAGGCTCAATTCAAACTCTTCGTAGGGCTTGAAAGCACACGGCTGAAAGATGCTCTCAAAGTGGAAAGTATTATTTTAACGTCTCTAAAATGATCAGCACTCTAGATGCTTTCACAATAAATCACTTTGGGCTCATTGGCACTTCAGAATGTCAAATTGTCCATTCGCATATTGCTAGATCAACAGCCCGGCCTCATTACCCAAGTCTCTGCTGCACTGAGAACATCTAATTCCTAAAGTGACCTTGAAATATTTCATTAACTTGAACTAGGGCTTCCTAAACACAACCAGATGTAACAAACACTGAACATTACTAACCAACAAAAGACATTTTTTGTGCATCTTGTGTGGACAAAAGTGTCGGTATATTTGGCTTTGGCGGCTAAGCGCACACACTCTTCAAGTGCACCATCAGTAGCGGTGCAACTATATATACTCACAAACATTATATATATATGAATATATACATATATATAGAGAGAGAGATAGCAAATTTAGTATGCTCTGAGGTACCCTCTGTGAAAAATGATAATTCTGACTCAGCTCAGATAGAAGCTTTTGTTTTTAAGCCAACATTTGGTAAGACTGATCACATAAAACCCTTCCACGACTATCCATATCTCAACTCAGATTTCTGGACAAATTTATGCCCCAATCTACTTTTGGCATCACTGAAGGAATGCACACTAATCTATGGAAGCAGATTCTAAATTTTCACATAAATTCCCCTGGCATCAACAGCGCAAGTTTATCATTATTTTACTACATTCCTGGCTTTTAATTTTCTCACTAAAGGAGGAGGTGGTTGAATTTGATTAGAAGAAAAATGATTGATCAAGGAGATTTCTCTCTTTCAAAATCCCCTGATGCATTTGTGACCAATGAGAATTTCCACTTGTGTTTTTTTTTTTTTAGAACTAATTGACAGATCATTGACGTGATTAGCAAAGCTCGGTGAGTTTAAATTCCTTCTTGCTTCACGAGTTCAGGAAGTGATAGAATTTTGGCATGCTTTCTAAAATGTTTTCATCTGTTGCAGTTTGAGAATGAGAGTGACCTAGTGTAAATAGCTAAGGACTCAGAGCCAAGAAACCTCCGTTCTCATCCCAGCTCCACCTTTTCAGTCAATCGTGGACATTCACTGAGAACTTGTTTTGTATAGAGTAGTGTACTAAGCGCTTCAGAAAGTACCACACAACAGAGTTGGTAGAGGCAATTGTTTCCCACGGGAAGGTTACGGTCCTTAGAGAAAGGCATGAAAATGGATTAGGGAAAGGAGAAATACTAGAGTATGAAAATATTTACATAAGTATTATAGGACTGAAGTGAGTATTGAAGGGTTTAATAATAATAATTATGGTATTAAGTGCCTACTATGTGCCAGGCACTGCATTAAGCTCTAGGGCGGATACAAAGCAGTTGGGGTTAGACGCGATCCCTGTCCCGCAAGGGGCTCGCAGTCTCGATCCCCATTTTACAGATGAGGTAACTGAGGCCCAGAGAAGTTAAGTGGCTTGCCCAAGGTCACCCAGCAGACAAGTGACAGAGCTGGGATTAGAACCCATGACCTCCTGATTCCCAGGCCCTGGCTATAGCCACTATGCCACGCTGCTTCCATGTTGACCTTTTTGTGACCTTGGGCAAGTCACCTAACCTCTTTGGGCCTCAATTTCTTCATCTAGAGAACAGGATTACCTTCTCTCCCCTTCCTTTTAGACTGACGGTTCGATGTAAGAAAGGGCTGTATCTGAATGGATTCAATTTTTTCTGTCCCATTGCTGAGCACAATGTCTGGCATATAGTTAGCCCTTAACAGGTACCTCAATAATTATTTCGTAAGCATAAATCCTTAAAAAGACAGCGAAACACCTTGAAAGCCATCACACTTGGAATTTTGGATGAGAATCAGGTTTGAATTTTGCATTGTGTTTTTTGTGAAGGGCCTCGGTCCTAAGAATAATAATAATAAACCTAACGGTGGTATTTGTTAAGCACTTACGAAGTGCCAGACGCTGTACTAAACCCTGGAATGGATACAGGCGAATTGGGTTGGACGTAGTCCCTATCCCCTGCGGGGCTCACAATCTCAATCCCCATTTTACAGAAGTGGTAACTGCGGCATGGAGAAGTGAAGCGACTTGCCCCAGGTCACAGTCGAGTGCTGGATTCGGGATCCAGGTCTGCCACTCGTCAGCTGTGTGACTGTGGGCAAGTCACTTAACTTCTCTGTGCCTCAGTGACCTCATCTGTAAAATGGGGATTAACTGGGAGCTTCATGTGGGACAATCTGATGACCCTGTATCTCCCCCAGTGCTTAGAACAGTGCTCTGCACCTAGTAAGCGCTTAACAAATATCAACATTGTTATTAGAACCCAGGTCCTTCCGACTCCCAGGCCTGGGCTCTGTCCACTAGGCCGTGCTGCTGGTCCTGTGACTTGGGGACCGAGAATCCGGGCGGAGTCATTGATTCCGGAACCGATGGGCCACACGATGCCCCCTCCCTCTCTCATCACTGCCCACCATGATCCCTTAGGGGAACGGAGCATCCTTGGCAAGCAGGGCAGCCGCAGGATACCAAGGGCTCTGCAAAGCTTCGCTCCCCACAGCCGGCGATCGTGGCGTGAGGGTCAACAGTCTCGGTCATCTTGGTTCCCGATGTCGGCTCTCGAGGTTTCCGCAGGTAATAGTAATAATAGTGTTTCCTAAGCTCTTACTGTGTACAGGGCGCTCTGCTGAACACCGGGAGAAAATTCACAGGTGGGAAGGAAACACGGTCCCCGTCCCTCATCGGACCCACGAATTAAAAAGTGACCCTCTAATGCCTTTACCACGGACTTGTTCACGAGCCATTTTAATGAAGAGGAACAAGGTTGGGCAGGCTTTCCCTCTGGGATCTGGCCAGAAGACCGTGAAGGCACAAGAAAAGGTGAGCTTCTCTGGGTTGTGGGGCTGGCTCGTCGAAAACTCCGCTCGTGCTCGGCATTTAGGACGGGAGAGCATTCTAGACTGTTAGTCAATTGTGGGCAGGGATTTTCTCTATTTGTTGCTGAATTGTACTTCCCAAGGGCTTAGTACAGTGCTCTGCACCCGGTAAGTGCTCAGTACGTACAATTCAGTGAATGAACCACAGGTTTTCCTTCTCATGTCGTAAGCAGGGCTACCGTCTAGTGACTCTGTTGTACTGTGATGGTGATGATGAATGTGGTGCTTACTATGTGCCAAGAACTGGACTCAGCTCTGGCTGCATACAAGCACAGGCCCTACCCAACATGGGGCTTAGAGTCTTAATCCCCCTTTTACAGTTGAGGGAACCGAGGTCCAGAGAAGTGAAGCGACTTGCCCACGGTCACACAGCAGAAATGTGGAAGACCTGGGATTAGAACCCAGGCCCTCCTGATTCCCAGGCCCGTGCCCTATCCACTAGGCAACACTACTCAGTGCTCTATACACATTAAGCACTCAGTAAGCACTATCGATTAATGGATTGATGAGGGGAGGCAACGCCCAGGTTACAGGTAACCGAGTGAACTTCCGAAAACCGACCGTCTGTGGAATTGACTGAATGTCTGCTGTGCGAGGAGCGCTGTACTAAGAGTTTAGGAGAGTACGATAGATTAGAATTGATAGACGTGATCCCTACCCTCGAGGAGGTTAGGACGTCTCTTACTCGTCAAAGCTTCTAAACTGTTACCTTTTTAATTTTTTAAAAAATCCCTAATGACGGTTTCTGCAGGGATGTGAGTGACTAGATATCCCAAAAGGTGTTTATTGCTTTCATACCTGGAGGTAGGAATGTCTTTTTTTGGCTTCTAAATGTCTGGATTTGGTGGGAGTCCGAACGAAAGAGTCCTCTGCGGGTTGCTTATTATAGGGTATCTTTCGTGAGAAGAAGGCACTCGTTTTGTTAAACGGCAAATCACTGGTTTATTTATATGATTTAACTCTTTGCAAGGCAGTCTCTGTCATCTTCAGCAAGTGCTTGGGCTCAGCTCCCAGGTATTCAATCTCCCACTGGAACTTTCCCCTAACACTCTACTTTTCTACTATTCAGCAGCAGCGACTTGGACCTATATTTAGGGAGGACGTTTACCGTGACCGGATCGGTCGATGGATTGATTTTCATATTATTGTCTGTTTCCCCATCTAGAATGTAAGCTCAAGAGGTTGAAGTATAATAGGTGAAACAGGTATAATCAATC